>NW_025111040.1:0-1200000 GCF_015476425.1 Leptopilina heterotoma
ATTTGCAAGAAATAAATTTTTAATTTCGGTTTTACCGAATTTTGATTGTCTGATAGCGTACGGGTGGACCTGCTACTACTTAAAAATTGAAATAAATTTCTCTATTCTTCACGATGGAGTAGGGCTCAGTCCCTACTAGAATGCTGGTGATTTTCAGATGATTAGAATTATTAAATTTGCAAGAAATAAATTTTTAATTTCGGTTTTACCGAATTTTGATTGTCTGATAGCGTACGGGTGAGGACTGCTACTACTTAAAAATTGAAATAAATTTCTCTATTCTTCACGATGGAGTAGGGCTCAGTCCCTACTAGAATGCTGGTGATTTTCAGATGATTAGAATTATTAAATTTGCAAGAAATAATTTTTAATTTCGGTTTTACCGAATTTTGATTGTCTGATAGCGTACGGGTGGACCTGCTACTACTTAAAAATTGAAATAAATTTCTCTATTCTTCACGATGGAGTAGGGCTCAGTCCCTACTAGAATGCTGGTGATTTTCAGATGATTAGAATTATTAAATTTGCAAGAAATAAATTTTTAATTTCGGTTTTACCGAATTTTGATTGTCTGATAGCGTACGGGTGAGGGCTGCTACTACTTAAAAATTGAAATAAATTTCTCTATTCTTCACGATGGAGTAGGGCTCAGTCCCTACTAGAATGCTGGTGATTTTCAGATGATTAGAATTATTAAATTTGCAAGAAATAAATTTTAATTTCGGTTTTACCGAATTTTGATTGTCTGATAGCGTACGGGTGAGGGCCTGCTACTACTTAAAAATTGAAATAAATTTCTCTATTCTTCACGATGGAGTAGGGCTCAGTCCCTACTAGAATGCTGGTGATTTTCAGATGATTAGAATTATTAAATTTGCAAGAAATAAATTTTAATTTCGGTTTTACCGAATTTTGATTGTCTGATAGCGTACGGGTGGACCTGCTACTACTTAAAAATTGAAATAAATTTCTCTATTCTTCACGATGGAGTAGGGCTCAGTCCCTACTAGAATGCTGGTGATTTTCAGATGATTAGAATTATTAAATTTGCAAGAAATAAATTTTTAATTTCGGTTTTACCGAATTTTGATGTCTGATAGAGTACGGTGGACCTGCTTCTACTTAAAAATTGAAATAAATTTCTCTATTCTTCACGATGGAGTAGGGCTCAGTCCCTACTAGAATGCTGGTGATTTTCAGATGATTAGAATTATTAAATTTGCAAGAAATAAATTTTAATTTCGGTTTTACCGAATTTTGATGTCTGATAGCGTACGGGTGGACCTGCTACTACTTAAAATTGAAATAAATTTCTCTATTCTTCACGATGGAGTAGGCTCAGTCCCTACTAGAATGCTGGTGATTTTCAGATGATTAGAATTATTAAATTTGCAAGAAATAAATTTTTAATTTCGGTTTTACCGAATTTTGATTGTCTGATAGCGTACGGGTGGACCTGCTTCTACTTAAAAATTGAAATAAATTTCTCTATTCTTCACGATGGAGTAGGGCTCAGTCCCTACTAGAATGCTGGTGATTTTCAGATGATTAGAATTATTAAATTTGCAAGAAATAAATTTTTAATTTCGGTTTTACCGAATTTTGATTATCTGATAGCGTACGGGTGGACCTGCTACTACTTAAAAATTGAAATAAATTTCTCTATTCTTCACGATGGAGTAGGGCTCAGTCCCTACTAGAATGCTGGTGATTTTCAGATGATTAGAATTATTAAATTTGCAAGAAATAAATTTTTAATTTCGGTTTTACCGAATTTTGATTGTCTGATAGCGTACGGGTGGACCTGCTACTACTTAAAAATTGAAATAAATTTCTCTATTCTTCACGATGGAGTAGGGCTCAGTCCCTACTAGAATGCTGGTGATTTTCAGATGATTAGAATTATTAAATTTGCAAGAAATAAATTTTTAATTTCGGTTTTACCGAATTTTGATTGTCTGATAGCGTACGGGTGAGGGTGCTACTACTTAAAAATTGAAATAAATTTCTCTATTCTTCACGATGGAGTAGGGCTCAGTCCCTACTAGAATGCTGGTGATTTTCAGATGATTAGAATTATTAAATTTGCAAGAAATAAATTTTTAATTTCGGTTTTACCGAATTTTGATTGTCTGATAGCGTACGGGTGGACCTGCTTCTACTTAAAAATTGAAATAAATTTCTCTATTCTTCTTTATTTTAAATAAATTTTGTCTGTCTGTCTGTCTGTCTGTCTGTCTGTCTGTATTTATGTATGTCCGTCTGTAGACCAAAATGTTGTTGACACAATAACTTTTAAAAATCTTATCTGATCGTTTTTAAATTTAACACACTTAAAGTTGGTGTAAAAATGAAGGTTAAGTTCGTTAACCAGACATTTTCGTTGAAAACTACAAAAACTACGGTAGTTTCAAAATTTTGAAAACTGAATTTTTTCAAATTTCAGAATTTTTAACTTTATATTATTTTAGATTAGGAAAATACAAACAACTTTTCTCTACAACATTTTTTTTAAAAAACTTTTTTTTTTTTTTTTTTTTTTTTTTTTTTTTAAGTTTTTGGGCCCGACCAGTTCTACTGTGTTAAAAAAATTTATTGTTTTTTAAAATCTTAAAACTTTTATAAATATCTGTTGTTTAGAATATATAAAGTAAAACTTTTAACTGTTTTTTTAAATTTTAAATTTTTTGTTTGCATTAGAACAGAATACTACATCATTTAGAAAATTAATTAATAACTTTAAATGCGTTTACAGTAAATTAATGAAATTTACACTGACTACACATAGTAGTTCACTCTTTCAAATGAAAATATTTTCATGATTGTAAATTTAAAAATTTCATATTTTTAATAATAATTTTATAAACAATTTGAATTTTTTATATGTTTTACCCCTCGAATTGCATTGAATCTCATAAGAAGTATACTATGTAGTTATTATTATTTTATTATTTTTCTTATCTAAAGCGCCTAAAAACTAGTGTTATTTTTAAATTTTGCAAATAATTAAGATGTTCATAAAAACATAAAGATATTTTATGATTTAATCAATTTGAGCAGCAGTTTATACAAATAATTGTTATTGACAAATGAAGGGCTGGCTGCAATAAGGGGACGAACGCGTGGTTGACAGGAATAATACTAGTCAAGTAGCAGTGAGCGGCTTAAGGCTTGTCACTGTTACCCGACTTGTATTTTTAAAATATTGTAGCTTCTTCAACAACCCATATTTCTGCGAAAATATTTAGTAGTTAAAATAATTTCTCATTTTCGATCAGCAAGAACAAAAATTTGCATTTAAGTTCACTTAATCTCGCAATTATCAGCAAGCAAAAATATCTGATGAGAATGTAATCCTTAAAGTCGTAGTAACTTTAAGAAAAAATAATTCCTTGAAACATATAATAGAAAAAAGGAAAAGAACGCAAATAATGCACAACGGTCGTGGATGACTGCGAGCTATTTGCGCGCGAAGCGCGCAACAATCTTTGGAGCGCGAAGCGCGACGACCAAAATTCGCGCGCCCCGAGGCGCGCTGAAACTTGCGAGCGAAGCGAGCCACCCCCGCGAAGCGCGGATGAGAATGTGTCCGCCCGAAGGGCGGGCAGATTTTTTTCTATATAAAAAAAAAAATTGTGTTTAAAATAATGTTGTAATACAAATCGAATTTCTATATAGTTTCTTTTATTTATTATTTCAAAAATTATTTAACAAAATATTAAAAGTCCTATTAAAAAAACGTAAAATTATTTGCATAATTCTTAATTACAATTTAATAAAAAAATTGATTTTTTATAACTACCTAAAAAAATTGTCAATAATTAAAAATGTAGACGTAATTTGAAAGAATTTCTTGAATTGTATACTATATATATAACATAATAGTGACCCTAGCAACCCTCTAACAAAGCAATGGAAACTCAAGATCGTGGAAAATTGTTTGCAAGGTAAAACCATTATTTACTACCTTCAGTTATTTTCAGATTAAAGTTAAAATTGATTAACTGTCAATTTGACGTCAAAGATTTTTAATTACTTTAACTTTTTTGATTATCTACAATTTTTTTAAACAATACGTTTCGAAATAAATAATATTACTTTCAGTTGACAAAAAATTATCTCATATTTGAATTCAGTAATATGTGTATCTCAATAAAATTTTAATTTCAAGGTAACCTTTATTTAGAAAAATGCAAATTAACATATTTACTAAGTAAAAACAATCTAATTTAATTGAAAAAATTCTAATTTTATTTAAAAATATATAAAATATTATAATAGATAAATTATATATTTCTATAAATATTATTTCAAAGCAACCTGAATTATTAAGTAAATATTTGATAAAATTAACATAATTACATTTATTAAAAAGCGTTCTAATTTAATTTTAAAAAAATATTTATAGAAATAAATAAATATTTCAATTAAAATTAAACTCCACAATTAGTACACTAATTAACATATTTAATTAAAAAATATAAACAAGCGAAAATTAAATATTTTTCTCATGGAAATTTTTCGTCTAATTTTTTAACCGATAGATACTTTTTAAATTATGTAAACAATTTTTTCTTGCCAAATCAAATGGAACTATAATTAGACCATTATAATTGAAAAAGTAAAATTATCATTTATTATTAATATTAATAATTTATTGGTTAATAATTAGTATTATTAATAATCTAGTATTGTAAGAACAGATGAATTGGAAATAATTACAATGTACGCGAAATATGAGACAATTCATGAAAGTTATTGTGAACGTCATCGTTCACAGAAAAGAAAGTTATCCACAAATTATGAGAGAGGAAATAAAAAGAAAGAATCTGAATCAGAAAATACGGATGGTAAGAAAAGAAAAATAACCAATAAATTTTCTAAGAAAGATGGCTTCAGTGATTTATGCCGTAAAATGCACGATTTAGTAGAATCATGCAATTTACCAGAAACTTCAACAAAAAATAAATCAAAGTAAGTAAAATTCAACGTTCTTAATAGAATTAATACCCTGTAAATATGTTTTATCTCTTTTATTATATGGACGTAATGTCTTGAAAACAAATTTATTACAAAAGCATTTTACACTAAAATATAAAAATAAAAAAATTGTTGAAAGATATTTTATGGAAAATGAACTCAGAATACGAAAAAGAGGAGAGCTTCGAAAACAAAAAAATAAGGAGACTAATATTAAGACGAATAGCTACCTATTAATGCGAAAGAAACGAGAGGATTTCCGTCAAAATGTCGTTGACATTATTCTTGGAAAACACGAAACGCCCATTTGTAAAAATTGGTTCACCGAGGATGATATGAATATAATGAGATATTACTATTACATTACACACGGAGTTGATAGTATGTACATTCCACCAATGGAAAAGTCGACTTTGAGTAATATTTTAAAATTAGTGCCTATCAAATGGCAAAAGAAATTTAAAGACACAATGAAACAAGTCATAAAAGAAGCAATCGATAACTATACACTGGGGGTTAAAAAATCGGTTGTGGACTTTGTCCTTCAAGATCCTTTAAATGATGAATCCGTCACCAATGACCAGGTACTTTATTTATTTTCTAAAATTTTCAAATACCTTATCCTGTAAAAACATTTTTTTTTAAAATTTTATGTTAATTAAACATCTTTAGAGTCAAATGTCAAAAGAACGATACGAAATAAAACAATTCCCACCGGAACATGCGATAAAGTGTAAAAGAATTAAAGCAAAATTGGAAAAGATTTTAATATTAAATCATCCTTGTATGCGAAAAGCATTGGATGTTTGGTTCCGTGAATTTATGTAAGTGAGAAAAATTTTCTAACAAAAATAATATAAAATATATCGTATTTTTTATATAAGAAAAAAAAGTAAAATAACTCTTTAATTTGAAAATTAGTTAAAAAAATGTATATGACATAATATAGAAATTGATTAATTTTTCATCGTCACAAGTGCAATGAGGCAAATTGACGTAAAAGAATTGGAATCTTTTGGTCAATCTTACGATCTGTCAACTTTTGAAAATCATTTTTCAAAAATGGTCGAAAATACAAAAAACCATCTCTGCAATAATTGGCTTCCAAAAATATACAACGCTTGTTTAATTGTAAGCAATTATTTTAATAAATAAAAATTCAACTAATAAATAACTATAAATAGAACTTTAAATAAATTTATTTATTTTATTTAACTTTAATAAATTACTGTGAAAAAATCGTATATAAAATGCAAGAATAAAAAATATTTCATTAAAATTTAAATATATTAAATTTTAGAAAATTTAAAACATAAAATTTTACAGGCGAATAAGAAAGGAACTTTACCAGATTCAAGTAATTCGAATTTATTATCAAGATTCTATAACTGTCTGGCTTTTATAATGGAAAGTCAATTGCAAAATTTATGTTTGAGATCTATGGAAGATTACGTAAATTATTTACTAGATGTTGGTGTAAGTCATTTAGCAATTCTCAAATAAAACAACATTTTTTTAATTTTAAACAAATTTGAAAATTACATTATTAAAATTTCAAACAAATTTAAAAATAAAATTTTTTGAATTTTTAATAAATAATAAATAAATTAAAGTACATATGTACAATTTTATTTAAATAATTATATATTTATCAGTAGCAATTATTTTTAATTTTAATGCAGTCTCGAGGCTCTCCAACGCAAACGAAAGTAAGTATTTATTGTAAGAATTTAGCAATCATTCTTTAATAGTTTTAATTTTAAATTCTATAGTAAAACAGAATTGTCTGACTAAAATTCATGTTTACTACTGCAACACTAAGAATTTAAACGTATTAGTGCGTCTGACTAAAAATATTTTTACTACTAAATAGCAATCAGTGAAAATAATTGATTGCTGGTAAACATTAAAATTGTCATTGAAAATTACTAATTTTTAGTTAATATTTAAATAAAGACGTTATTATTAAATAATGGTAATAATAATAATAATAATAATAATAATAATAATAATAATAATAATAATAATAATAATAAAATTAAATGTGTTATTAAAATATTCGTGTTATAATAGAAATTTTCACAATCAAATAAAATTTATTTGCTTCAAATACTAAAATTATTGGTTCAAATACCATTTAATTGACTCCAATAAATATTATTTGTAAATATTTAATTGATAATAGTCGCAATTAAACGGTTATTTGAATCAAATAAATTTTTTTTCAGTGTAATAAATCGTATTTGAACCAAAAACTTCAGTATTTGAAGCAAATACCATTTAGTTGATTTAAATAAAAATTATTTAATGCAGATAAATATTTTTTTGATATTTAACAAGTAATCATTTATGTGAATTAAATAATAAAAATTTCAATATATTTAAAGAGACACAAAAAAATAATTTTAATTCTTTTTAATTTATTGATAGTACCATAATTGTGGATTTAAATTAGAAGTGACGGTGAGAAACAAAAGCATTGGTTTCGATCCATCTTTCACAAGTTACACGGACATTCTTCTCGGATTATTAAATTCACTCGTAAATGCCGTTTCCGTTTATGCGAGAATAGAAACAAGAATTTACCAAAATGTCCCCACTTTCTTTAATCGACAATCTCTCCAGGTAATCAATATTATACTTTGTTTAAATAAGTATAGGTATTTTAATTCTTTTTAATTTATTGTAAATTATTTTCATTATTGTTAAAATTAAATAAGAAATAAATCAATATAATTAAATAATTGAGTAAACTACACACTAAAAAAAAAGTTTTACTTTCAGCCTCTTTTTGAGGCTGAATTTATGATGTAAACGGAGTCAGCCCCGTTAAACAAGGACAGACTTATGTGAAATACATGGGCTGAATTTAAGGTGTAAACGGAGTCAGACTTTTTTTTTTCCTGTGTAATTATTAATTTATCATAATTCTATTATTTATATATATTTAATTGAGGGTCCCGATCAAAGAACCGATTATAATTTTTTAAAACTTAAAATTCTCCCCAAAATTAAAAAAGGATTCAAAATTTAAATTCCATTTAAGCATTTCGTATTTCTATATAAAAATTACGAAAAAGTTCCTCCAAAAATAATGATTTAAAACTTTTAGATTTATAATTTATTTGAGGATGATTTTTAGCTTCATTAAAATTATAAATATAGTTCTTTGATCCGGACCTTCAAATATTAAATAAATAAGAATAAATGTATTAAACTTATACTTTATCATCACTTAAAAATTGAATTATTTCACTAGCCTGTGATCTTGAACGAAATAGTAAGGCAACACAGTGAAAAAATTGCAGAATTAATTCAAGAACATAGAATTGGTCCTGAACTTCAGCAACAAGATTTTGATATTTACTCTTCATTGATAAACAACGAAAGTGGAAAACACGTTGAAGAATTTCTCAGAGCAAAACCACCTCATTCTTTTCAAGAATATAACGATCTTATTCGTAAATATGATCAATTAGCAAAAAATATTCCCACCGAATTCGAACGTACAGTCTTCACGGGACTTTTTGAAGTGAATAGAAGTGGATTTTTGGAATTCATAGCCGACAAAGCTAGAAAATTAAAGGACGATCTCGTCAATAAAATGATTATGGATTATCAATATAAATCCAGAACGTAAGAGTTTCTATATATACATATATTTTCCAAAAAAATATTTTCTATCTAAAAAAAATTATTTTTTAATCCTAATAATTAATAAAAAATTTTAAAACAGAATAGGAGAAGAATATCAAAGTATAGCAAATCGAGCCCTAAGTAAACCGCCAAATACTGCTGAACTAATGAAACTTCGAGCTTTTGTTGAAAAAGCCGAAACAGAAATGGTGAAAAATTTGGAAAATCGCCTCAAAGAAGTAATGGAAAATATTTTATTTCTATCAGATTATACCTTATTAACGCCAGTGGAAATCAAAACCAATAATTTCGCTTTTCAATGGTAAGAGATTATATTATAAAGAACCAAAGATATCATATTTATATTATTATTAAATATAAATAATTTATAATAATAATAATTAAATATAAATTTATAATTAAATAAGTTTATAATCATAACTAAATACAAATAAATATAGATATTTTTTTATAAAAAAATACTTCAAGTTATTATACAAAATTACTTTTTTATATTACAAAAGAAATTAATAAATTATGTTATAAATTTAAAAATATTAGGTATCACAAAATGCCATCGATTTTCGAAGAGCATCGAAATATAATCGACAGTAAAACTGGCGAATATCAAGACGCATTGGTAGAACGAATTGAAAAATTCCAACAGGATCTTCAATTATATTGGAAATATGCAAATGAAATGCAATACTGGGGCAATGTGGATGAAATATTTCGTTACAAGAAAAAAGCAACAAGACTAGAAAGTCGTCTTCTTATTGCCATGGAAACAATTGACGAATTCAATGAGGAGGAACAGATGTTCGGATGGGAATTATCACAATACCCATTAAGAAAACAGGTTCAAAAGAAAATAAATTAATTTCTCATTTAAAAAAAAAATTAGTTCATAATCGATTTAAAGAAAATGGCGCATGTAATATATTTACACAATACATTTAAATTTAATATATTTATAATTTTAAAATATTTCAATTTTCACTGAAAAAAAATTTATTTGATTCAAATAACCAATTACTTGTCTTTTATCAAATAAATATTTACTTGTATCAAATACAATTTATTTGACTTAACTTAAATAATATTTCTTTGAATCAAATAATTTTTTTTTGACTTGTAGTCGGTTATTTGAATTAAGTAGATTTTTTTAGACAAGTAATCGGTTAGTCGAATCAAGTAAATTTTTTTTCAATGTATAAAATACTTAATTTTCAAATACTTAATTTTTAAATACCAAGTTTAAAATACTTAAAAATAAAAATAAAAATACTTAATATTTAAAATTTAAACACAGATAAATTTAAAATAAAAAATTACATTTAATTCAGTTTGTCTATATTTTTCAATTTAATACATCAAACAGATTGCAGACAAACTTGGACCTTATAAAAAATTTTATGACGCTGCCTGCGATTTTATATCAAATAACAATAACTGGATGAACTCAATGGTTGGCTCACATGACCCAGATGAAATTGAAACAGTTTCTGGTACATTGTTTCGCACTATTTTGAAATTAGAAAAAAATTTCCAAGAGCCAGCTGTCAGAAAATTGGCAGAAAATGTTCGCGCAAACATTGAAGAATTTCGCGAACACATGCCTCTAATGTTAACACTTGGTAATCCCGGTATGAAAAGTCGTCATTGGGAACAAGTTTCGGAAATTGTTGGATTTCCAATTAAAGTTGATGAAAATATGACATTGGCCAAGGTAATAATTATTATTTTAAAAAATAAATTTAAAAAATAAAAAAAATGAAAAAAAGAATTAAAACAAAAAAAATTACACTAAAAAACGAAAATTAGATTCAAAAATACAGAATTGACTAACTAAAATAAAGGATTTTTTAATTAATAATGTTTTAAATTAGAATTAATACTTTTTAAATTTGATTTACTTAAAAATAATTTAACTTGATAGTAAAAAGACCATAACTAATTATTGTTATATTAATTAAAAAGTCTATGACCTGTTAATTAATTAAAAAACACTATTATTAATTAATTTAACGAATATTAATTAATGAACCAATTCAGATTTAGAGAGTAAATATTTATTGTTTATTATAATCAAATAAATAAATTAAAGATAATCGACTTTGGATTGGATGAATACGTGCCAAAATTTGAAGGCATATCAGAGGCAGCAACAAAGGAGAATAATTTGGAGAAAGCTTTACTAAAAATGCATACAGACTGGACTGAAATAGAATTTATAACAAATCCTTATCGGGACACAGGAACTTATGTAATCGCCAGTATCGATGACATTCAACTTTTGTTGGATGATCATCTGACAAAGGCTCAAACTATGAAAAATTCTCTCTACATAAAACCATTCGAAAAAGAGACACTGTGGGTTATAAAATTTTTTATATTCAACTATTGTGAACCATATGAAAATTTTCTATGAAATATTATTATTTTCATTATTATTATTATTCTTATTTTATTTTAGAGAATGGGAAGCCAAGCTACATCTCCTGCAGGATATTATGGATTATTGGCTTAAAGTTCAAGCTACTTGGATGTATTTAGAGCCAATTTTCTCTTCCCCTGATATCCAACAGCAAATGCCGGAGGAAGGTCGACGATTCAGTGCCGTTGATAAAGTAATCAACGATTATTGCATTATGTTAATTTTCCCCACTTTTTATTTACATAATATTTATATAAATAATTAATAATTTCGAAAATAATGAGAAGCTTTAGTCAAATTGGAAACTAAAATGAATTATAGATTTGGAGAGATATTATGTCATCAGTGGTGACAGATCCAAAAGTCATGTCGGTAGTTGAAATTGACAAAATGCTCGATCGTTTGAAAAAATCGACAAATCTCTTGGATTTAATTCAAAAAGGTTTAAACGATTATCTCGAGAAGAAGAGATTATTTTTTCCAAGATTTTTCTTTCTATCAAATGACGAGTTACTAGAAATTTTATCAGAAACAAAGGATCCAACGAGGTAGGAATAAAAAAGAACTGTCTAAATTTTATTTTAATTAAATTAATAAATATAATAATTTAATTAAATTTAATAAATATTATAATATAATTAAATAAAAATATAAATAAATATAAATATAATTAAATAAAATCTAAATTTTATTTTAATTAAATTAATAAATATAATATAATTATATTTATACAATCAGGGAAATATTTTGCTAATAATCATTTAATTTTAGAGTTCAACCACATTTAAAGAAGTGCTTTGAAGGAATTGCTAAATTAAGTTTCACGGAACAGATGGAAGTGACGATGATGAAATCTTCAGAAGATGAGCACGTAACTCTGGAGGATATAATCGATACTGTAGCAGCTCGAGGCCAAGTAGAAAAATGGTTAGTCGAATTAGAAACCGTCATGAAAAAAAGTGTCAGAGCCCAGGTAAAATTTATTTTTTTATTCTCAAATATTTGTAATTATAAAAATGTTTTCAGTATTTTCTAGCATTTAAGTTTTTCGAATTTTATACAAATTTTAAAAACTATTCTGGAATTTAAATTATAAGAAAGATTTAGGGGAGGAGGGGGGGGGGGGGGACAATTATAAACGTAACAATTGTCAAAAAATTTGAAAAATGCAACACGTCATTTTTAAAAAAAAATTAATTCGCAAAACAGTAAATGTATACGAATCGTAAAAAATGTGTAAACATTCCAGCAATATATTGGAATGTAAAAATATAAATTTGGGAAAAATTCAAAGTTTCAACTTGAATTATAATTATATGGTAAACAAATAAACAATACATGTAAGTAAAGAGTCATTCACATCCCAGGTCACACTTTAGGGGCGGGGAGGGAGCTCTCTATAATGAATTGTGAAAAAAAACTGCAAAAGAACATGAAACTAGCTGGGGAAAGGGGTATAGAAAGAATTTAAAATTTACAAAAGTATCTATAAATCAAATTAAAATTATTTTAATAATAATAAAAAATTATTACCTAGCCAAAATTATTAATAAGAAAAAATAAAATTATCATAAAATTATATTTACTTTTATTAAGAAAATATTAATTGAATAACGCGTGGTTTTAATTATTTCAAACCGTCATTTAAAGTTATTAAATAAAAATTTGAATTACTGTAGGCAATTTTAATTCATAGAAAACTATATTAAATAGGTATGAAGGACGACGAAGTTTCCTCCACGAGAAAGCAAACAATTATTAAAAAACAAAAAACTAACAATTAAAATTGATGCAAATTCATTTGCACCAGAATGAATGATTCTCTACGATGAATGAATCATTTACTATATTTTTCCCTAAACTTAATTTTTGTCTTTTTAAATTTCGATTTTAAAAAATTCAAACTATTATGGGAGGGATTTAAGGGGGGGCACAAAGTGTGACGCAAACGTGGAATGACTGAAATAATAAATTTAATAATAAAAAGGACTCACCGATAATTCTCCTTGAAGTGATGTCAGCGCACTTTTCCATTGTGTAATCCTTTTTATCCTTTAAAAACTGCGTTCCTTTCTCCTATCCTTAGAAACTGTTTCCTCCGGATCCAAGAGTTGAAGACTGGGAAAATTTAATCCTTTTTTTGTCACTTCACTTTTCACTTTTATCGAAATACTATTTTCACTTATATATCGTTTCACTTATTTAATATTTTTCACTTTTCACTTTTATGTTCTTTCACTTATTTAATATTTTTCACTTTCTACTTATATTTCGTTTCACTTATTTAATATTTTTCACTTTTTACTTATGTCGTTTCACTTATATTTAATTAAACTTCACTATTCACTGATATCCAATTTTTTATTTTCAAGACTCCTTCAAGCGAAATGTTTGAATTCTACAGATGACTGGAGAGGGAATGGGTGGAGTCACTTTCATTCACGCCCTCCTTCTTATCACTCTGATTGTTTGGAGTTCCCTGAAATAATAATGAAAAAAAATTCCTAAAAATTAGTATCTAAAAAGAGATTTTAAGAAAAATTACATTTTTTTACAATATAATAATTTTAATAACAATAGTTAAAAGTTAGAAATTTATTTTCTAAACTGTCTAAAATAATAACAAATAAACAATTGTTTTTTTTTAAATAAATAAAAATTCATTTACCAATAAGGAATTACATCTTTAGAATGTTAACATCTCTCAGCATCCTTTGGACCAGCTCAAGAATTCTTTGAATCTTGCAGTTGCCTGGAGGGGATAGGGGCGGAGCAACTCTTCTTCACGTCCTTCTTTTTGTTGACGTCTTCTTCATCCTTCTATTTCTTCCCTTCATTGGTGGCAAATGCATCTTTTCTTCCGGTTCCCAAATGTTCCCGATTATCAAGAATTATTCACAATAGAAATTTTGAGGTTAAGTTAACACGTTATAAACAATAGAGACTCGATTGTCTATAACGCGCTAACCGAAACTTCAATTTCCTACTGTGAAATCACCCTTATGCTGACTCTCCAATGAAGTAGAAACCCCATTGTGAAGTCAGCTCTACATTAGCAAACTAGACAACATTGGCTGGAGTCCAGGGTGAGTGCAGCTTTAAGGGGCGAACCCCTTAAAGTTGCTCTCACCCTGGACTCCTGCCGATGTTGTCTAGGTTGCCAATGTAGAGCTGACTCCACAATGAGGAAAAACCCCATTTTGGAGTTAGCTTCACATTGGGAATCTAGACATCACTGTCTGGAGTCCAGTGTGAGAGCAGCTTTAAGGGGCGAACCCCTTAAAGTTGTTCTCACCCTGGACTCCAGCCGATGTTGTCTAGGTTGCCAATGTGGAACTGACTCCAAAATGAGGAAAAACCCCATTTTGGAGTCAGTTTCACATTGGCAACCTAGACATCATCGGCTGGAGTCCAGGGTGAGGGTCGTTTCAAGAGGTCGAAACCTCTTGAAACGACCCCCACCCTGGACCCCAGCCAGTGATGGCCAGTTTGCCAACGGGCCACCCTGGTTGCCCCCCCTGGGGTCACCCTCCTCCTCTGGGAGAGGCCCCTGGCAGCTCCTCCCACCGAGGAGACCCGAGGGTCTCAACCCGGGGGAACTAGCTAGCACCACCGTCACCGGTGGCTGCCCGCTGCCAACTGAGCTCCGCGCATAGCACCTACGCACGTTCCGACTAGCGCGCCCCTATTGGCTGACGCACCGACCAATAAGCGAGCGAGCGGCATTCCCCCCACTCGAACACAGCGCTCAGTATCGATTATTCAAACTGAATATATCGATAATCAACTATCGATATTCAAAATTCAGTAAAATAAACATTAAATAACTAATTAAATAATAAATAAAACAAAGAAAACTGATAAATAAAATAAATAAACACATTAAACAACAATAAATCACTAGATACATTGCATTAAAACTGTTTTTTTATTCTTTTGCAAATAAACGATTACTAACCGCCATTTCTTTTGTTACCAACTTCATTGAAGAAAAAACCGTTATAGTAAATAAATATTGTTGGTTAACAAATTCCGATTGAATACAAGTTTTAGTAGTATCATTATTTAGTAAATTAATAAAGAACATTCATAATTGAATAATAAATCATTTGGACTCGTATAAATTAGGTGATACGGGCAAAAGAAAATTATCTGAAGATAGAACGAGACAAATGGGTTCTGCAATGGCCTGGTCAAACAATTCTTTGTATTTCCCAACTTTATTGGACTGCAGACGTAACGAGTGCATTTTCCAAAGCTCCAGAAGGATTAAAAGATTATATAGATGTGTGTAATCAGCAACTAAATCAAATCATCCTTCTTGTTCGGGGAAAACTGTCTAAACAAAATCGGACTACTTTAGGTATTTATAACTAAATTTCAGAATTTTTTTGTTCTTTTTTGACTATTTCCAATTAATTATTATTACAAAAAAGGGTAGTAGTTATTATTTTCTATTTTTTCGATGGAGGGGAATTGATTTGCAGAAGTGGAAGGTTTTAATTTAAGATTTAGTTTTTAGGTTATGTTTATAATTTTAGCAATTTTAGACATTTTAGAAATACGAGAAATATCTAAAGAACGAATACAAAAAGAGTATTAATTACTATGACAAATTATTGATATACATATTCTTTGTTATATCAAAAATGTTCAATAAAAACTGTTTTTTAATTTAAATATTAGAAAATATTTCAACTATTTTAATAAATATTAGAATTCTTTCCAGAAATTCAATTATTTTCAAAAATGATTGAAAACTTCTCGTCAACATTTCAATTATCTTTATAAATAGCAAAATTCTTGGCCGATATTCAATTATATTTAGAAATTTTATAAAAATTCATTGTAAAATTCAATTAATTCCATAAATAACAATAATCATCACAAGAATTTAATTATTTTCAAAAATTAATAAAATTCTTCGTAGAAATTCAATTATTTTCAAAAAAATCTAAAAAAAATTGTCAACAATGAAGGAAATTCGTAAATAAATGTAATAGAACATTTTTTTGAGTATTTAATAATTTTTAGAGTGAATCAGAATATTTTTTAGGGTCAGGGAAAAGTTAATATTTTGTCTGGAAATCAGGGAAAAGTCAGGAAAAAACAAAATTAAATTTTTTTTGTCAATCCTGCAATTGTTTTATTAATTATTTTATTATAATTTTTTACAGAGGCTTTGGTGACAATTGACGTGCATTCAAGGGACGTGTTAGTCGGTCTTTTCCAGCAAAACGTAAAAATCAGCACAGATTTTAAATGGCTCTGTCAACTCCGTTACTATTGGATGGTAAAAATAAATTTTCTCCTTCTCTTTAATTTTTTGTCCGTTATTTATTTGAAATTTTACATTTATTATTTTCAGGACGAAAATATGTTAACAATGATGATAAATTCTTCTCTAAAATACGGCTACGAATATCTTGGAAATAGTTCTCGACTTGTGATAACTCCTCTAACCGATAGATGTTATCGGACATTATTCGGAGCTTTAAATTTACATCTCGGTGGAGCACCGGAAGGTCCCGCTGGAACTGGAAAAACGGAAACGACTAAAGATTTAGCTAAAGCCGTCGCCAAACAATGTGTCGTCTTCAATTGTTCCGATGGATTGGATTACATTGCCTTGGGAAAATTCTTTAAAGTAAAATTTCAAACGAAAAAAAAATAAGAAAGAAAAAAAGAAAATTTATTATTTATTTGATTTATTCTTAATTATTAACGGTTTTTAATTTCAATTTAATAAAATTAGATTTTTAATTTCATTTTAATTAAATTTAAAAAAAGAATTTATTTTCCACTTTTCTTAAAAATTTTATAAAAA
Source organism: Leptopilina heterotoma (assembly GCF_015476425.1). Taxonomy (NCBI): domain Eukaryota; kingdom Metazoa; phylum Arthropoda; class Insecta; order Hymenoptera; family Figitidae; genus Leptopilina; species Leptopilina heterotoma. The sequence goes on from NW_025111040.1 coordinate 16,881, forward strand.
TGTTTATAAACCTTTTTCCAGGGACTTGCATCGTCTGGAGCTTGGTCATGTTTCGATGAATTCAATCGAATTGATCTGGAAGTTTTGTCAGTGGTTGCTCAACAAATTTTGACAATTCAACGAGCAATTAATGCCGGAAAATCGACACTTATTTTCGAAGGAACTGAAATTGGTTTAGATCCAACGTGCGCTGTTTTTATAACAATGAATCCAGGTTACGCTGGCAGAACGGAACTTCCTGACAATTTGAAAGCTTTATTCCGCTCTGTGGCGATGATGGTTAGTTAACGATTAAAAGGAAAAATTCTAAATATTTAATTGTAATATTTTTAATGCTAAAAATATTTACTTTTTACAGAATTCTAAATATTTAAGAAAAAGTTTAAAAAATATTTATTTTATTTTTCATTATTTTTAGTAATCTAAAATAATAATTATTAAACAATTATAACTTCTTTATTTTTAATATCTAATTACGATAATATGTCACGTAAATATTTTTTCAACTCATTTTAAATTCACTATAAAATACAATATTTCTCAATTCATTTCAAGAATAATTTTAAGAATAAAATAGATTAAAATTTTCATTGGAAATTTAATTCTTCTTTTATTTAATACTTAAAAATTTAAAAATTCTTGACAGAGAATTTAAAAAATGAATTATAATATTTTGTAAAAAGTTGAAACTATGTAAAAATAGTTTTGATAAAATATTTATAATTTTTTGCAAAAAAATACAATGAATTATTTTTTTAGGTGCCTGATTATGGATTGATAGCGGAGAATACTCTCTACTCGTATGGTTTTTACAATGCACGACCCTTATCTGTAAAAATTGTCATGGCCTATCAGCTTTGCTCAGAGCAGTTATCGACCCAAAATCACTACGATTATGGGATGAGAGCTGTTAAATCAGTTCTTGTAGCTGCCGGTAATTTGAAACTAAAATATCCAAACGAAAATGAAGCTATTTTAATGCTACGAAGCATTAAGGATGTAAATCTACCGAAATTTTTGAGTCCTGATCTTCCACTTTTTCACGTAAGCCGATAATTTTAATTTTATTTTTATTTTCAAATTTTCATTCATTCGGCATTTAAAATTCGATACTAAAGTGAAAATTTCCATAATTATTATTATTAAAATAGAATTAGAAAAATGTATGAATGAAAAATTACAAATTTTTTAATTTTAAACATAAATTTCAATTTTTTAATAATTTTAGATTCAAAATTTAAAACATTAATTAGTTAATTAACAAATTAATTATTTTTTATGTTTCTTATTTTCAAAAATTTTAATCAAAGTTTTCGCATGAAATCAATTATTTTTAAAACAAATAAAAAAATATTTCTGAAAAGAATTTATTTATCTATTTTTAAAATTTTTTAATTAAATTCTTTATGAGAAATGAAATATTTTTAAAACAATTTTAATTAAATCACGCAGAAAAATTCAATTACTGTTTAAAATTTATAAAATTATTAGCAGGAATTTAATTATTTTAAAGAATTTTAATAAAATTCTTCGAAGAAATTCAATTATTTTGAAAATATTTGATTAAATTCTTTATCAGAGTTGAAATATTTTAGTACAATTTCAATTAAATTTCTCGAATTCCTCAAATTTATAAAGTTTGTACTAAGAATTTAATTATTTTAAAGAATTTTAATAAAATTCTTCACAGTTATTCAATTATTTTGAAAAATTTTTATTAAACTTTTCATGAACATTGAAATATTTTCAATACAATTTTAATTCAAATGCCGCAAAAAAATTCAAATATTTTCTAAAATTTTAATAAAATTTGTCCAAAGAATTGAATTAATTTCAAAAACTATCTGAAAATTTTTCTAAAGAATACAATTATTTTTAATAAAATTTAAATTAAATTCCTTAACAAAATTTAAAAAAAAAATTGAAAAAAAAAATTGAAATTTGAAACTTCAAATTCTTTGAAACAATGCAATTAATTTTATAAATAGTAAAAGTTTTTCTCAAGAATGAAATTATTTTTATTTAAAAAAAAATTCTTCTCAGGAATTCAATTATTTTCAATATAATTTTAATAAAATTAAATAATCAAATTTTTAATTATAATTATTAACAGACACGATTGTTTTAAAAGTTTGAAAAAAAATTCTTTGTTTGTAAAATTAATAAAATTTTGTTAATTCGAATTTTTAATTCGTTTTTTAAAAATTGTTTTGCACATTTTTCCTCAGGGTATTGCGTCAGATCTTTTTCCAAATGTTCAACTTCCCGATCCTGATTATACGGATTTAAATGCTTGCATTCACGAGGCTTGCGTCACTGCAAATATTCAATGTACTCCAGCTTTTTTGGAAAAAATTCAACAGATTTATGAAATGATGATCGTTCGTCACGGATTTATGATTGTTGGATTACCATTCGGGGGAAAAACAACGGCTTATAAAATATTGGCAGATGCTTTGGCTCTATGCGAGGAACGCGTGAGTGTAACTAAATACAAAACTTGAGAAAATGAAACTTCAACTTAAATATTTAAGCAATTTAAATTTAAGTTTTCTAACTTACAATTAATTTAAAATTTTTTTACATTTGCAATTCAATTTCAATTTTTTTAATTTACAATTAGAATAACATTTTTAATTTACACTTTAAACATTTTAATGACATTCAACCAAATAGTGCATTCAAAAAAGAGAAAAAAAATAATTTTTTAAAATTAAATTTCAAATTTAAAGTAAATTTTGAAAAATTAGTATTTAATTGACAATATTGTTATAGTTAATTAAAAAATACTTGTTTTCATATAGAATTTAATTTAAAAAAATGTAGAAAAGAATTTTTTTTTTAATTAAAAATGAATTTCAAACGAAAAGTAAATTTTGCAAAATTTAAATGAAAAATGTTTTCATAATAAAAAATAATTTATTTTCCTGTAGAATTTAATAAACGAGCATAAAGTCGAGATGACGATAATCAATCCAAAATCAATAACAATGGGCCAATTATACGGAGAATTTGATCCTGTTTCTCATGAATGGAGCGATGGTGTTCTTGCCGTTAGTTATCGAACTTTTGCAATTTCCACAAATGAAAATAGAAAATGGTTAATTTTCGATGGACCAATTGATGCCGTTTGGATTGAGAATATGAACACTGTTTTGGATGATAATAAAAAATTATGCCTAATGAGCGGCGAAATTATTCAATTGGCACCGACGACAAATTTAATTTTCGAACCAATGGATCTTGAGGTCGCTTCACCGGCCACTGTATCACGTTGTGGTGAGCAATATTTTCCAACTGTTTTTTAAATATAAAAACTAGGTTTTTTTATTTAACAATAATTTTAAATAGTTTCGAATATCAATAATTAGTAATAGTATAACCTAATAATAATTAAAAATATTTCTTTTTCGTTGAAAAGAGATGTTTGATTATTTTATAATAAAAAGATCAAAATACGGTTATTTTGGTTTTATATTTTATATAACAACTGGTTTAGAACTTTTTCTGCTCCTTTTCAAGGTTAGAAGAATCATTATATCAAAATTATTATATCCTTGAAAAGGAAATGTAAAAGTTCGAGACTAGTTGGTAAGTATATAAAATATGCAACGAAAATATCCTTAGGCCCTTTTTTGTACTTTTTTATATGCTATTTTATTATTATTTATTAACATAAATTAACATGAATATAAATTAATAATAAATAATAAATAAAACAGAATTTTATATTTTCAATTATATAAACGTTGAATTTTTGAATAATTTCATATTCGAAAGTTAAAAAATTCACTTTTTAAGTATATAATTCGTATTATTCTTGATTATTATTTTCAAGAATTAAATTATTTTCAAAACAATTTTAATAAAATTCTACGAAAGAATTCAATTATTTTTTTTAATTTGTAATAAAATTTTTCGAAAGATTTCAATTATTTTCTAAAATTTTGATCAAAATTCTTTGAAACATTCAATTATTCTCAAAAATTTTAATACAATTCTTTAAAAATGTGAAAATATTGAAAATATTTGAATTTCAAGAATTTTATTATTTGTAAAAATAATTGAATTTTTGCGAAGAATTCTATAAAAAATTATTATAATCCAAATTCTAATTTAAATTCTTTTGAAAAATTTCTTTAAATTTTTTGAAAATGATGTACTTTTTTAAATAACTTTAATTGAAAAATTTGAAAATAATTGAATTAAACAAACAATTTTTTTCTACTTTTTAAAATAATCGTCTCAATTTATATTTATAATTAAAAATTTGAGTATATTAAATTTTATTAAAATTCTACTGAAAATAATTGAATTCCTGATAAGAATTTTATTATTTATAAAAACAAATTTATTTTTGAATTTTCTTGAAAAATATTTGTATTAAAAATTAAAAGAAACTGAATTCATTCATTAAATTTTATTAAAAGTGTATTAAAAATAATTCAATTGTTTCAAAGGATTTATTAAAATTTTAGAAAATAATTGAATTCTTTTAAAAAATTTTATAACGAATTAAGAAAAAATTGAATTCTATCGTGAAATTTTATTGAGAATAATTGAATTTTTGCAAAAAATTGTACTATTTATAAAAATAATTAAATTGTTTCGAAGGATATATTAAAATTTCAGAAAATATAATTGAATTTTTATTAAAATTCTTTTGAAAATAATTAAATTTTTGTAAAAAATTATACTATTTATAAAAATAATTCAATTCTTTCAAAGAATGTTATTATTTATGCGATAATAATTGAATTCTAAGGAAGAATTTTATTAAATTGTATATTATTTTTATTCTCATTAAAATTTAATATTTGAAAAATAATTTCTTTTTTAAAGGCATGATTTATATGGAACCATCGGCTTTAGGATGGGAGCCACTATTAAAATCGTGGATTGAAACCACACCAAAAATTTTCAGTTCTTTTTTGAAAAATTTCCTCTTTGAATCGCTATTTATCAGATTTTGTAAACCATTGTTCTTTTTACTTCGTCATGGTGCAGTCGAGGTAAAATAATTTCTTTGAAAATCAAAAATTTTCTAAATTCCATATAGAAAATAGTTTATCGATGAAATAATTTAAAAAAAATAGTTTTTAAATATTTTATCGAAAAAATAATTTTTAAAAATAGTTTTTAAATATTTTATCAAAAAAATATTTTTAAATATATTTTTAAATATATTTTTAAATAAGTTTTTAAAATACTTTTTCAATATATTTTTCAAATATTTTTCAAAATATTTCTCTTTTTAGGAAATGTGTCCAATGCCAGATTCAAATTTACTCCGATCAATAACGTATTTGATGGACTGTTTCTTTGACGACTATGATGATGAAAAATTCGCAAAGAGCATCAGTGAACTAGATTTACGTGCTCAAGTCGAAGTTGGTTGAAATTATTTTTCTATTTGAAAAAATAAAAATACGATTATATTATTAATTTTGAAAACAAAATTATTCTTTTTCACAGGGATCTTTCTTTTTCTCGTGTATTTGGGCAATGGGCGGAACATTGAAAGCACAACACAGAGAGACATTCAGTATTTTGTTTCGAGGACTTCTAGAGAAGCAATTTCCAGATTCTCTAATGCGACAATTTCAATTGACTGAATCAGTACCTCCGCCTAATAAACCCTATATTTTTATTATGCCAAAAGATGGTCTTGTCTTCGACTATAAATTCATCCGAGAAGTATGTATTTAGAGAGAAAAAATTATTTACAATTTTTGGAATGAATACAAATTTTTTCAAAGACTTCGAATTTACTTTTTCAAATGTTTGGAAATCGATGAAATTATTTACAATTTTTGGAATAAATACAAATTTTTTGAAAGACTTGAAATTAATTTTTTCTAAATTTTGGAAATCGTTCAAATTGTTCTTAAAATTCCGTATTTCTAATTGATCTTTACAGGGTAAAGGGAAATGGAAATTATGGTCCGATGAATTGATAAATACACCGCCGATAGCAAGAGATATTCCAGTGAATCAAATAATTGTGCCTACAGTTGAAACTGTTAGATATACGGCACTTTTTCAATTATTGGTTCAACATGAAAAGCCCGTATTATTTGTTGGCTCAACTGGAACTGGGAAATCTGTCTATATTATTGATTTTCTATTGAAGAAAAATGATACGAAAATTTATAAGCCATTGATTATTAATTTCTCAGCGCAAACAACGGCAAATCAAACACAGGATATTATTATGACAAAACTCGATAGAAGAAGAAAAGGTGTTTACGGTCCACCAATTGGTAAACGTTGGATTGTTTTTGTCGACGATGTATCAATGCCAATGAAAGAAATTTATGGCGCACAACCGCCAATTGAACTTCTACGACAGTGGCTCGATCATTGGCTATGGTATCAACAATTTATGTTCTTTAATATTAAACAAAATTATTTGAATCTTTGATAAAAAATAACACACGGAAAAAATTTGTCATCTGGAATAGCTATAAATTTCTTTATATTAGCGAAATTTTTAGTTGTTTCAATTAATACTTTCGCTAGTCTAGAGAAACTTATCACTGTTCCAGGGAAATATTTTTTTTCCGTGTAGAAAATTAAATAAATTAGAAATGAATTGAGAATTAAAATAAATGAATAATTAGGCAAAAATTACATAAATTGAATGAATAATTAATAAATTGAAAATAAATTAAATCCGATTGAAATAAATAAATAAATTGAAAATTTTTTATAATAATAGAGTAAAGAAATTTGAACTTTTTTTTAAAAACAGGTACGATCGAAAGGAGATAACTCCTTTGAATTTGATAGAAATTCAATTAATGTGCGCCATGGGTCCACCAGTTGGAGGAGGAAAGGACGTAACACCAAGATTTAAAAGACATTTTTTTGTTTTGACAATTTCCGAATTCGAGGATGACGTCATGATCACAATTTTTAGTAAAATTGTTCTGTGGCACTTGGACACTAGGTATTATTTAATTTTATCATAAATAATCTATTTTCAGTTCAAAATATATTTTTCTCTTTTACATTTTATAATTTTTAATCTGAAATAAAATTGAATTCTTATAAAGAAATTTATTCAAATTTTTTAAAATAATTTTAAATTTCTTGAGAAAAATTCAACTAAAATCTTTAATTAAAAAAAAGTCAATTCTTACGGGACTGTTAATTAAAATAATATTAAAAAAAATTTTAATTCTTATAAAAAATTATAAAAATTTTTGAAACTAATTGAATTTCTGTGAAGAATGTGATAATTAACAATTTTCTAAATAATTGAATTCTTTCGAGAAATTTTATTACAATTTTATTGAATAATTGAATTCTTTCGAGAAATGTTATTGATTAGGAAAATAATTGAAATCTTGGTAAGAATTTTATTAAAATTCTATTAAAAATAAATGAATTCTTATAAAGAATTTTACCAAAATTTTGCAAAATAATTGAATTTTTGCGAAAAATTTTATTACATAGAATTTAATTTTTTCAACGCATTAAATTAAATTTTTTTATAACGAATTTTCTAGAAATTTTTCAAAATAATAAAATTGCTGCGAAGAATTGTATTAAAATTCTTTAAAATAATTGAATTTCAGCGAGAAATTTTATAAATTATGAAAATAATTGAATTTCTTCGAAGAATTTTATTATTTTTTATAAAAAGACTTTAATTCTCATAAAGAGTTTAACCGATAAATTTTACAAAATAATTGAATTTCTGTGAAGATTTTTATTATTTAGGAAATAATTAAAATTTTTTTAGTGAATGTCATTAAATTTTTTTTTATAAAGAATATTATTGAATTCTTTCAAAATAATAAAATTTTTGGGAAGAATTTTATTAAAAATCTTTAAAACAATTAAATTTCTTTGAGAAATTTTTTAAATTACGAAAATAATTGAATTTTTGCGAAAAATTTTATTATTTAGAAAAAGAATTCAATTCTCATAAACATTTTTTTTTCAAAATTTTGCAAACTAATCGAATTTCTTCAAAGAATGTTATTAAAATTCTTTAAAATCATTAAATTCTTGGGAAAAATTTAATAAATTTTGAAAATAATTGAATATTTTCGAGGAATTTATTTAAAATTGTACTGAAATATTTCAACTCTGGTGAAGAATATAATCAAATGTTTTCAAAATAATTGAATTTTTGCAAAGAATTTTATTAAAATTTTAAAAAATGGATAAATTAATTTTTTTCAGAAATATTATTTAAATTGTTTTGAAAATAATTGAATTCATGCCAAAAATTGAATTAACTTTTTTGAAAATTATAAATAAGTAATTAATTTGTTAACAAGTGAATTTTTTAAATCTTGAATCTGAAATTATTCCAAAATTGAAATTAATTTTTGAAATTGAAAAACTAAAAAGACAAATGTAGAATTTGGAAATTTGGAAAAACACTAAATTAAATTTAAATAATAATTGCTGCTTTTTTAAAATTTATATTATATTTATATTTATATTTATTGAGAAAAGCATAAATTTTAGAAATTTTTAAAGTTTTTATTAAACATTAATTTTATTTTCTCATTTAATTTACAGAGGATTTAGTAAAGAATTCGATCCGTGCATTGATCAAATTGTTCTTGCAACACTGGACATTTATAAGCAGAGTTTAAAAAATCTATTACCAACACCAGGAAAATCACACTATATTTTTAATCTCCGAGATTTTTCAAGAGTGATACAGGTAATAAAAAAATTGGTTTTAAAGCATTTTTTAAAACTTTTTTTAAAAGAAAACAATACACAAATGAAATTGAACAAAATTTTGTATTATATAAATTTTCTTTCTATTTATTTTTTTTTTAATTTAATTACTTTTTCAAGGGTGTACTATTGTCAGTTCCTGAAACAATGCCTTCATTGGTGAACATGAAGAGACTTTGGGTCCACGAGGTTCTTCGAGTTTTTGGCGATCGTCTTGTCGATCAATCTGATTTAAATTGGCTCGTGAAACAATTACACATTACTGTTAAAGAACAAATGGAAACGGATATGAATATTATGTTCGAAGATCTCTTACTAGAAAATAAGAAAATGGTAATTGAAAAATTTATCAATCTATTTAAAAAGTTGAAAATTAAAATTCTTCTTTAAATTTTTTACATTTAGAATAAATTTGAATTTAATTTTAACTTTTAAATTTAAATTTTATTTTAATTTTCTATTTTATTTCAGACTCAAATTTTCTTTTAATTTGTAAAATTTCATTTTTTTTAGAATTTTTTCTAAATTGTTCTTTCAATTTCTTTTTCTTTCAATTGTTTAAATTTTCAATGAAATGAAATTATTTCTTAATTTATTTAACTTTACAAACGGGCGATGAATTTTATATTAAAACAATTTGAATTGTATTTTAAATTTTGAATTTCATTTTTAGATTTATTTTATTATTAAATTAAAATTTTATTTCCATGTTTTAAATTTATTTTATTTAAATGTTTACCAGGTCGGTGACGACGAATTAAGAAGACTTGTATTTTGTGATTTCACTGATCCAAAAGCGGATGTTCGATTATATCAAGAAGTCGTGGATTTGGAAGCCCTACGTGGTATTGTGGAAACATATCTAATCGAATACAACTCGATGACAAAAAAGCCAATGAACTTGGTACTGTTTAGGTGAAGTGAAATGAAAAATAAAAATACAATAATAGAATGAAAAATCAATATAATAAATCTAAAAAATAAAAATAAATTTTAATAATAGAATGACAAATCAATAAATAATAAATTTGAGTAAAAAATAAATAGAATAAATTTTGCTAAACATAAAGAAAAATTTAAAATATAATAAATTTGGAATAAAGAAAATTAGCAAAAATTAATACGAATGAGAATTTTAATGGAATTATTTTTATTGATAATAAATTTTGTTGTAGATTTGCCATCGAACATTTGTCGAGAATTTCACGAATTATAAAGCAACCGAGGAGTCATGCTCTTTTAGTTGGTGTCGGTGGTTCAGGAAGGCAATCATTAACGAGACTGGCGTCACATATTTGCGACTACGATGTTTTTCAAGTTGAAATCAGTAAACATTATGGAATGCACGAGTGGCACGAGGATATTAAATTAATTTATCGAAAAACAACAAATTCCGATATCCATTCAACTTTTCTCTTCACTGATTCGCAAATTAAGGAGGAAAGCTTTTTGGAGGATATTAATAATATGCTCAATTCTGGCGAGGTATTTAAACAAAAACAAATATAATTCTTCGCGAAAATTCAATTATTTTCACAAATAATCACATTTTTTGGAAGAATTCAATTATTTTTATAAATCAGTAAATTATTTTTCAAGAATTCAATTATTTTCAACAAAATTTTAATCAAATTTCACGAAAGAATTCAATTATTTTCTAAAATTTTAATTTTTTTTCTAAATTTTTTTCGATACATGCTTCGAAACAATTCAATTAGTTTTTTAAATAGTAAAATATTTGCAAAAATTTAATTATTGTCAATAAAATTTCACGAAAGAATTCAATTATTTTCTAAAATGTTAATAGATCCTTGGAAACAATTCAATTATTTTTATAAATAGTAAAATTTTTTGCAGAAGGTCAAGTATTTTCAATACAATTTTAATAAAATTTCATGAAAGGATTCAATTATTATTTAAATTTGTAATAAAATTTATCGAAAAATTTTTCGAAAGTTTAATAAATTTTTTGAAACAATGCAATTAATTTTATAAATAGTAACATTCTTAGCTAGAATTAAATTTAAACCAATTATTTTCAAAATTTTCAATTGAAATTATTTAAAAAAACTACATTATTTTCTAAAAACTTAAAGAAATTCATCAAAAGAATTTCATTAATTTAAACAAATTCAAAGAAATTAATTATTTTCTATATTTTAATAAAAGTCCTTGAATGAATTAAATTATTTTCAAGAATTGTAATAAAATTCTGAGAAGAATTTAATTACTTTCTAGAAATATTAATAAAATTCTTCGCGAAAATTCAATTATTATTTTCATCAATTAATTCTTTGAAAGGAATTCAATTATTTTCAAATTTTTTGATAATATTCTTTGCAAGAATTCAATGATTTTCAATACATTAATTTTAAAATTGAAAATATTTAAATAGAAAAATTATTAAAGAAGTTAGGGAATTAAAGATGCAAACAACTAACTTAAAACTGCGAACAGATTATTAATATAGATTTTTAAAACAAATTTTACAATTGATGAAAAATATTAATTTATATATTATTTTTTCCACTAATTTTTTAAAATTGTAAAATTAGTTTCAAACTGAAAATGTAATTTCAGGTTCCAAATTTGTTTAATCCTGAGGAGAAGGCTGAGATTTGTGAAAAAATGCGTCAAGTGGATCGTCAAAGGGAAAGAACAATGCAAACCGATGGAAGTCCAGTGGCACTTTTTAATTTGTTTGTTCAATTGGCTCGCGAACAGTTACACATTGTGGTAGCGATGTCAGCAATTGGAGATGGTTTTCGAAATAGAATCAGAAAATTCCCTGCACTCGTCAATTGTTGCACCATCGATTGGCTACAAGTGAGATTTTCAAATGAAATATCGAAAAATTTCAATAATTCTCTATTTACTATTTTACTATTCACTTCTTTTTTCCTGAAATTGACTTTCTTTTTATCTATTTTCTATTTTTTTTACAAATTTTTTTTATAATTTTCATTTATTTTTCTCTTTTATTTCATTGCTGACTTTTTAAAATTTTTTGTTTATACCGAAAATTCTTTTTCATATTAGCCATGGCCTGAAGATGCTCTATTGGCGGTGGCAACACGATTCCTCGGCGAAGTGGAACTAACGGAACACGAGAGAAAAGCTGGAATCGATATGTGTCAATTTTTCCACATTTCCACGCAAAATTTGAGTCGGGAATTTTTCGTACGCCTTGGACGGCAAACTTACGTCACACCAACTTCATATTTAGAAATGATTAATACCTTTAAAGACTTACTAAATAAGAAGAGAAGGTAACTTGAAATAAATTTTATTAATTATTATTTAAATATTTATTTACTTAATTCTGAAATTATAATTATTAATTATAATTAATTATAAAATTGTCATTATTACCTGAATATAATAAAACAAATTTATTTGTTAAATTAATTTATCAAATTAATTTATTGAATTAATTTGCTAAATAAATTTGTTTACTTTATTTTATTATGAAAATAATTTTCTTTCTCTCTTTTTATCTTTTCAAGTGAAATTCTTTTGGCGAAAGCAAGATACGAAGGAGGTCTTGGAAGATTAGATACGACTCAACAAGAGGTTCATGAAATGCAGGAAACGTTGAAACAACTTCAACCACTTTTAGTAACAGCTGCGCAGGATGTTCAAAAAATTTTAGCAACCGTTGAGAAGGAAAGTTCTGAAGTGGCAGAAATTGAAAAAATTGTTAAAGTCGACGAAGAAGCAGCTATGGTAAGTAAATTTACTCTCCGGGTATTTTTTTTCAGGTTTTAAATAAAAACGAAATAATTAAGAAAAATGAAAATGAAAGGAAAAACGTTTAATTAATAATTCTAATATTATTAATTTAAAAACAGGAAGTTGCTGGAAGAGCAGCAGAAATAAAAGCGGAATGTGACGCAAATTTATCGGAAGCTCTGCCTATTTTACAAAAAGCACAAGCCGCCCTCAACACTCTAACTGTAACCGACATTGCTGTTGTAAAAGCTATGAAAAGTCCACCAGCCGGAGTGAAATTAGTCATGGAAAGTGTCTGTATCCTTAAGGTAATAACAGAAAAAAAATTAAATCTAAATTTATTTTCACAAATTGTTCTTTATAATAATTTTTAATTCTTTTGTTTGGCCAAATTCTGCTGGCTCTGCTGGCAATAAATTAAAAAAAAATAATCAGCATCCCAGCAACAAATAAAATATGTAGACAACACTTTTTATTGTTTTAGGAAATGAAACCGGAAAGGATACAGCAGCCAGACGGAAGAATGGGCGATGATTATTGGAAGGTGTCATTAAAAGTTCTCAGTGATGTGAAATTTTTGGACTCGTTGATAAACTATGACAAGGACAATATTCCCGAGAGTGTAATGGATAAAATTCGCAAGCACTATTTAACGAATATTAATTTTGATTCGGATAAAATAAAAACAGCCTCAACTGCTTGCGAAGGTTTGTGCAAGTGGGTTTATGCAATTTCGGAATACGACAAAGTTGCCAAAGTCGTTGCACCAAAGAAAAAAGCACTGGCCGAAGCTGAAGCTGTTTATAACGATGCCATTGAAAAATTAAATATTAAAAGAACACAGTTACGATTAATTCAGGTATCATTGACAAATACTCCAAACTTTAATTGCAGAATCGAATCAAATTAAATAACAATAGTTTTTCTTTTTCATTATTATTATTTATTTATTTACAATATTAATAAATATAATAAATATAAACAATATAATAGATATAAAAAATATAATAATAATAGTAATAATAGTACTTGAAGAAAACTTCTGGTAAAATTAAAAATATGCTCAAATTGAAATTTTTTGAGTAAATTATGAAAAATGTAAATTTTTTTTACCAAATAGGAGAAACTTGGAGCCTTGGAAGAAAAGTTGTCAGCAAAGAAAGCGGATTATCAAGGAATGATGGATAAAGTTAGCGATTGTGAGCTAAAACTAAAACGAGCTGAGGAACTAATCGGTGGTTTAGGAGGAGAATACATCAGATGGTCTGATTCTGCTAAAATATTAGGAGAGAGGTATTTTAATTAAAGATTTTATATAATTCTTTTCAATTCCGATCTTCTTACTTTAAAATTGAAAGTATTTATTAAAATAAGTTTTAAGAAATTAAAATAATTACCAAAAAAATAGATAAAATTTAATTTTGTAAATGAACAAAAAAGAAAGAAGAGAATAAAAAAAGAAAAAATTTTTGTTTATAGGTATCATCGATTAACGGGAGACGTGATCATTGCCTCGGGAATTGTCGCCTATTTAGGACCATTCACAATGCCCTTCAGAATTCAACAAATTGAAAATTGGGTTCACCTTTGTAGCAGTTTGAACGTTATTTGCTCACGAGATTTTCAGTTACGTGACATATTAGGCGATCAAGTATTGATTAGATCCTGGAATATTGCCGGTCTACCGTCGGATACATTTTCCATCGACAACGGCATTATTGTCAAGTAATTAAATCAAAATATCAAGTTTAAATGTTTTTCTATTCTTTTTTTCGAAAGAAAAATTCCACATTAATAATCGTTGTATTCTGGTAATCTAATAGCAATTTAAAGTTAATTTTTGTTTGCTTCTTAGTTTCCTAAATTTAAAGAAATTTTCTTTTTGAAAATTTTCAATTTTAAAATCAATGTATTGAAAATCATTGAATTCTTGCAAAGAAACTTGTAAAAAAATTTGAGGAGAATAATTTAATTCCTTCGAAGAATTTTTTTATTTATTAAAATAATTGAATTCTTTCAATTTTTCGGACGAATATATTTAAAAATTGCATTGAAAGTAATTTAATTTTTATATAGAATTTTTAAAAAATATTTTAAGAATAATTGAATTATTTTTAAAGAATTTTAAATTTTTGTTGAAGTTGAATTTTATGGAAATTTTTGAAAATAATTAAATTATTCTTTAGTGTAATTTTATTTAAATTCGATTAAAAATAATTTAATTCCTGCAAAGAATTGTACTATTTCTAAAAATAATTGAATTCTTGAGAAGAATTTTACTATTTACAAAAAATAATTGAATTGTTTCGAAGGATTTATTAAGATTTTAGAAAATAATTGAATTGTTTCGAAAGATTTATTAAAATTTTAGAAAATAATTAAATTCTTTTGAAAATTTTTATAACGAATTAAAAAAAAATTGAATTCTTTTTTGAAATTTTATTGAAAATAATTAAATTTTTGCAAAGATTTTACTATTTAAAAAAATTATTGAATTGTTTAGAAGGATTTATTAAAATTTTAGAAAATAATTGAATTTAGAAGAATTTATTAAAATTTTAGAAAATAATTGAATTCTTTTGTAAAATTTTATTAAAAATAATTGAATTTTAGCAAAGAATTTTACTATTTATAGAAATAATTGAATTTTATTTTAATTTTAATATTGAACAATTTACAGAAATTCAAGACGATGGCCACTAATGATTGATCCCCAGGGCCAGGCAAATAAATGGATTAAAAATATGGAGAAGCAAAATAATATGAGTATCATTCGATTGTCACAGGCCGATTATCCGCGAATTCTCGAGAATGCCATTCAATTTGGTCAACCAATTTTATTGGAAAATATTGGAGACGAATTGGATGCAATGTTAGAGCCAGTATTGTTAAAATTGACTTTCAAACAAGGAGGAGCCGTTTGTATTAAACTTGGAGAATCTGTCGTCGAGTATAATATTGATTTTAGGTAACTAAAAAATTTTCTTTGCCCAAAAATTCTTTACCAAAAAACTAAACACAATATATTAATTAAACAGAAATTTTATTTTTTGTAACATTTTTATTACTTTTTATTTTTACATTTAAATTAAATTTACCTTGATTTATAATTTCAAATTTCTAATTTCTAATTTCTAATTGATTATCAATGTATTGAAAATAATTTGTGAAATTTTTGTTTGAAAATTAATTTTTCCATCTTTTTTTTAGACTATATATCACGACGAAAATGGGTAATCCGCATTACCTGCCGGAAATTGCGGTGAAAGTAACACTCCTAAATTTTGTTATAACTCCAGATGGATTAGAGGATCAACTACTTGGAATTGTTGTGGCGAAAGAAAGACCTGACCTAGAATCTGAAAAAAATACCCTTATCATTCAAGGCGCTGCGAATAAAAAGTATTTCCTTTATTTTTATAAATACCTATGATACAATTTTATTTCTCAAATTTAAATATTGCAAAAATATGCTAATTTTTCTTTTCTCAATTTATAACAATGGAGAATTTAACCATTTTAAATTTTTATTTTTTTCAAATTATTAATTAAATTAATTAAAGTACCGCTGAGTGATAAATTCGATTAATAGTTAATTATTGAATAAAATAATTAATTTATAGTAATTTTTGCAAAAAATTTCAAGTAGAAAAATATATTTTACGTTTTTTCAAAATTATTAGTGAATGGAAAAAAATTTTGTTGTAGACTTTTGAAGGAAACGGAGGACAAAATATTGGAAGTTCTGTCAGTGGCTGAGGGAAATATTCTGGAAGATGAGGAAGCGATTAATGTTTTGACTTCCTCGAAAGTATTGAGCAACGAAATCCAAGTCAAACAAGCTACTGCCGAAGTTACTGAGAAGTCGATCGATGCCACTAGATTGCAGTATAAACCGATAGCAGTGCATTCAACTGTTCTCTTTTTTACCACCGGTAATGCGAGATGCATCCAATATTTTTATTTTTATTAATTTCAGTTTTATCTAAAAATAATTCAACCGTAAAATAATTTAACAATAAAAAAAAGAGAAAAACAAGAAAAAATTGTCAATAATGTTCAAATTAATATAAAGAACGTATTTTCTCTTTTTCAAAAATTTTGACTTTCTTTTACTAAATAAAAGAATTTTTTTTTATTTTATTTTTATACTATAAAATCAAATATTTAAAATTTTTAAATTGAAAAAAATGTTTATTAAAAAAAAAAAGAATATAAAATTGTTGAAAAGTAAAAATATTCTAATAAATTCAAATTTTGTTTACAGAAATTTTGGCAAATATTGATCCTATGTATCAATATTCGTTGACGTGGTTCGTGAATCTCTTTAAAATGTCAATTGACAATACGGAGCCCCAGGAGAACGTGGAATTGCGATTAAATGATTTAACCAAGTATTTCACTTATTCCCTCTACGTAAATATCTGCAGGTCTCTATTTGAGAAAGACAAACTACTCTTTTCACTTTTGCTCGCCGTCAATTTGTTAAACAATCAAGGGGCAATTTTAAAATCTCAGTGGATGTTCCTATTAACCGGAGGCGTTGGTCTTGAAAATCCTCATGAAAATCCAACCGACTGGCTTCCAGTTAAATTGTGGAATGAACTCTGTAGACTCGATCAAGTCGAAGGATTTCAAGTTTGTATTTTTAAATTCTTAATAAATTTAAAACAAATTAATACACTTTTTTTTAAATTGAATAGTTAAATTTAATATTTTTTCTAAACAGCAATTTTTCTTTTAAGCCGACGAATTTTTAAAAAATACTGAAAAACAGCTCAAAAACTACTAAAAAATTACTAGAAAACTACTAAAAAAACTACTCAGAAACAACTAAAAAATTACTTAAAAAATTACTTTAAAAAACAAATTTTTTATTTAACCAAAAAAGTATAAATTAAAATAAAAAAAACTAGTAAAAATGTTTATATTTTATTTTGTGTACAGAATATCAGGGAGAAATTCATAAAAAATAGAGACGAATGGAAGGCATTTTTTGACGCAAAAGAACCTCAAGTGTCGATAATTCCAGAGCCATTCAATAATGTAACGAAATTTCAAAAGCTCTTAATTCTGAGATGCATTCGACCTGATAAAGTTATCCCCGCAGTTCAAGACTTCGTAGAAGGTTTGTTCAAATTTCTCTCAATTTTTTATTTTCACTTTTCATTAGATTGAAAGAATTTTTTTTTATCACATGAAAATTTAATTTATAACTTTACTACTTTACAACTTTACTTTAAAGACGATAAAAATTTTAAGAAATTTGACTATTTGCAAAATTTTTTATTTCCATTTGGTAAATTTTTGTCATTTAACTTTTTAAATAATTTTGCGAAGTATAATTAACAAAAAATTTGAAAGTAATTGAATTTTTTGAAGTATTTCTTTAAATTTCTTGAAAATAATGTAGTTTTTACTACATTATTGTTTTATTTAATTTTACTACATTTTAATTGTTGAAAATTTTGAAAATAATTGAAATTTACAGAGAATTTTATCAAAAATTCTGAGAATAATTGAATTTTTTAGAAAAATTTTTATTACAATTTTTAAAAATAATTGACCAAGTTCGAGAAAATTTATTAAAATTGTTTTACAAACAATTGAATTTCTAAGAAGAATTTTATTATTTTTGAAAGTAATGGAATAATTGTTTGGATAAATTTTATTGTACCGAATTATATTGAAAATAATTGAATTTTTGCGAAGAATTTCTTATTCTGAAAATGAATATAATTCTTTACAGAAATATTGAATGAAAATGTATAGAAATAATTGAATTCTTTCATAGAATTATATTAAAATAATCTAAAATAATTTAATTGCTTCGAGAAATTTTTATAAATTGTACTGAAAATAATTGAATTCTTTCAAGGAATTTTATTAAATTTTTTAAAAATAATTGAATTTTATCAAGAAATTTTATTGAAATTGTATTGAAATTGTAGCAAAACTTTTAAGAATAATTGAATTTTTTAGAAAAATTTTATTACAATTGTTAAAAATAATTCACCACTTTCGAGGAAATTTATTAAAATTATGTTACAAATAATTGAATTCCTAAGAAGAATTTTATTATTTTAAAAAAAAATTGAATTTTATCAAAAAGTTTTATTGAAATTGTATTGAAAATAATTGAATTTCTCGGAAGAATTTTATTACTTATGAAAAGAATTAAATTGGTTTGAAAAATTTATTTCAATTTTTTGAAAACAATGGAGTGTTTTTAATAATTTTAATTGAAAATTTTGGAAGTAATTGAATTTTATGAAGACATTTTTATAATAATTAACTCCTTTTAAACAATTTTATCATCATTTTTTATAAACTCGAACTTTTGACTACGTTCGAGAAAATTTATTAAAATTGTATTTGCAAATAATTGAATTCCTGAGAAAAATTTTATTATTTATAAAAATAATTTAATTCTTGCGAAGAATTTTACAATTTATAAAAATAATTGATTTGTTTCCAAGAATTGCATTAAAAGTTTGAAAAATAATTAAAGTCCTTCGAAAAATGTTATTAAAATTTTTTTTAAATAATTGAATTCTTGCGAAGAATTTTATTAAAATTTTGGAAAATAATGAGCAATATTTAATAATTATTAGCTATGTACTTAGTTAGTGAATTTTTTGAATTTTGAATATAGAAAATAGAGAATAATAGTATTCAATAAAATAATAAATAGAAAGAAATAGTAGGAAAAAAAAATTAAATTGTGAAATAGTATTTCTAAAAATGTTAATTTATAAATTTTTCAGCTCAAATGGGAACACAATTTGTCGATCCACCTCCGTTTGATTTGACAGCTTCTTATGCAGATTCCAACTGTTGCATTCCATTGATATTTGTCTTGACTCCTGGAGCGGATCCAGCGCAAGTGCTTCTTAAATTCGCTGACGATCAAGGTTTTGGAGGAAGTAGATTGTTCTCACTCTCCTTGGGACAAGGTGACACTATTTTCACTCATTACTTTCAAATATTTATAGCAAATTTTAATTTTTAATTTCAATTTTTTATAAAATGTTTTTAATTAATTTAAAGAAAAAATTTGTAATTGAATCAAAATTGAATATTGAATATTAAATACTATTAATATTAAAAATTGAATCAAATATTTAATTTTAATTCTGCAAATTTTAGAATTTTAGATAAAAATCGAGAGTGAAAAAAATTAGTGAATCAAATAAATTGTAAATTAATTTACCTTAATTAAAAATAAATTTTTAGGACAAGGTCCAATTGCAGTTCAATTAATAAACGACGGTGTGAAATATGGACATTGGGTGGTACTTCAAAATTGTCATCTCGCTAAAAGTTGGATGGGAACATTGGAAAAAATTTGCGAGGGTCTTTTACCGGACACAATTCATCCTGATTTTCGTCTATGGCTAACGAGCTATCCAGCTGAACATTTTCCCGTTTCAATATTACAAAATGGAATAAAAATGACAAATGAACCGCCAAAAGGATTGCGTGCAAATATTATTCGATCATATTTAAATGATCCAATAAGTGATGCAGAATTTTTTGAGTCTTGCAATCAAAGTGAAAATTTCAAGAAACTCTTGTATTCGCTGTGCTTTTTTCATGCAATTATTCAAGAGCGAAGAAAATTTGGTCCAATTGGATGGAATAAGCCCTATGAATTTAATGAAACAGATTTGCGTGTTAGTGTTCTTCAGTTACACATGTTTCTTGATCAATATGACGATGTTCAATTTGAGGCTCTTAAATATTTAACCGGAGAATGTAATTATGGTGGTCGTGTCACTGACGAATGGGATCGAAGGACTCTTATCACTATTTTGGAGAAATTTTACAATGAGTTTGTATTATTTATTTTAATATTTATTTTTGTATTACTATTTATTTTTATTATTATTTGTTTTATTTTTATAGTTTGTATTATTATTGTGTTTGCTTTAGAAGTTTTTTCTTTTCTTGTTAATTTTCTTCTAAAGAATTATTTTCTACATTTTATTTTAATTTTCCTCCGAAATCTTCATTTAGTGGAATTTCAATTATCAATTAATGTAACTTTTTAATTATTTTCTATTATTTCTTATTTATTTTAATTTTACTCCAAAATTTTCATTTCGTCGAATTTCTATTTGATTCAATTGCAATTATTAATTAAGAAAACTTTTTAATTATCTAACTTTCTGTTTATTTTAATTTTTATAAGGTAAAATTTTTATTATTTATTATTTTTATAAATTTTAATTTAGTTTTTACAGTTAAATTTTTGTCGTTAAATATTTATTTAGTTAATTTTTTATTTCGCTAAATCATTAAGTTAATTGTTCCAAAGAATTCTATACAATAATAATAATAAAATTCCTTCGAAGAATTTTATAATTTAGGAAAATAATTGAATTCTCGTCAAGAATTTTGTTAAAAGTTTTGAAAATTCTGATTAAATTCTTTTTGAAAAATTTCTTTAAATTTTTTTTAAAATAATGGAGTTTTTTTAAATTTTGAAAATAATTGAATTTTTTTAAAATTTTAGAAAATAATTAAATATTTGCAAAGAAATTTATTACTTATAAAAGTAATTGAATTTTTTTGAAAAATTTATAAAAATTTTAGAAAATAATTAAATTTTTGCAAAAAATTTTACTATTTGTAAATATAATTGAATTGTTCCAAAGAACTTATTAAAATTTTAGAAAATAATTGAATTCTATTGAAATATTTTATATCGAATTAAGAAAAGAATTGAATCCTTTCCTAAAATTTTTTTGAAAATAATTGAATTTTTTCGAAAACTATTATTAAAAAATTTTTTTAATTAAATTCTTTCATGAAATGTTATTAAAATTGTATTAAAAATAATTGAATTTTTACAAAAAATTTTACAATATTTCTAAAAAAAATTAGATTTTTCGAAAAAATTTTAGAAAATAATTGAATTTTTTGTTAAGTTTTATTAAAATAAAAAGAAATTGAATTTGTTTCATGAAATATTATTAAAATTGTATTAAAAATAATTGAATTATTGCAATGATTAAGAAAACAATTGAATTTTTTCGAAGGATTTATTAAAATTTTAGAAAATAATTTTGTTTAAAAATGATTGAATTTTTACAAAGATTTTACTATTTAAAAAAATAATTGAATTTTTTCGAAGGATTTATTTAAAATTTGGAAAATAATTGAATTCTTTTGAAATATTTTATAACGAATTAAAAAAAAATTGAATCCCTACGTGAAATTTTTTGAAAATAGTTTGATTTTTTGCAAAGATTTTACTATTTAAAAAAATAATTGAATTGTTTCGAAGGATTTATTAAAATAAAAAAAAATAATTTTGTTTAAAAATAATTGAATTACTGCAAAAAATTTTATTATTATTAAAAATAATTGAATTCTTATGAAGAATGTTATTATTTATGAAAATAATTGAATTCTTGCGAAGAATTTTATTAAAATTTTGGAAATTAATATACAAGAATAATTAATTAGTAAATTAGTTAATAATTGAATGTTTTAAAGTTTGAATCTGAAATTATTCAAATATTCATATTTGAAAATAAAAAATTTACTAATTATTTTGTAATAATTAATAATTTTAAGTGAATTGTGAATTAATATTCATTATTATTGAAAAAAATTCTCGAAAATAATTTTATTTACAGAATTATTCAAATTAAATATAAATTTTTGTTCTTAACTATTTACGAATATAAAAAAATTCTTTAAATGAAAATTTCATTATTGTGACTTGATTATTTATTTTAATCGAAAATAATTCTTTTTTTTTTGTTAATAAAACGAAACTTTTATTTAAAAAAAAAATTGTTGATGAATTTTTCAGGAGTTTATTGGAGGAAAAAACGTTTTATTTCGATGAAACGTCCGATATTTACTATTGTCCAAAAGCAAATGAATACGAGATTTATTTAGAGTACAGTAGAAAGCTTCCGCTCATCACAGCGCCGAGTGTATTTGGAATGAATGAAAATGCTGACATTATCAAGGACCAACAGGAGACGGAACTTTTATTCTCTTCTCTCTTACTCACTCAAGTATGTCGTTTTTTATTTAAATTTTGAACTGATAGAAAATTCTAATTGAAATTCTAATTACTTGATTTTAATATCTTGCGTTAAGGATCGAAAGGTAATTTTTTCTTCTCTATTAAAATAATGTATTTTTTAATATTCAAAAATTGAATATTATTTATATTTTAAATTTTAAATTTATTTAAATTATTTGTTTATTTAAATTTAATATTTATTTATTCAAATTTAATATTCATTTGTTCATGTTTAAATTCTGTTTCTATTTACACGCGACAGGATATTTGGGACTTTAGGGTAAGAACAGAAATTTTTTTTTCTTGTCTCGAGACAAAAGTTTTTTTAATTCTATATGTAGATAGTTTTTATTTGTTTTTTCTAATTTTTAATCACCTTGAATTGTAATTTTCACAGGAAACATCAACTGGAACGGGAGAATTGTCAAGTGATGATATTGTTTCTGGAGTTGCGACGGATATTCTCAGTAAACTTCCGAGTGACTATAATTTAATCGATGCACTTGACAAGTATCCAACATCTTACAATCAGAGTATGAACACTGTATTGGTTCAAGAAATGGGAAGATTCAACAAACTCTTGCAATGCATCAGAAGCAGTCTTGTAAATTTAAAGAGAGCAATTCGAGGTTTGAAAATAATTTTTTTTTACTTATACTTTCTTTATTTTATTTTTTGAAAATTTTCGATCGATACAAATAAGTTAATTACAATTATAATTTTTATTAATTATTATCAATTCAATGTAAAGAAAAATTTATGATTATCTCCACTTTTTTTGATGTAAATTCACTTTTATTGGAAATTTAAATTATTTGCTTATTTTTTTTTTTATTTAGACGCTTATATAAATTTACTTTTATTAAAAATTTTAATTATTTGCTAATTTTTGTTATATAGGCCTCATTGTTATGTCATTTGAACTGGAAGAGGTATTTGCTTCTATATTGACTGGAAAAATTCCAAATCTTTGGAAACAAAATTCTTATCCATCCTTAAAACCACTGGGAAGTTATATAATCGACTTTCTTGAGCGTCTCAAATTTCTCCAGGTTTTTATATTCTTGATTCCTTTTTTCATTTATCATTTTACAAATTAAAACAGTGAAACGATTATTTTATGATTTATATTTTTTATTATTAAATTTAAAATTCTACCGAAGAATTCAATTGTTTCTTTTAATAAAATTTTTATACATTCTTCATTCTTTCAATAATTTTAATGAAATTCGCTTCTCTAGAATTCAATTATCATCATAAAAAATAAAATTCTTTAGAAGATTTCAATTATTTTCATTAATAATAAAATTCTTCTGTGGATCTCAATTATTTTCAAGTATTCAATTATTTTCATAAATAATTGAATTCCTTACAGAATTTTAATTATTTTCAAAAATTTGAAACAAATTCTTTTCAAGAAATTCTTTCAAAGTAAAATTTATTGAAAAAATTTAATTATTTTTATAAATAGTAAAATTCTTTGCAAAAATTCTATTATTTTTGTAAATAATAAAATTCTTTTGAGGAATTCAATTATTTTCAATAGAATTTAAATAAAATTCAATAATCAAATGTTTAATTTCAATTATTTTGAAACACGATTATATGAAAATGTTGTAAGAAATTCTTCATAAAATTCAATTACTTTAAAAATCCTCAATTAAAATTATTAAAGAAACTCCATTATTTAAAAAAACATAAAGAAATTCTTCAAGAGAATTTAATTTAAATTTCAATAATTATTATTTACTTCACTGCCTACTAATAATATTACAGTAATAATTTAGTAATAATAGTAATAATTTCATATTAAATTAATAATAAAATTATCATTTATTTAATGAATTAATTGAAAATTCAGAAATAAAAACAATAATTTTTTGAAATAATTTTTTTTAGTTATGGTTTGAGAATGGACCGCCTGTTACATTTTGGCTGTCGGGGTTTTTTTTCACTCAAGCTTTTTTGACTGGTGCACGGCAAAATTTTGCACGAAAATATAAAATTCCTATTGATTTATTGGTATACGATTTCGAAATAATGAAAGAGAGGAAATTTGAAATTTCACCTGAGGATGGAGTTTATGTTTATGGTTTATTCTTGGATGGTGCGAGATTTAATATGGAGAAAATGATTTTGGATGAAAGTCTTCCGAAAGTTTTGTACAATACCGTACCTCACGTAAGTTTTCTAATAATTTCAGAATTATCAAAAATGTATTTTTTATTAAAATAAATATTGTATTTCCTTATTTTGAATATTTAATATTTAATATTTAATATTTAATATTTATTATTTAAAAATGAATTTTTCTTTTTGAGTAAAAAAATTTAATTTTTTGTTTTATTACAGCTTTGGCTTATTCCAATGAAAAAAGAAGAAATTAAGGAGCGAAAAACTTACAATTGTCCTGTTTACAAAACTGGCGAAAGAAAAGGTGTCCTCTCAACAACCGGTCATTCTACCAATTTTGTTATTGCAATGAGACTTCCGACGGATAAATCAGCCGAACATTGGATTATAAGAGGCGTTGCAATGCTTTGTCAATTGACACAGTAAAAAAATGCACTTTTACAAAATCATTTTTGATTTTATTTGCACAATTATATGTAAGTAAACCTTTTAATAAAAAAATTTTTTTATAATCAAGAACGTCTTTTCACGTTCTATTGATATTTGAAAAAAATAGAAGAGAGAAATTTATTCATTTTTAGTTGAAATTATTTATTTTTATTTTAAACAATTATTAAATTTACTTTATTTTATA
The DNA here is from genome assembly GCF_015476425.1 of Leptopilina heterotoma. Taxonomy (NCBI): domain Eukaryota; kingdom Metazoa; phylum Arthropoda; class Insecta; order Hymenoptera; family Figitidae; genus Leptopilina; species Leptopilina heterotoma. Next base: position 42,137 of record NW_025111040.1, read on the forward strand.
AAACAAAGTATTTTCATGTTTTATTAATATTTTTTAAAAAATAACAATAAGCCCATTATTTAATTTTTTGTTTTATACAATTATTAATTATTTCTTTATTCTACAAATAGAATAGAATTTATTTCTTGATGTTGCAAATTTTGTTTTACATCCCTTTATTCTATAAAATTATTTTAAATAATTATTAAATTTTGTTTACTTTATACAATAACGTAATTTCAAATTCTATTAATTAAAAAAATAGAAGAAAGCCATTTATTTATTTTATACAATTATTAAATTTTCTTTATTCTATACAATTATTTAAATTAATCATAAGATTTGCTTTATTCTTTACAATTCTATTAAATTTTCTCTTTCAATTTCAATTCAATTCAATTTTCAATTTAATTGTTTTGAACAATTATTTTAATAATTATTTATTATAATCTATATTAATAATCGTTGTACTCCGGTAATTTGAATTTTTTTATTCATAAAAATAATTCAATTCTCGCGAATTATTTATAAAAATAATTGAATTCTTGAGAAGAATTTTACTATATTTATAAAAATAATTGAAATGTTTTGAAGAATTTATTAAAATTTTAGAAAATAATTGAATTGTTTTGAAGAGATTTATAAAAATATTTGAAAATAATGAAATTCTTTCGAGAAATTCAATTAAAGTTGCTTCGAAAACAATTGAATTTCTGTAAAGAATTTTATTAAAGTTAATTATATTCAAAATAATTGAATTCTTTCAATTTTTTGAACGAATATATTTTAAAATTGTATTGAAAGTAATTTAATTTTTGTAAAGAATTTTTTAAATATTTTAAGAATAATTGAATTATTTTTAGAGAATTTTAAATTCTTGTTGATTTTATGAAAATTTTTGAAAATAATTAAATTCATCCGTGTAATTTTATTTAATTTGAATTAAAAATAATTTAATTCCTGCAAAGAATTTTAGTATTTATAAAAATAGTTGAATTGTTTCAAAGAATTTATAAAAATTTTAGGAAATAATTGAATTTTATGGAAATATTTTTAAATATTTGAATTCTTTCGAGGAACTCAATTAAAAATGTTTTGAAAATAATATTTGAATTTATGAAAAGAATTTTACTATTTATAAAAATAATTGAATTCTTGGGCAGAATTTTACTATTTATTAAAATAATTGAATTGTTTCGAATGTTTTATTAAGATTTTAGAAAATAATTGAATTCTTTTGGAAATGTATTAATTTTTTTTTAAATTGTATTCTTCTGAGAAATTCAATTAAAATTTTATTGAAAATAATTGAATTTTTAAAAAGATTTTACTTTCTATAAAAATAATTGAATTGCTTCTAAGGATTTTTAAAGAATTTAGAAAATAATTGAATTTATTCGAATGAGGTATATTAAAAATGGAATTCTTTCGAGGAATTCAATTAAAATTATTTTGAAAATAATTGAATTCCCGCAAAGAATTTTACTGTAGTTATAAAAATAATTGAATTGTTTCCAAGGATTTATTAAGATTTTAGAAAATAATTGAATTATATTCTCAACAAATTTAAAAATTTCGAATTATATTTTCAAATTTGAAAATTCAAATTTTCAAATTTGAAATTGAGTGCCATCTTACATCGGGAAGATGAACTGCTTATCGAAAAATGGGAAAACGAAGAAATGTGGCAACAGCGCAATCAAGTTCCATTTAAAGATGGCCGACACTCTACTGCTAGATCACTGTGTCACGTCAACTATTAAGTTCCTTTTCGGGAATTTAGTTTAAATAAAAACGTGTGTTTGTCAATACGACAGATAAATTCATATCTAGTATTATATAAATTATTTGTGAAAATGATCTAAGTCAATCGAACAATAATGAATTGTCATCAAATATTAAGCGGAGCTTGCAATGCAGGCGATCGTTGCTTTGCTGTCGGCTCTGTTGAAGGAATATCATTTACCGTGAGTTTTTTTATTTTCCCATTCAATAATTATTATCCCCTAATAATAAAGAAATTAATTAACATATTTATCATCAATTCGTTAATTTTAATTTTAACAATTACCCGATTGACTCGACTCGTGTGTAAAATAGTTTTGTACCATTTTATAAAGTGCATAATGATTAAAAGGAAAAGTCAATACGTATTTAACAGAATTCTTACTGTTGAAAGTCAGCTGATTTAATGACACTTGTCTCTTGTATTCAGAAAATATGTTTTCTTTTTTAAAAAAAAGAACAGTGAACGTAACATTATGCGACAAATTGTTACATTCCATTGTTTTACACTATAATTATATATACTTTTTTGTTTGAAGGTTCTTTTTGGATAACTTTTTTTTTATTGAAAAATAGTTTCTAATTTGAATTCAAATAAAATGTTAACCTAATTTTCTGTTTTTTTTCTCGTTTATTATTCTTGGAGGCTAATAAGATTATTCATTGCCGCTGATATCTTGAATCTTAATTGCTAAATTATCGATTACTTTTTATTTTTAGGTTATATTTTGATATAATGATAAGTTGTGTTAATTTTTGTTATTGTTTGAGACAAGTAGTTCTTTTCTTTGTTGTTTATTTTTTCAAAATTTAATAAATTTTTGTTATTTTGTTTTTTTCCTTTCGATTGTCTTCAAGTTTATTTCGACCATTTAAAGGAATAAACTAATAACTAATGGAAATGATAAAATTTTTTCGTTAATTTTTAATTTTCTTGGGATAAAATAATTTTTTTTTTTGATAAAAATTAATTTAGAGAAATTATATGAAAAATAAGAGATAAATGAATAGTTTATGCAGAAATTTTTGAATAAATATTGATAAGTGAGAATGAAGGTGATAAAATGATAAGAGAAGTTAAAATGACTGTTTAATAATGTGTTTAATTTGAAGTTTTTGAAAAAATTCGATAATGAAAATACTGTAATAAATTGTTTCTCTTTTTTTTTTTAATGATTTTAGGCTTACGCTGCTGGATGTAATATTGTGATCCTCGCTAGTAATTTTGAGCGTGTTCAAATAATTCCTGGTGCTGTGCATAATTACATACGAATCAGTTGTTTGGATTGTAGCACCGATACAGGAAAAATTGCAGCCGCTTACGAAAATCAAGTCTGCATTTTCGAGCCAACTCCATTAATTCACAGCAATTGTTCTCACGTTAGTAAACAAATTTTTTTTCTCATTCATAAACATCATTAAAATTTAGTAATCATATTAATTATTTTTAAAAATTATTTAATGAATAAAGTATTTAAATGGAAAATTTTTATCATTAATTTCTCAAGTATAATTTTTTGTTTGATAATGTTTTAATTTTTTGTTATTATTTTTCTTGATATTTTTTTATTGCTATACTATTTTTATTATTGTATTATTTTTTACGATTTGATACTATTTAAATACTTTTTTAGATTTTTGCCACTAAAAGCTCCTTTTTCCTTTTTATTGAGATATTTCAATAAAATTTTTTTAAATTCACTTATTTTCAAAAATTTTAAGAAAATTCTTTGCAAGAATTTTGATTAACTTTACAAATAATAAAATTCTTCGTTGAAATTAAATTATTCTCAATATTTATTATTTTAATAAAATTATTTAAAAAAATTGAATTATTTCTAAAAATTTTAATAAAATTCTTCGCAAGAATTCAATTATTTTTTAATACAATTTCTATATTTCTTGATAAAATTCAATTTTTTTATAAAATGTTATAATAAATTTACTTAAAAGAATTCAATTATTTTCAGTACAATTTATAAAAATTTCTCAAAAGAATTCAATTGTTTTAAATAATTGTCATGAAATTCTATGAAAGAATTCAATTATTTCTATACTATTTCATTAAATATTTCTGTAAAGAATTATATTAATTTTTGGAATAAGAAATTCTTTGCAAAAATTCAATTATTTTCAATATAATTCAGTAAATAATATTCATTCAAATAATTATTCAATTCTTTTCAAAAATAATAAAGTTGTTCTTAGGAATTCAATTATTTGCAACACAATTTTTATAAATTTTCTCGATCGTGGTCAATTATTTTTAAAAATTGTAATAAAATTTGTCTAAAAAATTCAATTCTCAGAATTTTTTATAAAATTCTCTGTAAATATCAATTATTTTCAAAATTTTTAATTCAAATTATTTTAAAAATCTACTTTATTTTCAAGAAATTTAAAAAAATACTTTAAAAAATTTTATTTATTTACGAAAAATATTAGATTGTTTAAAAACAGCATATCTATGAATTCCTCTTAGATATTTTACTATTTATAATTAAATAAATGAATTTTTCTAAAGAATGTATAATTTAAAAAATTATTAAAACGTTTAAAAATAATCGTATTTAATTAATATTTTTAAAAATAATTGTATTCTTTAGAGAAATTTAATTAAAATTGTATTGAAAATAATTGAATTCTTCCAAAGAATGTTATTATTTATGAGAATAATTGAATTCATACGAAAAATTTTATTAAAATTTTTGAAAATATCTATTAAACAAGAATATTTAATTATGTACTTAATAAGTGAATTTTTAGAATTTTGAATTTGGAGTTATTGAAAACAGAATTATTATAAAACACGAAGAAATCGATTGCTCCGAGTCGAAGACTCGGAGTGATTAATATCTTCATGTTTTATAATAAAATATTTTTATAAGTTATTGAATTTCAAAAGGTTTGAATTTAAAATTTTTCAAAATCTTAATTTTTGTGAAAAAATACTAATTATTAAATATTTATTTAAAAAAGAAGTTATTGATGTTTTCGAATAATTTTACACTGAAAGAAATTTGTAAATAAAAAAAATTGAAGATTTTGCCTGGAAATCAGGAAAAATAAAATAAAATTTTTGTGGCCACCCTGTTTTTCAAAATTAATTATTGAGAGTGAAGCCTGTTATTTTGCATTTTATTTTAAATTTATACATTTCTTTTGTATTACATTTTAATTAAATTTAAAAACAAAAAAATAGTTTTCCTTAGAAATATAGATTTAATTTCTTTTTCGAAAACTTGAATATAATTTTTTATTTTCGATAATTCACAGCAATTGGAATATCGATGGGTTCAAACGGGTTCTCTTCAAACGGAATCAAATATTACTTCTCTGTCATGGAATTTAGAAGGCACACGTCTTTTAACAGGCGGAGAACTTTTACAACTTTGGCATCAAAATATTCTTCCATTCCAGGAGGAACAACGTAAGTTTTCTTTTTTATAAAAAAATTAATGTTTAATTATTTATAGTCTTAAATTATAAAGTTAATTTTAAATCGTTGACTTCAATACTTAATTAATTTTAAATTATAAATTATTAATAATCTTAAATTAGAAAATTAATTTTTTATAAATAATTTTAAATTTCCACAAAAGAAGTGTATTTTCTTAAAAGTCTTGTCTTTTTCTTATCAAAATTCTCTTGTCATTTTTATGAAAATGTAAAAAAAAGATTTATTAATTTAAAATGAAGTGTTTAGATTAAAATTGTGTAAATATAATATTGTAATGTATATATATACAGCGGCAAAGGCGAAACCAACACAAGTAGAAGAAGTTACAACAACAGGAGTTGAACAAAACGTAACGGGGAATAATTCTTCGCAAGATCGTGAGTTCATTCGCTTAATGAATGAACGTATTGTCGGCTCTTTTGCATGATTTTGAAAAGAAAAAAAGAAAAAAAATGTGAACGATGTACAATTTCACTAGATTTTTATTCACTCATTTATAGCACATCATATTATTTATTGAGATCGATTTTAAATTGTCGTTATTGATTTTTCGAATATTTCACTTGACAGTCTATTACACAAATGAAACTTTTGCAACTAGGCCAACATCAAGAAAGTTCTCCTCTACTCTAAAGCATGTTCTTTTGATAAGCAAGTTTTATAGCATGAATGCTTAGAAAGTCATGCCCTGCAATTTGTTTATTTTTATCTTCATTCAATTTTAATTATTCATTTTATTTCTCATTTATTCTTTAAATATATTTTCCATTATTTTCTTCAGCTTGAGAATAATATTGGAAAGAATTTATTTTGAAATAAAATTTTACAACTAAAATTTTTATTTAAATTGAAAAAACATTCTAATTTTGTTCATTACAATAAAATCTAAATTTTGTTTATTACAAGAGAATTTTAATGGTTAATTTTATATGTTGCAAAAAATCTTGTTTGTAAATCATTTGAAAAGTACTGCAAAATATTTTGTAATAGAGGAGAAAATTTTAGGATTTTGTGAAAAGAAAAATATTTACCCTCCTTATATTGAACAGTAGAAAATTTTAATAACTAGTATTTTTATTTTTAACTGTATTAGAACATTAAACAGTTAACATTTTAATAACTAGTATTTTATTTTTTAACTATTAGATTAGATATTTTAGTTGTTTTGTGATTAAAATATTCAATCACTAATTTAAAATCAATTTGCAAATTGTACTAAAAGATTAATAAATATTCATTAAATTAATTTTTTTCTACTGCAAAATGCAAATATTGTGCATTTTTAATGTAAAATTCTAAAAATTTATTCTTGTTTTTTTAAAATTAAAAACTTAATTTCTAGGCTTTATCTAAAAATGTCGCCTCAGGTGTGATTTTTAATTAAAATTTTGTAAAAGGAAAATAAAAAAATTTGTGTCTAATGGTTGAATTTTGTTAATACAGCCAGCGCCGTGACTTTTTCCATTGGTGGTGAGGCAGAGAGTCCGGGACCTGGTGATTCGGGATCAACACACGACGTTGGAACATGGAATTGTGTTTGGAAATGTCGTACAGCGACTCCGGTTCATTTAATGACATTCAGTCCCGATGGTACACTTTTTGCGACAACAGGAATGAATGATAGACTCGTGAAAATTTGGTTCGAGAATAAACAACGTGAGTTTCGATATTTTTTTTTTAATTTATAGGAATTTTATTTTATTCTTAAAATTTGTTAATTTTAATACTTTTTTATTAATATTTATAAAATTTATTATTAAAATTTATAAAAAATACGAAAAATTAATTAAACCAAATTGTTTTCAATTCAAAATATTTCTTTTAAATTTGATAATTTTCAATCTAAAATAATTGAATTCTTATAAAGAAATTTATTCAAATTTTTCAGAATAATAAAACGAAGTTTATTACATTTTTTAAAAAGAATTGAATTCCTGAGAAGAAATTTATAATTCAATTCTTCCGAAAATTTTATTACAATTTTTTTTAAATAATTGAATTCTTTCGCGAAATGTTATTAATTATTATGAAAATAATCGTAATCTTGGTAAGAATTTTATTAAAATTCTATCAAAAGTAAGTGAATTCTTGTAAAGAATTTTACCAAAAAATTTTTAAATAATTGATTTTCAGCGAAAAATGTTATTACTTAGGAAAATAATTACACTTTAATTTAATGAATTAAAAATTAATGAATTTAATTGAATTTTTTATAAAGAATTTTATTGAAATTTTTTAAAATAATAAAATTTTTGCGAAGAATTTTATTAAAATTTCTTTAAAGCAAATAAATTCCTGCGAGAAATTTGATAAATTATGAAAATAATTACAATTTTGCCAAGAATTTAATTAAAATTTTCGAAAATAATTGAATTTTTTCGTGGGATTTAATTAAAATTGTATTGAAAATATTTCAGCTCTCATAAAGAGTTTAATCAAAATTTTTTAAAATAATTGAATTTCTGACAAAAATTTTATTATTTAGGAAAAGAATTTAATTCTCATAAATAATTTTAAAGAAATTTTTTAAAACAATAACATTTTTGGAAAAAATATTATAAAAATTTTGTAAAATAATTAAATTTCAGCGAAAAGTTTTATTAATTATATTAAAATAATTGTGACCTTGCTAAGAATTTAATTAATATTTTTTTCGAAAATAATATAATTATTTCGAGCAATTTAATTATAATTGTATCAAAAATATTTTAATTCTCATAAAGAATTTAATAAAAAGTTTTCAAAATAATTGAATTCCTTGAAAAATATTATTGAAATTTGTAAAAATAATTGAATTCTTTTGAAAAATTTTATTGAAATTGTATTGACAATAATTGAAATCTTGCTAAGAATTTTATTTGAATTTTCGTAAAATAATTGAATTTTTTCGCGGGATTTAATTAAAATTGTATTGCAAATATATTTTAATTCTCATAAAGAATTGAATCAAACTTTTTTAAAATAATTGAATTCCTGTAAACAATTTTATTATAATTAGAAAAAAAATTAAATTCTTTTAAAAAAATTTGTTGAAATTTTTCAAAATAATCATTTTTTTGCTAAAAATTTCATTAAAATTCTTTAAAATAATTAAATTTTCACGAAAAGTTTGATAAATTATGAAAATATTTGAAATCTTGCTAAAAATTGAATAAATTAAACTTTTTGAAAATAATTAAACTTTTTCGAGGAATGTAATTAAAATTAAATTTAGAATACAATTTCAATTGACACAAAGAATTTTTTCAAAATTGTTCATAATAATTGTTTTCTTGTGAAGAATTTAATTAATTTTTTATAAATAATTGATTTCTTTTCAGAACTTTTATTGAAATTGTATTGAAAGTAATTGAATTTCTACGAAGAATTTTATTAAAGTTTTTGAAAACAATAATTGTAATTTTATTAGTAAATTAGTTAATAATTAAATTTTTTTAAATTTTAAATAAGAAAGTATTCCAAAATTGATATTAATATTCGAAAACAACAAATTTTTTGTTAATTTTCATAATAAATGAAATACTGCTGCTGTTGGCTTAACATTTTCTGGTAATATAAATAATTTTAGTATTCATTTCGTCAAGAAAATGCATTTACATTTAAATTGGAAATAAAATTTACGTCTTGTTTTATACGATTTGTTTTTAAGTAGCTGATATTTCTAAATTTGTCTTCTTTTTTTTTAATTTCAGTGTTTCCGTCGAAGAGTATTGATCAATCGTCGTTTAATTTGCCAATTAATGATAGTTATAGTTTCGTTTACGTCGCTCATCCTCGGGCTGTCACTCACATTTCATGGAGAAAAACTAGTAAATACATGCCAAAGTAAGAAGACACGTTATTATCGAAGAAATTATTTAAGGAAGTTCGTTCACTGTAAACTTTAAGAAAAGTTGTTTTAAAATGTTTTGAAAATTGACAATATTTGATTGATATTTAATTTTAATATTTGATTGATATTTAATTTTAATATTTGATTGATATTTAATTTTAATATTAGAATTGTAATTTTATGTTTAATATTTGAATTGATAACTGATATCATTTTTTAATTTACTTTTCGGTATTAATTGTTTGCGGTAATAATGATCAAGCAAAAAGGAATTTTAATATTTCTTTAGTGAAATTTGAAATATAAGGGATAATTTTTTTTTGTCTTTAATAGGGGATCAGTTTCGAATATGTTAGTAACTTCCTGTCGTGATAATATTTGTCGAGTTTGGACTGAGACGATACCACCGGAAATTGAAGGTTTAGCAAATATGAGTCAGTTTGAAGGCAGTGATAGACATGGACATCATGGAAAACATCGTCATCATAATATGCATAAACACAGGTTTATGCAACGCCTTAAACACATGAAGTATGTTTTTTTTCTTCTATCAAAATTGGATTTAATTTCGTTACCTTTTATTTATTATAATTTTCTCATTTAATTTAATTAATTTTCCATACATTTCGAATTTTAAATTCGCTTTCTATTTTTCTTTCTTTATTAAAAAATTGCCCCTTTTTAATACATATATGGGAATTATTTTTAATAATGAGGAGAATTTTTATTATTAATACAATAAATTACATTTTCCTTTAATTTATTGCAGGAATTAATTATATTCCTTATTAATTTATTTTCTTTCTTGGAATTAATAATACTTGATATTTACAGAACGTGTTTCCACATTCGTCGTCATGCGAAGCAACAACAACACCAGGCAGGTCACACTGCCCCAACTCTTCCGACATTACCGTCAACGTATTCAGTTCACGATTTTCATAATAATTATCAAACATCGGCTCACTATCCTGGAATGCATTTTCATTTAGCGGCGAGCATTAATGCCGAAACAGGTGCAATAAATTTCTCTCTATTTTCACTTCAACTTTTGGATATTAAATTTTTGTATTCAAAATTTAGAAAATAATTTACTAATTGAAATTTAATAGTTGAAAGAAAGAATTAATAAATGTTACAGATATTCCACTTGTACCAAGTTTAATTACCGGCGATCCGGATCGAGAACCAAATTTCATTTTACATTGGCTGAATAATAAAGAAATGCATTTTACGATGCAGGCGGAAAACATTTTACAGGTTTGTTTTTTTTTCTTAAAAATGTAAATTTTAGTTTTACTATTAGGAAAAACGGAATAGAAATTATTATTCAATTAAATTAATTTTCCTTTGATTAATTAAATTGAATTGGTTTTATTTTACATATCAGGAATTGACGCGGAAAGTCGTGGAAAAAGAGGAAGGTATGCAAAATCAAGAAGTGGAGCAAACGGAACATGATTCGGAAGACGAGCATACACCAAGTACGTAATTTGAATTTTTCAAATTTGTTTTTGAAAATTTTGCAAGTTTTCTGATTCTTTTTTTAAATTCGCTATTTTCTAACATGAATTGAATTAACATTTTGCTTCCAATTTTGCATTTATTTAAACAAATTGTTGTTTTGAAAGATTTTAATTTTTTTATTAACCACTTTTATTCATGATGTTGATGGTAAAAATAAGCGACTAATGTCGTGGCAAAAATTTTGTTTTTCAAAAATGCTATAAAATCGCGATAATTGGGGAAAAATTATGTAACTAATTTGATTAATATTTTTTGTCTTGTTTTTATGGACTTAGTTAAGATGATTTGCATTCACTGTAATGATATTTTTACGCTTCTGTTCATTTTTAAATATTTACATTATTTATCGCTTTATTTATTTAATTACATTTTTTGTTTATCGCTCTATTTTTTAAACTATATTTCTATTTTCTTCTTTGCATTTTCTTTTTTAAGTGGAACAATTTTAATATTCTAAAATAGAATTCTTTTTTTTATAAATCTAAAAAAAGCAAAGAATCTTTCAGAAATAATTTATAATTAAAATTAATTATCAATTAAATTAAACTTGATTTTTTATGCAAAATTAGAAATAAAGTTCAAATTTTCTCTAAAGTGAGAAAGAAATTAAATATTTTTTTTTTATTTTTTTAATGCCTCTTTAATAAGTGTCTCCCGAGAGATTCACTTAGGGTTTTGAATATAAATAAATAAAAAAATATAGGTGATATTGGTGCATGTTTTTGCATGGTTGTTGGGTAGAAATATGGTTTATTAGGCAGCATCTTATCGTGTTATGGTATCGTGCGACCAACAGAGAAAGGCACTAAGCACCAATCCAGTCAGAAAGCAAATGTTGGTGGACGAGCAATGAGTCAAGAGGATCACAGTAGCGATGAACATCATACGGCACATACAACATCGTCCCATCCTAGTCTTCCTCACAGTGCCCATTCTCACCAAAGTCTTAGGTAAACATCTCTTTTAATCACAAAAATATGTATCTTTATTGTCTTGGTTTTCCCCCCATTAAGAATTTTCTTTTTTTTATTTTATTGTGAACTGACCAAAAAATTAATGTTTAATTACTGTATTTAGACTTTATCTCATGTTTTCCTTTATAAATAAAATTTTTACTTAAAAACAATAATATCAGGGTTGCCACAAGTCAGGGGAAGTAGAATTGGTTAGGAAAAAGTCAGGGATTTTTATTAAAGTACTGGAAAAAATTAATTTTGCAGGATTCATAATTAGTTTTATTTAATTTTGTAAATATATTTAATTAATTATTAAAAATCATGAAGAATTTTAGTTAAAAACACTAAAAAAAATTTTAATTTTAGAGAAGTTAAAAATGTTAGCAAAAATTCAATTATGCTTAAAATTTTAAAAAAATCTCGTCAAAATTTCAATTATCTTTAAAAATAATAAAATTCTTCTTCAAAATTCAATGATTTTCATAAATAATAAAAATTTCACAGTAATTCAACTATTTATATATTTTTTTTATAAAATTCTTCGCAATAATTCAATTATTTTTATGAATAATAACATTTTGTTTAAAGAGATTTAATTATTTTCATAAATAATAGAACTCATCTTAGAATTTCAATTATTTTTTATACAATTTTAACCAAATTCCTCAAAAAATGTAATTATTCTTGAAAATTTTAATAAAATTCGTCAATAAAATTCAAATATTTAAAAATTTGTGGATAAAATTCTTAACGAGAATTCAATTTTAAGAAACATTCAGCTATTCAATAAATTATTTATTTTTGTATTAATATTAATAATAAAATTCTTTGTAAAATTCAGTTATTTTCATAAATAACAATATTCATTACAAGAATTAAATTATTTTCAAAAGAAATAAAATTCTTCGCAGAAATTCAACTATTTTCAAAAACTTTAATAAAATTCTACACAAATATTTATTTATTTTCATATTATAATAAAAATTTCACAGGAATTCAACTATAAATTTTTTATAAATTTTTTCGCAATAATTCAGTTATTTTCATGAATAATAAAACTCATCATAGAATTTCAATTATTTTTAATACAATATTCAAATCGAATTCCTCGAAAAATGTAATTATTCTTGAAAATTTTATTAAAATTCATTGAAAAAATTCAATTATTTAAAAATTTGTTGATAAAATTCTTTATGGAATTTTGATTTTGAGAAACATTTATTCAATAAATTATTTATTTTTGTATTTAAGTAATTAAATTGTCGTAAAATTTTCTAATAAAAATTGATTTAAAAATGAATTTCAGTTAAAATTTTACATAATAATTTTAATTGTTTATTATTTATTTTAAAAAAATTTTCTCAATTCAATGATTTTCAATATCTACTATTTTAATAAAATTTCCCAACAAAATTCAATTATTTAATAAAAATTTTGATAAAAATTTCACAGGAATTCAATTACTGAAAATAGAATTTGCAAAACAGTTTTTAAAAAATTCATTTATTTGACTTTTTTTTATAAAATTGCTTGTAATAATTCAATTATTTCCATAAATAACAATATTCATCACAAGAATTCCATTATTTTCAAAAGTAATCAAATTCTTCGTCGAAATTCAATTATTGTTAAAAATTTTAATCAAATTTTTAGCAAAATTTCAATTATTTTTAAAAGAATTTTCTGAATTGAATGATTTTTAACATTATTATTTTCAATATTATTCTAAAAAATTTTATTAAATTCTTTATATTAATTTAATTATTTAAAGATTTGTTGATAAAATTCTTCATAAGAATTAATTTTTTTCAAAAAGTTGAATTGAATTTTTTTTTTAATTATTTCAAGTTTTTATTTTCTAAATATTTAGTTTAATAATTTCTGATTTAATCAAATTTTCGTAAAATTGAATTATAAATAAATGGATTTGAAAATTCTCTAGAAATTTTTGCAAAAATTATTAAAAATAATTGATAATTCTTCATTTATTTATTTCGAAGAATTTTAATAAAATTTTTGAAATTAATTACATTTTTCAAAGAATTTACTTAAAAATGCTTTCAAAATAATTCAAATCTTGTGAAGGATTTCTATTATTTATGAAAAATAATTGAATTCTTGCAACGAATTTTATTACATTTCTTTTAAATAATTGAAATCCTGTGAAGAATTTTATTATTTATGGAAATAATTGAATTCTTTTGAGAACTTTTATTAAAATAGTAGATTTTGAAAATATTTGAATTTCAGCGAAGAATTTCATTGTTTGTGAAATGTTATTGAATTCTTGCAAAAAATTTTTGAAAATAATTACATTTTTCTAGGAATTTATTTAAAATTGTATTAAAAATAATTTAAATCCTAAGAGAAATGTTATTATTTATGATAATAATTGAATTCTTACAACGAATTTTATTACATTTTTTTAAAAATTGAATTGATGTAAAAAAAATGGTTTTTCTTATAAAAATAATTGAATTCTTGCGAAGGATTTTATTGAAATTTTTGTAAAGAATTTAATTTTTTTCGAAAATTTTATAGAAGATTAAATTATTATAAAGAAATTCGTAAATAAATGTAACAGAAAATTTTTTTTAAGGTTCTAATTATTTTTAAAGTGAATCAGAATATTCTTTAAGGTCAGGGAAAGAGTGAAAATTTTGTCTGGAAATCAGGAAAAAACAAAATTAATTTTTCGTGTGGCAACCCTAAATATATTTTTAATCAGTTATGCAGAATTTTCAATTTATTTAAAAATTTCTTAATCAGGGAAAATGAAAAATAAGTGGGAGAATTTTGAAAATTTAATTTTGCTGTCACCCTGAAAAAAGAATGATTTTTTCAAAAAATAATAAATAAAATATTAATTTATTTACAGCAATACAACATCGATAAATTCGATAGCGACAGATGCGACGTCCTCAATGAATCATGCACCGGATTCATTGGATACAAAAATCGAGACACTACTCCGCGATTGGCATCACAATCCCGATCTTTTATTTTCAATTCATCCAATTGATGGTTCATTTTTAATTTGGCACATTGAATGGTTAGATGAATATCATCCAGGTTCATTTCGTCAGGCACAAATATCATTTTCAACACGAATTCCAAATGCCTTTCCATTAGGCGATGCATCAACAATGAGTCACAATGTCTCAATGTATTCGCACAATACCGGCGGTCCATTACTCAGTATTCGTGAAGTTGCAAAATCGTCAACAAAACAAATGGACACAAACGAAGTAACAACACCATTGCCAAGTTTAATTGAACAAGACGAGGAGCAATCGACATTAACATCAAAAGCCGGACAAGAATTAATCAAGAACGTACAAAATTTCTCTCTAAATCAAGAAACAATACAAGAAAATGGCGGTACAACAATGGAAAATGGTAAACCAACACAAGAAAGTGTCAATGATTTATTAACACAGCCAAGTCCAATAGTTTCAATGGTCTCAAAACACGAGAATGGAACATTAAATCTTTGGCAATTGACATTTGCCGATAAGACAAAATTCTCCCAAGTATTGAGCATTGGTCACGCGTGTCGTGCCTCCGGTCATCGTTTTCGTGTTAACGACATCACTTGTCATCCGGTTCTACCACTTTTGGTGACAACCTCACATCATAATGTTGCATTACCTGATTTTCCAAATGGCGATAAGGATCAAGAATCAATTGAGACTATTATCAATAAGGAGGATATAAATGGTAAAGATGTTATGTCACCAACTGGATTTTGCAGTGAATTAATATTGTGGCGAGTCGATGCAGTTGGACCATTATCAAAAAGTGGTGGTGTCTCGGAATTGGCGAGAATTAATTCACCGGAAATATCGGCATTTAGTAATGTCGCCTGGATACCGACACTTCTTCCTAGCACAACATTGGGAAATTTGTCGAATTCGCCGAGTGCCTGTTTTGTTGCGAGCGATGGTGAATCGTTGCGTGTCTATCAGGCGGTTATTGACGCGAGGACATTACTGGCTGAGGTTTCCATCAGTGAGAGACGCAGTAGAATGATGGATTCAATGGCCAGTTTGTCGACTGACATCTCATCGGATGACGGTATTCGACACTCAATTCATGATCGAATTAAAATTGTCTCACAACAATCGACAGCGAGACCTGGTTGTGTTATTCAGCTGGATGCTATTTCGGATGCGACGCACGATTGGCAGAATACACAATTTCTTCATGTTTTTCAAGAGCAATTGATAACGGGCGAGAGAAACGATGAGAAATTACCTGGTCTCGATACGACGATTAATGATTTGGGTTTAATGGAATCGACACTCGATGCTATGGTGGATCTACAACAATCGGCAGTATTTGAGGAGCCGTTTTATATTGTTGTTCTTGAGAGAACGCAGAAAGGAACGACTGTTCATATGTGGCGATTGGTGATTGCTTCGCAACCAGAATCAAATGGTTTGTAATCTCTTTATTTTTTTATTCTCATTTCTATTCATTATTCTTTATTTTAACTTTTCGTAATTTTTTTTATTCGTTATTCTTAGCGACTAGACTTTGAAATTATCAGAAACTTTAATACAATAAATTTTTTTTAAGGGCAGACTTTAACTATTTATCAAGAAAATGATTTAAATCTTCCATAAAATTAATTCTATAGTAATTTTTTAAAAGGAAATCGATGGTCGAAAAATATTTTGACCCTTTTTTGGGTGTTTTTATATTTACAAAAAAATTGACGAATGGAAAAATGATTTTTACAATAATTTTTGTATTTTTATTTTTCAGTTCAATTATTTTCATAAATAATAAAATTCTTCAGAGGAATTCAATTATTTTCAACAAGGTTTACAAAATTCTTCGAAGGAATTTAATTATTTTCTTTGCAACTTTAATTGAATTCCTCTAAAGATTTTAATTACTTTCAAAATTTACAATACAATTTTAATTGGATTTCTCGAAAGAATTTAATTATTTTCCAAAATTTCCGTAAATATTTTTGAATTGAAAACAATTAAATTATTTAAAAAAAGTTTTAATCGAATTCTATGCAAGAATTAAATTTTATTAGATTTTATTTAAATATTTTGACCCTTTTCTGGATTTTTATTTTTCTTAAAAATTTATTTTAAAATTAATTTTAAAATCCATCCGTAATTTTGTAGAAAATGTGTTTTTATATTTACAAAAAAAATTGACGAATGAAAAAATGATTTTTAGAATAATTTTTGGATTTCTATTTTTCTTATTTCTAAAAAAAATACCATTGTTATTTATTCAATTTTTTGTTATTTAATTTTTTTTATATGAAAATTTACTTGTTTGATTTTCTAACTAATTTCAAATATTAATTTTTTTAAATTAAAAATAAATACAGAAAAATTACGATAAAATTTAAATTTTGAAATTAGATAGAAAAAATGAATTTCCACATAAAACGTTGAATAAAAATTATATTATTTTCGGTTTATCAACCTAAAAAACAATGTTTTTTTAAAAAAAAAATGCTTCACAAATTGTGAAAATCGATTTTTTCATTCGAAAACATTTTTTTAGATACAAAAACATTTTTTCTACAAAATTACGGATAGATTTTAAAATCTATCAATTTTTAAGAACAATAAGAATCCAAAAAGGGTCAGAATATCTTCTGATCATTGATTTCCTCTAAAAAAATTACTACAAAAATAATTTTATAGAAGATTTATATCATTTTTTTGTTATGAAAGTTAAAAATGTAGTCGAAGTCTCCACTTAATATTTTTCACAATCATTTAAGTGTTTACAGAATATGAAATTGAATTGTATTTCAGAACTATAATAAAACTAATTCAAAGTTTGGTACTTAAAAATTACAAAAATATTTGAATTTCATAAGAGTTCGTTTACAATTTTTCTAAATAAATATGCGAAATTTTTTTATTTTAAACAACTTCAATTTTTTAACGATTTTTTATTTAAAATTTTTTAAAAATTCGCATATTAACTAATTAAATATTATAATTTATTATTTTCTAAAATCTAAAATATTAACAAAAATTCTTCACAAGAATTCAATTATCTTCATAAATAATAAAATTCTTTCAAAAAATTCAACTAGTTTAAGTTTAGAAATAATGAAATTCTTTCCAAAAAATAAATTATTTTCAAGAATTCAATTATTTTTATAAATTAAATTTCTTGGTAGAATTGGATTATTTTTAAAAATTTTAATAAAATTCTCCTCAAAAATACTAAAATTCTTGTCAAGAATTCAATTGTCTTCATAAATAATAAAATTCTTTCCAAGAATTCAATTATTTCCAAAAATGTTAATAAAATTCTTTGCCAAGAATTCAATTATTTGTTGTAAATAATAAAATTCTTGTCAAGAATTCAATTTTAAATTTCCAAAAATTTTTATAAAATTTATGTTTTGGAATATAATTATTTTCAATACATTTTTAATTAAATTTCTTGAAAGAATTAGATTATTTTAAAAAATTTTAATAAAATTCTTCTCAAAAATTCAATTATTTTCTTAAATTTAGATAATTCTTTGTAGGAATTCAATAAAATATTTAATGTTTAAATGATATTTCTCCAAAAAATTCCATTATGTATTTATAAAATTTTTCGCAAGAAATTATTTTCAAAAACTTTAATGAAATTCGTCACAAGAATTGAATTATTTTCAGAAATTACCATTTTTCTTTTTTTTTTTGAGGAATTCAATTATTTTTAAAAATTGTAATAAAATTATTTAAAAGAATTTATTTTATCAAAAATTTTATGAAAATTCTTTAGAAGAATTCTGAACGTTCAAGTGAACGAAATTTTTTTCTGTATTTCTGCTTCAAATTAAATCTTTATTAGAATAACTTTTCGGCACTATAAAAAAATTAATTTTTAAAGTTTTTTAATGTAAAAGTTAGTTTTTTCACGATTATTGCAATCAAATATAATGAAAATATTTTTAATGGTAAATAATTCGTTTATTGAATATGTTAAAAACTTGTAAATCATATAAGAAATGACTTTTTTATAATAAATAATTTTTTAATTATATTTAAATTCAAATCAAATTAAAATTTTTCTCGTGTAAAAAGATCTACTGTATTTCTTTTTATATAGTACAAAATAAATTGTATTTTTATTTTATTTATTTATTTTTGAGGATTAAAATTCAAAATATTCAAAGAAAAAAGGAAGAAGCATTGTTTCGGCAATAAATATTGTTAAAACAAATAAAAAAATTATTTAATTGACATGTTCTTTTGGAGATCGTTTCCAACATTCTAAATAAATAATAAATTTAAAAATAAATAAAATTATTACCTATTATTATTTAAATAATAAATTTATTTGAAGTAGAAAGTATTGTATAACCGATATATAAGTGAATAATAAATATTTTGTAATTTTTCCAGGTCTATCAGAATCGATGATGTACGTGCCAGATTCCCAGTTGGTCCAGGATGAAGATGACGACGGTACACCAGGAAGATATGGTCACGGCGACGGTCGAAGATCACGACGACAAAGTCAAAGTGGTAATCGAAGTCGTCGTGAGAGTCAAGCCGATTATGATTCAACATTTTTTCATCGACGACATCACAATAGTCATGTACTGATAACAACAACAAAAGTTTGTACCCAAGAATTACCATTACCCGAAGGAGTTGAAGTTGTTCACGCCGCCCCCGCAGCCGGACATTTAAGTAGTTCATCAATATATCCCGCTTGTTTTGCACCCTACATTGTCGTGACGGCCTGCAGCGATAGTACAGTGAGATTTTGGAAGTGTAAAGTAACGAAAATTGGCGAGGAAAATCAATTGAGTTACGAATGGTGCGAGTGGGAAATGATCCGCAAGGATAAGGAATCAACGATCGATATTACTGGTCAACCGTTGAATATCAGTGCAGCTTATAGTGGAAGAATTGCCTGCGCCTATAAATACGGAAAATCGTTTACAAGACCGACGAAAAGTGATCCAGATTCGAGATACGTGAATCTTTGTGTGGCGATTTATGAATGTGAGAGTACAGGGGGGAGTGAGTGGATTTTGGAGGATACGATACACTTGAAGAATATTCATTTGCCGAGAATTCAGGTCGATCAGCATTTGGATTTGAGTTATTTGTATGATAGTCGATTTTTGCAGAAGAAGCAGAGATTGACGCAGGTTTTGCAGACGTTGAGTCATGAGGATGTGAGATCGCCGAGGAATGGTGAGAATGGTGGGGATGCGAAGGCTGGTCTCTTGGCGGTGCCTTCCTTTAGTACTCTGCAGTCGTTGAGAAAATCGATTATCGAGAATGGAAATACTTGTCCACTGACGCAGAAGCATTTGGTGCAGCTCGATTGGGTTTCGAAGGAGGATGGATCGCATATATTGACAGTGGGGGTTGGATCAAAGGTCATGTTGTTCACTCCGGTTTGCTCGGATCTCGCCCAAGCGAATATGAAGGCAATGAAGGAGTCGCAGGGCACGAATCGACCGATTTTACGCAAAACTTCTTCTCTCGCACAACCGCAGTTTGTGGACGAGATTCGTTGGATGAAGCTGAGGAAAATTGAATTGTTAACAGCCGATGGTCTACCGCCCCTGCCGATGCAGATCTCATGGGTTAGGGACGGAATTCTGGTGGTTGGAATGGACTCCGAAATGCATGTCTACTCGCAATGGAAACCGAATCCAAAGAATGATTTTTTCCACTCTGGATTACAGCACCAGGAGTCGGATGAGTTCCAAGCGAGTCGGAATCTGCGGGACGAGGATCTGCGCACCCTGGCGAATGAGACGTCGCAAAGAAGGTTGGCGAACGTCTCCTCCATGACACATTTGTCGAGAGTGAGTAGCATCAATCTCACCATGCTGGACGCGAAGAAAAAACGTGGTCTACAGACCGAAGGCGCTAATTACGACTACATGCCCGATTACGGTCTATTCGAAGCTTCGCGAATAGCCTGTCCGGTCCTCCCTCAGTATCATCCGAAGCAATTGATGGAGCTGCTGAACTCTGGAAAAATCCGCTGGGTGAAGGCAATTCTAGCCCATCTGGTTCGCTGTATCGCCAGTTCGTGCACCATCAGAGCCGACGACGAAAACCTAATGAAACAAAGAAGCGGTTGGTCGAGATCGAGAACAATGTCCGTGAGTTACGTCGGCACTACTTCGCCACTCGAACCTCGCGGATCCACTACGCAAATTCCCGAGGAATTAACACTTGACTACGCGGAAATAACGTCAATTTCGCCCCTTCCTCTATGGACGCTGCTTATCGCGGACAAGGAAACAAACACCGCCATTCAACAGAAGGAGGACAAGGAGGACTATAACGAACTGTTCGACGGGAATGTCGATGAGGGCGACTCCCTGGATGATATGCTCGACGATGACTATGATTCTTCTCGACAGAAGGACAGACGATCGTCCGTTCCTGAACGACAGGGAATTTCTCACTTTGGTCCCAGGCAAGGACGACTACTCTCTCGGCTACTTACTCATACTCATTTGCCAGGTCTCTCGAGTCTGGACCAAATGCACTTGTTGGCCCTCGCTGACACTGTCTCCACGTGTAATGTCGATTTTGCGGAACGCTTTGCGATTGACGCGGCTAAGAATGCGATCGCTAAGGAGAACCTGACTGGAATTCCGGATGGCGAGGCTGTATCGACAGACTCTTTGGATGACTGTGGACTACGGTTTCTCCTTGCGATGAAACACTATAATTATCTCATACGCTGTCTCCCAATGTCGCAGAGGGCACAATTTCAAAAACAAGGTGTCGCGACGAATAATCTCGTCTGGGCTTTTCATTCTGAATCGGAAGAGGAATTATTGGGTTTGTAAACTTATTTTTAAATAGTAAATTACCTTTGGTCATTTTTGGGCGCCGGTCCGATAATTGGACGAATGAATAAAAGACTAAATCCAAATTTTTAATTAAATTAAAAGAAAAGTAAAAAATAATACCTAGAATTCTTCGGGCAGGAATTTAATTATTTTAAAAAAAAAATAAAATTCAATTTTTTTCTAAAACTTTTATAAAATTCTTCGCAAGAAGTGAATTATTTTTAAAAAATAAGAAAATTCTTTACAGGAATTCAATTATTTTCATGAATAATAAAATTCTTCGCAGGTATTTAATTATTTTTGAAACAATTTTAATAAAACCTATCGAATTCAATTATATTGAATATAATTTTAATAAAACTCCTCGCAGAAATTTTCAATTATTTTTATAAATTTAATAAAACTCTTCAGATGAATTCAATTATTTTGAATATAATTTTAATAAAACTCCTCATAGGATTTCAATTATTTTGAATATAATTTTAATAAAACTCTTCGCAGGAATTCAATTATTTTTATAAATAAAAAATTCTTCAGATGAATTGAATTATTTTTAATATAATTTTAAAAAAAAGTCTTCGAAGGAATTCAATTATTTTCATAAATAATAAAAAATCTTCAGAGGAATTCAATTATTTTCAACAAGGTTTACAAAATTCTTTGAAGGAATTTAATTATTTTCTTCACAACTTTAATTGAATTCCTCTAAAGATTTTAATTATTTCTAAAATTTCCGTAAATATTTTTGAATTAAAATCAATTCAATTATTTAAAAAAATTTTTAATTAAATTCTATGCAAGAATTAAATTTTATTAGATTTTTTTTGACTAGAATTTGATTTTAAAATTTAAAAGAGCTAAAAAGAGAAAATATTATCATCAAAGAATTTTATTTTATATAAAGATATAACAAATTTATTTTTCAATTAATAATGATAATAATTTCATTCTTAATTTTGATATTTTTTAATAATAGAGTAGAAAAAAGTAGAAATTTTTAAAAATAATTAAATTTCAGAAAATTAAATTTTTTTAAAATCTCAATTACCATGAAATGTTAAATAATATAAATTTTTTTTTAAATTTATTATGAAATTCATTCAAATTTTTTAAATTAAATAGTATTCTTGCGAAGAATTTTATAAATAATAGAATTTTTAAGAGGAATTTAATTTAAATAGTATTAAATATTTAATTAAATTCATACAAAGAATTAAATTTATAGAAATAATTGAATTCTTCCGAAAAATTTTATTATTTATAAAAATAATTGAATTCTTGAGAAGAATTTTAGTATTTTTAAAAATAATTCAATTCCTACGAAGAATTGTATGATTTATGAAAATAATTGATTTTTTGCAAAGAATTTTACTAAAAATTTTTGAAAACCCTAATTAAATTCATTTGAAGAATATATTTGAATTTTTTTTTAATAATAGAGTTTTTTTAATAATTTTAATTGAAAATTTGGAAAGTAATTGAATTTTATGAAAAATTTCTTTAAATTTTGAAAAATAATATTGTTTCTTAATAATTAAAATTAAACATTTAATAATTGAATTTTATTAAAATTTTTAGAAAATAATTGAATTCTTCTTATAAATTTTATAAAGAATTTAAAAAACAATAGAAATCTGTCGTGAAATTTTTTAGAAAATAATTGAATTTTAATAAATTTTTCAAAAAAATTCAATTCTCTCTAAATTATGTAAAATAATCTTGTTTCTTAATAATTGAAATTAAACATTTAATTATTGAATTTCACTAAAAATTTTAGACAATAATTCAATTCTTTTGAAATATTTTATAAATTTTGAAATAAGAAAAAAATTGAATTTTTCCGTGAAATTTTATTGAAAATAATTGAATATTTTTTCGAAGGATTTATTAAAATTTTAGAAATTAATTCAATTCTTTCGTGAAATTTTTTCAAAAATTTTACGAAAGAATTCAATTATTTTCTAAAATTTCAATAAATCCTTTGAAAAAGTTCAATTCTTTAAATTTAAACAATTTAATTCTTTCTTGAAATTTTTAACAAAATGTTGAAAACAATTGAATTTTTCCAAAAGATATTAGGGTACTATTTATAGAAATAAATGTATTCTTCAGAAGACTGTTATTATTTATGAAAATAATTGAATTTTTGCGAAGATTTATATTAAAATTTTTTTGAAAATATAAGCAATAATAATTATATACTTAATAGGTGAATTTTAAAAATTTTTATTATGAAATTATTCAAAAATAAAAATTTTTGTAAATTGCATAATAATAATACTAAATTAACACCACGTTCCGTGCGCGTAAAATTTGCCAGTATACGAAATAATGGTTAATTTAATTAAAATGAAATGAATGGGAGAATATTACTAAATTGTATAATTTTATTATAGGTCTAATACCATCGTACGCGAAGGGACAACCAAAATGGATGATTCTAAAAGAACTGGGAGTCGGCTGGTGGATTAGGAGTAACGCAGTCCTGAAGACCTGCATCGAGAAAGTGGCGAAAGCTGCCTTTCAACTGAAGCAAGACCCCCTTGACGCTGCAATCTACTATTTGGCAATGAAGAAAAAGAATCTTGTCTGGGGTCTATTTAGAAATCAAAGAGACCAGAGGATGACGAATTTCTTCGCGAATAGTTTCACAGAGGACAGATGGCGCAAGGCGGCACTGAAGAATGCCTTCGCCCTGCTGGGTAAGCAGAGATTTGAGCACGCGGCCGCCTTCTTCCTCCTCGCCGGTGCTCTGAAGGACGCTATCGACGTGTGTCTGGATAAATTGAACGACATTCAGTTAGCGATGATAATCGCCCGACTCTACGAGGACGATATGACATCACCGAATCTGAAGCGTCTGCTCTTTGAGGAAATCTTGGGTTGTGACAAGGAGGGTAACAATCAAGACATGTGTAAATTTCATCCCGATCCGTTTTTACGAAGCATGGCACTTTGGATTCTTAAGGATTATTCCGGTTCTTTGAATACTTTGCTCTTGACGAATGTTGGAACGATGCATCCGCAGTATAATGACGAATCGGAGAAACCCGAGGGTACGACCGCAAATCCGAATGTGTTTAATTTTTATGTTTATTTACGAACGCATCCATTGTTGATTCGACAGTACATTGCGTCGACGGCTCAGGATCGGAAGAAGGGACACACGGTGGTGATTTCTGGTTTTAGTTACGGTACGGAAACGAAGGGACAGCCGGATAAGCAATTGATGTTGGAGGACAGTATCACGCCGTTGGAGAGACAGTTGTATTTTACGACAGCTCATGCACATTTCAAGGCTGGTTGTCCTGCGCTCGCTCTCGAGGTTCTCTCGAAATTGCCCAGTAAAGTGATGGATTCGAACTGTGAGGATTCGCCGAGTATTTTGAATAGTCCGATTAAATCGAGAGCGCAGGATTTGCAGATTGATACGGGAATTATCAGTTGGAGTGGAAGGACAGAGGAGGTGAAGGGGGAGTCATCGGCGGGGATGGATTGGTCAGAGCCGGTAGTGAAGAAGAGTGATGAATTGGTACTGGATTGGGAAGATGATGAGGATGATAATGAAGAGAGTCCGCCTATGAGTATGAATTTGGATAAGAAGAAGGTCGAGGTGGAGAAGGAGGAGAAGGAGGAGGAGAAGACAAATGGTTCGTTGGATATAATGGCGCAACAATTGAAATTTGTGGCGTGTCTCAAGATTTTGATGGAGGAATTGTCGACATTGGCGACGGGTTTTGAAGTCGATGGGGGACAATTGCGGTATCAGCTTTATGTTTGGTTGGAGAGGGAAGTTGACGCTTTGAAGCAACTTTGTAATTATAGTGCGAACACTGATGGCGATGCGATTAATTCGTCGGAATATGAGGGAGGAATGGTGGATGATGTTCCGCCTTATCGACCAGGTGAACAGCCGACTTTGCATGAAATTTTACTGTCTGAGAAACTTGATTTTGAGGCGAAAGTTCAACGAGCTGCGAGGAGGAAAAAATGGTTGAAGGCCAATGAGACTTTGCTGAGAACTTTATTGTCTTATTGTTCATTGCACGGAGCGTCTGGCGGTGGATTGGCGTCGGTGAGAATGGAATTACTTTTGTTGCTTCAGGAATTGCAGCAGGAGAAAACGCAACAACAGTTGTTGAGTCCTCTTCCATTCCCGACAACATTGCCATTGTTGAGTGCAAGTGTCGCTTGTAATAAAACCGTCATTGCTGATCCAGTTCGTCATTTACAGGTAGAATTTTTTATTTTTAATTCATTTGCAGTTGAATCTAAATTTAATTTATGTTTCAGTAAAGTTTAATTAAACTAAAATTTTAGTGGAATGTAAATTAAATTGAACTTTCAAGTGAAATGTAAATTAAATTGAAATTCCCAGTGAAATGTAAATTGAATTAAAATTTTCAAGAGAATGTAAATTGAATTCAAATTTCCAAGAGAATGTAAATTTTATTTTAACTTACAACAGAGTGAATTAGAAAAATTGATTTTTTTTCAAACTGATTACTAATTATAAGATCTTAATTTTTAATTTTTTTTTTTTTTTTTTTTTTTGACAAACCTTTTGGAGTAATTGAAGGAATTTTTTTTCAGTCATTGACTCACGACATGTTGCAAACTTTGGTGGAATGGAGGAATACTCCAATGCCGCATAAAAACACTCATTATTGTGAAGTTTTCATCATGAGAGATCTTGCCGTTGCTCTCAGTGCTTGTATCTATCAGTCTCTCTGCGATTCCGATACGTTTGTCATGAAACATCATCAGTTCGATAATAGGTAATTAGTGGAATTTTTATTTAATACTAAAACTATTAAATTTCAAAAAGAAATATTCAAATATTTAATAACAATAAACGAATTATTGAAATATTAAATATTAACTTTCCAAAATTGTCGAACGTACAAAAATACGAATTATTTTTTCTATTTTTGAATAGTATCTGATTCAAAATTGTAAAAGAAAATTATTTATTAACTAATTAATTATTATTATATTATTATTTTCAAACACTTTAATAAAATTCTTCTGAAGAATTCGAGTATTTACACTAAAAATAATAAAATTCTTCGCAGAAATTCAATAATTTTCAATATAATTTTAATAAAATCTCTCGAAAGAATTCAATTATTTTTAAAAATTTAAATTAAATTCTTCACAGAATATTTTCATAATTAATCAAATTCTCCGCAGGTATTCAATTATTTTCAATAGGTACAATTTGAATAAAATTTCTTTAAAGAAATCAATAATTTTCGAAAATTTAAATAAAATTCTTCAGAGAAATTAAATTGTTTTCATAAATAATAAAATTCTTCGCATAGGCATTCAATAATTTTGAATATAATTTTAATAAAACTCATCTCAGGAATTCAATTATTTTCATAAATAATAAAATTATTCAGAGGAATTCAATTATTATCAACAAGTATTACAAAATTCCTTATGAGAATTCAATTATTTAGAATGCAATTTTAATTGAATTCCTCTAAAGAATTTAATTATTTTCGAAATTTCCAATACAATTTTAATTGAATTTGTCGAAATAATTTAATCATTTTCCAAATTTTCCACGAATATCTTGAAAACAATTCAATTATCGGAGAATTTAAATTATTTTTAATAAAATTTTAATTAAAGTCCTTGAAAATGTATTATAGAATTATCTAATAAAAAATGATTTAAAAATTCATTTTAGTTAAAATTTGAGATTAGAATTGAATATTAAAAGCATTATAGTGTGAATTTTTAGAAATAATTGAATTTTGAAAAGGTTTCAAATTAAAATCTTTGAAAATCTGAATTTTTCATACTTTTAACTAACAATTGTGTAGAATCAATTTTTTTGAAAAAGTTTAATTGAATTTTTTGTTAAATTAGTTGATTTTTTTATTCTCTAATATATATTTAATTAAAGAATTTCCAAATAAATGAAATAAATCGAAATTTCGTTCGTAAAGTCCGTAGTTTTAAATACTTTCACTGGTTCGAGTTCTGATATGAATATATAATCCATTTATTTCAGCTTCCCGGCGTCATCGGAAGTGGAACCATTCTCAGGAGGACATTTAGTGGCGTCGAATAAATATCATCGTCGTTATTCAACGGAAGATGGAATTGTGATAACGACATCGCCAACAAAATGGCCCGGTGTGACAAGTTTACGTGCCCTTTTAGCCCGTGAAAAAGACGAGGACACACCTAAATTGAATATTCTTTTATCGGAGTCATTTGTCGCGACTTACATGAGTCTCTTTGTTTACGCCCTATC
The DNA here is from genome assembly GCF_015476425.1 of Leptopilina heterotoma. Lineage (NCBI taxonomy): Eukaryota > Metazoa > Arthropoda > Insecta > Hymenoptera > Figitidae > Leptopilina > Leptopilina heterotoma. The sequence continues at coordinate 69,770 of NW_025111040.1, forward strand.
GAGCTGTGACAGTCACATTCTCTATCGACTTGTAGGTCAGAAATTCGACAATAATACATGGTCGACATTATTCGGTGGCGGTGTTAAGAAACTTTTACGAGTTGCAAGTACTGGAGGTCAATCGACAGGAACGCCAGTTGTCGAGAGAGCTGAGAGTATCAGTGAAATTCAAACGGCAAGTGGCGTTTGGAATACAATGACATCGCTGACCAAGCAGCGAATGAAATTAAATATGAAATTACTTGGACAATTCACTGGACAACAGCCAAATATGAAGGAGGATAAGCCAACTTATCGCGAACAATTTGTCTCGCCATTGATGAGCATGATTTCATATTTTCTTATAAAGGTGGGTATTGAATATTTAATTTAACAATTTAATTTGACAATTATTCAAAGAAAGAATGTTTAATTGAATTAAAATTTTTTTTTCGATTTTTGATTTTAATAGATTTGTTGGAAATTATTGTTTTAGCCGAGGATCGAGAGCGAATATGCTGATGAAATTGATTACGATTCTTCGGATTCGGCCGTTTCGGATCTTGATTCATCGGAAGATGAGGAAGACGTTTTTGATACGAACGCAAAGCCAAAGAGTAAACCAAAGGATAATACCGAGCACTCGAATCCAAATTCGTACAGTTGGAGTATTTTAAGATTAGCAATCGTTCGAATTCTACAACAGCAGATGCAGGACTTCTTGAATATCGCCGGAATCGAAATGCAAGGTATTGAAAAAATTATGTTTTTTTTTTTTTAAATATTTTTTCCTATTTATTTTGTTTTACGAGTAAATTTCTTCTATGTTAAAATAATCGTTATATTTCGAATTTATGTTTACAGTTTGAAATTAGTTATTGTTTTTTCGTTCTTTTAGAATTGCCAGTGTGTAGTCCATTGATTCATGGAACATTAGGGATTGTAGCCCAATGGCAAGAGTCGTTACGTGAAGAACTCGACTCGAAAGGACCGCCATCAGTGAATTTTATTCCTGGTTGTGCTCCCGATCCCGCGCCTACGCCTGGAAAACCTGCGATTCATAAATATCGATCGCTTTTAGAAAAAGGAAATACGCCATTCAAGTAATTTATTTATTTCTTCACTTATTCAAGAAAATGAACAATTAAGAATTAAATTATGAAATTAATGATGAATTAAATTTTTTCTTTATAAATTAAAAATAAAATATTGAAAATACGATTTTTAATTTTTCTTTTTCTAATAAATTTGTTGACTTGTTTAGTACTCGATTGTCAGCTGCCGCTTCGGTGAATCGTTTATGGTGTTATTTGGTGAGACAAGAGGCTGTGCAGGATATCTTTATTAGATCAGTATTCGGTAAAAGGAGATCATTATCAGCGTTATTAGATTCTAATCAGAGTGGAGTAGATAATCTTAATCGAGGATCGGGAACTGGAGAAGATAAAGGAAGCGACAGTGGCACGACAAGTTTGCCAGAGCCTGTTCGAATTATACATAAGGAGCAAGACAGCATTAGTGCCTTTTGTTTAAATCAGGTGCGTCATTTATTTACAAAACATCAACAGTTAAAATTAAATTTATTATTTAAAAGATTTTAACCAAAAGAAAAATTTTATTTTCAAATAAATTAACTAATAAATAATTAATTAATAAATTTATTTTTTAAATATTTACTTAATAAATTACTGAAATAGGTAAACGCCGGTCTAATGGCGATGGCAACGCCGCGAGAGGTGCAAGAAATGGACATATCGCTGCTACTCGAACTGCCTTCCTGGTTGGAGGATGAATGCGAATTTGATTTAATAAATCTTAATAAGCAGCCTGATCCGGAACCGCTTCAGCCCACTAGTTTTCTAGTCATACAGGTAATGAATATTTTTTTAATTCATTTCCGTAATAATTAACAGTTGGAATCGTTAAATGGTGCTGTTTAAATCAAAATATTCAATAAATATACAATTATCTGTCAGTAAATTATTTTTAAGAATTTTAATAAAATTCTTCAGAGAAATTCAATTATTTTCATAAATAATAAAATTCTTCGTAGGTATTCAATTATTTTGAATATAATTTTAATAAAATCTCTGGAAAGAATTCAATTATTTTATAAATTATAAAATTCTTCAAATAAATTCAATTATTTTCATATATAATAAAATTCTTCTCATAAATTTAATTATTTTCATAAATAATAAAATTCTTCGCAGGCATTCAATAATTTTGAATATAATTTTAATAAAACTCATCTCAGGAATTCAATTATTTTTATAAATAATAAAATTCTTCAGATGAATTCAATTATTTTCATAAATAATAAAATTCTTCAGAGGAATTCAATTATTTTCAACAAGATTTACAAATTTCAAAAACTCAATAAAGAGGTACAGTTACAATTTTTAAAAATAATTCATTATTTTATGAATTATTTATTTTTGTATTTCAATAATCGAATTCTCTTAGTTGAATTCTGATAAAAATTTATTAAAAAAATAATTTTAATTAAAATTTTTCAAAATAATTAAAAGTTTTATTATTAAAAGTATGATTCTTTAGAAATAATTAAATTTCAAAAAGTTTTTAAATTTAAATCTTTGAAATTCTAATTGCTGCAAGAGGTATAATAATATTTAAATATAAAAAATTATTAATTTGTTAGCTTCCTTAAAAATTAAAAGTTTTGGATAATATTTTTCAAAAATTCTAAAAAATAATTGAATTTTGAAAGAACTTGCAGTTCAAATTTTCATAAGAAATTTTGTCAAAGGATTTTACATTGAAAGTATTTCGAAATTTTAAGCACATAAAGAACAATAGGTTTTTTTGAATATTTATTTAGAAAAATAATTGAAATTTAAAAGATTTAATTTGGAAATTCTGAAAAAGTTAGGTTTTTAAAAAATAGTAATTAAAATTTTTCTTGAATTCCCGATAATAATTTTAAAAAAATTGAAACAATTGGAAATTTTGTAAAATTTTATTAAAATAAATTTTATATTTTGAAATTATTCTATTTAAATAATTCAATTCTCGTTGTTGAATTCTGATAGGAATTGATTTTAAAAAAATCTCAGTAAAAATTTTAGAAAATAATTGAATATTTAAAGCATTACTACAGAAATGTTAGGAATTAATTAAATTTTAAAAGATTTTTAAATGAAATTCTTTGTTAATTTAAGGGAAGCAAAAGTATAAAAAAAACTTAACTTTTAATTTCAAAAAATGATCAATTACATTATTTTCCTCTAAAAATTCTTGAAGTTTTGAATAATTTTATTCGAAAATTCTAAAATAATAACAGATTGAATTTTAGAAAAATTACAGTTGCAATTTTTAGAAATAATTAAATTTCATAAGGTTTTTCATTGAAATTATTTGAAATTTTAATTCCTACGTGGAAAAATAAATAAGAACATGTTTTTAAGTTTTTGTTTAACAAAAAGTATTGAAGTTTTGAATAATTTAGTTTAGAAATTCCGAAAAAATTTGTTTCTTGAAAAAATATAATTAGAATTTTTTTAAAAATAATTGTATCTTCGAAATTAATTTTAAAAAATTGAAACAATTGAAAATTTTGTCAAATTTCATTGAAATAAATTTTATATTTTAATGAATTTTATTTGTTTACTTTTAAAAATTAGTTTGGAATATAATCGTATTTTTTTTGAAAAATTCTAATTGAAAATTTGGAAAATAATTGAATTTTAAAAAAATTTTAAATTAATCTTACTGTCAGAATTGTTCCAGTGATACTCGAAAGTTCAAATATTTAATAAAAAATTTCAACTATATATCAAGAAAATGATTTAAATCTTCCATAAAATTATTTTTATAGTAATTTTTTGAGGGGATATCAATGGTCAGAAAATGAATGAAAAAATTTATTTTTACTATTTATAAAGACATTTTCGATTTTTTTTAGACGGCAGCCGATAGACCTCTACTTGCTCAAAGTCCGCAGCAAAATAGTCCACAACCACAGTCAGGCATAGCTAGTCAAAGCGGGCGAGGCGCAAGTGTGGTAAGAATTTCATGAATTTTCTTCTCCTTTATATTGTAGAAATCGTAAATAATGTCACATTTTTTTTGGTGTAAATTAAAATCCTTCACTTATATAATAGATTACTTATACTATTAACTTCAGTATCGTAATCGTGATTTTGCATTCACATAAAAAGAAACATTTTTCAGAGTCAACAAATTTGGCTACTGAAACTATTTACATATTTTTGATATTATCAAACTTTTCTAATTCTTTAATATGTTATTAACTCTTTAATATTTTATGAAATTTTTTATGTTAAGAAAAAAAATTAGGACTTTTGTTCGTATTGCAAAAAACTCTTACTATTGACAAATTCTTAATCGCAAAAATAGAATTAAATTTTTTTTATTTTGATTAATTTGAAAAGGAGAAAAAATGTAACTTATACTTTTTGCCCTAATTTTTCACATTTAAAAAAAAATCTCGTGAGGAACATTGAGTATGAATCCTACATTTGAAACACATGTAAAGTATTATTACACCTCTTCGCACATATCGATTTGCCTTTCTATTAGCTTTCGCTTACTTTGACTATTTTCATGTGATTTTTTTTTCTTATTCCCAAAATAATATAATCACTTCTCAATAATTTTGCATATATATATTTAAAACAAAAATCTATTTTTTTTCAAGTTTTACTTTTCTTAATTGGTGAAAATAATTAAAAATAAAAACAACAATCCGTGAAAGTATTTAGAAAAAAGATAATTTACATTTTCTATCGTTTTTAGTATTAAAATACTGTCAGTCTTTAGCATAAATTGGGACAATTCTAGAAATATAGGAAAAGATTATATTTTTCTTCATTTTTGACTAAATAAATAAATCAAATTGTATAACTAAATTAAATATTCAATTTGTTTTTATTTATTTATTTTTTTACTTACTTTTACTAAACGAGACAAACCGTATTTTAATTAAGTGAAATTGAAAATTTTATTTAATCAACTTTCAATTTAATTAAAATGGAAAAAACCCTTAAATTAATTAACTAATTAAGAGTTAAATTTAAAATTTTCTAGAAAGTAAAATTTATTTCTTACGACTACGCTTAATACTTGAAAGTACATTTTGAAAAATAATTAATAAAAATCGCAAAAATCTATAATTATGTGAATTACTTAATTAATTTACATTTGAATAAGGGAGAAAAGTTTACGAAATTAATTATAATTTTGAATTGTCGTAAATTTTCAAACTCATAATAAATTTGAATAGTTTGTCGCGGGGCAAATGTTACTCTAAAACTCTGTTGATCATGTTGCATGAGAATGAGAGCCTCAATTCCTAAGATTTGTGATTTTCAAAATTAGTTCATTTTAATAATTAATAATTTAATTATTTTCCTAAATAATAAAATTCTTCTCAAAAATTCAATTAGTTTGGAAAATTTTGGTAAAATTCTGTATAAGAATTCATTTATTTTTAATACAATTTTGATAAAAATCTAACTAAGATTACAATTATTTTTATAATTAATTACATTTCTCGAAAGAATTCGATTATTTAAAAGAATTTTTCAAAAAAGAAATTCAATTATTTTCATGTTATAAAATTCTTCCGAAAAATTCAGTTATTTTCATTACAATTTGAATAAAATTTTTTCATAAAATTTAATTATTTATTAAAATTTAATAAAATTTGTCACAAAAATTGAATTATTTTTAAAAATTTTAATTAAATTCTTTATGAGCATTGAAATATTTTCAACACAATTTTAATTAAATTCCTCGAAAATTTTATTTAAAATCTTAGCAAGATTTTGTCTATTATTTTCGTAAAAAATGTTATTTTCACAAAAATTCAATTATTTTTAATACAATTTGAATCGAATTTCTCGAAAAATTTAATTATTCTTAAAAATTTTAATAAAATTCTTCGAAAGAATTCATTTATTTAAATATTTGTTGATAAAATTCTTTATGAGAATTTAATTTCAAGAAACATTCAATTATTCAATAAATTTTTAATTTTTGTATAATTAAATAATTTAATTCTCGTAGTATTTTTTAATAACAATAGATTTAGAAATAAATTTCAGTTAAAAATTCAAATAATAATTGAATATTAAAAAACAAAATTAAATTTTTGTGGCAACCCTGGTGCGTTTTTTTTTTAGAGAGAGAAAACCAAAAGTTTTACCTTCTTTTTGAAGATATTTGAAAAAAAGATGGAAAAATAAAAATTAAAAAGTGAAAATAGTTTTTTGAAAATGAGTGGAAAATTTTGAAAATCACAGGGAAAAATAATGCATTGACGGGGGGGTAGAGTAGCACAAGTGGTGACGGAGACAATGTTGCTTTTTCAATGCTTTCCTAACATCTAATTTGGTCTGCGTCACTGATCTGGTGGCTCACTCGCTCGCTCTCAGATGAAGGGGATGCCCGCTTTTCCTGGCTCCCACGATCTTCGTTTCTGTCAGTTTGTCGCTGATAGGAGTAAACACTTATTGAAGCCGGTGAGACTAACAACTAAACAGACCCTATGACATTCCTAGTGCAATTTTCATTATTTCTCAATTTATTTCTTTTAATATAATATATATTTATAATATATTCTATGACACTTTAATGACTTACAATATCCTTCATTGTCTTCAATTTCACTCGTCGTTTCTTTTAATTCAAAATTAAATTTTAATTTCATAACTAAAATAAATTTTTTTTACAAACAAAAATTAAAAAATAGAGAAGGGACAATAAATAATAATAATTCCCCAAATTTGGGGAAAAATAAGGAGAAAATAAAAATGTAGGAAGAAAAATAAAAAAATCGAAAGAAGTGAAGAAAAAATAAAAATAAAGGGAGAAGAATTAAAAATATAGTAAGAAAATAAAAAAAAACGAAGAAAAAAATAAAGAAAAATACAGGAAAACGTAAAAATTAAGGAACAAAAATAAAAAATATGAAGAGAAGCAAGAAATAAAGAAAAATAAAAAAAAACGAAAAAGATAAAGAAAAAATAAAAATACAGAAAGAAAAATATTAAATAAGGGGAAAAATAAAGAAGACATAAAAATTCAGTAACAAAAATAAAAAACATGGAGAAAATCAAGAAAGAAAGAAAAATAAAAAAAAATCGAAATAAAATAAAGAAAGAAAATAAAAAGAATCAAAATTAAAATATAGAAAAAAGGGAAAAAATTGACAAAAAGATAAAATTAAAATTGAATTAAAATAAAAATAAATGTCGCGAAAAAAATGATAAAGCTTAATAATTAGAAGGTGAAAAAAGGATATTGGAAGTCTTCAAAAATTAGTCCCACATTTAGGCATGATAGTGAATAAATCAAGGACAAAAATACACCTTACTTTTTCTTCTCTCGCTCATATTATTATTATTATTATTATTATTATTAATATTAATATTCCCTTTCGCTTCTTCTTTTTTAGCAGTAATTTAAGAAAAACAAGTGACTGGATTTGATTGATCGACTTTTCATTGCGAATTTAGCCTGCAAATATTTCTCGTCTAAAGTGTCGTTTTTCTATTTTCTTTTTTCTCCTCGACAAAATTTTACTTTTTGAAAAATTTTTACATTTCTAATTATTTTTTTTATTGCATGATGAATTTTTTTTTAGTATATAGGCAGTAGTAGGAATATTGTGCACTTTTATCCATTTATATAATGTATGTATAAAAATTTAGAAGTAGTTTCTTGTTGAACCATTAAATTTCGATCATTCGTATTTTATTTTCATTTTCTTCTCTTTAATTGTAATTAATAATTCAACTTTGAATTTTTTAAAAATTACAATTTTATTAGAGTAAATAAGTTTTTGTAGATTATAAAAATTCTTTTGAAGAATTTCTTTTAACTTTTTCTTTTTATTAATATTTTCTGTTAATTTTCAGAGGAAAGTGAGAAATTTAATGGTTCGGGAAATATTCGCTTGATAATAATTTTGAAGCGTTTAATGAAATTAAAGCACATTATGTAATTTGCAGAATGCCGATTTGTTCGATTAGATCTTGATTGCGATATAAGAAACTAATTAATTTTATTGACAGCTGTTTCTTTTGCAGAATTTAGTTTTGCCCTTTGATTTTTTCTTCTTCTAAAATTTAAGTGTTAGTTTTTTGAATATTTTCTTTCTTTTTACTAATTTACTTATTCATGTTTTTCTTTTTTTCATTTGCCGCTACAGATCTTGAAACATAAAATTGATGGTATTAGAAGAGTCTCTTCACATCCGCTGTTACCGCTGTGTAAGTATTTTTTTTTTTTGAAATAATTTTTTCTTTACTCTAACGAAATTTTTTTTCTAAAAGAACTTATTTCATATTTAATTTTTGCTTTGAATAAAACAGTCTATTTGTTTTTTAATTAATTAATAAAATTAATATAATAATTGAATTTCTAAGAAGAATTTTATTATTTATAAAAATACTTTAATACTTGCGAAGAATTTTGCTATTTATAAAAATAATTGAATTTTTTCGAAGAATTTATTGAAATTTTAAAATAATTGAATTGTTTTGAAGAATTTTATAGAAATATTTGAAAAGAATTAAATTCTTTCGAGAAATTCAATGAATTCAAAATAATTGAATTCATCAGATGAATTTTATTGTTTTTTGAAAATAATTAAATTCTTTCCATTATTTTGACGATTATATTTAAAAATTTCATTGAAAGTAATTTAATTTTCATGTAGAATTTTTTAAAAATATTTTGAGAATAATTGAATTAGTTTTAGACAATTTCAAATTCTTGCTGAAATTAAGTTTAATGGACATTTTTGAAGAGAATTAAATTCTTTCGTGTAATTTTATTTTAATTGGATAAAAAATAATTTAATTCCTGCAAAAAATTTTAGTATTTCTAAAAATAATTGTTTCGAAGAAAATTGTTTCGAAGAATTTATTAAAATTTTAGGAAATAATTGAATTTTATGGAAATATTTGAAAATATTTAAATTCTTCCGAAGAATTCAATTAAAATTGTTTTGGAAATAATTGAATTCCTGCAAAGTATTTTACTATTTATAAAAGTAATTGAATTATTTCGAAGGATTTATTTAAATTTTAGAAAATAATTGGAGTTTTTTGAAAAATTTATAAAAATAATTGAATTTTCGCAGAGATTTTATTATTTATAAAAATAATTGAATTCTTCCGAAGAATAATTATAATAAAATAAGAAAATTGTCTGAATTAAAAAAAAAATATCTTGTAAAATTAATAAAATTATTTTCGTTTTTGTAGACTTAACAGGATCTCAAGATGGATCAGTGTCGTTGTGGGAGTGGGGTCATCAAACCGCAGTCGCAACTCCTCGGCCATCGGGAACTTTTGCAAAAGTCACCCGAGTGCGTTTCTCTCAACATGGAAATAAATTTGGAGTCGCTGATTCAGATGGTCATCTCAGTTTATTTCAAGTGGCCTGTAGAGACGGATCGACACGACCTTTCTTTGTGAGTTGATTTTCAAAAATATTTCTTCTATTAAAGAAAAAAGAAAATAAATTATTCAAAAATTAATTTTACTCTAAATTATAATTACTCTTGAAATTAGTTTAAAATTCATTTTACGTTTCTTTTTAGAATTATCAGTGTCATAGCAAAGTCACAGCCGATTTTGTCTTCCTTGGAGCGTGTAGTCTCGTTGCCACTGCTGGTCATGGCTCTGAAGGACGAAACGTCGCTCTCTGGGATACTTTGCTTCCACAAAATAAGTCCCAAGTTCAAGGTACAATTTCTTTTTTTTTTTTTTTTTTTGTAGAATTATTATTAAATATTTCTTTAGTTTTATTAATTTTTCAGAGGTGAGTATTTTTTTGTCTACGGTCAAAAAAAATATTAATAGAAATATTAATTCTTTTAAAATTAATAATAATAATCATATTTTGCCAGGATTTGTGTGTCATGATCAGGGAGCGAGTTCAGTGATATTAGCCCCACAGCATCAGCTGTTGATCAGCGGTGGGAAAAAGGGCGACATTAATATTTTTGACGTACGACAAAGGCAACAACGTCATAGATTTCAAGCTCACGAGTCTGCAATTAAGTGCTTGGCACTTGATCCACATGAAGAATTTTTCGTCAGCGGTGCCGGAGATGGTGACATAAAAGTAAATTCTTTTTCTTAATTTCTAATTTTAATTTATTTTCCAATTCTTATTGATGCATTTTCTTTATATCATTTTATTTAGGTTTGGGGTCTAACCGTCCATTCTCTTCTCTACTCATTTCCTGGAGAACATCCTAGATCTAGCTTTTTCAAGAATATAGGCCAAGTAAGCGAATTTCAAATTTCTTTTCGTTAATGAATTCTTTCTAGAAAAAAAATTAGAAGTTCACTAGGTACTTGTAAATTAAAATAAAAATTTCTTTTGAGAATTTCTAAAAGTAAACGAAGTTTTTTTTTAAATTTAAAAAAAAGTATTTTTAGTTCCAGGTAGATGTAGGTATCTTTAAATTATCCTATTTTTAATTCTTGATTTTTTACTTTCTCTTTTTGAAAATTGAAAAATATTTCAATTTGTTGCAGTAAAAAATTGAATTAAAATTAAATTAAATCTATAATATTTTTGTTTGCTTTCTGTTTTCTAATTTTTTTGATAATACTATTCTTTTTAATGTTTTCAAGTTTAAAATTAATAAAATTCAATGCTTTGAAGATTAAAAAATAATAAAAATTAATTAAACCAAATAGTTTTCAATACAAAATATTTATTATTTCTTTCATAATTGTCTATAATTTTTTGAGTCTTGAAATTATTCCAAATTTGAAATTAATATTTAAAAAAAAAATTTTTTTCTAATTTGTATAATAATAAACGAAATACCGCGTTTCTAGTTTTTAATAAAGGACAAATTTTACAGGGCGTCACTCAATTACATGTGGATTCTGCTGGACGTCTATTTTCCTGTGGGGCGGATGGTTCAATGAAAGTACGCCAATTGCCAGAACGAGACTGTATAGTTCAGAACTATTATTAGAAATTAAAAGGATATTGATAATGAGACACGGAAATAATGTAAGTAAGCCAGAGCAACTGCTACGATATCTTAAAAAAAAAAATGCAAATGGCCTTTGATACGTGAGGTTATAATCGTAAATGAGAACGAAGGAACAAAAAAAAAGTCGATATAATCTTGAAAGTATACTTGCAAATTTAGAAAAAAAAATATTTAAAAACAAATGACTCGTTAGGGCAAAACACGATTACTAATTCCCACGAAATATTCACGCCTTTGACGATGACAATGAAAAGAAAAAACCGAGAATTATTCATCTATTTTTCAAAAAAAGAAAAACAAAAGCACTGCCAACGTCTTTAAAAACTATCGCGTAACCGGATTAAAAAAAAACCCAATTGGCAAAATCGTTCTTCTCCTTTTCTTTTAAAAAAAATCTACGTGCACATTAATTATAATAATCAATCGATAATTACCTTTAAAGTTACAAAATTACCAGTTGATTATTAATTAATTATTTAATTGTCGCACTTGGATAATAGACGTTAATTTTTAAATTTGACACCAACATTTTTTCCTCCAATAATAATCGAAATTTCGAAACGGAAAATAAAAACAAAAATATCTTTCTATCTATTGCACCGATCTCTCGAAAATCTTTCAAAGACACCAAACTTTTTCCCTAAAAAAAAAAAATTACTCTAGAATTTTTCTCCCAAAGCTAAAATTGTGTGAACATTTTTCTCTTATTAAGAATTTATAATAATAAAATTGTGTGGAAATTTTTTGAAAACTTTAAAAAAGCAAAATCTATTTGTCAAATACTTAAACTTTTTCCTGTTGTAAATTTTAAAATTTTCATTGACAAAGAAAAAGGAAAAAATGAGAAAAAAAATGATTGTTAAAAAAAAATTAATTTTTTCGAACTTACTCCGTGTTACCGAAGCTTTTCCGAAAAGTAGCTTTCTTAAATGACAATATCTTTAATCGCTATCGTATTCTATATCTCCTCTGAAGCCTATTTCGTAATTGTACTATAAAAAAAATAATATAATATAATAATAGTAATATAATAATAATAAAAATAATAAGAATAAAAATAATGAGAATAAAAATAATAAGAATAAAAATAAGAATAATAAAAATGAGAATAATGAGAATAATAAAGATAATGAGAATAATAATATTAATAATAATAACATAAAAATAAACGTCAAGATGATTGTCCTAATAATCTAATCCTGAAAAGGAAGATGAAAAAGCAAAAAAGAAAACTCGACGTCGAATCTCTAACGATGCTACTCTATCTAATTCTCAAAAAAAAAACATCTTTGGAGATATCTTTACACGTCTTATTACGAATTTATTAAATTTATTCCATTTTTCGAGATTGGTTATATTCATAATGTTTGTTATATATGAAAAAAAAAATATTGTCACGTAGTCTACTTGTGTTTTGTAAATACTTATTATATTAATTGTAAAAGAAGAAAAAAAAAGACCGAACCGAAATAGCAAATTATATCAACAGAGATACCTCTCGTTGTTTTTAAGTCAAAGCGAATAACTTGTTATCAATTTATAACTCGTTGACATTTTCTGATTTTATATATGAAAAGAAAAAAATATTTATTGTCGAAAAAAACGACTGTTTTTTATTTTTAATTAATTTGATACATAAGTTTTTCTTAATGTCGTCATAGACAAAAAAAAAAATGTCATTCTTATAATCAAAATTAAATTTTGATTTGTAAGTGTAGGGAAAAATTTGATCGTTTGTGATCTCTTTAAGGACACATGAATATTTTTAACAAAAAATGTATTATGTTAATCTGAATTTTCAGTAGATAGAATTTTCGAAAATTTTTACTTTAAATATTAAACTAAAGTTTGTGTAGAAAGGAAATTTTGTTTATTTTATCTTCTATTTTTTAAACACTTTTCAAACATTTTTTAAAAATTTTAAACATTTTTAAACATTTTTAAACATATTTAAACATTTTCAATAATTTTTATTCAAAGTAGTTTTTCATTCTCAGCAGAATTTGTCAATGTGGAAAGTAAAATTGAAATAATTTTGTTTAAAATTGAAATTACAGTTGAATTTTTCACACAGATTATAATTCAGTTAAATAGAAAAATTGAATTGAAAAATTTTATGTTAAAATTTTAATTGAATAGGAATCAAAATAAAGTAAATGTAATAATTGACACAAATAACGTAAATAATAAGTGAAATGAAATAAAGTGAATAATAAATGAAATAAAATGAATAAAAAATGAAATAAATAAAAATGGAATTAAATAATTAACAATAAGGAAATAATAATAAATAATAAATAAAACATTATAAAATTCAATCCACTGGAAATTTGAAGTAATTAGTATTAATATTCATGTGAAAGTCTAAGTTATTTAAATTATATTAATTTGAATTCATTCATTTTGACTACTTTTCGAAAAACTTTTTTCTATTTCAAAACTTTCTTTTGTATAAAGCAATTTAAATCCTTTAAATTGATATTTTTTTACATGCAATAATAATTTTTCGATTAAAAATAAATTGAAAAAGGAAAACAAAAATTATTTAATTAAAAAAAAGTTAAGTCGACTCAAAATTTTAATTTTTATAAAAAATAAAAGTGTAAGTTCCAAAAAATGTGAAATTTCCAACTAAATTTTTGATAAGAATTTCAAGTTTCCTTGAGAAATAACTGAAAATTTCTATTTTAAAATTATTTTCAATTTAATAATAATAATTAATATTATTTAATAAAAATAATTAAAATTGTTTAATAATTTTAATTAAAATTATTGATTAATATTATTATTAAAATAATAGTTTCTATTTCGCAAATATTCTGCATGAAAAGAAACTAATTTCGAAAATGTGAAAATTCGAAGTGAATTGAATTCATATTGTAAACTGAATTAATATAAATAAAATTGTTATCAAACTATTGTTAAAAAAATATATATATAAATATAGATATAAAAAAAAAATTATAACAAAATGCTACTAATGTACATGTGATGCCGAGTTGAAAAGAAAAGAAAAAATTATTTCGTCAACAACTTTTACAGCCAACTCTGTCAAATAAAAAATTCAAAGAATTCAGAATTTCTTTTGACAAAAGAAAAATGATAAAACGTCAAAAATATTTTCATGAATTATTTGAAATTTTTTTTTTTCAAAGAGAAAAGTCGAGACGAAATAATTAGAAAATCAGTCTCATCAGTACTTGATCGTGATTCACTGCTTTAATAGACAATATGTAATTATTATAAATTAATAATAATAACATGAAAAATAGTCGCAAATTAATTTACAAAAAGAAAACCAACTGATAATTAATAAATTAAATAAACAAACAATATTGTCTGACATCGAATTTAGAAAAAAAAACGATTATTTTGTACGGTACATTTTCGGACAATTTAACGAATTTATATTATTAAATTAATAAATTAATTGAGAAGAGAGGAAAAAAATATTTGAACACTCGATGAAATTATTAATTAATAAAAAAAACCATTTTGTTGGTTAATATAATAATTAATATAATTGAGTAATTATATTACTGAGTAATCATACTATTTATAAATAACTAATTTAATTACCTAATTAGTATAAATTAATTAGTAAAAAATGTTAGTTAATGCGAAAATTAAGAAAAGACATTTAAAAAAAACTGAATTAACAAAAAATTAATTACTGAAGACAAAGTATTAATTAACAGAAAAATATTAATCAATTATTAATTATATTGATTAAAAATCAACATTTAATATATTAACGAAATATATTTCAATGTAAATTTTAAGAGAATTGGATTACATTTTATTGTCCTCTTCTCTTATTCTTCGATACGTGTGCCTCTTGTCTCACCATGTGTGCAATTTATTATTACCAGGCCGTAAACCACGATATAGATATTTTTTAAAAACAAAAAAAATATTGCACTCGATAACGAAATAATTAAAGGTGAAATTTTTTTCTAAAATTAGTTTTAGCCGAAAGTTGGAAATTTTAATTTCGTTCCATTTTGGAATCGATTTAGTGGAGTTTTAATCTCAATTTTTTTTCTGAATATTAAATTTGAATTATTTTTTTTTTTAATTAGAAAACAAGTGAAAGTTCAGAGTGTTTTTTAAATTGTTTGTTAAAATGCATAATATTTTGTAAAAGTAAAATTAGGAGAAAATTGAGAAAAGAAAGAATTTCTGTATATGATATAAAATTTTTCCAATTGTAGTCAATTTACGTAAATAAATAAATAATAATTATTGAGGGGAATGTTTCTTACTAAACATGAAAATAAAAATGGTGTAAAAGTTTTTTTTTGGAGAAAGGAAAAGAATTAAGACTCGAAATGTCGAAAATATGTGTATCACTGCTTTTTGATCAATGGCTGATGAGAATAATTTATCATTGCGAAATTTATTAGTGTTAATCGTATAATTATTATTATTATTATTATTAAAATATATGTATATGTCAATAATGTAGTAATTATTGAATAATATAGCAAATATATTTGTGCATGTATATATATAAATATTCTGTAGAATTAGTAACAGATAGTAATATATATATTATATATTATATATACACAAATGAATAAATAAATAAACATATTTATTTATTTATTTACCATATTAAATTTAAGCACCTTGATTTATAATTTAAATTAATTTTCCTGGGATATTCATTATTCCAGAACCAGTATTGTATACACTGTGAGGATTGAAAAAAAACATTCACACTTTAACTATTAAATAAAAAATGTAAAAGTTGCTTTGGTTTGCTTATCAAAACACAAGAGTATCGTTTAAAAGCAACTCACATCATGTTTGACTACGTAATAATTGTATGTAAATTGTAACTATTAAAGAGTCAGCTTGAAAGAGAATCTTATTTTTGTTTTATATTTTTTCACGTATTCAAATATTAGTTTTGTTTTTATTTTGAGACAATTTTCAACAAAATTCCACTCGTTTACATATTTCGTTTTATAAATCAACTAGCAAATTTTACACGCGCAAAACATTTTATTCAATTTCTTATTATAATGTAATTTACAGAATTTTTTTTATTTTCAAACATAAACTTCAATTTTTTGAATAATTTTATATTCAATCTTCTCAACAATTAAAAAAATTCATTTAATAAGTACATAATTAATTATTGTTATTTTTTCAATTCTTTGTGAGAATTTTCTTCAAAACAGATATTAAATTATTCTCAAATATTTTAATAAAAATTCTTGTTGTCAAGAATTCAATTATTTTTATAAGTAATAAATTTCTATGGAGAAATTTAATAATTTTCAATACAATTTCAATAAAATTCTTCTTGATAGAATTAAATTTATTTTTTAAAATTGTAATAAAATTCCTTGAAAGAATTCAATTATTTTAAAAAATTTTGATTAGATTTTTTTTGAGAATTGAATTATTTTCAATTAAACTTTTGTTAAACCTTAAAAATTTTAATTAAATTTCTTCAGAAATTTATTTTTAAAAAATTATAATATAATTTCCTAGAAGTATTTAATTATATTTAGAAATAATAAAACGATTATTAATAAGAATTTTTTAGAAAAATTTTCAATGATTAAAAAATTTTATTCTCGTATAAAATTTGTCGAATTATTAATTTTTGAAAGAATTAAAAGAAAATTTGGTAATTTGAAAAAAAAATGAAACATTGATTATGAAGAAATGTTTCTCTGTTCGTTAGAGAAGAAAAATTTATTTTTCTTTTAATTTGAAATGGAAAATTATGTTAATTTTTCTATTGCAATGTAGATTGTTTTAATTTTGTTATTTAAAATATCGTTTTTTTTCGATTTTTTTCTAGTGAAATGAAAAACAAGAGTGAAATAAAAAGTTATTTATTGACGCACTATATTTCCACTCGTAAATGAAATTTACTATTATTATTAACATATAAAATATAAATTGTATATGATTAATAGAAATTTACATTTTCTCTTCGACTTGATTTATTAAAAAGAAAAAATTGTAGCAGAAATAATCAGTTTGTTTATGATTTTTCAACTTCTCTATAATAAGCAAAGTTTTTCTTTTATTTGTAAAATAAATTTTTTTTCGTTTCTTTGTAGCTAAGGAATAAAAATAATTAAAATTATACAATAATAATTAAAATTACTATTAGTATTAAAATTAAAATTATAAAAACAAAAAAATAATTTTTATAGGTTTGAATAATTTGATTGAAGAAAAAAAACTCGAAATTTTAATTTGAGCTACATGTTTTTTTTCTATATTTTAAAATAATGTTGACTTTAATATTGTCTGCTGTTATATTAATTTTTATAGTTCTTCTCGATTTTTTAAAAAATAAGGAATTTTATAAATATGCATCTCGATTTCCTGGTCCAAGATGTTTGCCTTTAATTGGAAATGCTTATTTATTTAGTACCACAAACTTGACTAGTGAGTAAAAAAAAATCGCTAATATATTGTAAAATGTATTTCTTTTTTTTAAATTTGAATATGTGTTCTCTTCAGAATTGATTGTGTGCTATTATTAATTAATTATGCTAACGAAATCATTATTTTTTATTACATTTATTTTTTATTATATTAATTTATTTATTAATATGTGTAATTTTAATTTTATTCTATTATAAATATTGAAATTAATATTGAATTAAAATTTTTCTAGATGTCCTCAAAACGTACATGAGAATTCTTCACATTTATCCATCACCAAGTCGATTGTGGATGGGAAATTCTTTCTGGATTAATGTTTATGATGCGGATCAAGTACAGGTGAAAGTGAATTTTTTCTTCTAATAATGTAAAACTTAAATGGTGAGTGAAAAAAAAATCGCCAATAATAAAGTAAAATAACTGAAGAAAATTAATAATTAAAGTAAAATAAATTAATGAAATTAATAAAATTATTCATTAGGAAAATTAATAATTTAGAAAATCTATAATTAATTATAAAATTAATTCTAGTTGATAAAATATAATAAAATTAAATAATTAATAAAACAATAAAAATTGATGAAATTAAACAATTGATAAAATAATTTATTTCAAGTATCAACGGGCTTAAAAAATAATGTGAAGTTAAAAAATTGATAAAATAATAAAAATTAATAAAATTAACAAAAAAAGAATGAATTAAAATAAAATGAAAAAAGTAATTACTAGGAAATTGAAAGGAAAAATTGAAAACAAATTTATTATCATTAGAAAGACAATGTTTATATTAAAAATTGTATAAATATTATTTATAATGTAGAAAAGGGAAAATTCAGTTCTCTAGTTGAAGGATCGACACAAGATAACTCTCGAAATTGTTGAATACTTGCAGAAATTTTATGATTTAATAACTGATTGAAATTATCATTACACATAAAATGACTTTTGTGCAAATAAATTTTTGTCAGTTTCTTCAGACTTTGCAATTCTATCAGGTCCTCGTCAGTCAAGTTTAATAAAACTCTATTGCGATTCAATTCTAATGTCTGAAAAAATAAATTTTTCATTTCATTCAAAAAATTTAAAATTAGAATAGAAAATTATTTCCCTTATTTACTATAAAATGTTACGAGTTAAATGCGGTAATGAATTTTTTATTATTATTATGCATATTGTAAAATTTTTAATTTTTAAATATCAACTTTAGTTTTTGAAATAATTTAAGATTCAAAATTTACAAAAAAAAATAAGTTTTTAACTAAGTAATTATTATTGTTTATTATTTTCAAAAATTTGAATAAAATTCTATGTAAAATTTACATTTTTTTCGAGACAATTTTAATTAAATTAATCGGAAGAATTTTTTTATTTTCAAAAATTTTTAAATAATTCTTCAGAAAAATTCAATTATATTTAATTGAATTGAATTGAAAAATTCAATTATATTTACTTGAAATTTAATGAAATTTCCAGGCCGAATTCAATTACTTTCAATACAATTTTAGAGAAAGTTATCTACAGATTTTGATTTTTTTTCAAAAATTTTAATAATATTCTTTATTTATAAGAAATAAATCATTTTCCATAGAATTTCAATATAGAGTTTATCAAAAGAATTCAATTATTTTAAAAAATTTTAATAACATTCTTTGCAAAAGAATTTCATTATTTTAATTAAAAAACTAATTTTTCGGAGAAATTTTCATTTTAATAAAATTCTTTGCAAGAATTTAATTATTTTCATGAAAATGATTATTTCTAAAAATTTTAATAAAATTGTTTAAAACAATTCAATTATTTGCAGTAAAATTTTTAAATTTCTCGAATTAATTGCATTTTTTTTTAAATTGCAATAAAATCCTTTTAAAAAATTCCATTATTTTATAAAATTTTAATTAAATTCCCCGAAAGGATTCAATTATTTTAAAAACTTTTCATAAAATTCAATTATTTTCATTAAAATTTTTAAAAAATTTCTGTAAAGAATTGAATTGTTTTCAGAAATTATATTAAAATGCTTGTGAGGATTGCAATTATTTTCAATACAATTTTAATTGAATTCACGGAAAGGATTCAATTATTTTCAAAAAAAATTAAAAGAAAATCGCAAAAATTTAATTATTTTCTAAAATTTTGACACGTTTTTTTTTAGTATGAATTTAATTTATTTCAATAAAGTTCTTGTAAAGAATGCAATTATTTAAAATACTTTTTTAATTGAATTCGCAAAAAAAATTCAACTATTTTTCAAAATTTGAATAAAAAATTCTTCTCAAAAAAATGAATTTTTTTTTTAAATTTTTATAAAATTCAATGACAGAAGTAAATTACTTTAAATTGAAAAGTATAAAAGTTGCAAAAAACAGAAATTTCTTAATTGTTCTGTCAAAAATATTATCACATTAATTTATTTTCTAAATTTGATTTATTAAAAATTTAAACTGATTAGAATAAAAGTGATACAATTTTTTTTTAAATTCTTCATCGATTATGAGAAAAAAATAAAAATAAGAAAATAATTTAAAATTTAAGTTTTAAGATTTTCTTTAAATAAGAAATTAATTTTGTTTAATAAATAATATTAAAATTATTACCTGCAGATTATTATAGAACGAAATACCATGAAAATTTGAAATTCGATTATCTGAGAGAATTAATTTTGTCACTGCTGTATTATAGATTTCATTGTCAAATATTGGAAATTTATATATTAGATTGTTTGTTAAATCAATTTCATTATATGCTCCAGTTACGACACAAATATCATCTGGATACATTTGAAAAAATTTATTGGAGCAATTGAATTTATAAACTCTTATTTCTAAATCTCCCTCATCATTATTATTACACAATATTTGTGAATTAATATCTGAATTTTCCATATTATTACAATTTCCTAATGTATCTTTTATGTAGTCAATTTTAACACTACACTTTTGATTACAAAAATTATTGTAAACTTCAGGATGGAAATTTCCACAAGATAATTCTTTGTTTTTTAATGAAGAAATTAAACGTCCTTGAAGATAATCTGGTTTTTGACATTTTAAATTATTTGCTATTATATTCAAAATATTCATTATTATATCTTTCATTTGATGATTTATGTATTGTAAAAGTCCTGCAATTTTACAATCACAATTAATTGGATTGTTATTTAATATCACTGTTAATGTAAGAAAAGAATCGAACTCAATAGTTGAAAAATTATTGGGAACAATGCCTGTTATTCTATTGTCCGATAAATCAATGTAGAAATTATTTTTGTGTTTTAAACTTTGAAGGAACTGTAAAGAGAAATTTATTTAATTTTATTATTGAAAGTGTTGACAAAAAAAACTAGTAAATTAATTCATTGACTTACATTTAATTCAGTTACAATATTATGAGAAATATTTAAAACTTCCAATTTCATTTTCAAAAATAAAAACCAATCATCATATAATTTGTCGATTTTATTGTGTGACAAATCGAGTATTGTTAAATTTAAACAATTAGAAATTACTGAAACGAGAAGATGACTTTTCTTCAAAATGTCTTTAAATAATTCTGATGTATTAAAAACAAAATCCATTTGTCTTCTTTCATATCTCGAACTATAAATAACGAGAGAGAATTATTATTATTTTTTTAATGAAAAATAATAAGCAATTTTTAAATATTTATTTCTTAAGAAAGAGGAACCAGGAAAAAAAAGTATTTTTACAATTAAAAATTT
Organism: Leptopilina heterotoma; assembly: GCF_015476425.1. Classification (NCBI taxonomy): domain Eukaryota; kingdom Metazoa; phylum Arthropoda; class Insecta; order Hymenoptera; family Figitidae; genus Leptopilina; species Leptopilina heterotoma. Next base: position 90,901 of record NW_025111040.1, read on the forward strand.
TTTTGTCGTAGAAAAAATTTTAAAAATTTAATTTATTCTTTTGATTGTTTCAGAAACCGAAGAAAAAAGAGGAACAAATAGAAAAAAATGTCCAAATTTTTCTAGAAATGCTGCAAAAATTCTGGTTATTTGTATCCTTTTATTTTTACAATTCTTTGAAAAAATTCAATTATTTTCAGTACAATTTTTAATAAATTCCACTAAACAATTCAATGATTTTAAATAATTTTAATAAAATTCTATCATTCAATTCAATTATTTCTATACAATTTCAATAAAAATTTCTGTAAAGAATTGTAATAATTTTCATAATAAGCAATTCTACGAAAGAATTCAATTATTTTTAAAATGTTTAATAAAATTATTCTATAACAATTCAATTATTTTCAATACAATTTTAATTAAATTCCTCGAAAAGATCCAATTACTTTTTAAAATTTTAATTAAATTTGGAAGATTTCAATTATTTCCATAATCTATAAAATTTTTCGCTGGCATTTAATTATTTGAATAAAATTATTTATGAAAGTTGAAGTATTTTCATGTTTAATCAAATCCTTAGTAGAAATTTAATTATTTTAAAGAATTTTAACAAAATTCTTTTCCAAAAATTTCATTCTTTTGCATAATTTTCAATAAAATTCTTTAAAAGAAATGAATTTATTTAAATACATTGAAAAAAATGGAATTCTCTCCTTAAATAATAAAATTCATTTATTTTGAAAAATTTCGATTAAATTCTTCATGAAAATTGAAATATTTTCAAAATAATTATAATTAAACTTCAGGAAAATTCAATTTATTTTGAAAAATTTTAATTAGATTCTTTATAAGAATTGGATTATTTTCAATTCAATTTAAATTACATTCCTCGAAAAATTTCAAATATTTTCGAAAATTTTAATTAAATTCTTTGAAAGATTTCAATTATTTCCATAATTTATTAATTTTTTTGCAGGAATTTAGTTATTTTAAAGAATTTTTATAAAATTCTTCACAGAAATTAAATTATTTTGAAAAATTTTGGTAAAATTCTTTATAAGAATTCACTTATTTAAAAAAAAAAAAAATTAAAAAAAAAAAATAAATAAATAAAATAAAAAAAAATAAATAAATAAATAATAAATAAATTAATAATTAAAAAAATATAAAATAAATATAAATATAAAATATAAATAAAAAAAAATAAAAATAAAAAAAAAAAAAAATAAAATAAAAATAAAAAAATAAATAAAATAAATAAATAAATAAATAAATAAATAATAAATAAAATAAAATATAAATATATTATATAAATATAAAATTAATAATTTAATTATTTATTATAATAATAAATTTTAATTAAATTCTTACCAAGATTCCAATTATTTTTATAATTAATAACATTTCTCGAAAGAATTCAATTATTTAAAAAAATAATTGTTTGTATTTATAATAATTTACAATAATATAATTGTATTTTATTAAATTTGTTTCTTTTAAAGAATATATTATTGAAATTATTCGAAAGAATAAAATTTTTGAGAAGAATTTCATTAAAATTCTTTAAAATAATTAAATTTCTACGAAGGATTTGATGAAAATAATTTAATTCTCATAAATAAATTTAGAAAAAAAAATCTAAATATTGTATTATTGAATTGAAAATTAATAATTGAATTTTAGACTAATTTTATGTGAACTTTCTTTATTATTAAATATATTATTTATAAATACTAAAAAAATGATTGGACTTCCAAATAATAGTTAAAAATTCTAGAAAGAAAAAACCAATTTTTTGTGGCAACTCTGAATTAAACGATTTTTTCGATTTTAAAGAAAACCATTTTCTTTTGGGGCCATAAAGTCGATTATTCGAGGACTGAATATTTTTTTTTTTTCATTTACTGGTTCCTCCTCACCTTAATTAATATAATTAAAAATAAAAACTTACTCAGCAAGATTATCGAGTTGATTTCGACTAAGATACAAATGTTTCAGTTTTTTTAAATTCATAAATGTCAAATCATAAAATGATTTCAATTGATTACCCTCAAGATTGAGAGTAACGAGATTTTCAAGCGATGAAAATAAATTCTCTGGTATCGATTGCAATTGATTATTACCAATATTTAATGCCTCTAAATTCACTGATCTCGCAAATATTCGTTCTGGTAATGTTTTCAAAGAATTATTCTCTAAATTAAGTGAAATCAGTTTTCGATTATTACGAAAGACAGTTTCCAATAGTGATTGTAAATTGTTTGACATTAAATCGAGATATTTTAAATTCGTCAATTTTAAGAATGAATATTCCGGTAGCCAGACAAATTGATTATTATTTAAATACAAAATTTCCAAATTAATCAATTCGTCGAATATGGCTGGTTCTAAATCATTTATTTTATTGTGGGATAAATCTAAATTTTGCAATTTATTTAAATTTTGAAATAAATTCCATTGCAATGATTGAATATTATTTTTTGATAATTTTAAACCAGTGAGATTTGATAGAGATTGGAATAAATTGAATGGTATTGTTGTTAAAGAATTGTTGTGGAGATTTAAAGTTTTTAGCTGCGGTAAAAAAATCAGTGAATCATAATTCATTGTTGTGAGATTGACATTATTTTGAATAGTGAGTATTTTAAGATTGTCGAAGCCTTCAAATAATTTTTTACCATAGCCAATTTTTTCCAATTGAATGGTATTCATAAAATGTAATTCATTGATATTTAATGCATTTAATAATTCAGCGATACGAGTGAAATTTGTATGTTTTTTAAATTTACAATTATTTAGTTGAAATATTTCACGTGGTTGGGTGAAATTTCGAAAATTGTAATTAAATTTCGACCATTTTGGTGATTGATAACAATTTAGACGTAGGACATTTTTGAAAGATTTTATTTGAAAATAATTTTCATTTCCGTTAATTGTATTCATTAGAGGTCTGGTACAATTAATATCTAAATAATTAATATTATCAATTTCACCGCACGTACAGTGGTCATAGTAATTGTTGAAAATTGTACATTTATCCGACATAATATCATTTACTGTCAGAATAAGAAAAAATAATTTCAGAAAATTATTCATTTTTCTTTTTTTGAAAATCTGAAACAAGAATTCATTTTTTTTAATTCTCTTCAATTTTTTATTCTTTAATTGCCTGAAGAAAATAAAACGAAAGTAATTTATTGTGAAAAAAATAATTAGTCTAAAATAATTATCAAATTTTCGAAAACTAGGTATTCATTTTTCTTTTTTTTTTTGAAAGATTTCAATTATTTTCATTAATAATAACATTCTTCGGAGGATTTCAATTATTTTTAAAAATTTGAAACAAATTCTTGACAAGAATTCAATTTTTTTTTTATAAATAATTCAGTTCTTTAAAAAATAAAAATTAAAAAAAAAATTAAAATTATTTTCAAAAATTTGAAACAAATTCTTGGCAAGAAATCCTTTTGAAGTAAAATTTATCACAAAAATTAAATTATTTTTTATAAATAATAAAATTTTTCAAAGGATTTCAATTATTTTCAAAAATTTTAATAAAATTCTTCCTAAAAATTCAATTATCATTATAAAGAAAGAAAATTCTTTGGAAGATTTCAATTACTTTTACAAATTTGAAACAAATTCTTGTCAAGAATTCAAAGAAATATATCTCGAAAATTTTTTATAATTAATAAAATTCTCCTGAGATAAAATTATTATTATTATTTATTATTTTCAAAAGAATTTTTATAAACTTCAAAAATCAAATATTTCATTATAATTATTAACAGATACGATTATCTATTTTGAAAAGTTGAAAAACAAAGAAAAACAAAGAAATTCACAAAAAAAAAAAAAAAAAGAAAAGAAAAGAAAGAAAAAAAAAAGAAATTCTTCAAAAAAGCTTGAAGAAAATAAAAAAAAGGAATTTATTGTCAAAAAATAATTATCAAATTTTCGAAAATTTTGATAAAAGTAGAAAGAAATAAAAATTGGAATTTAAAATATAATAATTTTATTCTACTTAAAATTTAATTCCAAATTGATTAATTCATTTAATTAATTAATTAATTTTCAATTTAAGTAAATTAATTTAATATCTTTATTTCTGTATTTAATTAAAAAAAATTTTTTTTTAAATTAATTAATTAAAAAATAATGAAGTTAAATAAAATTAATTTTTAAAGAATATGAATAATTTTTGTAACTTACATTTGTTTTCTAATTAAATTATAGAACTAGTTCATTTATAGACTTTTCACTTTTGAAAAAGAAAAAAAGAAAATGATAGATAAATGTAGTTTTATTTTCTTTTATAATATAATTTTTGTTTGACTTTTAAAAAAATAGTTTCTCCTTGTTTATTTAAGTAAAAGAGTTACACGTGTTACATTATAAATTTGAATTTATAATTGATTAAATACTGACAAATGATTAAAATATTGACGTAAATATTAGACACACTTTTTTCAAAATTAAATTAGTATTAATTTTAATTTTCAACTTATGAATAATTATTGATGCCAAATATTAAAAATTGCTTTTTATTTTTCTAGAATATTCTCACAAAAGTGATGGAGAAGGGAACTTTTTATAAATTTTCTGAATCTTGGCTAGGCAACGGACTTACAATTAGTTCAGGTAATTTTTATTTTCGTTTATTAATTTTTTAGTTTCGAAAAAAAAATAATAAAATAATAATTTCTCTAATTTTATTTTACAGAATCAATTTGGCATTATCATCGAAAATTTCTTCGTTCTGCATTTAGTATTAAAGTATTGCGACCATTTCTTCAAATTTTTCAAAAACACTCGAAAATTTTAGTTGAAAATTTGTCAACTGAAGTCCTTGAAGGCAAAGAATTTCAAATATTGACGTATGTATTAGATGCTTGTCTGGATATCACACTTGGTAAATAATTAAATATATTGATCTTGAAATACTTCATTAAATAATTGAATATATCTTTCGTTTAAACAATTTTATCTAAACTTCATTTTTTTATTTACTATTTTTGAAAAATTAATTATTAAAATTTACAGAAACTACAGCAGGCGTTTCAAAATATTCAAAAATAGATTATACGAAATTTTTCAATGAAGTTAACAGGTAAATTACTAATATTTAATTTTCTGTTTTAAATTTTAATTCAAAATTTAAATGGAAAATATTATTTTAATTCTCTTTTTTAATGTAAAAATTACAGTAAAAAATTGATTTTTTAAAGAGTTTTAGATTTAATGTTAAAAAGAGGTCTTTCCTTTTGGTTACATCTGGATATAATTTACAAATTTACAAAAGACTTTGAAATATTTAATGAGTCGGTTTATGTTTTACGCAATACAACTCACAATGTAAGTAGGAAATTTTGATTCTTACAATGGAAATTTTTTTATAGTACAAATTTTTAATTATTGAATTATAAATTTTTGAAAGGAGTAGACAATCTAATTCAGTTGGAAATTTTTTATTTACAGATAATAAATCAAAAACGAATGGAATTAATGAAAATGGATATGAATGAGAAAGGTGATATTATTAATTATTTATTTATTATAGTAAATAATTCTATTTTTTATTTATTTTGTATTATTATTGTATTTATTATTTTTTATATATAAAAATTTTTATTATTTATAATTTTTTCTATTCTTTTTTTTATTTTTGTATTTATTATTTTTTATATTTTCCGTTTGTTTATTATTTATTATTTAAAACTTTTCCATTTAAATTTTCAGATAAAATGGATTTAAATTGTATTGATAATATTTTAATTTCCATAAAGAATTTTGTGAAAATTTTCAAAATAATTAGTTTTGCTAAGAATATTTTCTGAAATAATTAAATTCCTGCAAAGAATTTGAATTATTTATGAAAAGCAATCAATTCTTATAAATGATTTTATCAAAATTTTTCAAAGTATGTAAATGAATTTCTGAAAAGAATTTTATTAAAATTCTTTAAAATAATAAATTTTCTGCAAAAAATTATATAAATTATTTGAAATCTTGCTAAAAATTTCATTAAAAACTCTCGAAAATAATTGAATTTTTTCCAGGAATTTAATTAAAATTTTATTGTAAATATTTCAATTCTCATAAAGAATTTAATAAAAAATTTCCAAAATAATTGAATTTTTGCGAAGAATTGTATCAAATATAAAGAATTGATTTCTTTTGAGAAATTTAATTAAAATTATATTGAAAATAATTGAATTTCTGCGATGAATTTTATTAAAGTTTTTGAAAACAATAAATAATTATAATTAATTAGTAAATTAGTTAATAATTGAATTTTTTTTAATTTTGAATTTAAAATTTTGAAAGTTTAAAATTATTTAAAAATTGAAACTAATATTTGAAAATAACAATTTTTTTAAAATTTGCCTAATAATAATAATAATTGTTAAATAATAATTCCAATAATGAACTTACCTTTTTTATCAATTATCAAAAAAAGGAAAATAGAAATAATTTTCTAAAATAATTTTCCAGGAAACAGTTTATCAACAATTGTAATTCTTGATAATTCTTTGGTAATGAAAAGCCAGAAGATATTTACATCACTACAGACATTTTGTCACGAATGGAATACACAGAAAGAGTAATTAAAGAATCAATGCGATTATTTCCACCAATACCAATTATTTTACGCCAAACTACTGAAGACATTAAAATTGGTAAGTCAAAATACAAAAAATGGCCGAAATTTAATTATTAATTTTTTGTGTCAAAAAGAAAAGATAAAAGTAAAATCTTTAGAAAAAAAAAATATTTTTTATTAATAAATAATTAATAGGAACACAAAATTAATATTTTTCTATCGAATTTCTTAATTATTAACTTTTTTGTGACAAGAAAAAAAATAAAAAATCATAAAGAAATTTATTTCAAATATTTTCCCATCGAATTCTGAAAGAAATCTAATTTCTTAATTTACTTCTAAATTTCTTAATTTTATTTATTTATTTATTATGTGATAAATAATTGTTTTTTTTTTTTTTTGTTACAAAGACGAATTCGTTTATCCGAAAAACAGTACGATATTTATTGTGATCTCAAAAATTCATCGCGATGAAAAATACTGGCCCTATCCACTCAAATTTGATCCAGATAGATTTCTACCGGGAAATGTTGCAGAAAGACATTCGCATGCTTATTTGCCATTTAGTGCTGGACCAAGAAATTGTATAGGTTTGACTTAAAAAATAGAATTTGAAAAAAAAGTTAAAAAGAAAATTAAGTAATTTATGATTATTAATTAATTAATTATTTCCTTTTTTCAGGATTCGCCTACGCCATTATGGAGATGAAAATTATTCTTGCAACACTTCTTTACAGGTATGTTTTTAAAAAGGAAAAAATTCAAAACATCGGGACATTAAATTGACATTACATCCGTTCTCCACTCCCGTTGAACCAATTACTTTGAAAATCGAAAATAGAAATTTTTCCAAACACACAAGAATTTAATTCTAAAATTTATATCTTCTGAAGAAATAATAATAATAAATATTTATTTAAAATAATTTAATTTAAATTAAATTAAATTTATTTAAAATGAAAATTATTGATGATTAGAATTGTTTCAAATTTAAAGATATTCACAAAGAAATGTTCACAAACATTTTCTTCTATATATAATTATTTTTGGAGAGAATCAGAATATTTTTTTAGAGTCAGGAAAAAAGTGAGAAAAATATTCTGTCCGTAAATCAGGGAAAAATAAAATTAACTTTTCGTGGCGTAAATAAAAAAGTAATCATAATTTACTTTTTATCTAATTTCTAAGCGTAAAAAAATTCTGTAGTTTCAGTCACTTAAAAAATATTTATTAAATCATTGTTTGATATTAAAACGAATTTGATAATATTTTTTAATAACTTAATAAAGATTTAAACGTTCGTATAAAAAATAATAATTTTCGATTATTAATAAAAAAAAAGTAATATAAAAGTCTTAGAAATTATAAAATATAAAATATATTCACAAAGTGATTGCTGAGTCGTTGAAAAAGAAAATTAATTCATATTTGGTGTAGGTGGGATTTCAAAAAAAAAAAAAAAATAATGTCTAATAAAAAAGTAATATCAAAATATCAAAATTTTTTGATACCAATTACGATCTATTAATTAGACTTCTCCCCTCGTTATCAATATCTACGTTACTTCTCTGAAAAAAATTAATAGTAATTAAATTAATAATACTAATTATTATTATTATTATTATTAAATTAACAAAATTAATATTTTTACTCTTTAATTTATTGTGAATTAATATTTTGAGTCAAGAGTATTTTAAAAAGTACTTTACCGGAAGAGATGGTGATAATTCATCTTGAAACATTGGATTTTCAAATTCACTGCCTACAAGACTTAATTCTCTATCACGATCTTGAGATGAATTTGCGTTATTTGTCCTAAAAAAATTATAAAAAAAACTAAATTTAAAATTATAAATAAACAAAAAAATTAATAAGAAATTTCAAATATTTTTCAAAATTATTATTCTATGAAAATTATATCGAACCTATTATTAATACTGAATCGTTCCAATAATGATCCAACGGAAATGTTGGAAAATTTCCTCTTGAAATAAAATTTATAAACGAAAAATCCAAGAAAAACAATTACAACTGGTATTATTCCAATGTAAATGTATTTTCTATGTGAATAATATTTCGTTGGTTTCTGATTGTTAATTATTGTTAATTCCGTTTGTGTAGTTGTACATTTATGCATTCCATTAACAGGATGTCCATTTTCACAGATACAAGTTGAGTTATCTTTCGTTAAAATGCACATGTAGTCGCACTCACTTTCTTCGCATCTATTTTTTACTGCAAAAAAAAATTTTCCATTATTTTAAAATTACTATTATTATTATTCTTATTTTTATTTTTATTATTTATGTTGTTATTATTATTATTATTATTTCTCTTATTATTAACTATCAGTTACTTTTTATTAATAAACTAAAAATTACTTTAATTCGCTAAATAAATTCGAACAAAAAAAAATATAAATTCAGAAATAGAATTAAAAAAGAAATTTTAATTAACATTATTCGAATTAAAATTAAAAAATTAAATTAGTTTACTAATTTTTAAATTTTATTATCAATTAAAATAAAAAAATTGGTTTATAAATTAAAGCAATGGAATATTAAAATAAAATTATCTATAAAGTGATTATAAAGAACAGATTAATTTCAATTACTCCGGTCTTTTCATTTTTATAAATTTTATAAATTTTTATAAATTGAAATTTTCAATTACAATTTATATTTGTAAATAAATCTCATATAAGAAACAATAAATAAACGAATAAACGATAAATTAGAAAATTAAAAATTAAATTAGTAAATTTTGAATTACCAAAAGGTTGTCGAGATTTTTGCACAATAATGAAGAACTTGTGAATATCTGACATTCCAGTATCAATAGTTTCGCATTCTTCAAAATCGCTCTTAACTAATGGGCATTTTTGTATTTTTTCACTGATACCTGACAACCAATATAAATGATCTTCGAATATATTTAATTGCATTGGATGATAAACCTGTAAATTACAAAATTTTTTACTTTCAATTATCAACTTTAACGTTTGAATAATTACAGTTTCAAAATTTGAAAAAAAATTCACTAATTAGTTAATTAATCATTATTATTTTCAAAAATTTTAATAGAATTTCTTCGCAAGAATTGAATTATTTTCATAAGTTATAAAACTCCTCGTGAGAATTCAATTATTTTTAATTGAATTATATTAAAATTTGTTGACAGAATACAATTGTTTTAAATTTTAAAGAAAAGTTTTCGAAATACCTAATTCAATTATTTTTACAAATAATAAAATTCTTCGCAGAAATGTAATTAAACTATTTTCTTAATTAATAAATTCTTTAGAAAAATTCAATTATTTTGTAAAAATAATAAATTTAATTACATTTGTAAATAATTAAGTTCTTCACAGAAATTCAATTATTTTTCAAAATTTTAATAAAATTCTTCGAAAGAGTAAAATTATTTTTATAAATAATAAAATTCTTTGGAAAAATTCAATTATTTTTCTAAAGTATTAAAATTCTTCGCAAAAATTCAATTATTTTCATAAATTTGAATAAAATTCTTCAAAAGTTTGAATTGATTTCTTACAAACAATTCAATTATTTCTGATAATTTTTTGAAAAAAAGTAAATTACTAAAAGGGACAAATGATTATTGTAAATTCAAATAAATATAAAATAAAAGAAATAATAATAAATAGTAATAATTTTTATAATATAATAATAAAATCATAAAAATAAAAAACAACTAACTCACATCCTCTTCATAGACTAATTTTCGATCATTTCCATCAAAATCACAATTTTCAATAACTCTGAAAAGAATATCGCACCAATAAAGTCGTGATCTCTCGTGATCAATTGCAAGACCAGAAACAATAGTCACTCTTGATTTTATAATACTAGTTTGATTCATTCCAGTTAATTCAGCTCGATATATTTCCGATTTACTGTAATTTGATTGCTTACTGTGACTCCAAAATATCCATCTGTAAAGTTTTCCATTTTACACAATAATTTCTGAAGAGAAAAATCGTTATTTTATTTTACAGTTTTAAATTGTTAACTTCAATTATTATAAATATTACTATTTTATAAAATATGTATTTTTGTTTAGAATTTAATAAGAAAAAAAATTCATCTTACCCATTCACAGAATCGACAATAAGAGCAAATACATTTCCAACTTTATCGAGAGAAATTATATTGGCACAAATTCCTTTATCGAGATTGCAAACCTAAAATTAGAAATTTATTTTCTTTCGTAAATTCTTTAAAATTTAATTTAATTATTATTTATTTATATTAAAATTACCTGAATCGATGCCGACGATGTTTTACTATAAATATAAACATTATCAGTTGCCCAATCTACTGTCAAACGATCCGGATTTTGAAAAAATATTTCCTTTCTCTCGCCGGTGGTTAAATTAAATCTCGAAACAGTTTTCATATTTTCTAAAGAAGAAAAAAGTAACTATGAAAAATAAATAGCTTTTTTAATAAATTTATTCTACAAATATGAAATTCTTGAAAAGAAAAAGTTTCGAAAAATTATAGAATAATTAAATTAAATATTAAATATTAATTTTAAGTATTGAAAAAAAGAAAACGATCGTTACCGTTACTCCAGTAAACTGTATTTTTTGCAATATTCACATCTAAACCGGAAATTTCGTCATTCATAACAGGAACTATAATTTCAGTTGCAATTCCACCGAGGGAAACATTTTTTATACCCTCATTACTGGCTATGATAAATTTCATTGATAAATCTGTGAAATTAATTAAAAAATATTAAAAATTCATTAAAGGAAAGGAATTTATCATTCGGTAGCAAAAATTCAATTATTTTTATAAATAATAAAATCTTTGCAAAAATTCAATTATTTTCAATAAAATTTCACAAAGGCATTTGATTTTTTTCTTAATTCGTTATAAAATTTTTCAAAAGAATTCAATTATTTTCTAAAATTTTAATAAATCCTTCGAAATAATTCAATTATTTTTATAAATAAGTAAAATTCTTCGAAGGAATTAAACTATTCTCTTCAAATTTTTTGATAAGATTTTTTACAAGAACTCAATGATTTTCAGTACATTATTAAAATACTTTTTAAGTATTTATTTATTATTATATTTTAAAAAATTTTTTTCATTAAATATTTTTTTTAAATTTCATTATTTTTGAATTTTCCAATCATATATTTCCGAAAATTCAAATATCCGCACGAAAAATTATTTTATTATTTTCGAAAAAAGATATTAATAGATATTTTTAGAAATCTAATTTTTAGAATTGTTTAATTTATATTGTAACGCTTCTTTATTTTTAAAATTTTTTACTAAATTTCAATTAATTTGAAAATTAATTTAAAAAAGTTTTTTTTTTTACAAATTTTTAATTTGTAAATTTTTAAATTATAATTAAAATATCTATTTTATTCTTACAAAAACTAATTCGAAAAATTTCTAAAGAATTAATTTAAAAACTTTTTTACTTATTCTTATTCTCAATAATTCGTCACAATAACAAAAAAAAAATGAGTTGCAGTTAAAAAAAATTGAATTTTTATATTTAAATAATTCAATTGTCGAAGATTTTTCGAAAAAATTGATCTAGAGAAGAAGTTTAGTTCAAAATTCAAGAAAATAATTGAATTTTGCCAAAATTACAGTTGAATTTAAACATTTGATTTAATTAAAATTAAAAATGAAACTTTTGGAAATAATTGAATTTTGGAAGATTTGAATGTTTAATTATTTTTAATAATTCTTATTCTCGTGGAAAAAGAAATCTCGAGTATTTAAATATTTATTGAACTGAATAAATTGAATAATTAAATTTAGAAACAAGAATTTTTTTTTGACTGAACTGAATAAAATAATCGACTTTTTCGATTTGTTTTTCCGCCATAAAGTCGATCTGAGGCCGAAAAATAGTCAAAAAAAAATTTTTTTTAAATAGTAAAAAATTGTAACTTTTATTTAAAATGATTAAAATTGAAAAAAATTTATAAATTGTAAAGAAAAAATTGTTTACCTGTACTTTTACAATTTATTCCATCGTTACGAAGTGAATAACCCTTGTAACAATCACATTTATAGGAACCAACTGAATTGATGCAAATTTGACTGCAAAATTTCGTTCCCTCCATTAATAAACACTCGTCAATGTCTTTACATGATTTTTCATCTTCTTGCAATTTATATCCTTGAGCGCATTGACAAACCGATCCTTTCGGTGATTTAATACATATTTGTTCACATGAAGACGTTGTATTACATGAAGATTCTATGGAACAGAAAATTAGCCTCATTAATTTTTTTTTCCTTTCAAAAAGAAATTTAAATATTTGATAAAAATAGAAATGAAAAAAAACTGATTTTTTTTTCAAATTATTACCACATTGTCCTTGCTCATCGCTTTTATCACTACAGTCGTAAATTCCATTGCAAACTTTATTAAATGAAATGCAAGCACCATCGTCACATTTAAATTCTTCACATATAGTCGAATTATTCACTTGACGAGTAATTCCACAATTTTTCTCATCCGAATTATCACCGCAATCATCATTTTTATCGCAAACCATGAATGAATCGATACATTGTAAATTTTCACATTTAAATTCTGATTCTTCGCAGTGAATGCAATTTTTCTCATCATCGCCATGAGGACAATCTACTTTTCCATTGCATCTAAAATTTTGAGAATTTTAACTTTATTTTAAAAATTTAGTTTTTAAATTGAATCTAAAATTTTTAAGAAAAGAAAAATACCTCATATTCAGAGGAATGCATGTTTCATTTTTTTTACATTTATATTCGGTGGCGTTGCAATTAATGGATTCGACTTTTTTGAAATTTATACAACGTCTTTCATCTGAATTATCACCACAATCGTTGTAACCATTGCAAATTAAAAGTTTATCAATGCAATTTCCATTTTCGCATCGAAACATTCTTGATGAGCAAATTAGTGTTCCGCATTTTTCACTTTCGTCCGAACCATCCAAGCAATCCATCTAAAGAAATAAATTTTCAATTCAATACAAATTTATTCAGTAAAATTATTTTTTTTCGAGTCTCTAATATTACCTCTCCGTCACATTCCCAATTTTTTGGAATACACACATCTGTTGAATTACACTTGAAACTTTCTGAATTGCAAGTGAAATTTTTACAATTTAATTCATCGGAATTGTCCTCACAATCGGCGTGTCCATTACAAACATATGATTTCATTATGCATTTACTCTTATCATGACACTGAAATTCTCCTAAAAAATATTTTTTATAATTTTATTTATCACTAGAAATATAATTCGTGAAAAATACGATTATATTTCAAAACAATTGTTAAAATAGTAATAAAATTAAATTCTTTCAAATATGAAATTTATTTCAATGAAATTAGAAAAAACTTTTAATTGTTTCGATTTTTTAAATTAATTTCATGAATTCAATTATCTTCGAAAGAATTTTAATCTCCAAAAATTTTAAATCCTAATTTTATTTAGAATTTCTACATTAAATTATTTAAAAATTCTATAATTTTTGTTAAACAAATATTTTAAGAGGAAAAAATTTTCAAAAATTAAAACTGGAAGATTTTTTTTTCTCTCAATAAAGAATTGGAATTTTTTTCTTAAACTAAAAATTAGTAATTATGTATTATTTTACCGTCATCACAAATTTTTCTCGTACAATTTTTCTCGTCTGATTCATCGAGGCAATCGTATTGAAAATCACATTTGCTTCTAATATCAATACACTGTCCACTATTGCAACGAAATTGTAAATTTGAACATTCACTACTTGAATTGCAATTTATTTCATCTTCTCCACCGAGACAATCGACTTTCCCATTGCATCTGCAATCAATTTTAAAGAAATATTTAATAATTTATGAATAAATAACGGAAATAAATATATTATTTCGTGCAAAAAAAAAAATTTAATAACTGTAAAAGTAAAATTATAGCTGAATAAATAAAAATAAAAATATGTTTAAAAAAGTGTTTAAATTATCGGAATTTGAAAATTGAAATTGAAATAATTTTTTTTATATAATTAAGGATCACTTTTTCTTTGTTTCAATGCAGTGGCCAGTTCTTACACATCTCCATTCATCTGTTCGACATGTTCTTATTTCGCAAGTTTTTCCATCTTCTCTCAAACTCATTCCATAGGGACACTCACATATCTAGAAAAAATTAATAAATTATTATAATATTTCTAATTAACTTATTGGAAAAATAAACATTTTTTAAAAATTGGAAAAAAAATATACAAAAATAATAATTTTAGACCTCGGATCGACTTTAAGGAGCAAAAAAAAGTCGCTTTAGTCGATTAAAAATACCAAAAAAAAAATCGTTTTTAATTCTGTTAAATAAATATTCAAATAATTATTATTTATTTTTCTACGGGAAATAAAATTAGAAAAATTCAATTTGAAAAAAGTAGATAACTGATTTTTAAAAAATTATAAGAAAAGAATTCTTAAAATTAATTTTTTAAATAATTTTTGAAAGTTAATAAATTTTTAGTTTATACAATTGAAAAATTTCCAAAAAATAATTGAAAATTTGGTAAAATCTTTTAAAAATAATTGAATTTTAAAAAATTACGAGGAAAAAATTCTATAAGTATTACTTTTTTCAAAAATATTTTAAATATAATTTTTAGAAGATAAATTTAATTAATTTTCATATTTATGAATTTACACTTGAAGATTTTTCATTGAAATTTTTGACAATTCAATTAATTTCAAAATTTGCAATTAAAACTCTTCAAAAGTTGATTTTAAAAAATTTTAATAAAATACTTGAAAAAATCAATTATTTTCAGTTATAAATTTTACAAAATTTCAATTATTGAAACATTTTTTAATTGTATATTATCAAAAATTTTAATCAGAAAAATCGATCAAAAATAATTTTTGAACATTTTGTCTGTACTTAGATTTTTTACACTATAAAATCGAAATAAATTGCATTTTATACCAAAAATATGGTTTTTGTCACAATTTTTGAAAATAAGTCGAAAAATATCGTATTTTTTAAAAAAACAGTCGAAAAAATCATAATATTCGAGGCCTGTAATTTAAATTGTTTTCTAATTATTAATTTATTTATCAGAAAAATAGAAAACCAACGAATCTAAATAAAAATAATAATTAAAATTGTTTTCTAATTAGTTTATTGGAAAAAATTATTTTTTTTTCAAATTGTTATTGATTTTCGTTATTATTTAATATTTGAAATATTAAATTAGAATTTAGAAAATTTAATTTTAGCTTAGAAAAATTTAGAGTAAAATAAATAAAATTTAGAAAAAAGAAAGAAACTTTTTGTATTTAAAGAAAAATTCTAATTTTTGTCAACAAGTTCAATGAAATTTGATAATTTAAAAGTGTTATCGTAAATTTTTCTTTTTAATAATATATTCTATGAATTTGAAAAATAGTAATTAAAATTATTGACTTACGTAATAATTTGAAACAGTTGTAATGCAAATATGTGAACAAGGTGTTTTTCGATTGCAATCGTGTTCATTTAATAATCTTTTATGCAAATGTGTCAATTTCATGGCATTCGAATTTCCCATAATATCAACCATTTTAGAGAAAGCTTAAATAAAAAATTATTACTTTTCAAGTGAAATTTCATTTTAATTAAATTCTATATTTATTAATATCTTAATTATTATTTTATTGTCTTGTTAAAAAAAATTTTTTTTGTAATTTTATCTAATTTATTATTTATTTATTTAATTAAAATAATAACCGTATTTACCGAAATTTAATAATGTTTTTTTAAAATCAACCCATGGGTTTGTTGCATTAGTAGAAAATACTTCTTCAGTATTTTTTTCTGTCCAGTATATTAAATTGCCTATTAAAGCAATGCTCGTAGGTTTTCTCTCAGTTTGAAGAATAAATTTTTTGTTAAAACCTAGAAACATTTAAACATTTTTTCTCGAGTAAAAAAAATATGACAAAAAACTTGATAAATATAAAAATACATAATATAATCGTAAATAAATTAACGTACCCACCTAAATAAAAAATACTGTAAATTAGACCTGAACCCTCATCGGCATAATATAAACGATTACTTTGAAAATCATAAGCCAAATATATTTTTGGTCCCATTAATCTGCTAGTTGGAAGAAATTCTTCATTTTCCGCTTTTCCAGACATATCCAATTTTTTAATTTCATATACTTTTGATTTCATTTCATATTCTTTTGATTTCATTTCAAATACGACGAACATAATTCTGTGTTGGAAAATTAAAAGAGAAAAAGAAATCATTAAAAAAGCCAAAAAAAAAAAAAAAAAAAATTCCGTCTACTTCAAAAAATATAAAATTAATTGTAATATTTTTTTAAAAATAATTTATAGTTTTACTTTTTTTTAATAAATAAAAAAAAGGAAGAAAAATACCCTTTTTCTGGTACAAGAGCAATTTCATGGGGTTGATTGATAAACGGTATTTCCGATCGACTTTTTGTCCTCATACTGTAAATTTCAATAACATTAAATTCCGTGTTCGACCAATATAAATTATTACCAGCATAATCAAAATCCATGCCTCCTATAAATTCATTTGTTATGTCTAAAATTGTTGTTAAGTTTTCTGAATTCCAATTAAAACTGTACAATGTATTTGTTTGCTGGTCGGCCACAAGTAAGTTGTCTAAAAAAAAATTCAATTATTTTTAAACGTTTTAATAAAAATATTCAATAAGGTATTTAAAAGTCTATAAAATATTTAAAATATTTTATTTTATTATTTCAAGTATTTAAAAAATTTTTAATAAAATTTTGTCAAAAAATGCAATTATTTCCAAAATTTTTGTTAAACAAATATTTGATAACTTCCAGTTAATTATTTGTCAAGCAGGAATTAAAATTACAAAATAATTTCAATATAAAACTTTTTGAAATTTAATTAAAATAAAAACTGCAATTTTTCCAATTCTTGAAATATTTTCTAAAATATAAACTGAAATTCTTTTACAAATTAAATCTTATCAAAAAGTTGTACGAGAATTCAATTATTAACAAGAATTTTATTAAAATTTTTGAAAATAATTTAGTTTTTACAAGGAATTTTATTAAAATTTTTAAAAGTAATTAAATTTTATGTCAAGAAAATTTAATGAAAATTGTCTTGAAAATAATTGAATTCCTCCAAATGAAATTTTATAACTTATGAAAATAATTCAATTCTTTCAATAAATTCAATTAAAAATGATTTGAAAATAATTAAATTAAAATATCTATACAAATTATATCAAATGTTTTGATAATGATTGAATTCTTTAGAGAAATTTTATTACAATTGTATAAAAAAAATAATTGAATTCTTGCAAACCAATTAAAATATTATAACGCTTCTAATATTTAATTATTTTTTTAAATTTTAATTAAAATTCTTTTTTCAATCAATTTCTGTTTTAAAAATTTTTCTAAAATTCAATTATTTTCCTTATTTTTAGATACAATTTTTCAAGAAATACACTAATATTAAAAATAACGTTTTAAAGTAAAAAAAAAAAAATATATAAAATTCTTTGAAATATAAAATTTATTTTAATGAAGATTAAGAAAATTCCCCATTTTTTCAATTTTTTAAAATTATTTTCGGGATTTGAACTATTTTCAAAAAATTTTAATTCCTTTTTTTTAAACCTCATTTTTTCAGAATTGAATTTTTCATTTTTTGTATAATAAATATTTGAATACTTGTTAAAGAGGAATTGGAATTATTCTTTGCAAAGCATTTTTATTATTTATGAAAATAATAAAGAAAAATAATATTTGTAAAAATAAATTCAATTGTCTTGAAGAAAATTTAAATTCTTTCGAGTAATTTAATTAATAAAAAAAAAACTTACCTCCAATTGGATCGTAGGCAATGTGAGTAATATAACTGAAGACTCGATTTGATTTGACCAATGGTTTTCCAATCATATTTTTATAATAAGAAAATAATTTATTCTTATTTGCAATTATAATGTGTTCATGTTTTGGAGATGCTGAAAAAATTTATAAACAATTGTTATTAAAAAAAAGGAGAGAATAAAAATGATAAATAATTATTATTAATTATAATTAAAATGTATAAACATAAAAAATATTTAAAAATACCTATACATGTTTTATTGTCAGATGCTAATTCATAATCAAAGGCACAAGCGCAGGTATAGTTTTTTGATTCTCTAGATGAAAGTGGAATAAAAAGTTGAGAACAAACTTGCTCCCTATTAAAAGAACTTTGAAATGATTTTTCAAAAACATGAAGATCAGTTATTGCTTTAAACACTTTTAATTCATGAGCAACTTTTAAATTCTTGCCTGTAAATCTGTTGCATGAATAAATTGTACTATTTTTGTTATCGACAACATACAAAGTACCTTCGAACACAGCAATAGCAATAGGATTTTTTACAATTTCTTTCAACAATATCTAAAAAAAAAAAGAAACAAAAATATTTTTTACTATTAAAAAAAATCTAAAACAGAATAAATAAAAATGTAAGTTACCTTTCTATTGGTCCCATCACATTTAATTGATTCAATTGTTTGCAATTTAATATCAATCCAATATAATCGATTATTTTCTTTATCAATAATCAATTTAGTTGGCCAAAATAAGTTTTCTTTCACTGAAACATTTTTATTTTCTCCATTCATGTCAGCTACTGATATACAAGGATCCTGTCCCCAACTACTCCAGTATATTAAACTATAAATTAAAATTGATTAGTTTTTTTCTATTTATCATAAATTTAAAAAAAAATATACAGTAACAGAGAAAAAATCTTTATAAAAAAAAAAAAAAATTAAAAGAAAAATTTATCATTTACAATCTGGATTCATCAAGAGCAATTCCCTTTGGTATTCGTTTACCGTCGGAAATTATTACTTTACAATAATATCCATCATCTCGACAAAATAAAATATGATGGTAGTGACTGTCAACGATGTAAATAGACCCATCGATATTATGTACAGAAATATCCTGAGCCGTTTGGATACCTGTAAAAAAAAAAAGAAAGAAAAGGAAAGTTTCTATTATAATTACTTACTCTTTAAAAGAAAAGAAAATTGTAAAATTATAATTCTACCTTCTGACACCATAATTTCAAAATCTGATTTATTTAGATCACGTCTAAAAATCATATAAACATTTGATACAAAACTACACCAATAAATATAATTTTTATAATGAGAAAGACCAATGACATGATTTAAATTAGTGATCCCTGGTGATTGTAAACTTAAATAGTGTGTATATCGTATAGTTGAATTGGATTTATATTGAAATGAATTAATAGTTGTCCACGTTGAAAATAATAATGCAGCACGGTCAGCTGTCAACAAAATTTGTACATTATCAGGGTTGCCACAAATATTTAATTTTTTTTTCCCCAACTTTTCCCTCATTCCCAGACAAAATTATATTTAATCATTATTCAGGGTTGCCACGCATTTGCTCTTTCAAATTCCCTGACTTTTCCAGGTTTTCCAGGTTAAAAAACATCATTTTTCCAGATTTCGAAAACGAAAATTTAAATTTGTTTACAATTTAACTTTACGAAATTTCAATTATTCAGAAATTCTTTAATTAAATATTATAATAGAAAATAAAATTTTTAAACATACATATAAAAAAAACAATTAAATTTTTCCAAAAAAATTAATTCTTCACAATTGCTAGTTAAATGTATGAAAAATTCAGATTTACGAAGATTTTTATTTAAAACATTTTCAAAATTCAATTAATTAATTAAATTTTTAAGAATAATTACATTTTTTGAGGAATTTAGTTAAAACTGTATTAAAAATAATTGAAATTCTGCAATGAGTTTTATTATTAATAAAAAATAATTTAATCTCTGTAAAAAAATTTTAATATTTATAAAAAATAATTGAATTACTAAAAAAAAATTATTATTTATGAAAATAATTGAATTCCGGTGAAATTTTTAATATTTATGAAAATAATTAAACGTTTGCGACGTTGAAATTTAAAAAAAAAATTTTTTTAAAATGTATCCTTTTAGGAATTTTTAATTAAAGTTGTAGATATTGAAAATCATTGAATTAAGGAAAAATTTTGACAGTAATTGAAATTTTGCCAAGAGATTTATTAAAATATTTAAAAATAATTGAATTTCACTGAAGAATTTTATTATTTATAAAAAGAATTTAAATTTTGACAAGAATTTTTGTAAATTTTTAAACCTGATTGGATTTCTGCGAAGAATTTTACTAAAATTATTTTGAAAAAAATTAAATTGTTACGCAAAGAATGTAATTAAAATTTTTGAAAATAATTTTATTCTTTAAAGAAATTTAATTAAAAATGTATTGAAATTAATACTTAAATTCTAATAAATAAATTCTAGCAAAGCGGTTATTAAAATAATTAAATTTCTTTGATAAATTTTAATAAAAATTTTAAAAATAATAACTTTTTTCGAAGAATTCCATTAAAATTGTATTAAAAATAATTAAAATTCAGACTTTATATTTTATTATTTATGAAAATAATTGAATAATATATAAAAATACTTTGTAAATAATTGAATTCCTGTGAAATTTGCGTTAATAATGAAAATATTGAAAGGTTTGCGTAGAATTTTATTTAGCTAATAGAATTCTTTTAAGAAATTTTATTAAAGTTGTAGATATTAAAAATCATTGAATTGAGGAAAGTTTTTGAAAGTAATTAAAATTTTGCCAAGAATTTTATTAAAATTTTTAAAAATAATTGAATTTTTTTGTAATTGCTTCAAAATTCGATTTGTTTTAGTTTTTTAAAATTGTTCTATATAAATCCATTATTTTTTAAATTATTTTCGTAAATACAATTATTTTTAAAAAATTTCAATAAATTACATTTTTTCAAGAAACAAATTTTTTCGGAAGTTCTAAATTAAATTTGTATTCAAAACTTCAACAGTTTTTGTGAAACAAAAATTTAAAAACTTATTCTTATTTATTTTTTTACAGGAATTAAAATTTCAAAATAATTTCAATAAAAAACCTCATGAAATTTCATTATTTCTGAAAATTGCAAAGGTAATTCATCTAAAATTCAATTATTTTAAATAATTTTTGCGAATGTTTTTAAAGAATTTTCAAACCCATTAATTCATAATTCAATTTTACGAAATTTTGATTATTCAGAAATTCTTTAATTAAATATTTAGGAAATAAAAACTTGAAATAGTTTTAAAAAAAAATCTAATTATGTAACTTTTTCAAAATACAATTATTTCCAAAAATTTACGCTATCATGCTTTTAATATTCAATTATTATCTCAAATTTTAACTGAAATTAATATTTAAAACAATTCTTATTAACATATTCTACGAGAATTCAATTATTTAAATAAAAAAAAAAAGAAAAACATTTATTTTGAACGTTATTGAATTTCTGCAAACATTTGTAACTTCTCTAAATTGCAATTTTTTTTACTGTTTTTTAACTAAAATTCTTCTATAAATCCATGATTTTTAATAATAAATAATTAAATATATATTAAAAAATTAAATAAAACTAATTATGAATTCTGTGGGCAACCCTAATTATTAATATGTAAAAAATATTAAATTTCACAGTTAATATTTCTTTCCTCACTTAGCATTAATTTTTCATCTCAAATTTTCAATATATATTTTTCATTAAATAATTAATACAAAATGATTTACTTATTTCAATAAAATTAAAAAATTTTCTTACCAACATAATTACAACGACCAGTAATCCTCAAAATATATTCATCATTATTACAGTCATATACAGAATAATTAAAATTACCTTCACAATAATGACTGAAAGTTCCATTTTTAGTACAGACTGGCGCTAAAACTATAAAACAAAAAAATCACAACTTAGAATTTAAATAAATAAAATAAATAAAAACAAAAAAAAATCATTTTTAAATTATGAAATATAGTTTCAGGAGAAATTTTTTAAATTTATTTTCGGAAATACAATTATTTAAAAAAAAATTTAATTACATTTTTTCAAGAAACAAATTTTCTCGAAATTTCTAAATTAAATTATATATTCGAAACTTCAATACTTTTCGAACAAAAATTTTAAAACTTTGTATTTATTTTTCCTCAGGAATTAAAATTTCAAATAATTTCAATGAAAAACCATTTGAAATTTAATTATTATTTATTTCTAAAAATTTGCAACTGTAATTCTTTCTAAATTCAATTATTGTTTTAGAATTTTTGAATGTTATTCAAAACTTAATTTTTAAGGAAGCTAACAAATTAATAATTTTTTATATTTAAATAAATTATGATATTTTTATAGCAATTAGAATTTCAAAGATTTCAATTTAAAAACTATTTGAAATTTAATTATTTTTTCGCCACATTGAAAATATTGATAATAATTTTCATATTTGAAGAAAATTTATTATTTTGAATAAAATTTGTTGTTAAATATAAAATAGAATTTTTATTTCAATATAAACTTTAATATAAATTTCAAAAAAGAGAAAAAATGATTCAAAATTGTGAATTTTTATTTAAAATGTATTTTAGTGCAAAAGATGAGAAAAAAAAACAGAATTATCCTTTGCCATTCAATTGTTAAAAAATAGTATTTGTTAAATAAATTTTATATTAGAGAATAAAGTATTTATATTTATTTAAATATTTGAATATAAAGTTATAAAAATAATTCTCACCACATTTAGATTCATCGCTTCCATCTGAGCAATCTTGTTTACCATCACAACGCAAATTATTATTTATACAAAATCCATTTTCGCATTTAAAACCTGAGCAGGGCATTTGTTGTAACTGAAAATTAGTAAACGAACAAATTAGTTAAATAGAAGAATATTTTTTAAAAAATATATTTAATTATTTTTAATAAAAATTTCATAACATTTCACGAATGAATACAATTATTTTCTAAAATTTTAATAAATCCTTCGAAACAATCCAATTATTTTTTTAAAATAATAAAATCTTTGCAAAATTCAATTATTTTCAAAAAAATTTCACTAAAAAATTCAACTTTTTTCTTTATTCGATATAAAATATTTTCAAAAATTCAATTATTTTCAAAAAAATTATTTGAAAAAAATTCACGAAATAATTCAATTTTTTTTCTAAAATTTTTATAAATAGTTTACTATTTATAATTCTTAATTCTTTGCAAAAAATTCAATTATTTTTTATACCATTCAAAAAACATTTCATGAAAGAATTCAATTTTTTTTAATTTTTAATATTTAAAAAAAAAAATCAATTTTTTTCTAAAATTTTAATAAATTCTTCGAAAAAATTCAATTATATTTGAAAATAGTACAATTCTTTGCAAAATTTCAATTATTTTTTTAACTTTTAATAAATCCTTCGAAACAATTCAATTATTTTTATAAATAATAAAATCTTTGCAAAAATTCAATTATTTTCAAAAAATTTTAACGAAAGAATTCAATTTTTTTTTATTAGCTAATTTGTTATAAAATTTTTCAAAAGAATTTTCAAAAATTTTAATAAAATTCATTAAGGGGCCATCCATAAACCACGTAGCCTCTTGAGGGGGAGGGGGGGGGGTCAAGCAATTGACTACGACAAGAGGAAAAAATGGCGCTAATATATGTAATAGCGTACTACATGGGGGAGGGGGGGGTCAAAATTCCCCAAAAATGGGGCTACGTGGTTTATGGACGGTCCCTAATTAAATGTTTAATTTCAATTATTAACAGATATGATTATTTTCATAAATAATAAAATTCTTCGAAGGAATTAGGTATATTATTATCAAAATGTTTGGATAAAATTTGTTGCAACAATTCGATGATTTTCAATAAATTAATTGAAAAAATGGAAATTATTTAAAAAGAAAAATTTTGAAGAAGCTAAGAAACAAAAAAAGCAAATAACAGCTAACTTTAAACTGCGAACAGATTACAAATAATAATTAATCGAACCATTGATTCACAGCCTTCATATTCATCGCTTCCGTCATCGCAATCTTCTTCTTTATTACAAAAATCATTTATTGGTATGCAAGATCTAAAATGTCGACATTGAAATTGATCTTTTGTACAATTACGAAATATTGGCGACCACTGAAAACATAAGATTAAAATCAATATTGAAAATAATTCAAATTTGTCATTATTATAAATTAATTCAAATTTTTTCAAATATTCAAAAATATTAAAAATAGTTTCAAAATATTAAGAAATATTAGAAAATATATATTAAAATAAATAAAAATAAAATATAAATACAAAATTTCTATTAAAAATATAAAAAATAATCAAACCATTGATCCTTCGCAATCTTTTTCATCGGAATTATCACCGCAGTCATTTTCACCATTACATTTGTATAATCTTCTAATACAATTGCGATTGTCGCAGAGAAAATATCTTTCCGGTTTTATTACACATAGAAATCTTTCCTCATTTTTTAGATTGAAATTTTCTGATATTGATAAATTTAAAATCAATAACAGAAGAAGCATTCGACACATAATCTGAAAGTAAATTCAATTAATTAGATAAATTTGTAAAAAAAAAAAAAACGAAACCAGTTAAATTAAAAGAAAAAAAAAATCTGATTATAACTGAAATTAATTTTTGAGAATTAATTCACAATTTTTTTAATTAAACAAAAAGATTAGGTAGTGATTTTTGTTCGCAATGTGATTATAATGAAAAATAATTTTACCACAAGTCTTCACGATGTCTACTGAATGGAAAGACTATTCCATCAATCAGACGATGTGAAAGAACCCCACTGATAACAACTGATTCTACTTATACAATTTATTAAGTGCTAGGGAGCAATACAACCTTGCTCACAATTTATATATTATATACACCACTATAAACTTTTAAACAACAAATTTCAATCATAATTCCTTTTATAAAATTTTCACCATCTATTTAAAAAAATATTTCGAATTATGTACTAAGTTTCACTCTAGTGTGATTGACAAAAAAAATAGGGAAATAATGAATAAAGCAATTAAAGAAAATATAAATATAAAAATTAAAAAATAGATAAATTTACATTGTAAATTAAACATAAAAATACAAAATAAAAAAATAATTTAACAAAGAAATTCCAAAAAAATGGGTAAAAACTAGAAAATAATTAATTTCACATTGTAAATTAATATATAAAATAAAAATGCAAAATACAAATACAAATACAAAAATACATAATAAAATAATCAGGGTTGCCACAAAAATTTAATTTTGTTTTTTCTATTGAAGAATTTTGTTATTTTGTCATTTATTATTAAAATTTGTTTTTTTTAAAATGTTTCTAAAATTGTCTTGAAAGTAATTGAATTCTTTTATAAATTAAATAAATGAATTTCTGCGACAAGAATTTTAATGAAATTTTGATAAATATTTGTATTCTTTCAAGAATTTTTATTAAAATTGCATTAAAAATAATTTAATATGCGTGATGAGAATTTTATTATTTCTTAAAATTATTATAAGTTATTTAATTGTTACTGTAACTTCTTCAAAATTATTTTCATCATTTCAATTCAATTATTATTTTCTACAATTTTTAAATAAAATTCTTCTTTAAATTAATTGTTTTTAATAATTTTTAAAGAAATTCTTAGAGAATTTTCAAATCCATTTGTTTACAATTCAACTTTACGAAATTTTGATCATTTGGAAATTTTTTATTTAAATATTATAATAGAAAATAAAAATTTGAAAAATATAAAAAAAACAATTAAATTTTTTCAAAAAAAAATTAATTCTACAGAATTGCTAGTTGAAAAATTCAGATTTACGAAGATTTTTATTTGAAACCTTTTCAAAATTCAATTATTTCTAAAAATTCACGCTATAATGTTTTTAATATTCAATTATTATCTCAAATTTTAACTGAAATTAATTTTTAAATAAATTTTTATTAGATAATTCTACGAGAATTCGCAATGATTTAAATACAAAAATGAAAAAATTATTGAATAATTGAATGTTTCTTAAAATTGAATTCTCAGAAAAAATTTTATCAACAAATCTTTAAATAATTGAATTTTTTTGACGAATTTGAATAAAATTTTTCAGAATAATTACATTTTTCGAGGAATTTGATTAAAATTGTATTAAAAATAATTGAAATTCTGCAATGAGTTTTATTATTAAAATTTAATTTAATTTAATTTTTTAATGAAATGAAAATAATTGAATTATTGCGAAAAATTTTCTAAAAAAAGTTTCAAACAATTGATTTATTTTGAAAAAATGTGTGCAAATTCTATTTTTCATAATTGAATTCCTGTGAAATTTTCATAACTTTAAAAAATAATTTAACATATGTGTACATTTTTATCAAAATTGTTTTTAAATAATTGAATTTCTTTTGGAAAATTTTATTAAAATAATATATATGTACAAATTATTGAATTAGGAAAAATTTTTGAAAATAATTGAAATTTTTCAATGAATTTTATTAAAATTTTTGAAAATAATTGAATTCTTGTGATGAATATTGTTATTTATGAAAATAATTGACTTCCTCTGAATGATTTTATTATTTATAAAAATAATTAAATCTCTAAAAAGAATTCAAAAATTTATAAAAATAATTGAATTACTGCGAAGAATTTAATGCCAAATTTTAAAACATTTGATTTTTTCGAAAAAATTTATGCAAATTCTATTTTAAATAATTGAATTTCTGTGAAATTTTTATTTTTTTGAAAAATAATTGAATGTTTGTGTAGAATTCTATCATAATTTTTGTTTAATAATTGAATTCTTTTGGGAAATTTTATTAAAATAGTAGAATATTGAAAATCATTGAATTAAGAAAAATTTTTGAAAATATAATTGAAATTTTGCCATGAATTTCATTACAATTTTTGAAAATAATTGAATTTTATTGCTTTTGAAAATAATTGAATTCTTGTGATGAATACTATTATTTATGAAAATAATTGAATTTTGTTGAAAAATTTTGCTATTCATTTATAAAAATAATTGAAATGTTGACGACAATTTTTTTTTAAATTTTTCGAAAATAATTGAATTTCTGCGAAGAATTTTGTTAATTTTGAAAACAATTGTATCATTGTGATGAATATTGTTATTTATGAAAATAATTGAATTTTACAATGAATTTTATAAAGATTCTTGAATATAATTGAATTTCGGTGATGAATTTTGCTATTTATAAAGATAATTGAAATATTGACGAGAATTTTTTTTAATTTTTGAAAATAAATGAATTTCTGAAAAGAATTTTAATATTTATTAAGATAGTTGAATTCTTTCAAAGAATTGAGTTAAAATTTTTTAAATTGAAACTAATTTCAACAGAATTGAAATTTAAATTTTGCGAAAAAGGGAAAAAAATTAATTTCATAATTATTTTTCTCTCATCGAATAAAAAAAAAGAATAATACCCAGAAAAAAAACAGGTTACTTTATCTACTGGGCGCTTTTTTTGGTGTTAAAAAAAAGTAACTCTCATTTGTTTTGCGCTTGAAGAGCGTCATGGGAAAAACAATTGACTGTCGTAAAATAAGCCACAGTAGTGCGATAGTGATAAGCTTTCTTTTCCTATATTTTCCATAATATTTTCAATATTATTCCATTAAATGTAAATTTTTTCACACTTTACAATCGAGATGCCACGCTGTTTAATAAAATGTCTATTACGCTACAATCGAATCAACAAAAATGATGAAGGTAATTATAATATTTATAGAATTTTTTTTGTTAACAAATTCTCCATACCTGACAAGTTGTTATCCTCAGTGTTGAAACAAAGTTGAAAAAAAGAAAAATGTCCACTCCTCTAATTTTATCATCTCTCCATTTTTTATTTTAATTTTTCTCAAAATTTATTTCTTTCCTCTTTTTCTCGAAAATCCATAAAATTTACGTTTCTTCAAATCATTCTCAACTTCCTCGAATTTCTGGAAAAAAAACCTTCATTAGCAAAAATTTTTATTTTCTTCCTTCTATCAATGAAATTTGATTTTTTATTCAATTATAAATCAGTAAAATAAATATTAATTAATTTTTGACGTTTAAAAATTTCCTCGGTCGAAAAATTTTTCTCCCGAATTTTTATGTACTTTTTTTGACAATACTTTTCTTCCTGTTAAAATTTCTATTTTTTTCCCAACTTTAATTATATTTTTGCCACTTTTTTCCAAAAATTATAAATTTATCAAGTAAAAATTAATCTCATTTTCCAAGAAATAGAGTAAAATTTCAAAAAAAAATTTTAAAGAACTGAAAAAATTAAAATAGAAAGACGACAAATTTTTCTCGGCAATAAAATAGAAACGAAAAATTTCCTTTTAGATTCAAATTCGAATATCGCTTGTATTGCGCCAGTGATGAATGCAAAAAAAAAGAAGAACATGAATAAAAATAATAATAAAAAATCTCCAAATTTATGGAATTGTTCGAAATTGTCAATTGTCACGAGATATGGTTTCAAAGATAATGACGAAATGCTTTGCACAACGAAAATTCCCAAGGAACTTGAATTATGTTTAATTAATGAAAATGAAAATAATTTCGAATCATTATCACCATCTGATGATTCTCCATCAAGTGATCAGGAAATTTCCGACGAATCACAAAATAATGATAATAATAATGAAATAACAGACGAATCATCACCAAATCCAGACGATTTATCCGATGAATCACAAAATGATTCGAATTCATCAAATTCTGAATATCAGACAAAAATTACAAATTTCGATAATGACAATTATCATTCAGAGATAAAAATTGATGAATTTCAACAATTTTTTATTAATAGTGAAAAGAAAAATTCATCATTATCAAGAGATAAAATTAAATGTAATGGAGAAATTAATTCTGAAATTTTGGAATTTAAAAAAAAACACGAATCCGAAATTAAGACGAATATCTTACAGATTCAAAATTATGATGGATTAATTCAAATTGCTGATAATTGTAATGAAGTTCTTAATGAAGAGACATTCGACGATCATTGTTTGCCGAAAGAGAAATCGATGGAAAAAATAAATAACGAGAATGATCAGCCAAATTGGAAGCGTAATAAAGTCATGCATTGTTGTCCATTTTGTAATAAAAGTTTTGATCGTCCTTGGGTGTTAAAAGGACATTTACGACTTCACACTGGAGAACGTCCCTTCGAATGTCCCGTTTGCAATAAATCCTTCGCCGATCGGTGAGTTCTGAAAACATTTTTTTCCAAATTTAAATCAAATCTAATTAAACTGAAATTAAAAGAAATTAAAATCAACTAAAGGAAATTAACAGAAATTAAAAGAAATTAACAAAAATTAAAAGAAACTAACAGAAATTAAAAAAAAGTAAAAGAAATTAACAAAAATTAAAAAAACTAACAGAAATTAAAATAAACTGAAAGAAATTAAAAGAAACTAAATAAATTTGAAAAAAATTAAATTAAAAAAATTGAAAAATATAAAATTTGAATAATTTCTTTTGTTTTTAAAATAAAAATAATTAACAGATCAAACCTGAGGGCTCATCAAAGAACGAGAAATCATCATCAGTGGGAATGGAAGTGTGGAATTTGTTTAAAAGCATTTTCCCAACGTCGATATTTAGAACGTCATTGTCCAGAAGCTTGTCGTAAATATAAATTATCCCAAAAGCGAAATATCCAGTAATATAGTTACATTTCAATCTAAAACAACAATTTTTTAACAAATGAACTCGACAGTTTTCTACAAAATGTAAAATATTATTTTAAACATTTTTTTTCTTTTCTATTTTACTACAATTGTTCTTTAAAAAAAAAAACTCTAAATACTCATTTTAGAAAATTATTTTTATTTTAATAACTATATTTTATAAGCAAACGAATATTTGTTATTAAACGAAAAAAAATCAATAATTTCTGTAAATATTTAAAAATTTATAGAAGTAATGTAAAAAAAAAATTGTTTAATGATAAATAAATATAGTTAAAAATAAATATTTTACCTTGAAAACAAAATACAAAAAAGGCATTTTTACTCTATTTATAAATTATTCTAATTAAAAAAATTAATAATTAATTACAAAAGTAAATGAAACGGAAACAAAGTAGAAAAAAAACATTTTTACTCTATTAATATTAAAAACTAATAAGTAATTAAGAAATTTAATAAAATGGGAAAAAAAATACAAACAGGAATTTTTAATCTATTAGCTAATAAATTATTATTTAAAAATAAATTAATGCTTAATTAAAAAATTAAATAAAGTTAATAGAAAAAAAACATTTTTACTCGATAAGTCTAAAAATGATTATTTAAAAAAATTAATAATTAATTAAAAAATTAAATAAATTGGAAACAAAATATGTACAAAAAAGGCAATTTTACTCTATTAATAAATTATTAATAAAAAAATTAATAATTAATTACAAAATTAAATAAAATACAAAAAAGGTATTTTTACTCATTTTGTTAATAACTATAATGAAAAAATTTTAAATTAACTAAAAAATGTAATAAATTGGTAAAAAAAATACGAAAAAGGCATTTTTACTCTTTTAGTTAATAATTATAATAAAAAAATTTTAAATTAACTAAAAAATGTAATAAATTGGTAAAAAAAAATACGAAAAAGGCATTTTTACTCTTTTAGTTAATAATTATAATAAAAAAAAATTAATAATTAATTAAAAAATTAAATAAAATGAAAATAAAATACAAAAAAGCCGTTTTGTATTTTATTTCCATTTTATTTAACTGTTTAGTTAATTATAATTAATTAAAAAATTTAATAAAATGGAAATAAAATACAAGAAAGGCATTTTTACTCTATTATTAAATTATAATAATAAAAAAACTAATAATTAAATAAAAAATTTAATAAAATGGAAATAAAATACAAAAAAGGCTTTTTTATTCTATTAGTTAATAAATTAGTATTATAATAAAAAAGCTAATAATTAATTTTAAAAAATTATTAAATGGAAAAATAATAAAAAAAGGCATTTTTACTATATTAATGAATTATTACAATAAAAAAAAGTTAATAACTAATTGAAAAAAAAATTTATAAAGTGGAAAAATAAATTATGAATTAAAAAAATAATATTAATAAAAGAAAGAGACAAAAAGTAAAAAATTTTAAAAACTTACAGTATAAAATATTGAAAATTTTCGCAATTGATATTTAATAAATATGGAGAACTTCAATGTTATTGATAAATGAAAAAAATTTTCAACTGTTGTTATTTTTAAACAATATATAAAAATATCAACAATTGATATTTCAAATATCCCGCCGTAATTCTATTTCCTGTTCCCACTTCATCCTCCTCCGCAAACAAATTCTCACCAACATAACCTTAAAATCACAAAGGAAATTAACAACTACAAAAGGAAAAATACAATAATTTTTTGTCAAACACTATCAACTGATTATTCTTAACATTTACATATTAATAAAATAAACAAATCGATTAAATTCTAAAATGTAAACTTACCATTTAAGTGTAGAAATAATTTACCGTTTCTAGTGCGCAGCATTTTAAATGCGTATGAAAGAATGTGGTGGGGGTTATTGACAACAGGAACACTATGGAAAATGAAACGGATGTCATCATTTTGGGTCATCAAAATGCTGATGACAATTCCACCGTTTCTAGTGTCCAGTTTTTATGATTTCTTTGCCCATGAAGCCGTGTATATTCTTGTTCGCCGCCTTGTCGAGTTAACAAAATATTCTCGCATTTGACGCAGTGCGTTAATTTTGCAATAAAAAAAACCTTATATTCTTTTGAAAAAAGACGATAAATTGATAAATAGAGAGAAGAATTTCACGAACGACGAAAATAATAACAAAATAATAGGAAAAAACACAAAAATAATAACCGTAAGTGCTTTTTCGACGGTGGTTAAAATCCGCAACTTTATAAACCCGTGTTGCGAGATTTTTAGAGACTTGACATTGGAACGGCCATTTTGGCTTGTTGTTTCCTTTAATCGAGTGCTTCAAAAACAGCATCGACACCCATCCGTTTTAAGGTAAGAATTATAAATGTTCTGATGTCTTTTTTCATTAATTAACATTGCAAATGGAGTTATTTTTGTTTTCGTTTCTTTCGATAATTTATCATTGGCATCTTTTTTTACATCTTTGAAAAATGCTCTCTTCTTTCCTCTCCCCGTTAAAGAAAACCAGTTTGTGACTATTGTGTATAGCTTTCGTTCGACGACCGTTACATTTACTTTTAAAGACTATAATTTCGATGATTCTTTTACTTTTCTGAATGGGATTAAATTATTGATTTTTTTGTTTGTTAAATGTTTCCTTTAGTTGCAATTTTAAGGTTATAGAGGGTAAAATTTTGGAATTAGGACTCTTTTAGTTTAGTTTTTCGTTGACCATAAGGATGAGGGTTTCATTTTATTCATTTCATTTCTAACATATGATCTTTTGTTTTCTAATTGAAAATTAATGAAAACTTATCTTACAAGAAAAAATTTCATTTTGTTTTTTGTCAATTTGCATTTTGTTTGCTCCGATAATTCTCTGTGTGTTTAATATTTTTTCTCTCGTCTTTCCAAGTCTGTTTAGAAGTTTATCTTGAACTCGAATTTTAAAGAAAATGTATTTTTTTTA
Source organism: Leptopilina heterotoma (assembly GCF_015476425.1). Lineage (NCBI taxonomy): Eukaryota > Metazoa > Arthropoda > Insecta > Hymenoptera > Figitidae > Leptopilina > Leptopilina heterotoma. The sequence goes on from NW_025111040.1 coordinate 124,096, forward strand.
TCTTATTTTCTTGTTATTTTTTATTTTTTTAATTTAGACCTTGTATTTGAATTTATTTTCTTGTCGTTTTTTAATATCTATTTTTTTGTTAAGAGTAAATAGAACATATTTTCTCCATGCAAGTATTAAATGAAGGAAAATTTTTTGTTCGTGGAATTAAAAATAAAGGGAGATTCTGAGGTTTTTCTGTTTAATTGTGTACTTTGATGTTTACATTGAAAACCCAAACATATAAAAACTGCCTCGTGGTAAACTCTCTCTCTCTCTCTCTTTCTTTATTTCTCTCTGTTATTATAGCTATTTTCGAGTTTAATTTATGATTGTGAAATATTTTCCCTTCACGTGCTATATAAAATTGTCAGCGAAAATTTTTCAAAGCTAAATGACTCATTGAATTTTGTCTTTGGCAGATTTTAATTTTCCCTCAAATGTCAGAGTTTCGAATAATTATTTTCATTTTTTAGAACTTTCTTATGAAAAGTTAAATTGTTTTTCGTCAAAATATTTTAATAAATAAATTTTAACTTCTTTGTATTTTAAAATTAACCTTAAGTTCTGAACGATTAAATGAACGAAATTTATTTATTTCTTCTTCAATTAAAATTTTCATTACAATAATTTTGTGTCGCTAGATAAAAAAAATAATTATTAAGTTTCTAAGTGTAAAATTTAAGTTTTAAATTTTTTTTTTTTTTGCGAACAGGAATTTATCAAAATATTTCTCATTTGAACGTTCAAAACTTGTCGATATTTTAAAATAAATTAATGCTTAACTCGTAATTTAGTTAATTAAAAAAGTTCTTTTTCGTTTTGAAACAAAATTTCTATAAATGCAAAAAAATTTAATTGAAATGAATAATAAATCGGGAATAAAATTGTAAAAATTGTTCGCTGGGAACTTTTTATGTTCGTTTTTTTTAATCATTTTAGTTGCGACAAAAGTTGTACAATGAGAGGCGTTTCTTTTTGTTTTCAAATGAAAACGTAAAGTTCCATTTTTATCGGAAATGATAATTTAATTTCTATATTTAGAACAATAAAAAAGTTGAGAGATTAAAGAATTGTTTTTGTTTATGTTTTCGCAGGACGTTAAAGAAGCACTTAAAATATTTTCAAGATGATGACCGAAACACATATGAATTCCAATCATATGCTAAATTCTGGTTTGGGTCCAAAAACAGATCTAACAAAAATGGATGATGCGGGTTGGAAAGCGAAGCTTAAAATCCCACCGAAGGATGCACGAATAAAAACAAGTGTAAGCATTTTGGAAAAAATTGATATTTTTCCTTCTCTAGTTACATTTACATTATTTATTTTTTAGTCGTTTAGTTTGTAATTTTTTATTTTATGTATTTTCATTTTTTTACAAACAAAACTTTTGTTTGTAACTCTTTTTTTTCCAGAACAAGAGGAAATTTTTTTTTTTTTTTCTGAATTTAAAATTAAATGATTGGTTTTTTTCTTTTTGTAGGATGTAACAGACACACGTGGCAACGAGTTCGAGGAGTTTTGCCTGAAACGAGAATTATTGATGGGAATTTTTGAAAAAGGCTGGGAAAAGCCTTCTCCAATTCAAGAAGCCAGCATTCCCATTGCACTCTCCGGCAAAGACATATTGGCGCGTGCCAAAAACGGAACAGGCAAAACTGGAGCATATTCTATTCCTGTTCTCGAACAGGTGAGAAATTTTTTGTTTAAACAAGATTATTTTTTAATTTAAAAAAAAAATTGTTAAAATTTTATTTTCAACTATTTTGATTGTTTTTTTTTTTGTAGAATATTCTTATTGAGATTTTTTTATACATCTACAGAGTTTCCATAAGTCAGGGAAAAGGGAATTCTATCAAAAAGTACTGAAAAAATACCAATTACCATTAATTATTTTTTAATCCTTTGTTTCGTCCTAATATCTTTTAAATTGCTATGACTTTTAAAACGAAATATTGTTTTTTTTCATATTTCTGTTACAAATTGAATTTTAATGATTGCATTTATTTTAAATTATTCATTTTTTTCGAAATACCACAGTTTTGATGAATTTATATGTAATTTTTGGTGTAAAAAAAACAATAGTCAAAAATCCTAAATTTGCTCCAAAATATTTCAATTTCAGTAGTTAGAAATATTTTTTAACAAAAAATTTTAAATGTTCAAATAAACATTTTTTTCTGTTTAAATATTTTTAAATATTACTATATTAAATTGAAAACGAGTGTAAATTCAGTATTTATTTACTTTAGAATTATTTTAATATGAAAAATAATATTTTAGTTACTATTAAAATAATAAAAATAGCGTCGTTCGTTTGAATGTTCAAAACTTAAAGGACATTCAGCATTAAAACTTTTATTTGAATTCAAAAACATTTTGAAAAAAGTTTTTATTTTTTTAAGATATTTAAAATATTTGAAAAATAATTAGGTATTTTGAAAATTTTATTGAGTTATATGTTTAATTTAATTGCTACTTTTTGATCAGATTATTTAAGTCTTTGAAAATAATTGAGTTTTTAAAGAATTTTAATTAAAAACTTTCAAAATTTAATTAAATTTTTAAAAAATTTTAAAGATATTAAAAATTTAAATCTTTTTAAATAATTGAAATTTCGTTGAATTAATTGAGAAATTTTTAAACTTGTTTTACTTATAAATTATTTAATAAAAATTTTACTTCAATATTTCAAAATTAATTAAATTTTAAAGAACTTTAGATTTTTGCAAAATTTGAATAATTCAAATTCTTCTAAAATTAGTTAAATTTTGCAATAGATATTTAATTAATTATTAAAAACAATGGATTTATAGAATAATTTTAGTTAAAAACACTTAAAAATATTTAATTTTGGACATAAGTTACAAATGATTTGCAGAAATTCAATTATTTTCAAAAGTAATAAAATTCTTTCCAAAACTTCAATTATGTTTAAAATTTTTTTTAAATTCTTCTCCGAAATTCAATTATTTTCAAAAATTTTAATAAATTTCTTGACAAAATTTCAATTATTTTCAGAAAATTTTTCCTCTATTCAATGATTTTTAATATCTATTTTAGTAAAATTTTCTAAAAGAATTCAATTATTCTAAAAAAAAATGTTAATAAAATTCTACGCAATAATTTAATTATTTTCGTAAATAATACAATTTTTTTTATAGGGATTCAATTACTTTTTATAAAAAATATAATTTTTCGTAGAAATTCAATTAAATGTTCAAAAATTAAAAAAAAACCTCGTTAAAATTTCCATTATTTTCAAAAATTTCTCTCAATTCAATGATATTTAATATCATTTTAATAAAATTCTACGCAAACATTTAATTATTTGCATAAATAATAAGAATTCTACAGGAGTTCAATTATTTTCATAAATAATAAAATTTTTACAAGGATTACATTTTTTTTTAGTAAATAATAAAATTCTTATAAGGAATTCAATTATTTTGTTAAATAATAAAGCTAATTGTAGAATTTCAATTATTTTTAGTACAATTTTATATCGAATTCCTCGAAAAATGTGATTATTTAAAAAAAATTGTATTAAAAATAAGTCGACATAATTTAAATTTTTTTAAATTTGTTGAAAATATTGTTCATGAGAATTCAATTTTAAGAAACATTCAATTATTCAATAAATTATTTATTTTCGTATTTAAATAATTGAATTCTTGTTGAATTTTCTAGTAAAAAATGATGTAAACATAAATTTCAGTCAAAATTGTTGATAATAATTGAATATTAAAAGCATCATAGCCTGAATTTTTAAATGTTTTCAAATTCTTCGAAAATCTGAATTATTCATACTTTTATCTAACAATTTTGTAGAATATTTTTTTTTTTTTTGAAAATGTTTAATTGAATTCTTTTTGAAATTATTTCAAGTTTTAATTTTCTAATATATATTTAATTGAAGAATTTCCGAATAATCGAAATTTCACGTAAAATTGAATTTGAAAAAAATGAATTTGAAAATTCTCAAAGAAGAACTTTTTCAAAACTTATTAAAATTAATTGATTTAAAGAAGAATTTTAGTTTAAAATTGTAGAAAATAATAATTGAAATTGAAATGATGAAAATAATTTCGAAGAAGTTAACAATATTTTTATAATATAAAAAAATGAGAAGCAAAATTAAATTTTTGTGGCAACCGTGTTCCTTTTCTTTCAATTGTTGATCATTAACGTTGTGAACTTCATTGACGGAATTGATCGAAAAAAGGGATGAAGTAAAAATTTTGACTGGAACACAGGGACAAGTGAGAGGAGAATAAAATCAATTCTTTTGTGGCAACTCTGATAGATGTATTAAAGGAATAATTCTTTTTCTTTGTTAGGTATCTTTTATTGATTATTTTTTCCGTTTTTTGATTATTTTATTCCTTTTGTGAAGGTTGACGCAAAGAGAGATGTGATACAGGCGTTAGTAATTGTGCCCACCAGAGAGTTGGCATTACAGACTTCACAAATATTGATCGAGCTTGCAAAGCATTTGGATATTAAGGTGATGGTTACCACTGGTGGAACAAACTTGCGTGATGATATTATGAGGATTTATCAGAAAGGTTTGAAAAATCATTTTTAAATATATAAAATAGAGAATTTTTTTTTCTCTTGAAAATTTTTAATTTCTTTCGAATTTAATTATTTTCTTTTTTTTTTAAATAGTGCAAGTTATCATAGCCACACCAGGTAGAATTCTTGATCTCATCGATCAAAATGTTGCAAACATGGATCACTGCAAGATTCTCGTGTTAGACGAAGCTGACAAACTTCTGTCTCAAGACTTTAAAGGAATGCTGGATCACGTGATCTCGAGGTTTGTTTTGGTCATTTTTTTTAACAAATTTTGAAACATGGAAATATTTACAATTTAAAAATATTTTACTTTTGAGAATATTTTTTATTTACTTGAATACTTGTAAAATTTTTAATATTTTAAAGTAAAATTTATTTCATTTTTTTTTGCTTTTTTTCAAATATGATGATAAATATTACGAAATGGAAGAAAAATATTTTTTTTATTTCTAATTGTTGGTGGTTTTTGTTTTAGATTACCGCAGAGACGTCAAATATTGCTTTATTCGGCCACATTTCCTCTGACGGTGAAGCAATTCATGGAAAAACATTTGAAAGATCCATATGAGATTAATTTGATGGAAGAGCTGACTCTAAAGGGTGTGACACAATATTATGCTTTTGTACAGGAGCGACAGAAAGTCCACTGCCTTAACACGTTATTTTCCAAGGTACTTTCAAATTCTATTTATTTTTTTTTTATTAAAAATAGAAATTTTCAAAAAAAGAAAGATCTTTTTTCTTTTCCAAAAAAATTGAAAATGAATTCTTTTTTTCCAGCTGCAAATAAATCAGAGTATAATATTCTGCAATACGACACAGCGCGTGGAATTACTGGCAAAGAAAATTACAGATTTAGGATATTGTTGTTATTATATCCACGCAAAAATGGCTCAGGCTCATCGTAACCGCGTTTTCCACGATTTCCGCGCAGGACTGTGCCGAAATTTGGTAAGCAATCATTTCTTTTTCTCCCTTTTTTTAGAAAAATGATCCAGGATTCAAAAAAATTTTCAAATTTCCAAATAATTTGCAACAAAATATTTAGTTTTTTTGGTATAAATTCAACTTATTTTGATTTTTATAGTCAATTTTTTCAAAAACAATTTTTGAATAATTTTTTTAAATGATTCAGTTTTCAAAATGTACAATAAAAGAAATTTTTAATTGAAATTTTTAGAAATTTGAATGAAAATTCAGCAAATAAAAATTTGAAAAATGAAAACTAATGACAATTAGCTGATTCAAAAAATTAGATTAACATTTTTTTAAAAAATCTAATTTTTTATAATAATTATTCAATTTTTGCAAAAATAAATTTTTTATTAATTTTTTTATTAGAATTCTATTAAATTTTTGCAGAAAGCCATCTATTCAAAAATTTTTAATTAAAAATTAAAATTCTATCAAATTTTTGCAAAAAGCAATTATTTTTATAACTTTTAATTAAAATTTTCTCAAACATTGAATAAATTTTTATTTTGTCGAAAAATGTTGATAATATTTTTAAAAAACTAATTTTTATAAATTTTTTAACATAATTTTATAAAATTCAATTACTTTTAAAAAAAAGTAATTTTAAAACATTCTACTTTTTTAGACTAATTATAAAAACGTAAAACATAAAAATAAATAGAAAATTTTTATGTCTAAGATTAAAATTCTTCAAAAACTTGATTATTTTTTAATACTTTTCTAGAAAATCTGTTATAGAATTCAATTATTTTCAAACACTTTTATTAAATTTCTATTATTGGAAATGTTTTTAATTATTTGGTTGAAAAAATCTATCAACTTTCGAAAATTATTTAAAAATTTGTATAAGAAACTAATTTTAAGAATTTATTTTATTACAATTTTTTAAAAACAATTATTTTCAATTATATGCATATTTCTGAAAATTGAAATATCTACAAAAAATAATTACACCAAAATTTAAAAAAAAATCTAATTGTTTAGAATTATTATTATTAATAAAATGTTTGCAGAAGTCAATCATTTTTAAAAATGTGTTAGTCTTTTAAATTATCAAAAAAATTCTTCTAAGAAATTCAATTATTTACCTAAATAATTACAATTTTTTTAAAGTTCCTAGACCTCTAATAGACCTACCTCTAATAGAAAAGGAACATTAATTTTTTTAAAAATTACTTTTTCTAGATTTATAATTAAAATTCTGGAGTAATTAATTTATTTTCAATATTTTGCAAAAAATTCTTTTATTAAATTCAATTATTTTCAAGAGTTTTTACTGAATTTCAATTATTTGAAAATTTTTCAATCAAATCTAATAAGTTTTGAAAATTATTTAAAAATTTGTATAAAAAAAACTAATTTTAAAAGAATTTTTTTACTATAATTTTTTAAAAATCAATTATTTTTAATATTTTATTTACATATTTTCAATATAATGCAGCTTAATAACTTTTTGATAAAATCATCAAAAATAGTGATTATTGCAATTATTATGAAATATTGTATTTTTGAAGAACTTTCTGAAAAATAATTGAAAAAAGTTAATAAGAAAAAAATTGTTAAGTTAAATTTTACTAAAATTTAATTGATTTAGAGAAGTTTACTTAAAAATTTGTTTTCAAAATAATTAAATTTCATAAGGTGTGAATTGTGAAATTGAAATTTTTAAAAATTGAATTTCAAAATCAGTGAAAGGTCAGGAAAATAAGGATAATGAAATTTAAATAGATATGAAAAAAACTTATAAAAAAATGAGAAACTTTTAAAATAAGCTACTTTTTCGACTTTTTTGTATTTTCAATCGACTAAAGCATTTTTTTTTTAAATACAGTACAAAAAATAAGAATTCATAAAATAAACTAGTTTTTCGATTTTTTTGTATTTTTAATCGACTAAAGCATTTTTTTTGTGCATTTTTTGTTAAATACAATATAAAAAATAAGAATTATAAAATAAACTACTTTTTCGACTGTTTTGTATTTTCAATCGACTAAAGAATTTTTTTGCGCCTTAAAATCGTTCCAAGGCCTGAATTTCAAAGAATTGAATTTTTAAAAAACAATATTTTAAATTAAAATTTAATTTTCTCTTTTCTTTTCTTTTGTTTATTTTGATTTTGCCATTTCTTTTCGTAGGTTTGCAGTGATTTATTCACGCGAGGAATTGACGTGCAAGCAGTGAATGTTGTGATCAATTTTGATTTCCCGAAAATGGCAGAGACGTATCTGCATCGTATCGGCCGCTCTGGAAGGTTCGGTCATTTAGGTATTGCAATTAATCTAATCACATATGAGGATCGTTTCAATCTTCATCGTATCGAGCAAGAACTTGGCACTGAAATAAAACCAATTCCAAAAGTTATCGATCCAAGTTTGTACGTCTCGCGACCAGAGGACAATAATAGTTTGGAAGAGGGCAACGTGTCAAAGTAGTTTCCATAAATCGCTTTTTATTATCGCTCAAAAAAAAAAAAAAAGAGGAAGGAATGAAAAGGAAGAAATGGTGAGTGTAGAAGAAAAAGAAGAAAAAAAGGATGAAATTTTCAAAAGTGTGATTTTTTTTCGAAAAAGAAACGAGAAAGTGATATTGAAACTTAAACAAAATTGAAAAAATAAAAACTGTGAACAAGTGAAGTTTCAATTTACTAAAGTCTGATGAAGATTTTATTTACAAAAAAAAAATAAATAAATAAATAATGTGCATTGAAAGTGTATAATGGAGAATAAAATAATAGTAATAGAAAGTGAAATAAGGAACAGTGCTACACAAACAATTTTAGATAAAACAGGTTTGCACGCGAAGAAACTATGAAAATACATAATAATTATCCTCGAGACTATATATGGACAAAAAACAAATGGTTTACTTGTAAATAAGGTATACTGAGCATGAAATAATCATTCGCTAAGCGCTCGGTAAACTCAGTGAATGAAGTGATTTGAGTGCCAGTGCGAGTCATTCTTTGTATATAAAAAAAAATTATATCTTTAAGTGTACATAACGCTAATTTACAGAATCAAGCCATAATCACATCAACTAGCAAAAAAGAAAAATTCACAAAAATCCCTCAAAAGTCGAATACTTTCATCTCATTTTACCGAAAATGTAAATACATTTCATGTCATTTTCAAACAAAAACAAATTTTTATACCAATATTCTATCATTCTCAACAGTTTTCGTTTTTTTAGTTCCATTTTTACAACTCGAAATTCGGAGTTTAAGAAAAAAGAAGATAAAAACTCGCTATTAATCGGTGTATAGAAAAAACAAACGTAATTAACTCCAAATCGAGATTTGTAATGTATAAACGTTCTTTATTATTTTTTTTTTTTAAATCGATTTTGGCTTGATTTTGTATCAATTCTTTACTGTCATACAACTCTGGAATTCAAATCACCAATTTTTCGAAAATGAATTTTTTTTCCCCGTTTTTTAATAGTAATTTTCTTTTTCTTTTTTTATTTTAAGTTTTCATAATGTGATTGGATTTTTTATGATAATGTGATTGAATCTCAGATGTTGTAAAATTGACTAGTTTTATACAATTATTTTTATAAATAATCTGGCTGGTGGATGTAAAATAATAAAATAGGGGAAAAAAATGTTTTTCGTGAAAAAGTAATCGAGAAATCTTTTTTTTTTACACCAAAAAAAAATGGTTCTTTTCTTATAGAAAAGAAATCTCAATCGCAATTATTTCAATTTCGACAAATTTTTTTTTTTTAATAATCATAAACATGTATTAAAAAAAAATATCGTGTGATTAAAACGAAATTGAGAGAAAAGAAACCAAAAAAAGCGAAAACGAAAAAGTTTTCGAAAAAAGTGAATATTAAATTAGGAAATATTTCTCTATTCCTTTGAGAAACATTTTTTCTATTCTCACATTCAAAAGAACGGAAATTTCGCAAAAACTGTATTTGCAATTTGATATTACAATTATGTATGAAATGTATAGAAATGAAAAACAAATTTTTTCAATATTCGTTTGAAAAAAAAAACCATCAGCCAATGTGACCTAGATTTATGAAAAAAAAATTTCGTAATACACAGTAAACAAAAAAAAAAAAAATCAAGAATTTCGTAATCGAAGAAAGATTTTTTCTTTACGAAATCTTCGTTTCAACGACAAACGGTTTACAATGCGATTGTATTAATTATTTAAAAAAAAGCAAAACAAGTTTAAATGAATTTGTGCGTTTGTTGAAACTTACCAAGAGAATTTTTTTTGTTTTTCTCAAACAAAAAATGAAGAAAATTAAACGAAAGCATTTTTATGAGACTAAAAATTCAATTCATCGATGAAAAACCTGAACTCTTGGTATGTTTTCGAAAGAGGAAAAAAAATGTATGAGTCAAAATCGGTGCGTTTGGTTGTGTGAATGTTTGGCGGGTCCATTGATAGTAAAGAAAAAAAATTTCCGAATGAAATTTGTAAATACTTAGCGCATTATAAACCGTTTTTTTTTTTGTTTTTGCTCCCCCCGCGCTACCCCCCCCCCCCTACGAAAAAACATCTTTCTTGCGAGGTTAATTCACCGTTATATGCATTCTATAAGATGTAGTGAATATATATAAAAAAAAATCCCCCGAATCTAAACCTCGTAAAGTAGTCAATCTTTGAGATTGATTTTTTTTTAATTATGCGTTTTCGGTTTTTCTTTTCTCTTCCGATAAACGATTTCGATGATAAAAAAAAGCGTTTTTTTTATTGTTCAGTAAAAGAAAACTTTTTTTAAATTCAAAATTTTCAGTTTATCCAAAAAAAGAAAATTCAAAATCCTATTTACAATTTGGAAAACAAAAGTTTCATGCGAACGGCTTAAAAAGAAACTCGAAAACAAAATAACTAGCTTGTGATCTTTTATCTGCAATTTTTTTTTTTTTTTTGCTTATATTATTAATTACTATTACTATTATTATAATAATCAATTACCGGTTTCTGTCAATTACTTCAAATGAAGTGTGATCTCTTCCGAAATTTTGTTTTTAATAATTCAAAAAATTTTTTTCCCAACATTTTTTTTTCTCTCGAGAATATAAATAATTTTTTAGATGTGATATTGAAAACAAAAATAATTGATAAAAAATCACGAGTCTGATTAAAAGCGTATAAAATTTGTGATGATAAATTTATTTACTTGTTGCAAACTGTAAATTAAAATTTGTTTAAATTTTTTTTATTATTTGGGCGCCAATTTGCCAATCACGATTTATTTTCAAAAGAAATGAATTTTTATTTTATTCTTCAAATAATTGTAATTATAATTCGATTTTTTTTTCTTCCCAAAATTCATCGTGATTGGGTAATGGAAATTTTTTTTTTTTTTGATTGATTGAAAAAATTCACACATTGTATGAATTTCTTTTTGTAAAAATTCACGCAATAAAAAAAGAATGCGTGAATTATCTTTTTTTTCTTTTTGCAAATTCACATTGAATTTTTTGGAAATCGTAAATATGAAATGAAAAAAAGGGTCGAATGATGAAAAGCAAATTGTAATCGAAAAAAATTTTCGTTGTGAAATTGTAAAATTAAAAAATAATTCACGCATTTTGTGTGTTTCTGCGTGTGAATGAATGAATGTGAAAAAAAATCAGTCGCAAAATACATCGAATTATTCAAGGTGTGAAGTCCATTGTTCCTGATAGTGATTATAATATCAATTGATATTTTGTACAGAAACTTTTTGATATTTAAAAATTTTTTCGGTTTTGACAAATTTTTAGGTACTTCACACGCCGATTTTTCTTGATGAAAAAAAGCGACTTCCACTTTTCTCTGTCCAAATTATATATAAAATATATACAATAATTCGAGAATTGTTGCAGTTGTGCGCCGAAAAAAAAACGAAAGTAAATAAATGTTTCTTTTTTTTTTTTTTTTTTATAGAAAAAAAAGAAGAAGAAAAAAAGGAAAAAAAGTGGCTAATTGTATAAATCGTCGATTAGCGACGTTTATTCGAACTAATTTTGAAAACAATGAATTTTCTCCCTTTTTGTTTTTACTTTGAAAAAATAATTAAAAATCGTAATGAAAAAACAGTGTTTTCAAAATTAGTGTTAGAGAAAAAGATGAAAAACAAAAAAAAGAAAAATTTTAAGTGATATTTTTCACGGAATGTGTAAGAATTGTTCTTGAAAAAAAGCGATTGTTAACATCGGAATTGGCGAGAGGAAAAAGAAGGCGAAGAGCGATTTGTAAAAGAAAAATAATTCTAAAATTATGGAATTATTTTTCTTCATTTTATTGAAAAGAAAAAATTTTTTTTTTATTAACGATCGTACGATTATTTTTCTTTTTGTACGTTTCAGGAAAGAAGTGAGATCTTTACCGACTCTTTTTTTTTCTTTTTTTTTGAGAAATTAAAGTTCTCATTACGTTTCCATTTCTTATAGAAAAAAAATTTTGTCTCCTCTCTCTCTCTATTTTTTTTTTGACAATATTAATACATTATAATTAAATGTATCTTCAATATCAATGCATCTTCTTTTTGCCTTAAAATATCCAGGAAAAATTTACAATTTTCAAAAAGTGATGCTTTGAAATTGATACACAAATTTATAATTGTATAATATTGGAAAAATAATTTTAAAAAAATCCCCCTAGTAAAAAAAAAGAAGAGTCGAAAATTAAATGCAAAAAAAAAAATTTAGTTCGTTCTGTGAACCACTAAATTGAGTAATTTCGTTTTAGTTTTGAAAACTGAAATTCGATAAAAATTGCCATTTGACAAAAAATTAAACAAATTGTTCCTTAAATGAAGAATTTTCAATTTCTTCAATTTTGAAATTTTCTTCATTTGAGACAATTATTTGTCAAGTGTCAATAAACATTTGGTTTTTTGACAAAAAAAAAACTTTGAAAATCAAAAAAAAAAAAAATCTGAAATATCGGCACTTAGAGCATTGCGAAATTTTTTTAAAAACAATTTCAAAAGTAAAATTACAGTGAATTTTACACAAAAACAAACAATTAATTAACGTAATCGATAAATAAAATCAATTCGATAAATCTTAAATTTCGCAATGCTTTATTAATTTTTCTTTTTTCTTTTGAACCAAAAAAAAAAAAAATTTGAAACAAAACAATAATAATAATGAATGTTGCGTAAATTTTTAAATTATCAAAATTGAGTGATAAAAATTTTGGTTTTTGTAACGCTCAATAAATTTTAGTAGGAAAAAACGTGTAATCTTAAATTATAAATTCTGGTGAATAATTTCAGGATCGAATTTGGATAATTATTTTTTTTCCGTAAAACCAACAATAGTTGTAATAAATATTTATGTTCTGTAAAAAATGGATGGGTGCACATTTAATATTCATGAAAAAAAAATAATAAAAATCGATTTTTTTTTCTATTTTGAACATTTTTGTTGGCACACATCCATTTTATAAAACGCAACGCATGTCAAAATTTTATTTCCTTCTTGGGAATGAATTAGTGAAGATTTATTCCATAATAAAAAGTCCGATAACTGAATATGTAATTGTCTTTATTTTTATTCACGATAATTGTGTTTATATTTATGTTTTTTAAATTTTGTATTATTTTTTATTTTTTACTTAAAAAATTTTTTTCTTCTTATTTAAATGGAAATAAAAAAAAATAAATATTTTTTATTGTGTATGCATAAAAAAAAATTTAATTAAATAATAATTTTTGATTATTAATTAATATTATTAATAATCAAAAAAATAAGATCATATTTTTAAATTAATTAATTAAATTATTAAATCAAATTATTTAAATTATTTTATATTTGATTTATTTTTTAATAAATAAATTTAATTAAATAAATAATTTAATTAATAACAAATAATAAATTTAAATATCAATTTTAAAATAAATATTTTTTATTTTATTTTTACTCTATTTTTCCATTGTTTTTAATTTTTACTTTACTTTTTATTTTATTATTGTTATCATTTTATTTATTTATTCATAAACGGGATTATTATTATTATTATTATTATTATTATTATTATTATTATTATTATTATTATTATTATTATTATAAAAGTTTTACTTTATTAAGGAAGTAAATTTTTAAATTTTATTAATAATTAATTTAATTTTTTGCTGTAATTTTAAAAAAAACTTTTTTTTTATTATCTAATTCGCTGTTTGTCAACAAATTATTCTATTTAATTTCATATTACGTTAACTTTGTTTTCTCTAATAGCAATAATATTTATAAATTTAATATTTAAGATAATAATAATATGCATATTATTTATTTTTATTATTTATAATTAAAATTAGAAAATAATATTTAGTTTTTTGAAATTGAAATACAGTCCACTAGATTGGACAAATTTCGTTCAGCCAATGAGAGTGCAGTTGGAATTTAGTGGAGATGGAGGGGCGAGAGCGTTACGGCGGCCATTTTGCGTCGCGACCTCGTAGTGATAGGTTCTGAAGAACTGAATCTGAAATATTTTCGGTTCGTATGTTTTTTTCCTTTGTTTTAATAAATTTTTAGCGTTTTCAATACCAATTCGTAATCTGAGTAAAGAATTATACAATATATTTCTTAAAATTAGAACAAACCAAGGAACAAACTTTAGTTTTCTATACTCATGAAATATTTGAGGTTAGGTTGGCGCCATCTTGTTGCAATATTGCAGCATCAGATAAATTATTATTAAATTTCAACTCAATTGTTGGGAAAATTTGTTTTTTATAATAAAATACGCAATATTTCGGGGTAATATCGGTAACATTAGCGCCATTTTGAGAAAATATGTCGCATTTTGTGACAATTGTTCAGAGGGGTGTTTGAATGTTGCCTATATACAGGGGTATGTGCCCCTGTATGTAGGCAACATTAACGGCTTTTTGGAGTAATATGCGCGAGTTTATTTCTTTGAAATATTTATTTCTGAACGTTTTCTTTTTAATATTTGAAAACTAAAATTTATTAAAACAAGGGATTCTTCCGGTATTTGTTCTGCTTTGTTGATACGAGAGGTGTTAAATTCGCAAAAATTTCGTTTCCGAAAAAAGTGTATCTACAAGTGGCAGTGAATAAAAATTTTATTCGGTTTTTTATTATTCTACGTTATTTGTATAATTAATTTGTTGTGTATAGTGTCGGGTTAGTGAGTGTTACAAAAATAATCTGGACGATAAATTTTTGTGTGTGAATTCTGTGTTGTAAAGTGATGAAGAACAGAAGAACAAAAAAGACTTCCGTCAGTGTGATTAATATTTTCTTTCTGCTCTTGATGACGGAAATTAAGTGTTTGTGCCAGAGGAGCTTCAGATTTGCAAAGGATAAGAAATTCGCCACTAAAGCAGCTGAACCATAATAAGGATTATAAGGATCAACAAGCAGTAAGAGGTTATGTTTATATTGATTGCTCCTTCGTATGATCTGCAATCGGTGAGTCTTTTTTTACTTCTAGAAAAATATTATTTCTTCGATTTCTTCCCACTTGTGACAGTTTGTCATCCCGTAGCCCTCTATTGACAAACCACAAAATTTCGTTCGCAATCGCGAGGCATTTCTCCATTTGTGCAAAATACAATTTAAATTGTAATTACAATTATTATTACAATTATATTAAATTGTATATAATTTTATAATTATTAAAATTTATAAAATAATAAATAGTACGATTAATAAATTCCTATATAATTTAACATTGATAACTGAAGTTCTCTGCAAATACTTAATTTAGTTAAATTATTATTAGATAATTTTAGTTAAATAATTTTTTTTTATTAATTAAAATCGTGAATTTAACTTTTGTAGATTTTGTTAAAAAAAAGACAGTACAAAGTTTCTTTTTTCTTATACAATTTATTTCAACTGAAATGAGTTTTATCTATAAAGTAAAAATAATGTTTACAGTAATATATTTAAATTTATAAACTGGAAAATAATAAATAGTACAATTATTAATACATTTCTAAATAATTTAACATTGAGAACTAAAGTTCTATGCAAGTATTTAATTTAATTAAATAATTATTAGATAATTTTAGTTAAATACTTTTTTTAATTAACTAAAGTCGTGAATTTAACTTTTGTATAGATTTTGTTAAAAAGAAGACGGTATACAAAGTTTCTTTTTTCTTATACAATTTATTTCAACTGAAATCAGTTTTATCTATAAAGTAAAAATAATGTTTACAATAATATATTTAAATTTATAAACTAGGAATTTTTAAAGAAGGAATAAATAATAACTTTCAGTTCTACATTTAAATAGAAGGAATTGTTTTGCAACGTGTGACAATTTTTTTTAAACGTATTCAGTCTTGAGAAACTTAGATAAAAAAAACGCATTTTTAAAGTACAAAACTTGTGACTATTCAGCTTTAGCACATGTCACTTCTATCTAATATTTTATTCAATTCTTCGTCGTCGATTACTGAAAGTGAAAAAAAACCACAATATTATTAAGAGTCTGTGGGAAAAATATAAATTAAAATTTTAATGAAAAAAATGAAATAATAGAAAATTGAAATAAAAAAAAATTAATTTTGGTAATTTTGAATAAATAGATAAAATTTGTATTTACTATATTTTTTTTAAATATATTAAAAAATGTCAGGATAACGGTAGTGATATACGTACTATTTTCTGATATCATGAGATTGTCGCTCGACTCCAAAAGTTCCTTTAATTTCATTAATGATTCTTTATTGTTTAATTGTAGTCCAATATTATCGGAAATAACCATTCTCTCTAATTTGCGTTTTGCCTCTCCGCGTTTTATTATTGCTTCATCAATTGTTCCCCTAGTACATAATTTATAAATAACGACAGGTTTAGTTTGTCCAATTCGATGGCAACGTGACATTGCTTGTATATCCGCTTGTGGATTCTGAAATTTTTAATTTGCAATTTCATTATGAAATTAAATTTATAACATTCTTTATAATAATTAATTTGAAAAAATGCAAAAAAATAACTTATTTAAGAATGAAAAAAGTAGCTATCGAAAAATTAAATTTGACGACTAAAAAAAATCATTTTAGTTGATTTACAAAAATTTGATTCAGTATTTTCTCAGATTTCCATAAAACATATTTCATTTTTTTCTCATCTTGGTTGGTAATAACTTTAATTTTTCTAAAATTCAATTACTTTACAAATTTTTAATTAGAATTCTTCAAAAATACGATTATATCTAAAAAGAATTTTTACATGTAAAAAACTAAAATTCAATCACTTTTTACGAAAATAATAAATTAATCATTTTTTTAAATAAATATTTAAATACTATTACAGTTTTAGAACAATTAAAGCTTTCAACGACTTCAATTATTTAAAAATCTTTTTAATAATATTGAATTCTTGAAACAAATTATATTGAAATTATTTTTTAAACAATTAAATTCCTATGAAGAATTTTATTAGTTGTGAAAATAATTGAATTTTTTGTGAAAATTTTATTATTTATAAATAATTGAATTTTTGAAAAGAATTTTGATTAAATGCTTTTTAAATAATTGAATTCTTTTGGGAAATTTTATTTAAATAGTAGAAAATAAAAATAATTAAATTTGTGCTAAGAATTGCATTTTTTGTAAAAAAAGAATTGAATTCTTTCGAAGAATTTTCACAAAATTTTGAAGAATAATTGCATTTTTTAAAGTATTTAAAACTGCATTAAGAAAGATTGAAATCCTACAAAGAATTTAATTATTTATGAAAATAATTGAATTCTTTCAACGAATTTTATAGAATTTTTTTTTAAATAATTGAATTATTTTTAGAAATTTAATTTAAATAATAGAAATTAAAAATAATTGAATTTGTATGAAGAATTTTATTAGTTGTGAAAATAATTGACTGTCTGCAAAGAATTTTATAACATTTTTTTTAATTAATTGAATTTATGTATGAATTTATATAAAATATTCATGCAAATAATAATTCGATGTGTTGAAAATTTAAAGTAAATTATAATTCAAAATTAATTTTTTGTACTAAATATTAATTCAAAACAAAAAAGTTCGTAAGACTGATAAGTGAAATGATTTTTATTGAATAATTAGGCATTTTCTTTAAAAAGGTAAATTTTTAGATTTACTTTAAATTTATTTACTGTATATTTATAGTTTTATTTTAATTAAAGAATACTTACCCAATCGCAATCGTAAATTATGACAGTATCAGCAGCCGTTAGATTAAGACCAACACCACCTGCTCTCGTACTGAGCAAAAACAAAAATACATTTGGATCTTGATTAAATCTTTTAATCGAAACTGTTCTGTCATCGACTTTACAGCCACCGTCCAGTCGAACGTAAAGATAATTTTCTCTTAGGGTTAAATAATCCTCGATAGTGTCCAAAATTGTTGTCATTGTTGAAAAAAGGAGAACCTTGTGTCCTCTCTCCTTGAGTTTTTCCAATAATTTATCGAGGAGGGAAAGTTTTCCTGACACTTTAATAATGCTATCATCTGGTTTTGATCTTACAGTGTAATCAATGGGATAGTAGACCAAGTAAGGATGATTAACAATCTGCTTGTAAATTGTGGCTGAAAAATAAAATTATTTAAAAACTTTACTAAACTAGTTTTTAGAACTCTTTTTAAAATTGAGCAATCTTTTATCAAAATTTTAAATCGAAATATTCTTTTTTTAGATAAAATAGAAAATTTACCTCTATTGCCAAATTTCATTCTAACCAAATATTCTGCGTTATTTTCGGTTATCGCTGTATAGTCTTTCCACTCTTTCAATAAACTTTGATTCAATATATAATTATTTCCGAAATTAGTGACATCATTATTCTCAGAAACGCCACTTACTTTTAAATCATTTGTTTTTAAAGTATCAGCTAATTCTCTTTCATTGTAACTGTTTAAAAAAGTGCATCGACGTTTTGGTCGTACACCATCGAATACTTTAGGAGCATACTCTTGATTTGCTTCAATTGTTCTTTGAATATCACGAGTTAAGACGGCTTTGTAAAGATCACGCTGTAATTCACTGATTGGAGCGTAAACTATAATTTCCTTTTTCTGTGGAATATTTAAATTCACTTCAGTTTTAATTCTTCGTA
This sequence comes from Leptopilina heterotoma, assembly GCF_015476425.1. Taxonomy (NCBI): domain Eukaryota; kingdom Metazoa; phylum Arthropoda; class Insecta; order Hymenoptera; family Figitidae; genus Leptopilina; species Leptopilina heterotoma. The sequence goes on from NW_025111040.1 coordinate 142,678, forward strand.
ACATGAATGGTTTCAATATTTCACGAAGTGAACCGACAATATTTTTTTCCTCCTCTTGCTTTAAAAATTTTGCCGTTCCATCCTTAGTCTCTAATTCTTTAACGTCAAACCATGATTCAAAGACGTCCAAATCGTCAAATAAATCGGGTTGAAGGAAATTTAACAGTGACCATAATTCTGATAAATTATTTTGTAATGGTGTGCCTGTGAGTATGGTGCGATTTAACGATTTGATTTTTTTTAGTGTTCTGTAAAAGAAATTTTTTTTTATTTTATAACAGGGTTAGTTTTATTTAATTTTTTAATATATCTTTAATTAATTATTAAAAATCGTGGATTTATAGAAGAATTTTAGTAAAAAAAAAACACTAAGAAAAACTGAATTCAATTATTTTCGTAAATAATAAAATTTTTTACAGATATTCAATTATTCTCATGAGTAATAAAACTCATCATAGAATTTCAATTATTTTGAATACAATTTTAACCGAATTCCTCGAAAAATGTAATTATTCTTGCAATTTTTATTAAAATTCGTCGAAAAAATTTAAAATAATATCAAAAAGTAGCATTAAGACTGAAAAAAGTAATAAAAAAAATGCAACGAATTTTATTAATTATGAAAATAATTAAATTCTTGTAACGAATTTTATTAAATTTTTTTTAAATAATTGAATTCCTGGGAAAAATTTTATAATTTGTAAAAATAATTGAATTCTTTTTTCATTTTATAAAAATTTAAAAGAATAATTCAAATATTTTGATTAACTTAATTAAAATTGGATTAAAATAAATAGAATTTTTGCGATGAATTTAATTATTATAAACAAATTTTGGCAAAAATTTAGAATATAAATAGTTTTTTACAAAGAATTTTATTCAAATATTTAAATAATTGATTTCTTTCGAAAAAATTTCTTGAAAATTGTATTTTACACAATTGAATTACTTTGAATATTTTATTTTATTCATGATATTTAGTAGAATTTTCGCTTTGAATTTTATTAAATTTTTGAAAATAAATAAATTATTTAAAAAAATTTTGTAGAAAATTTCGAAAATAATTTAAAGATTTTATGCTGCCTTTATACCATTGTTGCTTAATATACTATTGTATATCTATAGAAATATAAATAAAATAATAGATATTAAAAATATTTTAATTTAATTATTTGTCAAAATAATTGAATTCTCGCAAAATATTTTCGAAAATATTTTGAAATAATTGAATTATGTCAATGAATTTTATACAAATTTTTCTAATTGTTTTAGTGGATGAGTGTGAAGCTTGCAATTATTTAAAAATTTGTTGATAAAATTCTTTATGAGAATTCAATTTTGAGAGACATTCATTTATTCAATAATTTTTTCATTTTTTTGTATTTAAATAATTGAATTCTCGTAGAATTTTCTAATAAAAATTGTTTTAAAAATGAATTTCAGTTAAAATTTTAGATAATAATTGAATATTAAAAGCATTATAGCGTGAATTTTTAGAAATAATTGTATTTTGAAAAAGTTTAATTGAATTTTTTAAAAATTATTTCAAGTTTTTATTTTCTAAATATTTAATTGAAGAATTTCTGAATAATCGAAATTTCATAAAATTGATTGGTAAAGAAATGGATTTGAAAATTCTTTATGAACTTTTGCAAAAATGATTAAAAATAATTGATAATTGTTCATTTATTTCTTTCGAAGAATTTTAATAAAATTTTTTAAATTATGTAATTATGTTTTTCGAAGAATTTACTTTAAATTGTATTAAAAAAAATTGAAATCCTGTGAATAATTTTATTATTTATTAGGAAAATAATTGAAATCCTGTGAAGAATATTATTATTTATTAAAAAAATTGAATTCTTGCAAGAATTTTATTATTTATGAAAATAATTGAATTTTATTATTTGTGAAATGTAATTGAATTTTTACAAAAAAAAACATTTGAAAATAATTACATTTTTCGAGGAATTCATTTAAAATTGTATTAAAAATAATTAAAATCCTATGAAAAATTTTATTATTGATGATAATAATTGAATTCTTACAACGAATTTTATTACATTTTTTAAAATAATTGAATTGATGTGAAAAATGGTATTACTTATAAAAATAATTGAAATCTTGCAAAGGATTTTATTAAAATTTTTTGTAAATAATTTAATTCTTTTTGAATAATTTTATAATTGAAGAAATTCGTAAATAAATTTTATAGAACATTTTTTTGAGTATCTCAGGGAAAAAATAAAAAAAAATAATTTTGTCTAGAAATCAGAGAAAAACAAAATTAATTTTTTGTGGCAACCTTGTAAAAATTAATTTTAGAAAACAAAAAAAAAAAAATGCTGAAGTTAAAAGAAAGTACTTACTCGACGAGTAGACATTCGTGATTTTTTATTCTTTGTCCTTCATCAACGATAATGTACCTCCAACTGTAGGTGGATAAAAATTTTCTTTCCATGTGGGGCATTTCGAATGATGTTATAACAACGGGTTTTGTTTTACAGGAACCAATTTTATGCTCTTTTCTTATGTCTTTATACAATTGACTTCTTTTTTCTTGATCACCGTAAAATAGAACGACTGGTATTTCGGGAGCAAATCTTTCAAATTCCATTATCCAATTTGGTACCGTTGATAAGGGAACAACAATAAGATATGGACCCGGTTGATTAACTTCAACAAGATGGCAAATTAAAGCGATAATTTGAATTGTTTTTCCCAATCCCATTTCGTCGGCTAAAATTCCGTTTAGACCTTTTTTATTGAGATGTATTAACCATTTAAGACCATCTTTTTGATAATCGTGCAAGTTGCCAATAAAATATTCTGGATGAACGAATTTCTTTTTATCTTCCACAACTTCCATTTTATCTTCATCTTCATCATCAGATTCCAATAGAGCCTCAGCGATTTCTTCTGAACTCAAATTGGCATTATTCTTCTTTTTCTTCTTTATCTGAAATTTTTTTTTTTATTTTATTAGAAGATGCAAGTTGAAATTTTTTAAAAAATAAATCATTATATTCAACGTGTCTCCGTGAATAATATTAAATTTTTTTAAATTAATTGAATTCTTTGGAGATTTTTTATTTTCTGAAGAATTGTATTGAAAATAATTAAACTCTTGAGAAGAAATTGATCATTATATGTACATATATAAATTATATTCAAATATTATATTTAAGAAATATTTAGATTGATAAATAAATAAAATATTCTTACTTTGTTGTTAACAATTTCCCTGAGGACTTTTTTGTTTTCGGTCATTTTCCTCTTTTTTGAGGGTGATAAACTTTCATCGTTTTCCTGAGAATCATTGAGCTTACCACGACGACTTCTTCTTTTTCTTGTATTTGTGGAAGTTGTTGATTTTTTTTCCGGCGATTCATTATATTTGTCCATGATAATATTGGAAAAAAATTTACTTTGATTTACAAGATGCATTAAACTTTTGTAGCGTTTTTCTTGTAATTGTTTATCATAAGTGTCAATGCTACGATGCTTTTCTTCTGAATCTAATTGACGTTGTTGCTTTCTCTCATCTACTTCAGCTTGATGCTTAAGCCTTTTCTCTTCCATTTCAGCTTTTTTTTGAAGCTTTTTCTCTTCCATTTCGGCTTGATGTTGAAGCATTTTCTCTTCCCTTTCAGCTTGTAGTTGAAGCCTTTTTTCTTCCCTTTCAGCTTGCTGTTGGAGCTTCATTTGTTCCTTTTCAGCTTTACGTTGAAGTCTTTCTTCTTTTCTCTCGGCTTTAAGCTGAAGCTTCATCAACATTTCAGCTTGCCTAGCCTCTTTATTTGCTAAACCTATAATAATCAATATAGAATTTTTTTAGAAAGAAATATTTTTTTAACATTTGTTAATAATTTGAAGGGTGAATATTATATTAATAGTTAAAAATTATACCAATATAATAGCAGGCTTCGCACTCATCTACTAAAATCCACTATTTACTACTTTTTTATGATTAGCTACTATTTGTGTACTTTTTTTAAATTTCAGCCACTAAAAGATACTATTTCTGATTTTTTTGAGAATTTCCACTACTTTAAATTCACTAATTCTAGAAATCAAAAAACTATTCTAAAAATTATAATCAAATTCTTTAAAACGATTCAATTATTTCCAAAAAATATTCGAAATTCAATTATTTTCAATATCTAGTATTTTCATAAAATTTCGTAAAACAATTCATGTAATTTAAAAAAAAATTGATAAAATTCATTCAAAATTCAACTATTTTCATGAATAATAAAATTTCCACAACAATTCAATTAATTTCATAAATAATAAAATTCTTCAGAGGAATTCAATTATGTTCAATACAATTTTAATTCAATCCTTTGAAATCTTTTAATTATTTTCGAAAATTTCCAAAAATTTTTTCAAAGTAATTTATTTATTTTAAACAATTTAATATAATTCAAAGCGAAAATTCAAATAATATCATAAATATAATAGAATTTTTAAAGTAATTCAATTGTGTGAAATACAATTATCAAGAAAATATTTTTAAAAGAAATGAATTATTTAAATATTTTAATAAAATTGTTCGAAAAAAATCAATTATTTTAAATACAATTTTAATTCAATTATTTTCATAAATAACAAAATGCTTTTTAGGAATTTAATTATTTTCAAAAAAATTTAATAAAATACCACACAGACATTCAATTATTGTCAAAAATTTTAATAGAATTTTTTGTAATATTTAATTATTTTTAAAAACTTTTCGCAATTCAATGATTTTCAATATTTACTATTTTCATAAAATTTTCAAACAGAATTCAGTTATTAAAAAAAATTTTGTAAAAATCTTCGTAAGAATTCAATTCTTTTTATGAATAATAAAAATTTCTCAGGAATTCAATTATCTAAATTAGAATTTGCATAAAATTAGAGGAAATAATTGAATTATTTAAAAAATTTTAATAAAATTCTTTGTCAAGAAGGCAAGAATTAAATTATTTTTATAAATATTTAAATTCTTTCATGAATAATAAAATTTGTTGCAGGAATTTAAACGTTTTAAAAGAAGCCTCAAAATATAACCTAAAAAAGTGAAAAATGAATTTTACTGAACACATGTTTCGAATATTGTAAACTTTTGTAATTTTCAAGGAATTTTGTTTCTTTCTATTTATCGATTATTTTTTAATTATATTGTTTTTACTGTCAAACATTTTTTCTCTATCTCTATATAAATAAAGAAAGCAAGTATAAACCTGTTAATTTGGAATCTGATGATGTCGATGGTTGAGAAAATCCATCATCTCCACTGCTTTCGTCTGGAAGATTTTCCATTTTTGATTATTCTCTTCTTTATGCAAACTAATTTTGTTAATATAACACACAAAATCAAACAAATTTAATAAATATTAAATGATAACAAATGAGAAACCGTTGTACTGTACATAACTACAATGCAATTCACCATGTGCTGTGCATTCTGCATGGCACTTCCCGCCGAAAGATTTGTTGGTAATGTAGTGTACATTTTTATCATTCGTGTTCATTTTTTTTTGGCGCTAAATACAAATTTAAATAATTAAGTGTAATAAAATAATATAATAATTATTAATTAATTAATTAATAATTTATTAAATTATAATAATATAATAATAATAAAATAATTATTTTTACATAATTAAAATAAATATAAACAAAAGAAATATTTAATAATATTATTTTTGGATATAATTGTTTATTACATATTGTTATAATTGTATAGCACATTATATATTTTTGCAATTTTACAATAATGCAAAAGATACTAGGATAATAATATGTAAAGGCAGTTGTACAATAATATTAATATTAAAATAATTAATTTAATTAATTAAATTAATTTTAGTTAACTAAATTAATTTAGATTAATTAATTTTATTACAAACAGTTTATAAAATTGATAAAAGAAAATTATGCAACAATTTTTTTAAATTGAAGATTAATTCCATTGGCTGCAGCAGTAAATGTTGACTTTGGATTTAAGATTGTTTTGTCCTTAATTAATTGATTGACACTATATTCACGTAAAATTGTCGCTAAAACAACTTTCACGTGTAATTGTCCCAATTTTGTCGCTGAAAAGTAAATTATATACAAATTTTGTATTATTATTAATATTAAAATTTGTTATTATATTATTAATAATAATAAAAAATATTAGAAAATGTGTAATTATTAATAACTATTTATTATTTACTTTCATTGTGGTAAAAAATAAATTTAATTACAAAGTATAGATTTTATTAAAAATTAAATAATTGATTTAAAAAAAAAATAATTAAAAAATTAAATTAATTAAATTTAAAATTTGAAATAAGTGATTAAATTTGATTAATATTAATTAATTATTAATTTGTTTATTTATTTAAAAAAATATGAACTTACCAACACATGATCTTGGTCCTATTCCAAATGGAAGATATGCATCGGAAATTTTTGCATCATTATCAAATCGATTTGGATTAAAAGTTAATGGGTCTTCGAAAAATCGTTCATCTTCATGCATTCCATAAAGAGAGACATATACGGGCGTTCCTTTTTCAATAACAACGTCGGTGCCAGGAATCTAAAAAAAAAAAAATTTTTTTAATAGAAATTATATTTTTGAAATTAATTTTTAATTTAATTTTTTGTTTCAAACGAAATTAAAATATTTTTTTTATAAGTACGACAATTTTTTGTTGTTTAATTTTTGAATTAATTTAATTAATTTTAAAATTTAGAAAATAGAAAAGAGAAAATTTTTTAAAAAAATTAAAAATAATATACCTATAAAGAATAATTTAATAGAAAAAACACTTAAAGATGTTAATTTAATTAAATAAGAATAGATATTAATTAGGAATAGATAAATTTTTAATTGATGAAATTATTTTTTATAATTATAAATGAATAAATTTAGAAATTGTTGAATTCAGATTATTATTACCTTGTAATCTTGTCTGGTATAGCGATCAAGAGTCGAAATTGGAGGATGAAGTCTTATACTTTCTGAGATGCATTGATCTAAATATTTCATTTCATTAAAAGCCTCGTAAGTTAATCCATGTTTTTCAATTGCTTTATTAATATCTTCTCGTGCTTCTTTTTGAAATTCGTGATTATTTGCCAATTCCATTAAAGTAAAGGCCGTTGTCGTTGCACTCGATTCAAATCCAGACAAAAACATTCCAGATTGAAAGAGTAAATTTTCCCCATCCATCTCTGAAAAAAATTTTTTAAATATGGTAAAAAATATTTTATTTTTAATTTAATTATTATCACTGATTATTATTATTATAATTATTATTATTAAATAATATTTTTTTTACATATATTATATTTCACAGGAATTCAATTATTTATACAAATTTTTTATAAATTTCTTCTTCTTTTAATTAAAAAGACTAAAAAAATAAATTTTGAATAAATTAAATTATTTTTAAAAGTAATAAAATTCTTTGTAAAAATTCAATTATGTTCAAGAATTTAAAAAAAATTCTCGCCAAAAATTCAATTATTTTTATAAATAATAAAATTCTTCACCGAAATTCAATTATTTTCATATTTTCAAATATTTTCATATTTTCATTTCAATTATTATTTTCAAAAATTTTCCAAAAGAATTCAATTATTTTCAAAAAACTTTACAAAATTCTATGCAAACATTTAATTATTTTCATAAATAATAAAAATTTCACAGGAATTCAATTATTTACAAATTATTTTTTACAAATTTCTTCTTCTTTTAGTTAAAAACACAAAAAAAATGAATTTTGCAGAAGTTTGATTGCAGAAATTCAATTATTTTTATAATTATAATAAAATTCTTTGTAGAAATTCAATTATGTTCAAAAATTTCGTCAAAATTTCGTCAAAAAATCAATTATTTTTGTAAATATTAAAATTCTTATCCAAAATTCAATTATTTTCAAAAATTTTCCAAAAGAATTAAATTATTTAAAAAAAATTTTACAAAATTCTACGCCAATTTTTGATTATTTTTCTTAAATAACAAAAATTTTACAGGGAATTCAATTATTTACAAATTTTTTTTATCAATTTCTTCTTCTTTTAATTAAAAACAGAAATTCAATTATTTTTAAAATTAAAAAAATTCTTTGCAGAAATTCAATTATTTTTGTAAATAATAAAAGTCTTATTCGAAATTCAATTATTTTCAAAAATTTTCCAAAAGAATTCAATTATTAAAAAAAAATTTTACAAAATTCTACTCAAACTTTTGATTATTTTTCTTAAATAATAAAAGTTTACAGGAATTCAATTATTTACAAATTTTTTATAAATTTCTTTTTATTTAATTAAAAACACTATCAAAAAATGAATTTTGAAGAAGTTTAATTGCAGAAATTAAATTATTTTTAAAAGAAATAAAATTCTTCGCAGAAATTCAATTATGTTAACATTTTTTTAAAAATTCAATTATTTTTATAAATACTAAAATTCTTCTCCAAAATTCAATTATTTTCAAAAATTTAAATAAAATTCTTGTCAAAATTTCAATTATTTTTAAAAATTTTCCAAAAGAATTCAATTACTTTTCAAAAAAAATTACAAAATTCTGCGCGCAGACATATTTAAATATTTTCAAAAGTAATAATAAAAATTTCACAGGAATTCAATTATTTACAAACTTCTTCGTCTTTTAGTTAAAAATTTGTAACTAAAAGAAGAAGAAATTTGTAATTAAAAAAAAAATAAGTTTTTAATAAATTAAAAATGATTGCAGAAATTGAATTATTTTCATAAATAATAAAATTCTTTTTAGAAATTATGAATATTTACTTACTGAAATCGGAATTTTGTTCCTCATTTTTAAGTTTTATTAAAGAATCAATGAAATCTCCTCTTTTTTCTTTTGTCTCTTCCCTTGATTTTAATGCATCCCAAAAGACGTGTTTTACAAAATCAGGTTTCACAAATACTCCACCACCATAAAATTCGATTATTTCTGGTATAAAGAAAACTGCTATTAATGCTGTCATTCTTTTTACTCCTTGGAAGAAATCCATGACTGAAATTTTTTTTTAATATTAATTACTTTTTGGTAGTGAATACATAACTTTTTAAATTCAGTTGAGAACTTATTGAAGTATTGATGAGAGCAGTTAAAAAGTATAGTTAAATCTACTAGATTTTTTTTTTTTTTTTTTTGTGTTTTATTAAAGGAAATAAATTTTACAACTTACATGCGTGGGAAAATTCTGCATTTAACCCACGAAATGAATCAGTCTTTGTACCAAATGCAATGGATGCTGTTAAATCAGTGCAATGCTTTAGACTCATATTTTGTGCATCGGCATTTCGAATTCCATTCTCATCGGCTCTTTGATTTTCCAAATAGTGCATTAATGGCTCACCAGTTTCCATCATTAATGGTAGCATTTGTTTTATTTTACCTCGCGTCAATGTTGGTGTTATTTTTGATCTCACATATTTCCATGTGGGATTTTTTAAGCCAAAAAGATTTTTCATACCAGTACTGTCCTTTTGTTTAATACCAGCAAAATGACGATCGGAAAAATTTTCAAAATCAGTGACAAACATTTGTTTAATAATTTCAGGATCGCGTATTAATACACATGGCTTGTGAAAAATGTAAAATCCTAAAATTGATGCATCTAGTTTTGCTGCTTTATGCAATTGTCCAAGAAACCATCCCGGTGCTTTACGAAATAGTAGGGCTTCTTTGAAATTACCAAAAATAACGTCAGTTGGTAGTGATGTGACTCCACGTCTTTTCCAATAGGATAATTTAAATTTTGCATATAATCGAAATAGAATGACAATTGATATTAAGAAGGGAACAATTCCCGAGAGGAATGCCATTATTTCTTATTTGTTAAAACGCAAAAATAACAGTAGATTTTTTAACGAACAGGAAAGGGGTTTTTATACCACAGATTGTAAGCTGTATACATTACCGATAAGAAATATTAAAATTTTTGTTTCTTTTTTTAATGCTAAAACATAATTTTCTCTTTTCTGCTGCATATAAAATCTTTTGATTACAATGCTATTAAATGATATAAAGAATAATTTGTAAAATTAGCCAAAATTTGGGAAATAATTTATACAGAAATTCTTTTACAAAAAAATCATTAAGAGAAGCTGTTATAAAGCACCTACATCTTTGAGTTTCATGGCATCAAAAAAATAAAATAAATCATTAACTCTCGAGAAAAGTTTCCATAAAAACTATGGTAACCATTTTTATAACAACGGTTGCTATGACGTAATGTAACGGCCCCAAGAGGGCCGTTAGGAATTACAACCAGACATTCTAGTTTCGGCCCTTGGCAACAAAAACCTAAAAACTTTTTATTGTCAGCTCCTTTAGTGAAAATTGAAAAACGAATAGAATAAAAAAAAAATGCAATATATTGTTCGAAATAAGTTTATTTTTTTGATTTTTCCATAAACAAAAAAAGAAGAAAAATTTAAAAAGCGAAAACATTTTCCAATACTGATGCGCAGTTTAAATTATTGTATCAACAGTTTGTCAAAATATACTACACTAAGTAAATTTTCCTTATTTTAGCTTAGACAGGAAAAAATGTTGTTCTTAAAATAGCAGTAAGAACATTTACTTATTGTTAATTCTTTATAAACAATATTTTGTAAATATTTGTGTCTAGAGTTTAATTTTCAGATATTTTTATTTTATAGATAAAATAGATTTAAAGTAAGCTGATAAATTTGTTAATACAAATATTAAAATGATCGTAAAGAAAATGATAAAATCTGTTAATTCCTGAATTTGCGTGACTAATATGATAAGAAAGGTTAAAAATAATATTATGATAAAAATCCCAAATTTAACATTTTAATAGTCTTTAATTTGGAAATCTATTTCTGTATTTCGAAATATTAATAAAAAATTTGAAAAATTTCACAAGTTGTGAATGTAAAGATATTAGTTCAATAAATATAAGTTATGAATTTGATTTGAAATTTAAGATTAAATTCATAATTGTAGCAAATTTTGAATTTTCGTACTGATAAATTTTTTTGCCCTATTTTTTAAATCTATTCCCAAAAACTCAAAAAAACAATATCAAGGCCAGAATCTTTTTTCAAAATATAAATTTTTTCTGAATCAAAAATTAATTCTGAATAATTTCTAAGTACCTTCAGAAAAAGCTCTTCTCTTTTTAAAAAAGCACTAATTTTAAAATAGAAACCCAAAAATTCAAAAAACATTTTTAAGTACCGATCTGTTTCGGATAAAGGACATTTTTAAAAAAAGCCCTAATTTTAAAATCGACTCCCAAAATCCAAAAAAATAATGTCAAGACCAGAATCGTTTTTTTAGGTACAAAATAATTTAATCTGATATACCGCCTCGTTTTGGAAAAAAGCCTTTTTAAAAATGAAGAAAATTAAAAACTAATTTTAAATACTAAGGTTAGAAATAATATTGTCATTGTTGGGTGAAAAAAAGAATTGTTGAAAAAAAATTGTTATTTTTCATTATTATTTATAACTTTATAATTATTCAATTTATTTAAATATTTAATATTTCGATGTCATTGAAAGTGACTGGCAAGAACCGAAATTCTAATAATTGAATCAAAAGATGAAAATTCACGATTATATTGTTAAATTTTTAAAGGAAATTTTTAATAAATACAGCCAGTAAATCTTTTTTTTTTATTTTATTCTAAAATTTTATTTCTATTTATTTCTATTTATAATTTCTAATAATTTATTTCTAACAGAGTAAAGTTTTTTGACGATAACAATTTATATACATACATAAAATTTATATTTTATAAAAATTAAAAAATGATATATTATAATTTCTAATTTTAAAAATATTTATAATTCCCTTCTAATTTTGATTACTCCCTTAATATATACAATTCTTACTTTTCTAATATAAATAGTTATTAATTCTATAGTTTAAATCTGAAATAGTAGTTTTTCTACTAATAAAGAGTGAGGATTCGTTTACTATAATTGTATTTGTAACTGTTTAGTTTTTAGTTGTAATCTACTAATTATTTTTTTATAAAAAAAAGAGAAAAAGAAAAGAAAATAACTAATTCATTGGAAGTCGTATTTTTTACTATTTCACATTAGTCAGGTGATTTATTATTACCAGAATTAGTAGTTTTTTGATAGATTTTTAGTATAGCCATGATTGGTCGATGAAGGATTTATTCATTGATTAACTTTTAATCGGAGTTGGTGAAACTGGCCCTAAAAATTAGTTGAAAAGTACTATTTCAGATTTAGAGAGTATAGATAAGTCTTAACATTGTCATTCTTATCAATAAATAATCAGAGAGTTCGTTAACATTGTAAAATTAATTAAATCAATATAGTGAGAAAATAAATATTAAATTCATTCAGTTACTCGAAAGTGAAACAACAATTATATTAGAAGGGAAATAAGAATATACTAAAAACAATACAAATTAAAAATAACTAGCATGACGGGACTTCTTTAAATTGAAGATTGATGCCATCAGCAGCAGCAGTGAATGTTGATCGGCTGTCCAGACATATATTATCCTTATTCAATTCTTTGATTTCGTATTTTCTTAAAATCATTGCTATCACAACCTTTGCATGTAGCTGACCAGTTTTCATACCTAAAACAAATTGAAATTGTTTAGTTTAACTTACTGGCATTGTTTAACTTAATAGAATCAAATTGCAACGAATACCAAAAATGTGAATCAAAACAAAAATCGATCCAAATTTTTGACATTCATTTCATTCACTTTAGTATCAATTTTTCATACTTTCGAAAAAACTGGAAGAAACGTTTATACGGAAAGATATTAATTAAATGTTATCAAAAAAAAAAATCGCGAATACTTTTTTTGTAATCAAGTTAATTCCGACTTTTAGGAAACTTTCGGATGCTGTACAGCATCGAAAGTTTCCTAAAAGTCGGAATTAACTTGAATGTAACATTCTTCCTCTGGGCCCAGAACCATGTTCTAAATACGTTTCATGTTCGCCATATAAAGTTCCAAAACATTTTAAGAGATTGTTCAAATAATGTTCTGGAACATTATTTAGTGGACATGAAACTTTCTAAAAAGGTTTTAAAAACCTTTTTGGAACGAACATGGTTTTATGTCCAGAGAGGATTTTACCATATAGATTTGAAGAGTATTTTAAGCTATAGTAAAAGTTTTATTTAGTAAGAGTACCTACTTTTACTATTAAAGAAAAGCTTAAAATTAAAGTATAGATCAATCAGAAATGACAACTTACCAACACACATTCGAGGTCCAATACCAAATGGAATGTAGGCGTCAGAAATATTCACTGAATCATTAAATCGTTCAGGATTGTAGACTTCAGGATCCTTAAAGTATTTTGGATCTTGTTGTAAACCAAAAAGCGAAACGTAAACTGCAGTTCCTCTCTCAATGACAATATCGGTGCCGGGAATCTAGAAACAAGGTTCGTTTTTAATTTTTAAATTGGCCCAGAGATAATAGTGAAAGTTTCCTGTAAGTTTGTAAACTTTGCCATCTTTGGACTTTTGAATTCAAGGTTAATTGAATTACTTCAAGGTTCATTAGTCTTGCGACTGTAAAGATTTTGTTGGTTGCAGTCGAGACTTTATTTGCAAACATTTAAAGCATTACTTCGAGTTCTGAGTGTTGCAACTATGAAGATTTTGTTGGTTGCAGTCGAGACTTTATTTGCAAACATTTAAAGCATTAGTTCGAGTTCTGAGTGTTGTAACTATATGAATAAGTTTTTGATGATTGCAGTCGAGAGACTTTATTTGCAAACATTAAAAAGCAGTGGACTTTTAAAGCATTACTTCAAGGTCGATGCGAGTTTTGTAGTCTGCGGTCAAGTTAATTTTAACTTTCAGGAAACTTTTGATGATGTGTTGGGTAACAGTATAAAGTGCTTCTAAATAGTAAATTTTCCATTAAGAAATAGTTTTCTCTTAAGGATAATTTGTACCATTTCTGATTTACTAAATAGTGTTCTAGCCCGCACAGCATCTAAACTTGCAGCAACATTGAAAACATTGCCTGAATATTGTGAAACTTGCAGCAATATTGTCAATGTTTTCTGTAAGTTTAGATGCTGTTGGGGAGTATAGGCGAAAGTAAGGCAAAAAAGCATAACTATATATGGTACCTTGTAGTCTTCTTTGGTGTATCGGTCAAGGGTCGAAACTGGAGGATAAAGACGAATGCCTTCTGCAATACACTTGTCGAGATATTTCATGTTATTAAAAGCCTCAAAAGTCAGTCCATGCTTATCTATTGCTGCATTAACGTCTTCCCTCGCTTTCTGCTGAAATTCGGGTTGTTTCGCTAATTCCAGTATGGTAAATGCTGTGGCAGTTGAGCTGGTCTCAAATCCAGCGAGAAATGTCCCAGTTTGGTTAAAGAGATTATCTCCTTCGAATTCTAGAGAGAAATTTAGAAATTCATTTAGAAATTAAGAATCATTTAGAAGTTTTGATAATTTTTGCATTAATATTTTTAGAGGGTCCTACACAAAAAAAAAAAAAAACGGTAATCTAATTTTAAGTAGGCGCTTCTTAAAATTAGATTATCGTTTTTTCTGTGTACTTTTAGATGGTGTAGCTATAAATACTTACTATAAACAGGATTTTGAGGATCATTCCTTAATTTAATTACAGCATCAAGAAAGTCGTCCTTCTTAATTCCCGAATTTTCCCTGTCCTCCATTGCCTTGAAGAAAACCTTCTTCATAAAACTCGAGTCGAATAGCATAACTTTACCAAATAATTCAATTAATTCTGGCATGAAGAAAACGGTGACTAATGCTACCATTCTTTTCAAACTGTGGAAAAAGTCGTCCACTAAAAATGACAAAAGGAATAAATTAACAAACGATAAGTTGACAATTAAGGGGCTGATAGTAAAAAATAGTTTTCAAAAACAATTGGAGAAAGCGGGGGGTTTATTTTTCTTATTTGTAAAAACGCTATTAATACTATATGGGTCATTTTCCCAAAATTGCAAATAAGTTATTTATTATCGTATTTATATAATTTGAACTTTGAAATCGCTTAAAAATCTTTCAATATTTAATAGTTTTATTATTAATATTTAATCATTTTTTTATTAATATTAAATAGTTTTATTATTAATATTTAATAGTTTTATTATTAATATTTAATATTGTTATCGTTAATTGTAAAAATTTTCAAAAAACAATAACTAAAAAAAACTTAACTTAACTTTTAAAAAAAAGAAAATTTTTTTTATGTTTTTTTAATGGAAAAATGAATAATTAATCTTGTTACAAATTTTTTAAAAAACTAACAGCTCTTAAGTTATTAACAATCGAAAAAGAACTAATTTTTTTAACCAATGACCTTAACTTTTTCTTTGCTTTAATATAAAATAAACATAAAAAATGAGACTTTACTTTATTATTTAAATACAAAAATAAATAATTTATTGAATAATTGAATATTTCTTATAATTGAATTTTTACAAAGAAGTTTTTCAACATTTTTAAAAACAATTGAATTATTTCGAAGAATTTTAATAAATTTTTTTTAAGAATAATTGCATCTTTTTAAGGAATTTGTTTAAAACTGTATTAAAAATAGTTGAAATCGTGTGATAATTTTTATTATTTGTGAAAAAAAATTAAATACCATAGAAGAATTTCATTGTTAATGAGAATAATTAAATTCTTACAAATTTCCTCGACAAATTAAATAAAAAATTTTGAAAATATAATTGAATTTCAGCGAAGAATTGCATTGAAATTTTTTTAATATAATTGAATTCTTTTAAATAATTGATTTTTTCGAAAAAATTTAATGAAAATTAATTTAAAATAACTAAATTCCTGTAAAAATTGTATTATTTATGAAAATAATTGAATTTCGAGAAATTTTTGAAAATAATTGAATCGTTTTATTAGTATTGAAATAATTGAACATCTGTGATAAGTTCTATTTTTTTTTGTAAATAATTGAATTCTTGCATCGAATTTTATTAAAATTTTTTTAAATAATTGAATTTTTACGAAGAATTTTATTTAAATTGTTTAAAATAATTGAATTCTTGCGAGGAACTTTATTAAACTTTTTTTTAAGTAATTGAATTCTTGTAAAGAATTTTATATAAAAATCTTTTAAAATAATTGATTTGTTTCGAAAATTGATTTAAAATAACTAAATACATGTAAAAATTTTTATTATTTGTGATAATAATTGAATTTCGAGAAATTTTTGAAAATAATTGAATCATTTTATTATAATATTAGAAATAATTGAAACTAAGCGATGAGTTTTATTATTTTTAAAAATAATTGAATTCTTGCAATTAATTTTATTAAAAAATTTTAAAATAATTAAATTTCTGAGAAAAATTTTTTTAAATAATTAAATTCTTGCGAATTATTTAATTTAATTTTTTTTTTAAATAATTGAATTCTTGATAAGAATTTCATAAAAATCTTTTTAAAAAATTTTGTGAAAATTGTTTTAAAATAATTAAATTCCTGTGAAAATTTTATTATTTATGAAAATAATTGAATAATTGCTTTTTTTCGAAAAAGTGGGTGAAAATTCTTTTAAAATAACTAAATTCCTGTTAAGAATTTTATTATTTATTAAATTAATTGAATAATTGAATTTCCAGAAATTTTTGAAAATAATTGAATCTATTAGAAATAATTGAAATTCTGCGATGAGTTTTATTAATTTTGAAAATAATTGAATTCTTCCAACGAATTTTGTTAAAATTTTTTTAAATAATTAAATTTCTGAGAAGAATTTTATTAAACATTTCATAAATAATTGAATTCTTGAGAAGAACATTATATTATATTTTTTTAAATAATTGCATTCTGGCGAAGAAGTTTATAAAAATCTTTTTGAATAATTGATGTTTTTTAAAAAATTGTGTGAAAATTGTTTTAAAATAATTAAATTCCAGTAAAATTTTTATTATTTTTAAAAATAATTGAATGCTTGCAAAGAATTTTAAAAACTTTGAATAATTGAATTCTTTCGGGGAATTTTTAATTAAAATAGTAGATTATTGAAAATAATTGAATTTCGAAAATGTGAAAATAAAAATTGTATATCGTTTAAAATTTTATTAATTTTATTGTTTTATTTATTTAAATTGATTCAAATAAAAAAATTATTTCATTAAAATTTGTTGAATTGTTTTTAAGAATTTTATTAACATTTTTTAGAATAATTATTATTATTAACAATTCGATAATTATATTATTATTATTAACAATTATTATCGAATGTAAATTTGTGCAAATTTTCAGAGAAAATTGCTATTAGTGTCACAAATCTAAAAATAAAAATTATCCAAATAGTATCAAATCCTAAACTAAGGTAGCGCTAGCACCCATAGTTATGAACAGCCATTTAAATTTTGAATTTAAATATATTTTATAAAGCTAAAACTCGCTCCTTGTTGTCGGCACCCACTGAATTTTTCAAAATTTTATATGTCTGTTTTAAACAAAAAATTTAATTTTCTAAAATTGAATGGGTGCCAGTTTCAGCTTTATAAAATGCTACAAAATTTCTAATTTGCTATAAAATTATTTCTTGTTAGATATAAAACGTTGTATAAAACTTACAAACTTTGGTGAGAGGATGATTAGGATTCTGGAACGAATTTAATGTTGTTCCAAGTGCAACAACAGAAATCAAATCGGTTGTATATTTAAAACTCAAATCTTGAGCGTCGATTCTTTTACCTCCTTCACAATCAGATGCTACACTATCAATATAGTCTATCATATTTTCGCCAACTTCCTTCATCCTTGGCAGCATTAATTTTAGTTTTCCTCTCGATAAAGTTGGAGTGATTCTCGATCTCACATATTTCCAACCAGGATTCTTCAGGGCGAACAAATTTTTCATTCCAATACTGTCGGTTTGTTTGGACCCTCCAAAATGACGATCGGAGAAATTTTCAAAATCGGCAACCATAATTTGTCGGATTAATTTTGGATCTCTCAGAAGAACGCATGGTTTGTGAAAAATGTAGAATCCCAATAATTTCGCATCTTCTGTGGCATCTTTATACAATTTGCCAAGATGCCATCCTGGTGCTGTTCTAAAAAGTACAGCATCCTTGAAATTACCGAATATTGAATCTGTTGGCAGTGATTCGACTCCACGTCGTTTCCAATAATTTAATTTGTATTTCGCGTAAAATCGAAAGAGAAGAGCAACAGCTCCCGCTAGTGCTAATGTTGTAACTATCATAGACATAGCTGAACATAAACTGAATGTTTGAGAATATGACTGCCATTTATATACTATAAAATGTATCAAAAGGTCATTTAAAGATTTTGTGATTTGCTTTTAATTTGTTTACTTAAAGTTTTACAATTGATCTTTAAATAGAGTATTTACTATTGGAAAATATTATACAGAGACATGATTGTACTTCTATATAGCTTTTCTTAAAATATACTTATCACATAATTTATTTGTCAATACAAATATTCAATTATTTAAAAATTTTCTTTAAAAATTCTCCTCAAGAATTCAGTCGCATTTTTAAAAATTTTAATAAAATTCATTGCAAGAATTCAATTGCAATTGAATTTAATTTATTTAAAATTTTAAATAATAAAACTCATCGCAGAATTTCAATTATTTCTAATACTATAATAAAACGCAGCCATTTAGTTTAATAATTACGTTGTAAATTTTCAACAGTACTTGGTACGATTGGGCTTTAAAGCCCGTGTATTTTGAATAAATAAATAAATAAATAAATAAATAAAACGATTTAATTATTTTCAAAAATTTCTCGAAATTCAATTATTTTCAATATTTATAGGTATACTATTTAAATAAAAAGAATTCAATTATTTAGAAGAATTTTAATTGAATATTTCGCGCAAACATTCAATTATTCTCATAAATAATAAATTTTTTACAGGAATTGAATTATTTAAAATACAATTTTAATTAAATATTTAAAAGAATTCAATTTCAAAAAAATTTTAATGCAATTCTTTGCAGAAAATCAATTATTTTCAAAAATTTTCATTAAATTTGTCGAGGGAATTTTTAAGAATATTCAATTTTGATATAATTTGTTTATTAAATTTTAATATTTTAAATACATTTTTAGTTACATTTCCTGAAAGAATTTAATTATTTTAAAATTGTTTTCATATAAAAATTTTTTTCATATAAATAATAAAAATCGTTGCAGAATTTAAATTATTTTTAATACACTTTTAATTATTTTTTAACATTTTCGAAATTCAATTATTTTCATTATCTATTATTTCAATTAAAAAAATTCAATTATTCAAAAAAAAAAGGTTTTTTTCAATTCTTTGCAAGCATTTAATTATTTTCATAAAAAATAAAATTTTCATAGGAATTTAATTATTTTAAAATAATTTTCACAAAATTTTTCGATAAATATCAATTATTTAAAAAGATTTTTATAAAATTCTTCGCAATAATTCGATTGGTTTCATAAATAATAAAAATCATTGCAGAATTTCAATTATTTTTAATATACACTTTTAATTATTTTCTATCATTTTCGAAATTCAATTATTATTTTCAATATCTATTATTTCAATTAAAAAAATTCAATTATTCAAAAAAAGATTTTTTCAATTCTTTGCAAGGATTCAATTATTTTCATGAAGAATAAAATTTTCACAGGAATTTAATTATTTTAAAACAATTTTCACAAACTTTTTCGAAAAAAATCAATTATTTTAAAAGATTTTTATAAAATTCTTCGCAAGAATTCAATAATTATTAAAAAAAAATGTAATTAAATAGGTATTTCCCAAGAATTCGATTATTTAAAAAAATTTAAATAAAATTCTTCTAAAAAGTTCAATTATTTTTAATAATTTTAATAAAATTCATTGCAAAAATTCAATTATCTTCAAAAATAATAAAACTCATCGCAGAATTTCAATTATTGCTAATATAATTTTAAATGAATTCGTCGAAAAATGCAATTGTTCTTAAAAATTTTTATTAAAAATCTTCGAAAGAATTCAATTATGTAAAAAAATTTTGATATGATTTGTTTATTAAAATTTAGTAATAATTTTTAATGCATTTTTAATTAAATTTCTTGAAAAAATATAATTTTTTTCAAAAATCTTAATGAAATTCTTCGTAACAAATCAGTTATTTTCAAAAATTTTGATAAAGCTTTTATAAGAAATCATTTTTAAGAAATATTAAATTTTGTTTTTATTAAAAATAATTGTATTGTTGAAGATCTTTCTAATAAGAATTGATTGAAAATAGAATTTCCACAAAAAAATTTAATTATTTAGAAGAATTTTAATAAAATTTTTCGCATAAACATTCAATTATTTTTATAAATAATAAAATTTTTAATTATTTAAAATTCAAGTTTCATTAAATATTTTCGAATAAAATCAATTATTTAATATAGAATTATTACTCCACTTTAGATCAATTTTCCAATAATTATTTATCAAAATTTTGCAAAATTCCGAGAAGAGCGCAGGTCAGGGAGGCATTCTCTATATTTTCCAAAAAATCCCGACTCAAAATATTCTTTTCTTATTTTTAAATGAGAAATAAGGTCTGGATCTTTTGGAAAATATAGAGGAATGCACCCTGATCCGCGCTCTCTTCTCGGATTTTTGGAAAATTTTGATAAATAATTATTGAAAAAATTGTTATGTTTGGAACGATTTGGAAATTACATTTAAAAAAAATGTAATTTGGGGTGCGATGAAATTTATTTCTACATAATTGAATATTTTTTTTCAAGAAATAAAAATTTTTTTAATTTATAAAATAAAGGGTAGTAAAGAAATGAAGGTAATTAGAAAATTATAAAAACGCAATAAATGAAAGTTTAGTTAGCTTTATTGTACTATCCTCATTTTGTAATTTTGCAAATAATTACTTCACAAGTCAAATGTTGAAAAAACTATGATAAGGTTTAATTAAGAATGACCGTTTATATAGCCAAGTTTCCAATAAGGTGATTAATAGAAAAACAATTTTTTTCCAAGAAAATAATTATCATCAACATCATTCTTTAAGCATTCTTTTAAAGAAACAATTATTTCGAAGTTTAATATTTATTATATCAAAAAATGTACCTAGTTTATAGAAGACAAAAACCCAATGAAACAAAGATACAGAATATCAAATACATATGACACAGAATAGTTGAATGAATTTATTTATGATATTATTCATTTATGATATTCCTAAGAATTATTAAGATCTAATTGGTTAAATAACATCTTCAAAGCATTCATTATCCTTATATATATAAAATAAAACTTCTATCTGTACATTGCTCCAAACTTGGAAATTTTTATACATTTTTTATTCTAAGACATTAGAATTAGAAAACTGAAATAATTTTTAACGTTAACTTTTAAACATTAGCATTGATAATTTGCAAATAAATAACTTTTAAAAACATTACTATATGGGTATAGTTAACTATATTCGAAACAAGAAACAAGAAATACAATTATTGCTTTTTACCGTGCAATTAAAGTAAAATCAAAAATATTATCCTAATACTATAATTATGCGCTTATATATGACTGGACTTCTTTGAATTGAAGATTAATGCCATTGGCGGCAGCAGTAAATGTTGATCGGTTGTCCAGACTTATCTTATCGATGGGCAATTGTCCCATTTCGTACTTTCTTAAAATCATTGCTATAACAACCTTGGCGTGTAACTGACCAATTTTCATACCTGGAAAACAAATTAAAATTAAAAGATTAGTGTCTTTTTTTTTCGGTATTATGAGATTCGTGTACCGATAGAGGTGAAAAATGATGCATTGGGTTTTTGATGACGAAAAAGTTTGGATACAATGATTCACAGTTCGGATAATCGAGGTTCAAGTGTTGTTTTACTTTATAGAAATGATGGTTGTAATTAGAGTCGATGTAGCAAAAATGATAGTGTGAACTTACCAACACACATTCGGGGTCCTACACCAAATGGAATATAAGCTTCGGAAATATTTACTCCCTCATTATATCGCTCAGGATTATAGGCTGATGGATCTTTAAAGTATTGAGGATCTTGATGCAGTCCATAAAGTGAAATGTAGACTGCAGTTCCTTTTTCCAGAACAACATCAGTACCGGGAATCTAAACAGAAAATTAATCATTTTCAAATCGTAAAAGTACTTCTGAATACTGGAGAACAAAAAGAATTCTTAGCAGAAATAAGGCATAGGTCTTAGTTATTTTCAGACAGAAAGGAAAGTTTTAAATTGTTGATCTTTTCTTTACTGCTATTTAAATTTTTCATTAGGGATATTTAGTTGCTTTTCTTCCTAGTTTCTTTCTAAGTGAAAGTAGTGTGCAAAGTGAAAATGCAGAATAAGGTAATTGTTACCTGATAGTCTTGTCTGGTGTATCGATCAATTGTGGCTACTGGAGGATGAAGTCGAATTCCTTCAGCAATGCATTGTTCGAGATACTTCATGTCGTTGAATGCCTCATAAGTCAGTCCATGCTTCTCTATTGCTGCATTAACATCCTCCCTCGCTTTCTGCTGAAATTCGGAATGTTTCGCCAATTCCATTATTGTAAATGACGTCGCAGTTGAGCTGGACTCAAATCCAGAGAAAAATGTTCCGGATTGATAGAAGAGATTGTTACCCTCGAATTCTGGAGAAAGGTTTGTAGAAATTTAGAGAAATTGGTAAATTTATTATTAGACTCTATGATGAATTAGAATTTTGATTTTTGAATTCATCAGAATTTTGATAAATTACTGCTATTTCATTAGTAATCGTGTATACTGTTGGATACTCACTGTAATCGGGATTTTGTGGTTCATTCTTCAATTTAATTAGCGAATCAAGAAAGTCTCCTTTCTCAATTCCTGACTTTTCTCTATCTTGTAGTGCTTTAAAGAAAACCTTTTTTATGAAACTCGAGTCGAAGAGCATAATTGAACCAAATAATTCAATCAATTCCGGCATGAAGAAAACGGTGACCAATGCTATCATTCTTTTCAAACTGTGGAAAAATTGGTGCACTGTAAAATACCAAGAAGTACAGATCAGTAACTATAGGTATTATTGGTAATCCTCATCAAAGAACTGATTCCCACGTAGTATCGAAACTTTTCTGAAGGTTGAAATTAGCTTGACTGCAATCTTAGGAATCTTTAGTTACGAAGCTCATTAAAGTTGAAGTAATTCTTTAAATTTCGACCGTTTTTCAATGTTCGGCCAACTTTTACGTTAAAACATTGAATAACATCGGGCATTTAAAGAACAACTTCAAGTTTCATGAGCTTCGCAATTAAAGATTCGAAAGGTTGCAGTCAAGTTAATTCAATCTTTCAGGAAATTTTTGGTGCTGTATGGGCTATGAATAGAAGAATAATTTTGAGCTTAAAGAATCATAATTCTTTAAGCTCAAAATTATTCTTCTATGAATCAAAAATTAAAGTGATTTAAATCACCATTTTTGGCGGTACATTATCTCGTAATCTTTATATAAATATGGAATGATTAAAATACAACAAGAAATTGAAATTCTAAATCCTTTTTTTAATCAGTGATGTCGAGAATTTTGAGTCCCAAAAAGTTATAAAAGGTTCTTTAATCATGACTCTCAATTAGAAAAGTGCCAATGCAATAATTTCTATCACAGGGCTCGAAGTAGGTCCGTAAATCATGAAAAAGTCCGTAACTTTGCTTCAAGTCCGTAAAAGTCCGTTTTTTGAAAAATGGTCCGTAAAGTCCGTAATTTCATTCAAAAAGGATGAAAAGTTCGTAAATTGTACGATATAATTTTGAGAATTTTAGAGAAATTACAAATGATTGCAGAAAGTCAATTATTTTTAAATGTAATAAAATTATTCGCAAAAATTCAATTATTTAAAAAAAATTTTCTCAGAAATTTAATAATTAAAAATTTTTTAATAAAATTCATTGCAAGAATTGAATTATTTTTAAAAATAATAAAACTCATCGGTTAGTTTCAATTATTTCTAATATTAATAAAATGATTCAATTATTTTCAAAAATTTCTCGAAATTCAATTATTATCACAAATAATAAAAAATTTTTAAGAGGAATTTAGTTATTTAAAATCAATTTTCGAAACAAATCAATTATTTTAAAAGATTTTTATATAAAATTCTATACAAGAATTCAATTACTTAAAAAAAAGTTTAATAAAGTTCCTCGCAAGAATTCAATTATTTTAAACAATTTAAATAAAATTCTTCGCAAGAATTCAATTATTTAAAAAAATTTAAATAGAATTCTTCTCAGGAATTCAATTATTTTTTTAAATTTTAATAAAATTCGATGCAAGAATTCAAATTATTTAATTATTCCCAAAAATTTCTCGAAATTCAATTATTTTCATAAATAATACAATTTTTACAGGAATTTAGTTATTTTAAACCAATTTTCATTAATTTTTTTTTTTTAAATCAATTATTTAAAAAGAGTTTTATAAAATTCTTCGCAAAAATTCAGTTATTTAAAAAAATTTAAATTGAATTCTTCTCAGGAATTCAATTATTTTTTAAAATTTTAATAAAATTCGATGCAAGAATTAATTCAATTGTTTCTAATACTAATAAAACGATTCAATTATATTAAAAAATTTCTCCAAATTCAATTATTTTCATAAATAATAAAATGTTTACAAGAACTTAGTTATTTTCAACCAATTTTCATTAAATTTTTTCGAAAAAATCAATTATTTAAAAGAATTCAATTATATTAAAAAAATTTCAATGCAATTCTTCGCTGAAATTCAATTATATTTTTAAAATTTTTTTATTTAATTTATCGAGGAAATTTGTAAGAATTTAATTTTTCTCAATTATTTACAAAAATTTTAATAAAATTCATTAAAAAATTTCAATTATTTTCATAATTAACAATATTTATCACACGAATTCAATTATTTTCTAAAGTAATAATAGGTATTCCATTATTTTCAAAAATTTTAATAATATCCATTGCAAAATTTCAATTATTTTCAAAAGTAATAAAATTCTTTTTAGGAGAATTCAATTATTTTCAATAGAATTTTAATCGAATTCCTCAAAAAATTTCTTAAAAATTTTATTAAAATTCGAACAAAGAATTTAATTATTTAAAAATTTGTTGATAAAATTTTTAATAGGAATTGAATTCCAAGAAACATTCAATTATTCAATAAATTATTTATTTGCATTTTATTTGTATTTAAATAATTGAATTCTTTCGAAGAATTTCATTAGAATTTGAAAAATAATTGTATTTTATCGAAACATTTTTTTAAAATTGTCTTGAAAATAATTAAATTTCTACCAAAAAAAGTTTTATCAAAACTTTTTAAAATGTTTGAGTTTCTGCTAAAATTCTGATATTTTTGAAAATAATTGAATTCTTGCGAAGAATTTTGTTAAGACTTTTGAAAATAATTGAATCTCTGCAAAGATTTTTATTATTTTTACGAAAATATTTAAATTCTTGGGAAAAATTTTATTAAAATTTCTGAAAGTAATTGAAAATCTGCTAAGAATTTTGTTATTTTTAATTTATGCCAAGAATTTTATTAAAATTTTTAAAAATAATTGAATTCCTGTTAATTTTTTACAAGAATTTAATTATTTTTGAAAATTTTAATAAAATTCTTCGCAAGAATTCAATTATTTTCATAAACAATCAAATTCAATGCAGAATTTCAATTATTTTTAATACAATTTTAATTAAATTTCTCGAAAAATGTAATTATTCTTAAAATTCTTAAAAATTTTATTAAAATTCGTTGATAGAATTCAATTATTTGAAAATTTGTTGATAACGATTTTTTATGGGAATTGAATTTTAAGAAACTTTCAATTATTCAATAAATTATTTATTTGCATTTTTACATTTAAATTTGTATTTAAATAATTGAATTCTAGTAGAATAGTCTAATAAAAATTGATTTTCATTTCATAAAAATGAATTTCAGTTAAAATTTGAAATAATAATTGAATTTTGTAATTAATTTTTTTGAAAAAGTTTAATTGAGTTTTTTCAATATTTTTTCAATATTTTTTCAATATTATTTTTAGTTTCTATTTTCTAATATTTATTTAATTAAAGAATTTAGGAATAATTGAAATTTCGTAAAATTGAATATTGTAAAGAAATGAATTTGAAAATTGTCAAAGAACTTTTTCGAAAATTATTAAAAATAATCGATAAAGAAAAATCGATGAAGAAGAATTTTAGATAATAATTCTTAAAAATAATAATTGAATTGATAATGATTTTAATTATTATAAATAATTATTATTAATTATTATAAAACATGAAGAAATGGATGACTTCGAGTCGAAGACTCGGAGTTATCGATTTCTTCATGTTTTATAGTTAAGAAAAATTTAATTTCTAGTTTTAAGTTACATGTTCTCTTATTTGATTCGGACTGATTTTATTTTTTGTCAGTTGGTCCGTAAAGTCCGTATTTTTAAATACTTTCCGAAAAATTTATTAAAGATTTTATTAGTGAAGTTTCAGTGCTGTTTGGGATGCTGTAGGCAACAACAGATTTTTATTGTCTAATAATGTTTTGTTGCTTCGATAAGCAAACTTACCAACTTTGGTGAGATCATTATTAGGATTCTTGAATGAATCCAATTTTGTTCCGAGTCCAATAATTGAAATCAAATCGGTTGTATATTTGTAATTCAACTCTTGAGCGTCGATTTTTTTGATACCCTTAACATCTGCCGTTTCACTATCAATATAATCGACCATATTTTCTCCAACTTCCTTCATCAATGGCAACATTAATTTTAGTTTTCCTTTCGTTAAAGTTGGAGTGATTTTTGTTCTCACGTATTTCCATGCCGGATTCTTCAGTCCAAATAAATTAACCATTCCAATGCTGTCGGTCTGTTTGGATCCACCAAAATGACGATCGGAGAAATTCTCAAAATCGGCGACCATAATTTGACGGATTAATTTTGGATCTTTTATAAGAATGCATGGTTTGTGAAAAATGTAGAATCCCAACAAGCGAAGATTTGTGGCGGCTGCTTTGTGCAATATACCAAGATGCCATCCTGGTGCTGTTCTAAAAAGTACAGCATCCTTGAAATTACCGAAAATTGAATCTGTTGGCAGTGATTCGACTCCACGTCGTTTCCAGTAATTTAATTTGTATTTCGCGTAAAATCGAAAGAGAAGAACAATAGCGCAAACTAGTAGTAATGTTGTGATGATAATTGTCATATTATCGGTACTTTAATTTTTTATCGATTGTTTTTAAATTTCTTTTCTTTTTCTTTTCACTGATAATTTTTGTTTAACAGTTTTTCCAGTAAAACTGTTTTGCAAACAACATCATAAATAAATTAATGACTAGTATAATGTTTCTTCAGTTTGGGTTCAAAGGAAAAGCGATTATTCTAAATTAAAAGAAGCATCTGAAACATAATTAATAAAATAATTATAATTAACATATTTAAGCGTTTTGATGATTGAATGATAGTTTGGTAGCAGTACAAAAAGGTCCAAATTTAAACGTTCCAATAATTAGAAATTCCAAAGTACAAAAAGTCCAATAATTAGTTAATTATTAATTAATTAATTTAATTAATAAATTAAAATCAAAATTGTTTTAAATAAAAAATTATAATTAAAATTTGTAAATTTAAATTAACATTCTAAAACGTTAAAGACTTTATTAGTTTATTATAATAAAAATAGTTAAATTTTGTTCTATGTAAATTTTTACTAAATCAAAATAGAGATAAGTTTTGCGAAATATTTTGTATAAGAAAAATTTAGAAACTATTTTATTTTGATTAATTTTGCTTTAATAATCAGTGAATTTTATTTTAATTTTAAATTAACTTTATTAATAAAACAATTGTAATTTTTGTAACTTTTATAACTTTGAATCTAAAATAATTTTATTTTATTCTTTGATAGAAATATTTAAAATTTTTTAGAATAGTTGAATTTTTTATAGATAAATTTTGTCAAAAAGTTTTGAAAATTGAATTCTTGGAGCGGATTTGATTAAAATTTTTATAAAAAAATTAATTCCTTCGAGAAATTTTTTATTAAAATTATATTGAAAATAAGTAAATTCAAAGGAAGAATTTTATTATTTTGAATATAATTGAATTAGTACCAAGAATTTTATTAAAATTTTTGTAAATAATTGAATTCTTTTTAAAGGATTTTAGTACAATTTTTAAAAATAATTCAATTATTAATAAAAATTATATTAAAATTGTTATGAAAATAACTGAAATCCTTCGAAGAATTTAAATATCTATAAAAATAACTTATTGCTTGACAGAAACTTTATTAAAAATTTTGAAAATAACTGAATTCCATTAAAGGATTTTATTAAAATTTTTTTTAAATAATCGAATTCTAGCGAAGAATTTTATTACATTTTTTAAAAATAATTAATTTGTTGCGAAGAATTTTAGTATTGAACTATTTATGAATGTAATTGAATTATTAATAATTAAATTAATAATTAAATTCTTGACAAGAATTTATTTTTAAAACTTCTTTTGGTCATTAAAAAAAATGAGAAAACTGTTTCAAGATGTAATAATTCTGTAATTTACATCATAATTGTTTTTTTCAAAAATAAAAATTTGTTCTCTAATTAATTTTAAAAATAGAAATATTCGTTAAACTTGAAATTAGATAGACAAATATTTACTTTACTCACTTTTATGTTTATTATGTTTATTCGTTTTTGTAATCTAGGTAAACAAATTGAAATTAAATTTATTTTTCACATTCAGAATTAAAATGAAAAATAAAGTATGAATCATAAAATTTTCTCCTTATATACGAATATATTTGTAAATTGCGGAATACAAAAGAAATGAAAAATAAAAGAAGAAAATCAATAATAATCACGAAATACGTGAGAAATTAAAAAATATTATTAATAATGACTCAAGGAAAGAAATCAAATTTTTTTATATTGATTTAAATGAAATGATTTCTTTGCTCTGTTCCAAATGAAATTTACAACTTTAATGCAATTGGACATTTTTTTTTTTTTTTTTTAAGAAATTGAAATATTTTCACGATTCTTTCATTATATTTGAAGATAATTTACAAAATAAATTTTTCAATACTTACGTAAAAGAATAAAATACGTGCTCTTTTTTCTTTTTCGTTTACTATTTAACAAAGAATTATTTATCAAATTTGGTGTGAAATAGATTTTTTTGATTTTGTATTAAATTAAATTTTTTAAAGTAAACTGTAGATTATAATTATTAATATTTAATTTTTTTAAGCTCAGTTTTTCAAAGTCAAGTTTTTTTTAATTCAAATTGAATTTTTGAGTTTTAAAAAATTTTTTTAAATTAATTAATTTATTATTTAACTTTTAAAAAATTATTACTTCAAATTATTTTAAAGTTTCCCTAATTTTTAAGTGAATTAAACTTTCTTAAAAAAGACTCATGTCTTTTTTAAGAAAGATTTGATTATTATAAAATTAACTTGATAATTAGTAATTAAAAATATGTAATAAATAATAATTAAAATTTGATAATTGATTCATAAGAAATTATTTAGAGGAAAGAATTAAGAGTAATTGAGGTTAATTGCAGTTTATTATTAATTAAGAACTTCATTGTTAAATAATTATGTAACTTAATTGAACTCATTAGTCGAACAAATATTTTAAATATATATATAAAATTCATTTAGTAATTTAATTGGTAATTAAAATTTCATTTATATATTATAGTTACATAATTAATTATTTTAAAAATGTATTTTAAAAATTCTAAACAATTATTTAAATTTAGGGAGTAATTCGAAAAGAAAACACTTAAAAATTGAAATGAAGCATTTTTTTATTTTGTGTGTGTGTGTGTTTTTTAATATTACAAGCGACTCTGCACATTACGAACAACATAGGTTTCTCCAAACAAAGGACAGTTTTTTGTTAAAGGCAATTTTCAAATTTTTTTTTTCCCTTTTAAGAATTAATTTAACTCTCAAATCAATAATCTTTCAGTAGAAACTCTGTGCACAGTTTCAATTTCAATAAATCATTAAATGTACAATATAATATTTCATTTCAAAAAAAAAGAAAAAAGCAAAAAAAATCTATAAATAGTTTATTAAAATATATTCTTTAATTGGAATATTTAAAACATTGTTTTTAAAATTTATTTCTCATTTAAAAAAAAAAGAATTGTGCGTTCAATAGTGAGAGAGTTAAATTAAATCTTACTCATCTAATATAATTTTTACAGATTAAACATCAGATATTACATTTTATATATCTTATTTTCAATTTTTTTCTTTTTGCAATTTTCGATTATCGAAATTTGACAATTTGACAAAAATTTTATCTAAAACTGTTATTTGCATATTAAATACTTAAAAATTAGATATTTGACATTTAAATAATACAATCACTTATATTCTACAATCCTTATAATACTAAATTACCGATGTAATTTTCGAGAAGAAAAAAAAATTATTCTTTGAACAATTAAGTAATAAAAATTGACAAAGAATCAAAGTTCTTCTCTTAAATAAAAAAAAAAATAAAATAACCGAAAATATCGGTATTTGAAAATTCTATTATCAACGATACATTTACAAAAAGAAAAAAGAAACATTTTTTTTTATATATAATTAACAAGAAATTTGCACAGCATTTTTTTTTTTTTTATTTACAAGTTTAACCACCATTTATTCTTTTTTATTCTCTTTCAGTTTTTCTCGTTTAAACACGAAAAATGGTGGCAAAAAACGTTTCACGGTAGGAATGTGCATTGAAATTGATGACTTTCTTTTTCATGAATCTCGACTATTTTGAGGGGGTGGGGGAAAAAATTATTTTAATCCCTAAATTTTTTTCTTGCAGTCTTTGCTCCTTTTTTTTAAAACACGTTTATTGTTTGCAAGCAATCTGTTTCACCTTTTTTTTAAAGTCTTTGTAATTTTTAAATGATAATGAAAATCGTGATAATTTGATTTTAACTGATGAAGAAAAAGAAGAAACAAACAATTGAGCATTCGAAGGAATGCTTTATTTAATTTACAATGATTGTGAAAATTGTTTGTTACTTTTTTACTTTGTGGAATGTTGTTTTTCGTTAGATATTTTCGTGAAGAAAAGTTTTGTTTTATTGAAAAGGAAAAAAACGGTTTTTCTTTGTCGAGGAAAGAAAAAAAAATTCTTCTATTTTTATTTGAATTTTCTATTACTGTGAATCTGGTGGATTCTGCGGTTGTTGAGCTTGTTGAGTGTGTGTTGTATGGGCGACAGTTTGAAGTCTAACTTGACTCGGTCCGGGACTGCCTCTTGTTGTCACAATTGGTTTTCCTTGAATTGGACTCGGTTGTCGTAGTTGCGCTCCGCTTGCTGCGACAACTTGAATTGTTTGCTTCAATGATCTCGAAGCAACTGGTATCACTCGTGTTTGTAATGGCGATTTGGCGAGAACAACTTGACCCGGTTGAGAGACAACGGCCTGTCCAGTTGACACCTAAAAGAAATGATAAATGTTCTTTAGTCATTATTTAAATTTTCATAAAATTGGCGAAAAATTGTGTTGATGATTAACAAAAATAGAAATAAAATTTTATAGAAAATTTATAATCAAAGATTTAGAAAACAATTTTTTATTAAAAGGACCTCACACGAAATACATTTGTTTTGGGTCCCAGTCGATTTTCTTATAATTTTTTTTTGAATTTTAAGTTTGTATTCAGTCTGAAGAAAATTATTAAATTCAAAAACTTATAGGACTTTATCCATTTTTCTACAAAAAAATTATTTTAATAGTATTTTCATTATAATTTGAAATGAAAATTCGTAAAGAAAATTTTGTTTTCGTCTAGATAATAAAATATTTAGAGGCAACAATTTGATTTAAAACTTTAAAGGTGTCTATTTAAAAATAAAATTAATTCCTTGTAATTAACTTCCCTGGATTATTTTCAAAAATTTCAATTATTTTTAATAGAATTTTTGGAAATTAGAAAATTTTCTCAATTTAAAAAATTTAAATTTCTTGCTTACAAAAATTCAATTATGAAAATTCTTGCAAAAAATTGAACTGAAGTATTTGCGAAAATGAATTTTTTAAGAAGATTATTAATTTAAATCTTTTTAAGAATTTTATTAAAATTTTAAAAAATAGTAAGTAATAGTAATGCTAATAATTAATTGGTTAATTAGTGAATTAAAAAAAATATTAATCTGTTTTAATAACTTTTATTTTTTTAAAAGTAATTGAATTTTTGCGAAGAATTTTATTAAAATTTTTAAAAATAATTAAATTTTTTCAAAAACTTTCATTAAAACTGTTACGAAAATAATTGAAATACTCCAAAGAATTTTAATATTTATATGATAATAATTATTGATTGCTTGCCAAGAACTTTTATAAGAATTTTTCAAAATAATTCAATTCCATTCCAGTATTTTATTGAAATTTTTTAAAATAAATAAGTTTCTGCGAAGAATTATATTAAAATTTATTAAAAATAATTGAATGTTTCGTAGAAATTTAATTTAAATTGAATTGTAAATAATTTAATTCTTTAGAAAAATTTTTTAGAAATTTTTAATAATTGAATTAAGTATTTCTCGACATTTTATTAAAATTGAATTAAAAATAATTAAATTTCTGCAAAGAATTTTATTATTTAGAAATATAAATGAATTCGTGCCAAGAATTATATTCAAATTTTTGAAAATAATTGAATTTTTCCTTAGGATTTTATTAAAATTATATTGAAAATAATTGAAATCCTCCAAAGAATTTTAATATTTGTGAAACTAATTAATTGCTGGACAAGAACTTTATTAAAATTTATTAAAATAATTGAATTATTTTCAAATTTATTAAAATAATTGAATTATTTTCAAAGGAATTGAATTCTTGTGATGAATTTTGATATTTATCAAAATAATTGAATTTTGGAAAAGAATTTTATTAAAATTCTTTAGAATAATTGATTTTATGGGAAGAATTTATGCGATTTTGTTGTTTATCAAGCTAATTGAATTCTTTTGCAAAATTATTTACAAATTTTTGAAAATAATTGATTTTCTGCGACGAATTAAATGTTATTTATGAAAATATTTGAATTATTGCAACGAATTTTATTGTTTTATTAAATAATTGAATGTTTCTAAAAATTGAATTCTTTCCTTAAATTTTAATAAAATTTTTAATAATAATTGCATTTTTCAAGGAATTTATTTGAAATTGTATTAAAATATTTGAAATTCTGCGATGAAAATAATTGAATTTGTAAATGAAATTTTATTATTTATAAAAATAATAATTGAATCTTTTCGTAGAATTGTATCAAAAAGTTTTTTCTATAATTAAATCTGTTGATAAATTTTATGAAAATAGTAAATAATGAAAATTATTGAATTGCAAAAATCTTTTGAAAGTAATTGAACTTTTGTAAAGATTTTTGAATTCTTGACGAGATACTCGGGAAAATTTTAAAAAAAATGGAATTTCTTCGAAGAATTTTATTACTTTTGAAAATAATTGAATTCTTGGGATGAATATTGTAATTTATGAAAATAATTGAATTTTATTGACAGGTCAGGGAATTCAGGGAAAAGTCAGAGAAAGTAAATTGTCAACGAAGTTATACAGTTGAAAAAAAAAATACTCACATGACTGAATTGTTGAACACCCGACGGTTGAACCTGCTTCATAACTTGTTGAAGATGTTGCACAGTCATTGTCGTAGGCATCGACTGTTTCTGAACAATCAATTGCGTCGGTACACCACCTTTCCCAGTGACCTGTGCCAATTGCGCCACCTTCTGCCCCGGCAATTTCCTCTGAGCCAGCATTTGCGGATGAAGTTGTAGTTGACGAATCTGCTGCGAAGTCGCAGTGCGCACCCCCATCGCAGACGTTTTGACCAACGTTGCAACCGGAGTGCCGCCCGTCGACGTCGACGCCTGCACCTGCAGTCCAGCCTGTGCGAAAATTTGCGCCGGCGTCAATCCCGCTTGTCCCGGCACCTGCACCTGAGCGACAGTCTTCGTCTGCTGGAGAACAGCCGAGGCCGCTTGCCGTTTGAGCAGTGCCGCCATCTCCGTCTCGGTGACGGGCCTCGTCACTTGCTTGCCACCGGCGACTGTCGTCTGAACCGTCCCGGTCGATGTGATGCCCTGCTTCATGAGAGTGGCGGCGCGTTGTTGAGCTGAAGTCGACGCGGGCACTGTGACCGCGACCTTTTGCGCGCCACCGCCTTGCGATTGAAGGACCTTGATGCCGTGCTGCTGACGCAGGAGTTGTTGTTGTCCGAAGTACTGGAGTTGAGCTTGCGTTACTTGTTTGCCGCCGGCGGTTGTCACGCCGACGAAGTTCCTCGGGGTTGTGACCGTGGAGCTTGGCACCAGGTTGACGGTGGCTATTCTTTGGGAGGTGGAGATGTTCGCGACGCTGACGACTGTGGGTGTCGCTCGGGATTCTTGGAGAGCGAGAGTCGCGCCAGGTCGGGATTTTATCGGAGTGGTTGGTGTCGAGGTGACGGTAGTGGCGGTTTTTATCGATGACGTCGTAGTTGTCGTGACCGTAGTCGTAGTCTGCGCGACTTGGTGAACTTGTGGAGCGGAACCACCGGACGGTTGTGAATGTTGTATTTGTATTTGCTGCTGCTGTTGTTGTTGTTGAATTTGCTGTTGTTGTTGTTGTTGTTGTTGTTGTTGTTGTTGTTGCTGCTGCTGTTGGACAAGTCGCGCCGCGGCCTGTTGCTGTTGCTCCGCGCTTAACACCGCATTTTTCTTCTCCTTCGCGATTCGATCCGCCTTTCTTGCCGCGATTTCCATCGGCGACGAAGGCGCCTCGTACTGAATTCCACATTCGGCGAGAACGGCGGCGTGTTTCGGATTTTTCATCGAAGGATTCATGCAAAGTGGCTTTGTGGTTGGGGCCTTTTTATTCGACACGGCTTTTATTGCGTCATGCCTCTGGCACGATATCGAGGTAAAGGAATAATTCTTATCCTGGTTGTACAATTGGGACGTTCTCATTGGTCTGTTGGTTTTGCTTTGTTGCTCGGCAACTTGTGGCATTTTATAGACGCCCTTCTGCTTCTTCTGCTTCTTGGGAGTGGTGTCGTAGAGGAGTTTGCCCTCTTCCCTTGGGACAATGACGGACTCGTAACGATTTCGACATTGCTTTGGTGAACGATAAATTCGCGCGGTATTATTTACAATATCGGCCACCAAATCCCAATTGGGCGTCTGTCCGGGTGAGAGGACGACTAAATTCAGTGGTAGACTCTGATAGACTTGAATTGATTGCAGGAGGGACCAGTCCTCGTGTATTGTCCATTCGAGAATATTTTCCTGTTCGTTGGGCGATTTTAGGAGAGGCGGTTTCAAACCTGACATTCCACTTGACATTGGTCTTACTATTCCACGGAGTTTGTGGAGTTTCATGTCGCGACGCATTTTTGCCAATGCTGGCGATGGTCTGTCGAACAGTGAACGAGGAGCGAACACTGATTCCTCCTTGTGACGCACTTTCGTTGGACGACGACCTGAGAAATTACAATCAATTAAGAATTACAAAAAATTATAATCATAAGAAGAAAATATTCTTTTTCTTTTTTTTTTATGTTCCAACTAGTCAACCTTTGAACCAAATGAACTAAATATTTTGTCAACAGAGCAAATATTTTTATGAAAAACTAAATTTTTTAAATTTGAGAACGTTAATTAGACATTTTGAAACTTTATTAATTATTCGAATATTATAATATCAGGATTGACACAAAAATTTAATTTTGTTTTTCTCGGATTTCCAAATATAATTTTATCATAATAAAAATTTTAATTAACTTATTACTTAAAAAATCAATGGGAGTTAAAAGAGTTATAAAAAATATAATTTTTACAAGGAAAAATTCAATTATTTTCTACAGAATATTAGGAAATATTAATAACTTAAAAAAATTGCAATTTCTTGTTTATAAAAATTCAATTATCATTTAAAAAAAGA
This sequence comes from Leptopilina heterotoma, assembly GCF_015476425.1. Lineage (NCBI taxonomy): Eukaryota > Metazoa > Arthropoda > Insecta > Hymenoptera > Figitidae > Leptopilina > Leptopilina heterotoma. The sequence continues at coordinate 178,669 of NW_025111040.1, forward strand.
GAACTGAAATATATTTAACAATAATGTATAGAACTACCCTCGATTATTTTCAAGAATTCCAATAAAATTCTTTTGAAAATTCAATTATCTTCCATAGAATTTAAGAAAATTTCAATTAATTAACAAAATTTTAATAACCTGTTTTTAAAAAATTCAATTTTAAAAAAAAAATGTCTTTAAATATCAAAAAAAAATAATGTGACGAATTTTCCTGGATTATTTTTAAGAATTTAAATAAATTCTATAAAAATTTTAATTTTTTTCGATAGAAATTTGAAGAAATTTAAATTTTTAATAGAATTTTTAAGAAATTTAAATTATTTTAAAAAATTTCAATTACTTGTTTATAAAAATCAAATAAAACAATACAAGTGAAATATTTTTAAAAATTAACGTGGCGAACTTTTCTCGATTATTTTTAAAAGAATTTTAGTAAAATTCTTTAAAACACTTCAATTATTTTTTGTAGAATTTTAGAAAATTTGAATTAAAATATTTTTAAAAATTGATGTGTCGAAATTTTCAATAATTTTTCCTAATAAAAGTTTAGATAATTTTTGTATCAAGTTTATCAAAATTTTAGTTTTTTAAACAGAAAAATTCTATTTTTCTCAAAGTATTAAATTAAAAATTTCTAGAATATTCAATTCTTTTTAAAAATTGAAATTTAAAAAAAGATTGTTTAGAATCTTCTAAAATTCATTTATTGCAGAAATTCTTATAAAAATATAATTTTTTTAGAATTTTAAATTAAGATTATTTTAAAAATTAAATACTTTTTTTTATAAATATTTAATTATTTCTTCACAAAAATTGAAATTATCAAAAATTTGGTTTAAAACCTTCTGAAATTCAATTACTTTTGAAAATTGCAATTATTTTGAACTAAAATCTTTTCTAAAATAATTATTATAATCATTAACTTAAAACATTTTTTTCCTGATTCTCCTGACTTGTGACAATCCAGAATAATAAAATTTCACTTTGCGAAGGAAGTAAATTTCGTTCATTTAAACGATTAAATTTTTAGGAACATAAAAATTTCTTTTACAAAAAACTACTTAAATTTCACTTGAAAATTTTTTAGTAATAAATTTCTCTTGTTAAGAATTTCTCTTGTAAATAATTTCTCTTGTTAATAATTCCTTTTGTAAAAAATTTCTCTTGTAAAAAATTATTCTCGTAAAACATTTACAAAGAAATGTATTGAAAAAAGAATTAAAAAAGAAAAAGAAATGGAAAATATTCTCTCACCATCTCTCTCGCTTATGACAGGATCGACACGAATTCGTTTTGGTTCTTTCTTAACGAATACAGGTGGCAATTGGGCCTCGGACATTGGCGTATTTTCGTACAAAAATCCCAGCGAGTAATCAATGTAGACGTCATTGTTAGAAGTTGGTGGAGTTGGTGGACACCACATCTAATAAGATTTATTTATTTTTAAGTATATTTATATATATACAAATTTTTTGCTTCATATATATAAAAGAAAAGAATCCATAAATCTTTTAACGTAATTCTGATTGATGAATTCATTTTTTTTACTCATACTAACCGGCATCTGTTCCATTGTGTTCTCTGATAACCAAATCTGAAAAATTAAAATTTCACATAATGAAACAGTTCATTTTATCAGTGACGAAATTATATTCGAAAAATATTAAATTTGTATTTCAAATTTACAAAAAGAAAAAAAATTTTCAATCTAAATCTATGAATTCTAAATGAAAATATTTCGTTCATGATCAATTTTTAAATTTATCAAATCAATGAATCAAAAGAATTTCAAAATTTGTTTAAAAAATTTAGTTTGAAATTTATAAATTACTTTTTTAAATTTTCTTTTCTATTTTATCACTTTGCATTTTTACAAAACAGGAATTTTTTTTGTAATTTATTTCTGTTTTCATTTAGTATTCAATTAAAATTTGCAGCTAGACTTTGAAACTGAGACTTACCGTGAGAAAAAGTGATATTCTTGTTAAAAATCATTTTTATATTTCTTTATTAGATATAAAAATCAAATCTTATGTATTTTATTGTCAAAAGAAATATTTAAAATTTTTTCCTTCTGTTAAATCGGATTTTTAACGTATTTTAAAATTTAACTAGAATTTAATTGTAATTAAAATTATAAATTTAATTAAAAAATGTTTATTAATTCTAAATTAATATTTAGAATTGTAAAAATAAAAAATTTAGAAGCTTGATCATATTTAAAAGTTAATAAATTTATAAGTAAAATATTAATTACTTTAAAAAGTAATTATTATTATTAATAATAGAGATAATTAATTTGAAAATTAATTGTTTTTAAAAAAGCAAAAAGAAAATTTACGGTAGATATCGTTGAGGATAGAAACTTGAGATTTTGTTTGGAAAAAGAGTGTTCCATTTTTAAAATTAGAAAATCGAGTCAATAGTATTTTTGTATATTTAAAGAGTCGAGTTTTTTTTTAAATAAAAAAGAAAAAAAAATTTTCTTGTTCTACAAAGCAAATTTACATTTACAATTTGTATTTTTAATTTTTGAAGTTGGAAAAATCTGTTAAGATTTGTTAAATTTGATGAATTTTGAACTAAATTGTACTAAATTTTTAGGCAATTTGTAAATAATTTCTACTAATTTTAAAAATAATTTTTGTTTTTTAATTTACAACTTTAAAAATAGCTGCAATTTTTTAAATTTCAACCTGAAAAATATTTTCAATTTTCCACATTTCAACTTTTTAAATTTCAGCTTTAAAATTATTTTTAATTTTATAAATTTCAACTTTTTAAATTTCAGGTTTGAAAATAATTTCCATTTTCTAAATGTCAACTTGAAAAATATTTGCAATTTAAAATTTTAACTTTTTAAATTCCAATTTTCTAAAATTCAACTTTGAAAATAATTTCAGCTTTAAAATTATTTAAATTTTTTAATTTTGAACTTGAGAAATAATTTCAATTCTCTAAATTTCATTTTTTTTAAATTTCAGCTTTAAAAATATTTAAATTTTCTAATTTTTAACTTGAATAATAATTTCAATTTCCTAAATTTCAACTTTTTAAATTCCATCTTCAAAAATATAAAAATTTTCTAATTTTTAACTTGAAAAATAATTTTTTTAAAAATATATTCTAGTTACAATTTTTCTAACTTGAAATTATTTTCGAACAAATTTATTTTGTTAATTAAAAAAAGAAGTCGAGACTCGATGTTTCAGTTTCAATAAATGGAACGCTCTTAAAGAAACAACGAAAGCCTCGTTCAGTCAAAGGCTTGTTCCAAGAACATTTCTAGCTGCAAACATTTTTGTATTAAAACTAAATTACTCCCTCCCCACCAATTTTTTTTTCTCTTTTTGGTTTCCGCGGCTCGTTTAATGTGCCTGCTTATATCTTGGCTGTCTCCAAGTTTGGAATGGCAAAGGCAGTGTTTTGGTGCCATTTTTTATGTGAGTATTGATCGGTTCTCACGCATGCTTTTAAAATCTTTTTTTTTGTTTTTTATTTTTTTGAAATTTGATATTAAATATATACAAGATTCATGAATGAACCATTTATTGTAAGTGCGGCCATGGACAGCCTTGCCACACCAAACTGATATGCAAAAAGAAAAAAGAAAATTTGCACATCTTCGATAAACTTCCAACCATAAACAAGCACACCGAGCAACTTTTGACACCAAAACGGAACTGAACCTTTGATTGAACTTGACTTGGAAACGTACCAAGAAATAAGTAAACACATTTTGTAATTTTTTTTTTATATAGCAAGGAATATTTCGTTTATTTCCTTTTCAAGGACTCATTCGATCATACAAAATACAGGCGCGCACAAATCGAGGCAATTTTTTTTTTTACGTTTTTTTTGTTCATTTCTCCCAAGAATTCTCTCAAGAAAAAAATTATAATAAAAAAAATATATATATATATCACGAGCTCGCAAAATAAACTACCACAAATATATTGGACTATCGATATTTCTAAATAGAAACAAAAAAACTGTGATACATGAATTTAAATTTCCATTCTCTCTCTTCTCTCTCTCTTTCGATTTCTATAATACAGCAGTCATGAGTCTTTAAATTTTTATAACTTAAATCGTTTTTTTTAACCTAGTCCGTCATTTACAAAGCGTTAAAAAATTGCACGCTTCTGGTTTTGTTTTTTTATACAGTGCTAAAAAATATTACAAATTGTACTTAGTACAAAAACGAAAATTTCGCAATTATTTACAGACTTAAATTCATTCAGAAAACAATAAACTCAACTTTAATAGTATTATTTTTTTTCCTGTAACTTAGAGAAAAGGGAAAAAGAACACCCGACGCGTTCATTATTAAAAAATATATTAAATATTACAACAATAGTCATCACCTTGAAAATAAATTCATCTGTTTATCGCTTCCAAACATTTCTCTATTTTTTTATTTAAACTATGATGAGTGTCCCATTTTTTTTTACACCGAATTGTTGAGCTTGTCATGAGGAGGAGCTTGAAAACGAAGAGATCGTTTTAGTGGGACTTCACTTTTTTCCTCTTCATCGTCGGCAATATCCACCGTTTGAATGTCTATAACTTTTGATCCCGAGGAGGAATTTTTTAGTTTTTTTATTCGTTTCTTCATTATTCGGGTCGATGGTGTTGTTGTTGTCTCACTATCAACTTCACTGTCTATATCTGTCAATATATTCTGGGAATTTTTTTTCTTATCCAATTTTGTCGACGCTCGAGTTGTAATTGTCGATTCACAACGATTTAGCGAAATTATTGGATTTTGTTTCTTCTCCTCGGAATAATCGCCGTTTTTTCCCTCGTCAAGTTTATTGAGTTTTACTTCAAGTTGCGGTGAACGATTATTTGGTTTCGCCTGGGAATCGAGTGTTAAAATTGCAACAACTTTTGCCGTTCGTTGCGGTCTATCGGATTCATCGCTCGATTCTGCGTTGCCATTCGTCTCGTTCTCGCTTATCGATGACTTTCGGCGCAATTGTTTCTGATTGGACGGCGACAATGAGCGAGAGGAAATAATTTCGCATTTTGATTTTTTGATTTTTAGTTTAAAAGTCTCGGGCATTGGTGTATCGGGTCGACGTCGGGTTAGATTTTCTGTTTTTGTTATTGGGAGAGTGGGAAATTTTGGGGGGAGTTTTGCTTTCTTTGGGATTGTATTCGGTATTTGGAAAACGTCGTTTGTTGGCTCTACGTTCTCGACAATTAACGGCCTTTTTCTTGGTCTTCCAACTTTCATTGGTCCTGGTAGTGGAGTGTCGGGTCTTCGTTTTATTATTATTTTTTGAATCTTTGGAGGAGGCGCGGGCATTTGAATGGCACAGGAACGAGTAAATCGGGTTTGTTCTCCGGTTTTTGATGATGATTTTGAGGATTGAGGATCTTGATCGAGTGATTTTATTTTTTTCGTTGATTCGGAGTCGAAGGATTTGTTTTTTTCTTCTGGTTCAAGGGGACTTTCGGATAATTCCGCGTTCAATTTTGTTCGACGAGTGGAAATTCTTGGAACTTCGAAAATTTCGGATGAATCTTTTGTTTCGGTGATTAAACATTTGGTTTCTTTTTCGATAGTTTCCGGTGTTTTTCTTTCTTGGTGTTCGTCGTCAGTTTTTTTATTTTTATCCTCAATTTCTTTGTCGGTTGTTTCCTTTTCTTTCACTTCTTTGCTCTTCGCTTCTTTTTCCTTTACTTCTTTGCTTTTTGTTTCTTTTTCCTTTACTTCTTTGCCCTTTGCTTCTTTTTCTTTTACTTCTTTGCTCTTTCCTTCCTTTTCCTTTGTTTCTTTGCCCTTTACTTCTTTTTCCTTCGCTTCCTTATCCTTTGTTTCTTTGCCCTTTATTTCTTTTTCCTTTGTCTCCTTCACTTCCTTTTCTTTTATTTCTTTGCTCTTTATTTCTTTTTCCTTTGTCTCCTTCACTTCCTTTTCCTTTATTTCTTTGCCCTTTATTTCTTTTTCCTTCGTCTCTTTCACTTCCTTTTCCTTTGTTTCTTTTTCCTTCACCTCCTTGTCCTTTGTTTCCTTTTCCTTCGTCCCTTTTTCCTTCACTTCCTTGGATTCACTCGCCTCACTTTCCCTGCTGTCGATCTCCAATTTCGCCGACGATCTCGTATTGTGCTTCGAGTCCTTGTCGAGTTTCTTCTCGAGCTTCACCGTTGGACTCGCGGAACGACGCGAAACGTCCGGCGCAAGATTTGCTTTTAATTTCAAAGTCGCGCAGGCTGACAACAAAACGTGGGGCACAAGATTTTTATTTGAATTCTTCAAACCGTCCTGTAATTTTTGCTTCATTTTTATTGAAAAATTCTCGGGGGTTTTGGAGAGTAATTCTTTTGAATTTTCACCCGACGTTCGTTGAACTCTTTTCGGGAATAGAGAAGATTTTCGATTTTGCGATGAAACGGAATTGTTAACGTCACAATTCTCCGTGTCCTCGTCATTCGTTGTTTTGGCGAAATTTGATTTATGCGAAGCTCGCGTCACATGTGCGGGCGAATCGTCTGAATTTTTGTTTACTTTCTCATCGGAATTTTGCACTCGTTCATCATCAACGTCGGCATTAAGATTATTAGCATTAACACTGGAATCAAGATTAGAATTAACATTCAGATTAGAATTAGAATTAACATTATTATCCTCCTCATTGTCATCGAGACAGCCATTCAATTTTTTCGAAGTATTCTTCTCCTTAGTGAGAAAATTCATTTTCGTATTTTCCAATTTCTCCAGACTCAAAGTTGGAGTAAGTAGAATATCCGAATCTTGAAATTTCTTATTTGAATCGATTGAATTCGCCAATGGTGATGATGAATTTAAACTCTCGTCGGTTTTTGAATTTTCGTTTCGCTTTCTCGAGTAGAAACCACGGGGTTTTTTCGCAGTACTAGGAAGAATTGGACTCACGTCCAGTGTCCAGAGATTTATTTTCACATTTCCCCTTGATCTTGTTCGGGGACTGTTTAAATCGAGTTTATTCTTTTGCGACAATTTGTTGGAAATTGATTTTCGCTTTCCATTTTCGGGTCTATCGTCGTTTGTTGATTCGTCCTCGTCTTGACTTTGACTCGCTTGACTGAATTCGTCGTCTTGACTATTGACAAGCTCCTCCTCGTCTTCCTCTTCTTCTTCCTCTTGTTCTTCTTCTTCATTTTCATCATTGTCTTCGTTCTGTGATTCAGTTTCCGTTTCGGTTGACGTGTCTGTTTCACTTGACGATCTATCGGCTTGAACTCTACGATTATTTCTACGCGAACTTTTTCTACCCGGCGGAATACGCTTACTATAATTTTTCTTAGAATTATTATTACTATTAACCTGATTTTCCGCGTCCTCGCGACCAAATGTTAGGGGTTTTTCTTCATCGTCATCGGCCAATCGCATTTGTCTTTCCTCCTCGTCACGTAATGCGCGCAGTCGATCCAATTCCCATTCTTTTTTCTGCTGCTCAAGTTCACGTTCGGCTGCTGCTAATTGTGCCGCTGAGAAACTTCCCTCTGACTCCTCAATGAAATTCATCGCGTATCGTTCGACCGGCGTTAACTAAAAATTCAATACAAAATATTTAGTTCATTTCTAATTTTATTTTATTTTCATTTCTTTCTTATTTATTTATTTTTAGATAAATAGATAAATAGATTTTTAAATTTTCACTTTACGAGTGAAATAAATAAATGATGACAAATAACAAGTACCTGTGAAACTAAGTTTTGAACTTCGATTTCGGCTTTACTGATTTGCGTTTCATCTTTGTCGGGTTCGTCGAGCGGGATATTCTCGTCGAACTCGGCCAAGTCGGCAACTGCCTCGGCCTTCGCCGTCTTCGCCGCTTGAACATCGAGATCTTCCTCGGCGGCGGCCAAAGCAGATTCCAAAGCTCCGATCGCCGCCTTCTCTTCGCCAGCTGAGTTTTGCAACAATGAGGAACTGTCCCTTTGAAGCATTCTCTCGCGTTCTCGCGTTTGATCAAGAACTTCGGCCATTCGAGTTGACGCGTCGCCCTCCGTTTGATCGACATTGAAAATATCCTGAATTGTCGACTGTCGAGCGAAAAAAAGGAAAAAAAGTTTATTTAAATTCAAATAAGTTATCACTTAAATACAAATTTTTTTTTTTTTAATTATTCAAGTAAATTAAATTAAGTTATAATTGAAATAGAAAATATGTTGTTTTTTAAATTAAATTATTAAATGTGTTTAAGTGAAACAAAATTTTCCGAAAATAAAAAAATAGCTATTAATACTTACGCTCTTAAAGTACGCAGTTGTAAAGTTTCCACCCTCAATCGCAAGATCGCCGAGCAATCGTTTTTGATTCGCTTTCTTCAGAATATTTTCCTCTACTGTTTTATCACTAACTAGTCTGAAAACAAAAACAGAAATTCCCTTTTTTATTTATTGATTCATTTATAGTTTTTAAATCAATATTTAAAACAAAAACATTTAAAAAAAACTAAAAAGGAATATAAAATAAAATTTTAAAAAAGTATTCTCAAATATTTTGCAATTTGATAATTAAAATCACGCGTCGAAGAGGGATTTAATTTATTTCTTTTTATCAAATTTGAGCCAAGTAGATATAAAAATATTTGTTTTTAAATTTATCTTTAAAATTCTGCAATATAAAAGTTGTGTAATCATAATGATATAACATTTTAAATAATATTAACTCATTGTTTATTACGGAAGACGGTCTAAGTAAACTAATTTATTTATTTTCTTAAATGCTTCTCTAAATAGACATTTTATTGGCAAATTTCTCTTCGACACGTGGATTTTTTTTAAAGTTTGTACAAAAATTTGTTTTCTGTTTTCTTCTTATTTCGAGAGAGAATTCTGATTTTTTCCCTAAAATATCGAGAGTTAAATTATTTTTAATAAAATTAATCGTATATTCTTAAAAAGTTCACTTTTTATTGTGAGAAACAGAAAAAATGTAAAGTTTTTAAGAACAACAAAACAAAATTTTTTTTGTATCAAAACTGCCCTTAGACTGAATAGATAAAAGCCATACAGCCTTACATTTGCTTGAAATTTTATTTACCCACAAAAATTGAGACTATTTCACAATTTATAATGAAACAGCGGAATTATTTTTGTGGGAATAGAAAAAAGCATTTTTTTAAATTCTTCTAAATTTCAATTATTTCCGAAAAATTGCAACTGTAATTCATTCAAAGAATCTTCAAAATTATTTTTAAAATTTCAAAAATCGCTAAATGTGAAAAATCTAATTTTTTGCTTTGAGTTTCGAAAAAAGTAAAAAAATATTTCTTAAATTTTTTGAAAATGGAAAAGAATTTAAAATTTTTTAAATTTCAATTATTTTAAAAAAATGAAATAAAATTTTTTAAAAATTCAATTTCTTTAAAAAAATTTTTTGATAAATTTCAATTATTAAAACTTGAAAATAATAAATTGAATTTCAGAAAAGAATTTTATTATTTATAAAAATATTATAAATTTTCATAAAAATAAAAAAATTTTTGAAAATAATTGAATTTTTTGCGAAGAATTTTATTACTTTTGAAAACAATTGAATTTCTACATAGAATTTTATCAAATTTTTTTTTTAAAAATAATTCAATTATTTTGAAAAATTTCTTCATAATTTTTAAAAAAAATTATTGCTTTCAACAAATTTAATTCAAAATGTATTGAAATTAAATATTGAATTCTAATAAACAAATTATATCAAATTTGTTTAAAATAGTGGAATTTTTTAGAATATTATTATTGCTACTGATAGGGATTGTCTTCCTGGTTCTAGAATGCTCACGAAAGGAATTGATCAGTGAACAAGCTGGCCTAAGAATATTTTGTTCTTGCATCATTGCAAAAGCAATTGGACACTTTAAGTTTCAATCACTGATCGATGATGCTCATTATTAGAATTATTATTCTAATAATTTGGAAATATATAATTGTAAATAGTAATCTACATTAATAATCGTTGTATGTTTGTTATTATATAGAATTTCATAAACATTTTGGAAAATAGATTAATTGTTTGAAAGAAATTAATTAAAATCGTTCTAAAAATAATAGAAATTCTGCGATAAATTTTATTAGTTATGAAAATAATTGAATTTTCCAGTACTTTTAATAAAAAAAATCCCTGAATTTTCTGACTTCCTTGATTTGTGGAAACCCTGAATTAGTTTAGATCGAAATTAAAGAAATAAAAGAAATTACCTATAAATATGAACGTCTCTAGTTTGTCCAATTCGATGACATCTGTCCTGAGCTTGAGCGTCCATTGTCGGATTCCAATCGCTGTCATAGAAAATAACAGTATCGGCTCCTGTCAAATTGACACCAACACCTCCCGATCTTGTCGAAAGAATAAAACAAAATATCCTCTTATCAGCATTGAAACGTTCCATCAACACTTGTCGTTGATCAACTTTCGTCGCGCCGTCCAATCGTAAGTAAATATGCCCATGAAAATTGAGAAAAGCCTCGAGAACATCCAGCATTCTTGTCATTTGCGTGAATATTAAAACCCTATGCGCACCCGACTTCAATCGCCTCAACAATTGATCGAGCGATTGCAATTTCCCGCAGTCATATTGAATGAGACGTGGCTCTGGGAATTGTGTCAACATTGACCTCGCCACTGGATGAAGTAGCGCGAGTTTCGGCGATAAATGACGTTTCAATTCAAATTTCAATCGCTCCTCAGCCCATAATTTATGTGGCGGTGGATGCGAACAATGAAAACGTGGCATTGGCGCTTGAACAGCCGGCACGTAAGTGACGAATCTTTCGAAAATTCCCTTCAGCTCTTCGACAATTTGTTCCGTTGATTTTATCGCCTCGGCCAGTGCTTCGGTTCGTGAGAAAAATTGCCTTCGCGTGCGTGGTTGATTTTCCTTCGCCGTTTTACAATGCATCCAACCGCCGTGCCACTGGCAGGTATTGGACGGTTTACCCAATCTTAGTGCCATGAAAAGATCCTCGCCGTAGAGTGGACACGCGGCGCATCGGGTCTCATTCACGTCGGCGAGTAAACGCAATTTACCTTGACGTCTGCGGCGTCGTTCGTCCTCGACGTGTGGCATGTGGAATTCCGATTTTGGCTCCTCTTTGTTTATCGTCACTTTAGTTTCTTTGACAACTGCCGCAGCAGCTGTTGTTGCTGCTGCTGCTGCTGCTGCTGCTACTGTTGTTGCCACTACTGGTCTTGTGACGATACTCGGACGTATTTGTCCCGAAATGTGGGCCTGCGATGTGTTCATGTTTAATTGTGGTACGCGAACAATTGGCCGTCCACCGGAGGTTGTCGTGACAACGCCGCTGAATACTTTGTTGACGCCCGTTGTCGTTGAGAGACCGACGAGTGATTTTGAAAGTACTGTTAAACGTTGTCCGCTCGGTGTTACGACTGTGTTGGCGTTCTGCTGATTTGACGTGAGAAGAATGTGTCGACCGGTTGCTGTTTGTACCAAGTGAGCGAAACCCGATGGCACCGCTATCCTTTGCACTGAATCGCCCTGCTTCACTGTTACCGTTTGCGTTGTCAGTCTTTGTAAACCCTCACGAATGTTGGTGTTTGCCACTGTTATTTTTTGCGAGGTCGCTCCAACAGTTGCTATTGTTGATGAAGATGGTGTTGACGAGGAGGTTGTCGTTGAGCCAGCAGTTGTCGCTTGCAAATTGTGCGGCAGTGGAATTGCTGAAAAAGATAGAAAAAAATTCATTATTTTATTTATAATGTTATTATTAAAATTAATATTATTATTGCTACTGATAGGGATTGTCTTCCTGGTTCTAGAATGCTCACGAAAGGAATTGATCAGTGAACAAGCTGGCCTAAGAATATTTTGATCTTGCATCATTGCAAAAGCAATTGGACACTTTAAGTTCCAATCACTGATCGATGATGCTCACTATTAGAATTAATATTCTAATAATTTGGAAATATATAATTGTAAATAGGAATCTACATTAATAATTGTTGTAAGTCTGTTTGCTGTTTGAATTTAGTTGTTTTATTATTAAAAAAAAAAATTAGGAAGCAAAAAAGAAAAAAAAATTCAAACTACAAACAGACACACGATTATTATTGTAGATTATAATTTTTTAAATTCTTTAAATTCTAAATGATTTTTTTTTAAATCTTATAATTTTTGTAATTTTTAATTGGAAATAATAATTTAATACTTGTATAGAATATCATTAACATTTTTGAAAATAAATGAATTTTTTCGAGAAATTTTATTAAATATAATAGAATTCTTTCAGGGAATTGTATTAAAATTTTCGAAAATAGTTGGATTTTTTCACGGGATTTAATTAAAATCGTATTGAAAATATTTTAATTTTAATTCTCATAAAGAATTTATTCAAAACTTATTAAAATAATTGAATTTTTGCGAAAAATTATATCAAAATTTCAAAAATAATTCAATTTTATTAAAATTGCGTTAAAAATAATTAATTTCTTTCAAGAAATTTAAATTAAAGTTTAATCAAATATAACTGAATTTTTTTGAAGAATTCTGTCAAAATTTTAGACATGGTTTTATTGAATTCTTACCAAAAAATAATTGAATTCTTTCGAACAATTTTTTCAAAATTATAGAAAATAATTAAATTCTTTCGACGAATTTTACTGAAATTTTTAAGAATAATTGAATTCTTTTAAAGAATTTAATTAAAATTGAATTGAAAAAATTTTAATTCTTATAAAGAATGTAATAAAAAAATTTTCAAAATAATTGAATTTTTGCGAAGAATTTTATCAAATTTTCAAAAATAATTTAATTCTTTTGAGAAATTTTATTAAAATTGCGTTGAAAATAATTAATTACTTTCGAGAAATTTAAATAAAAATTTAATTAAATATAATTGAATTCTTTCAAAGAATTGTGTTTTAAAATTTTTGTAAATAATTGAATTCTCCTGACGAATTTTATCAAAATTTTCCAAAATAATTTAATTCTTTTGATGAATTTAAGAAAAATTGAGTGTTATATAAAATAATTGAATTCCTGTGAAAAAATTTATTAAAATCGCAAAATAATTTAATTTCGTTCGAAGGATTTCATTAAAAAATTTAAAAATAATTCAATTCCTTTAAGAAATTTTATGAAAATTATATTGAAAATAATAAATAGTAATTAATTAGTTAATAAATGAATTTTCTTAAATTTTGAATTTGAAGTTTAAAAAAAAAAATTTAAGTTGTTTAAAAATAAAAAAATTTTGTAATTTGCATTAATACCAAATATTAAAGTAAATACTGCGTTTCGCGGATTAAATTTGCTTGTCATTTTAATTATTAGCAAAATTGAAAATAATTATTTTAATAAATGATTGTTATTAAAATTACCTTTCACACTTCCTTGATGTGGAACCAATTGAACCGAGTAACCTTGCAATTGCTGACCACCCGCAACTCTCAATGTCACGCCTTAAATTAAAAAATTTCGTTAAATTAAAAAATTGCCACTTTTGTCTATAGACAAAAGTCTATAGACAAAAACAAAAAAAGAGAAAGTAAATTTTCATTTAAAAAAATATATTAATTTTAACAATTATTGTTAATTTTGTAAACAAATTTTTTAATTTAAAAATAAATGTTCAATTAAAAAAAATATATTAATTTTAACAAAATGTTAATTTTAAACAAATTTTTAGTTTCAAAATAAATGTTAGATTTAAAAAAAAAATTTTAACTTAAATAAATTCGAATTACCTTGTCCAGTGGGTGTTTGATTGCTCGCGCTCTTAACTAAGGGAGATGTTCCGACTCTTGGCGATAAAACGGCGCTAGTTATACTTTTGGCCTTTGGCTGTTGAACGACATTCGTAGCTTTTGCTTGATTCGACAATCGAACGTTGATTTTAATTTTTCCCGATGGACAACGAGGCGGTGGTTCCGGTGTACTGTCAATTTCTTCAATTAATTTACGCGGTGTTTTTAAACGCCTCGCTCTGTGAGCGACAAATGCCGTTAACATAATTTCCACCTTCACCAGAAGTAAATTTACACACGACAAATCGATATGCTGGAAATGGAAAATTTATTTTCTAAATAGAACGAATTTTTAATATAAAATAAAAATATATTTAATTATTTTAATATGAATATAATTTAAAATTTTAATGAATTTAAAATTAAAACTCTTAAATACAATTATGTTTCAATTGAAAGAAAAATCGTTTTATATTCAAAATTTGTTAATTTTGAATATACAACGATTTTTCTTTTTAAATTTTTAATATGAAAAAAAATAATTCAGTTTACCTCAAATGGATCGTATTCGAGTGCATTGGCAATAAGTGAAGAGGTGACGAATTCAATACCCTCCATTTGAAATGGCGAAATTGTTGGACGAACTTCGAAAAGATTTGGATGATTGCAAACTTTACGTAACTGCATCAATACATTTATGACACTCAACAAATTTCCACTCGCCAGAGTTTCTCTCGTTCTAAAAAAGAACATATTTAATTGTAACATTCAAAAAATATTTCTAGCAATAATATATATTCACAATCGTTGTATAAATAATAAAATTCTTATCAGGATTTCAATTATTTTCAATACAATTTTAATTAATTTCTTCGAAAATTTCAATTATTTTTAAATATCTTGTAAAAATTCTCCTAAAAATTCAATTATTTTAAAAAATAATTGAATTTTTCACAAGAGTTCAATTATAAAAACTTTTAATAGAATCCAATTCAAGTATTCAATTATTATCAGAAATAATTAAATTTTCGATGTACTGAAAATCATTAAATTCTTGTAAAGTATTTTTAAATTAATTTGAAAATAATTCAATTCATTTCAAGAATTTTATCAACATTTTTTTCAATAATTGAATTTTTTCGAGAAAATGTAATTAAAATTGTATTGAAAATAATTTCATTCTTGGCAAGATTTTTATTAAAATTCTTTAAAATAATTAAATTGTTTTAAAGAATTTATTTCAATTTTCTTGGAAATAAAAGATTTTTTTTTAAAATAATTTTTACTGAAAATTTTGAAAATAATTAAATTTTTTAAAAATTATTAATTGTATCTTCAGACAGGATACGCGTGTCCTAAAAAATTCCTCTTAATCGAACACACGAGTTTTTATGAAGAATTTAATATCTCGCTGTTTAACAAAATAAACACAAAAACAGAAATTGAAAAAACTGCATTGTGGTCGGCAGCGAAAATTATAAAGTACTTATAAAATAAAATTTGAAACATTAAAATTATTCATAGAAAATTAAATTCTTTTAAATAATTTTATTAGAGTTTTTGTAAATAATTACATTTTTTTTTAAGAATTTCATTAAATTACATTCATTTTGTAAAAATAATGTAATTTTTTGAAGTAATTGAAAAATAATTTAATTGAAAATTTTGAAAATAATTGAAATTTACAAAGAATTTTATTAAAAACTTTTGAGAAAAATTGAATTATTTAGAAAAATTTGTATTACAATTTTTAAAAATAATTGAACCTGTTAGAGAAATTATATTAAAATTATCTTGAATATTATTGAATTTTTTCATATAGAAATTTTATTAAAATTGTATTGAAAATAATTGAATTTATCAGACGAATTTTATTATTTACAAAAATAATTGAATTTTTGCCAAGAATTTTATAATTTATAAAAATAATTGAATTTTTATTAAAACTCTTGAAAATAATGGAATTTAAATAATATTTTAAAAAATAATTGTATTCTTTCGAGAAATTTTATTAAAATTGAATTGGAAATAATTGAATTCCTCCGAAACATTTTATTATTTATGAAAATAATTAAATTTTTTTATTTATGAAAATATTTTAATTCTTGCGAAGAATTTTCCTATTTATGAAAATAATTGAATTCTTGTGTAGGATTTTACAATTCATAAAAATAATTTAATTGTTTCGAAGAATTTTATTTGAATTTTTGAAAATAATGATTTCTTAAAGAGAATTTCATCAAAATTGTTGAAATTAATTGAATTTATATTAAAATTCTTGAAGTTTATCGAATTTAATGAATATTTTTAAAAATAATTGTATTTTTTTGAGAAATTCTATTAAAATTGTAGTGAAAATAATTGAAATTGCTCTAAAGAATATTATTATTTATAAGAATAAAAATGAAACTCTTGCGAAAAATTTTATTAAAATTTTTGAATAAAATAATAAACGAGAATATTTAATATTATGTACTTAATTAGTGAATTCTTTAAATTTAAAATCTGTAATCATTCAAAAATACTCACTTTGCTCGGGACATGAAATCATCATAAAGATATCTCTGTCTTTTCGATAAGCGACACATAACAACGTGTTCATACTTCTTTGGCAGTTGTTTCTCTACCTCAGTCTTTAACCTCCTGAGTAAAAAGGGTCGTAGGACCTGAAAGAACAAAAGAAATTTTTTATTTCCCCATAAAAATATTTTCTGCATTTATTTGTTTTATTTATTTCCTTCATTTATTTATTTTATTTATTTTCTTCAATTATTTATTTATTTCAAGGGCTTTTAGATTTTCTTTATTAAAAAAATGTTTTTCCAGACAGGATACGCATGACTTATAAATTCCTCTTATCGGACACACGAGTTTTTATGGAAAATTTTCCTCTCTCGCCGTTGAGAATATCAAAAAAACACAGAAAAATGAAAATTACAATTGCCCTGTGTGTCGGCGGCGAGAATTGTTTTTTCTTTCCTTTCAATAATTCAAGTACGTACAAACCTTGTGTAGTCGTCGGATAATATTCTCGTTGTATTCACTATTTCCCTCAATCATTCCCGTCACTGGATTACTAAACCATTCCTTAAATTCTCTATGTGACTGAAAAACATTTGGCATGAGGAAGTGCATCAACGACCAAAGTTCCATTAAATTATTTTGAAGTGGTGTTCCCGTTAGCAACAGTCGCCTGCAATCGAAATTTTTTACTAAATTATGATAATAAAATAAAAAAAATTATTATAATGAATTATAATCATAACTATATAAAATTATAAATTTTTAAAATTATTAATTGTATCTTCAGACAGGATACGCGTGTCCTAAAAAATTCCTCTTAATCGAACACACGAGTTTTTATGAAGAATTTAATATCTCGCTGTTTAAGAAAAAAAAACACAAAAACAGAAATTGAAAAAACTGCATTGTGGTCGGCAGCGAGAATTATTTTCAAATAGTTACAAAAAAAATTACCTTTGAGTTTGAAAATTGAGAAGCAATTGCCATCGTTGTGATTTGAAATTCTTGATATTTTGCGCCTCGTCTAAAATTAAATACTTCCATTTTTTCCGTCGAAAACTCTGATGATCCTGAATGACAAGTTTGTATGAAGTGATACAAATATGAAATGCATTTGGCTTTGTCCAACCAGTTCTCTTTTGTTTACGATCCTTTTGCGTACCGTAATATGTTAATATTTTAAAACCTGGACACCATTTTTTACACTCCATTTCCCAATTTAACATAACAGACGTAGGAACAATGATTAAGTGCGGGCCCCAATTGCCCTTTTCGCATGCAAGATGCGCCAATAGTGCAATTGTTTGAATTGTTTTTCCCAAACCCATTTCATCGGCTAGAATTCCATTTAATTTTCTCTCGTACATTGTCACCAGCCAATCTAATCCAATGTGTTGATATTCTCGTAACGAGTGCTTTAGAAGGAATGGAACTTTTGTTACGACCTGCAATTGAAAAAAAAAATCGAGTTTATTAAAATTTGTTATTTAAATAATTAAATTCGTTAAATAATTCTCAATCTCTTATTTATTGAAATTTTGAACAGTAAATTTAAAAGTTTAAAAAAAAAATAAGTTGTCGGGATGTCTTTGCAATTAAGAATGTTTTATATTCTTTATGCAAAAGACAATCTCATTTATTCTACCTCCCTTGAAATAACAACAAGCAAATGAAAAGCGTAGTTGCTTTGGATAGTGAAGGCGTTTTTAAACTTAACTTTTTTAATAAAACTTTTTTTGTAATATATAGGGAAATTTATTGTGAAAATTCTTTACTAAAAAAGAATGTGTTATAAAAATAAACATTTTAATTAGAAAAAGAAAGTATACAAAAATATTTTATAAAAGTTGTTATTACAGGACTCAGATCGTCTTTAAGACGCAAAAAATGATTATTTCATTTTTTTTTCTACAAAAACACGATTATTTTTAAAAAAAAACTTAAAAAAAATTCTTTAAAATATAAAATTTATTTCAAAAAAATTTTCCTAAAGTACAAACTGTTTAAAAATTTTTCAAATAATTATTTTTGGGAATTCAATAATATTTAGACAATTTTTTGACAGCTAAATTAATCAAAAAAGAAAAATGTCATTTAAAATTCAATTATTTCAATTTATTTTTGCGATATTTCGATTATTCGAAATGTTTTCAGTTAAATTAATATTCAATAAGTCAACCAAATATTTAAACGAATTTAAAATACAATTTTTAATGAAACTAAACTCTTCAGAATGTTTAACTAAAATTATTTAACATTGGAATTTTTAAATATTAATTTCAAAGCTTATGAAATTGAATAATTTTTTATAGTTTTTCAGTAAATTTATTGATCACTATTATTATTAATTTCTTCAAAATTGAAATTACTCTTAAAAATATTTCCAAACTAAAAATCTTCTCTAATCAATTATTAATTATTTATGGGTAATAATTTTGAGAAAATTTTTTGATATCTCAATTAAAAAAAAAAATTCTTCTAGAATGAGTCACTTGAAATTTAATTATTTCTAAAAATTTCTATTATAACTCTTTCAATTTTCAATTATTTTCTAGAATTTTTAACTAAAACACTTAAAATTTTTTAAATTATTTTTAATAGCTGATTTTCAGAAGGTTCCTCAAGAATGCAATTATTTCAATAGAAAAATTCAATTTTCTTTTGTATGTTTTTCATATATTTTTAAATTCCTCTTTTTTTTATAGTTTTTAAAGAGAAAAAAAATTCAATGACAATTCATAATTTTTCAATAATTTAAAAAAAAATTACTTTTGATAAATATTTAAAACTAAATTAGTTAAATGTATTTTAATAAATAATTTCACATTTTAAGACTAAACTCCGTTTTTCTACGTTGAACGAATTTATTTTAAAAATTTGATGCAGTGAACAATAATTTTTAATGAAATGAAAACTTACGCTTGTCGTTTGTAAAGTATTTCCTTTTGGTTGTATACTTTCAGCCAAGGCGGCAACGTCATCCATTTCATTGCTTTCCGCTTCTTGAGTCTGGAAAAAATTACATTTTTTTTAAATTAAATTAATCGATATTAAGAAAATTTGAATAAATACTTGTTAATGAGATACTAAAATTAATTAGTTCAACAAATTAAATTTAATTTGTATAACTAATGAAAATTAACTAGTTTCATTAAATTTAGCCAACTCGTGTAATTAAAATTAATTTGTTCAACTAATTAAAATTTTTCTACTTAAAATTAATTTGTTAAAGAAATTAAAACTTCTTTAACTAATGAAAAACGATTATTGTATAAAATTGTTTTAATTACATTTCTTTTAAACTAGAAATGAAAAAACTTTCCATTTCATGAGCGAAAATTATGCAAACTTACGGTATTATTGAGTGATTGCTCGCCGGACAAATCCTCGAGAAGCGATTTAAGACCAACTCCCGTCTCATCCTCGCTTTGAGTTTGAGAATCGTGATCTTTATCATCATAGTCACTCTCGTCACTTTCCGATTGATCACTCTTCTCGTCCTCGTCATCTTCTTTCTCGCTGCCTGCTTCAGATTCTGCAAAAAAAATGCGAAAAAAAACATAGTTTTCAAAAGAATACAAATTTTTCACTCGTTTCTTTCTTTCTAAAAACAAACTCTCAGACAAATGCCTCGATAGCAGCAGAAAGTAGGATTGAGCTGAATGAATCTCGCACCTTCAGAAACGGTAGTTCGTCATCATTGATAAAAAAAAAAAGCAAAAGAGAAAGACAAAGGAGAAAATTTAGAAAAATTAAAAAAAATTTTATAAAGGCAAAAAGAATTGAAAATATTTACACAAAAGAAACTTGAAAAAGCAAATTGAAAGAAAAACTACCTCGATCAGAAACCTTATCAACATCCATTGGAATGTCTTGTCCAGCTCCATATTTTGACATCAATTCATCAATAGACATTTCATTTTCAGCCTTAAGATCGTCCAGTTCCTGTTTATGATCGACATTCTTCTCGAGCTTCTCCTGCTCCATAATTGTGTCCTCCTCATCATCAGTGGATTCATCAGAAGCAACAGTAAATTCAGTATCGCCATCAGCGCTCTTTTCATTTTCCTCCTCGAAATTCTCCTTTAATTCAGGCGTTAAACTTCTGTCCCTCTCATCGAGATAATTCGGTGGCAATTCTTTCAATAAATCTTCCAATGGAATAATTGATTCCTTCTTTAAAAGTTCTACTTCTTCTTTATGATTCGATTTTATTTCCTCCTCCGCTTTTGCTATTGTCTCCTCATCGTCATCGGAACTTTGGTTTGGTTCGAATTCGTCTGTAAAGAGAAAATTTCAACAAAAAAAAATTGTAATTACATTTAGAAAATAGGTGAATTATAAATTTATAATTTTTGTTCCCTACTAAAGAATAAAACTCTCAGACAAATGCCTCGATAGCAGCAGAAAGTAGGATTGAGCTGAATGAATCTCGCACCTTCAGAAATGGTATTTCGTCATCATTGATAAAAATAAATTTTCAAGAAAAGGAATTGAAAAAATAGAAGAAAAAAAAATAAAAAAAAATGTTGTGTAAATATAAATATATTTACCATCTGAATGTTGTTTTCCTGAGGGTATAGGCGATGAAATTCGAGAACTATTTATTGATACTGGCATACTTTGACTCCCTTCGGTCTTATTGAGGCCCTCGGTCAACCAAGTTGAGTATTTTTCAGTCTGATCGACAATAAAATTGAGATGCTGATCCAGAGCTTTTTTCCTCTTCTCTTCCAGTCTCGTTTGTTGCTTATATTCTACCAACTGAAAAAATAAACATCAACATTATTTAACTTTTCTACTCCTTTCGTTTCTTTTTCTATTTTTTTTTTACTTCTTTTTCTATTCAAAAATATTTATTATTATTCTTTTTAGTTTTTTTATTCTTTTGTTTCTTTTTCTATTCTTTTCCTCCTTTTTTTTTAAATTCTCTATTGTTTCTAAAAAAAGAAAGTGACTGAACATAAAAGCAATTCAATCCAATTTATTAATTAGAATATTAATGTTCCCACAACGAGCACACAATTAAAACATTGAAAAAAAGTCAAAATTGCCGGCTTATAAGTGTGGGGTGAAGTTCTAAATATTTATTTTTAAACTTTTGAAATGAGACAAAAAAAGAAAATTACCTTTTCTACATTTGACCAGAAAGTCTTTATCTCTTTTGCAACGAAACTCGCAATTTTCTTCAATCTGAGCTCCTCGAGTTTCTCCGCTTTTTGCGCTTGGGTTGCCTTCTCTTGGAAATGCTTTTGAATCATTCGCGCGCATTTTTTGGCAGCAGCTTTCTTCCATTTTCGTTCTTGGGCAAAATCAGCGGCAAGCCAAACCATTTCCTCCAACAAATAATCCCAATGGGCTTTCGATCTCGCGGGTTCTTGGACTTTTGGTAATCGCCGCTCGGACCACAAGCCCTCCCTTTGTAATTCGGCAATCCTCTGCATTACGTACGCCTCCTGGAAAATAATTATTCGAATTTTTGAATTTTTCCTTCAATCTGTATCTAAATTTTGTTTTTTATTATTATTTTTTAATTATTTTCTATTCAGGGTTGTCGGGAAAATTTAATTTTATTATTTAGTGTGGTTGCAAGATTTTGATTTTCAAAATTCCCTGACATTTCTTTGACTTATTTTGTTCTTTTTTTGTATTTTTTTCTTTTTCTTTAGACTGAATAAAAATTTTATATTGTTCTTAAATGGAAATTTAATTTCTAAAGGGAAACATAAGAAAAAATCTTAATACAAGAACTGAATATTCACTTTAGTAAAATTTTTTAAATTTCAGTAAAATTATAAAAATATTAAATTATTTTTAATTGAATTCTTGGTTTTACTTTTCAATTATTTCAATTATTTAAAACATTTTTAACTACTTATTCATAAAAGTTCAATAATCTTAAGAGAAAAAAATAATATAGAATTCAAATATTAAAAAAAAACTAATTCTTTAAAATTTTAAATCCTAAACTTTTTCGAAACTTTAATTTTTTAATAAAGTTATAATTTTATCTTTTTATTATTAACTAGTCAATGATAATTTTATTTGCAACTTTTTTGGAATTAAAATATATTAGGTCAATTTTGGATAAAAAATTGAATTTTTTTTAAATAAGAAAATTATTTTTTAACATTGAATTATTTATCAATTATTGAATTTAAAGATTTTGAAAATTCTATTTCTTTTAAAATCTGTAATGATATTCATTTTTTTAAAAAATTAATGATTATTTTAAATTCAGTAAATTTTTTTTTTAATGATAACACTTTTGTTAAAAGTAAAGTTATAATTTTCGTAACTTTCCTAATTTTGAATCGAAAATAATTTAATTCTTGCATAAAATTTTATTACGAATAACTTATTATTAACTTGTTCCTTAAATTTTTCAAAATAATTGAATATTTTCGAGAAATTTTATTAAAAAAACTTGTGAAATTAATTGAATTTCTGCTATTATTTTATTTAAAATTTTTAAAGTAAACAATTTAATTCCATCGAAGAATTTTATTTAATTTTTTAAAAATAATGTCAAGTTTTATTAAAATTTATTTATGAAAATAATTTCATTTTTCTGGAGAATTTTATTTCTTTTTTTAAATATAATTGTAGTCCATCGCAGAAGTTTAATTAAATTTTTTTAAATAATTGAAATCTGGCAAGAAGTAATTAAAATTTTCCGAAGATTTGAAAAATAAATAAATTCTTTGCATAATTTTATTATTTTCAAAAATAATTACTAATAATACTCTTTTCAGAAATTTTTTCAAAATGTCTGTTGAAATTTTTTATTATTTCTAAAAATAGTTCAAATCTATCGAAGAAATTTATTAAAATTTTGTAAAAATAATGTAATTCTTCCGAGATATATTTTATTAAAAATAATTAATTTCTCTGAAAGTCAATTATTTTTGAAAATTGCAATTTTTTTCTCACTTAGTTACATTAAAATTTTTTGACAATTCCCCGATTTTCCGTGTTTCGATCCATCTTTAAATTTGCATTGCTTCCAATTTAAATAGAGTGCAAGATCCAAAAAAAATTCTCATGTCATTCACAAAATGAAGTTTCCTTTTCTTCTCATTAAAGTAAAAGAAAAAACATGAAATAAATAAACAATTACCTGTTTGGCTTTTTCCACAATTTGTTCTTGATTACTTGAGGTATCACATGAGGCTGTTACAGAAGATGTGGGAAGTTTGACGAGTTTAACGACAGGTTGATTGCCGGGAAGTGTGGCAGGTGATGAACGATTCATCGAATTTGTCGTCGAAGATTTATCCGATGATGCTGGACTAGGAGAATTTGTTGTAGTTACTGTTTGTGGCAGATCTAAAACTAAGGGAGTTCCGCCTAAAATAAGAAAAATTACATTATGCTTTCAATATTTTTCTTTTTGAAAAAAATACCAAATTGAAACATTTTTAAAACATAGAAACACTGTGAATCACAATTCTTGCACTACATGTTTTTTGTGTATTGCAAAAGAAAAAAGTGAGTGGTTTATATAATTTTTGTATCAAAACTGCCCTTGGACTGAATAGATAAAAAGCCATACAGTCTTACATTTGCTTGAAATTTTTATTTACCCACAAAAATTTGAGACTCTTTCATCATTTATAATGAAACAGCGGAGTTTTCTCTGTGGGATTAGAAAAAATTAATTTTCTAGTGAGTTTAATTAAATATTTATTAAATTGTAATTCCACTGAACTTGAATTTTATTTCACTTCATATTTAATTCATTTTTTTTCTCTTTCAATTTGAAAATATAATTTAACTTTTATCACAAATTTGTTGCTTTTTATTTGATCACTTTTTCTAATTTTTGTACTTTTATTACTTTTGTATTTTTTTATTTCTTTTTTAATTTAAATAATTTAAAAATAATTTGGAAAAAAAAGATATAAAAAATAGGAAAATTACGAAGAAACTAGAGAAAGAAAACATGCAAATCTTTTGTAAATTCTTCCACCACGATAAATAAATAGATTTGTGACTGAAATGGGAAATAAAGCCCTAAATAACAAACAACATGCAAAAGTTTAACTAGAACAATTAAAAAATAATTCGAGTAGACTAAATTACCAAAAAAAAGAGAATTTTCAGATTTTAATCACTTCACTGAATTCTCTTTTTTATTGTTTAATTTTCCAAACGAAAATACTAAAATCTCCACTAGAAAATCACAGTAGGCTTGTTAAAAAGCAATTTTTTTTTGTAGAGAAATTAAATAATTTACGACACAGATGTGCAATAATTTTGCAATCATGGCAAAAGTTTTCAACATTAAATATTATTCTCACTGTAGAATCAATCGACTACATTAAACAGTTACACGATAAAGAAAGTTTGAAATTTGGATCTCGAGTGTCTACCGATTAAGTGAAAATATGAACATTATTATTTTTTTTTTTTTAAATAAATTTTTATAATTTAATTAAAAATTTTTTTATAAATTATAAAACTACTTTCTTAATGACCCACAAGTTTTAAACGTTCAAATGAACGAAATATAATTTATTGAAAAAATTCCCAAAATGGAATTACAATTAAAAATTTCAAAGTGATAAAAAATAATAAATTTCTATAAAATATGTTTCAACTAGTAAAATTGAGGATAAATTTATTTGTATAAATTGTTAAGAATTGTTTATTGATTAATAATAAAATTTATTTTAATAATGAATTTTATTAGGTATTTTAAAATTTGTTATTAAACGACACTAATGATAAACAATTTTTTCCCTCTTAATTTCAATTTTAAATTTGAATTTTCTTTAATTAGTAGACACTCTGAAAATATTTATTTTTAAAAATATTCATAAATCAAATCGTAAGAATCTTATTCTTTATCATGCAATTTGTCTGCAGTGCTATTCACATCAGTCGAACTAAAATGAATTTCAAAATGTTCTTTAGACTGAAGAACTGCATTAAAATTACAAAAAAGGGAGTGGTCGCATAATTTCTACTATTGTTTATAAATAAAATTTTTCTTAGTTAAATTTGGAACTTTCATAATTTATGAAATTTTGAAAAATTTAATTTATTCCAAGAAATTTAATTAAAATTGAATTGAAAATAATTAAATTCCGTCGAAGAATCTTATTAATGTGTAAAAATAATTAAAGTCTGGCTAATAACAAGTTTATTAAAATTTTTGGAAACAATTGAATTGTTTTGAAGGATGGAAATGAAATTTTCGAAAATAATTATCAGTAATAATAATTATTACTGTTTTTTTTTTTGGTTAAGAAGTGATTTATTTTTTAAATTTGAATCTAATAATCTCTTGATTTTTTTTCCAAATAAAATTCTCATTGCGACCACTCTGATTAAATGAACGAATAAAATAAATATATAAGTGAACGAATTAAACATTGAGCGACAGGCCTACAGTAATCACCTATAATGAGAGCGGGTGCTAGAGTAGAGGTGGGTGAAGGGTGAACGGACACTGGTGAGGTCTGAATGGCAGCTCGGATGGCAAAGACCATGCCATGGCGGCCCCCTTGTGGCCTACCTGGTATATGTCCTAAGTGCGCAAATCATTTATTTTTCACAAATTTAAAAAAAAAAGAAAAGAAAAAAGTTCCTTCTATAATTCTCAACCAGAGTTGCCACAAAAATTTAATTTTGTTTTTCCCTCATTTCCAAACAAAATTTTGACTTCTTCCATGACCCTAAAGAATATTCTGATTCACTCTAAAAATTATTAGATACTCAAAAAAATGTTCTATTAAATTTATTTACAAATTTCTTCAAAAGTAAAATTATTCAAAAACATCAATAACTTCATTTTTGAATAAATATTTAATCATTATTATTTTTCCATAAGAAATAAGTTTTGCGAAAAATTCAAATTCAAACCTTTTTGAAATTCAATAACTTATAAAAATATTATTATAAAACAAGAAGATATGAAAAATTTTCAATTTTTAAAGATTTTAATTTGAAATCTTTTCAAAATTCAATTATTTTTAAAAATTCACACTATAATGCTTTTAATATTCAATTATTATTTACAATTTTACACAAAAATTAATTTTTAATTCAATTTTTATTAGAAAATTTTACTAGAATTCAATTACTTAAATACAAAAATAAATAATTTATTGAATAATTGAATTCTTTCGACAAACTTTAATAAAATTTTTAAGAATAATTATATTTTACGAGAAATTTGATTAAAATTGTATTAAATATAATTCAAATTTTAAATCTAATCTAATCTAATCTATAATTGAAAAATTCTGCAATGAGTTTTATTATTTATGAAAATATTTGAATTTCTGATTATATTTATGAAAATATGTAATTAAATGTTTGTGTAGAATTTTATTAAATTTTTTTTTAAATAATTGAAATCCTTTGAAAAATTTTATTAAAATAGTATAAATACTAAAAATCATCGAATTTAAGAACATTTTTAAAAATTTCTGCAATCATTTGTAATTTTTGAAATTACATACTTATTTAAATTTCTACGAAGAATTTTATTGAACTTTTTTTTTTTTAAGTAATTGAATTATTGTAAAAATTATCATTACAATTTTTAAAAATAAATTAATTCTTTCAAAAAATTGAATTAAAAAATTAGAAAATGTTATTTAAAATAATTATTACATTCTAATAAACAAATAATATCAAATTTTTTAAAAATAATTGAATCCCAGTAAAAAATGTTATTAATTATAAAAATAATTGAGTTATTGTCAAAAAATTTAAAAATAATTGAATTCCTAGAAAATTTTTATTATTTACGAAAGTAATTAAACGTTTGCGTAGAATTTTATTAAAATATAAAATATCAATGTACAGAAATAAATAAATAAAAATGTTTTGAAAATAATTGAATTCTTTTGGAAAATTTTATTAAAATAGTAAATATTAAAAATCATTGAATTGAGGAAAATTTTTGAAAATAATTGATTTTGTCCAAGAATTTTATTAAAATTTTTGAACATAATTGAATTTTTGTGAATAATTTTATTACTTTTAAAAATAATTGTATTTCTGCAATAATTTGTAACTTCTCCAAAAATCAATTTTTTTATTATTGTTTTCATCTAAAATTCTTCTATATAAATTCATAATTTTTAATAATTAATTAAATATATATTGAAAAATTTAACTAATTTCAGAAGAATTTGAATTATTAAAATTTTACAAAAATCTAAGTTCTTTAAATTTTCAAATTAAATTCATCACGGAAAAAATCTTGGGTGACGTGCAATCCCAATCGTCGGAAAGTGGGGGAACTATAGTTTGGATGTGCTACGTTCTCAATTCGGGAAATCTACGTTCCCATGTTGGTGGCGCTGAACACCCAAGATTTGAGACTCAAAACCTTGGGACTGCAATAGCCGCATCTTGGGCGTTCAGCACGCCCAAGTTGGAAATGCAGCTCCTCCAAACTAAAGTCGTATCGCATTCGTACATTTTCGGTCTACTTGGAACGGCACGTCACCCAAGATTTTTTCCGTGATTCAAAATTGAAATTATATAAAATTTCAAATTAAAAACTTTTGAAGTTTATCTATTTGTGAAAATGGTAAACGCAACTCTTAAAATTCAATGAAATTGAAGGTTTTTTTATTAGAATTCGTGGTAATTTCATAGTTTATGAGTCAAACAAAAGAAACAAAAATTCAGAATTTTCTTATGAATTCTAGAAATTAAATTTTTTTCAGTACTTTTAATAAAAATCCCTGACTTTTCCCGGATTTCTCTGATCAATTCTATTTTCCCTGACTTCCCTGACCTGTGGCAACTCTGTCAACGCTTTTATAAAACAAAAAGATATTTCTAAAATCAATTTATTGTATATTTTAGAAATTTTCTATTTCAAAAAAAGAAAATATTTCCAAATTGAATTTCCGAAATTTTGAAAAAAAGAAAACATAAAATTTCGAGAGAATTTTTTTTTCAACATTGGCACACGAACCTTGTTGACTAAGTTGAGCAACGGCAGTCGGTAGAGTCGTTGAAACAGCAACGGGAGTGACTCCAATACCGGGTACCTTAACTTCCTGACTCACTGGCTGTGTGACGTTTAATGTTTGCGAGACATCCGCCAATGGAACAGTAAGATCCTCATCGTCATCATCGGGATCTAATTTATGTTGTCGAAGAAAATGTAAATATTGCGGTGTAACCGGTCGTTTTCTCCATGTGTGAAAATCCATGACATTGCCGCCAGCGTGTAAAAAGAATAATTCAGCTGCATTATCCGTATATTTATCCCTCACTGAACGCATTCGTTTCATTTTGTGCTCCATTATACGTCGTCGATAACTTGTCGTGTCATCGATTGCAGTCGTTTTCTCCGTTGTATCGGATAATTTCAATTTTTTCCTAGCCGGCGACGATTGGCCCGTCATTTGTGTTGTTGGTGCAACGAACATACTGCCATGTGATGTGCGAACAAGTTTTGGCGATGTTGTTAATACAACTTTTGTTGATGTTTGACGGGAGGGTGATGATAGAGGCGAGCCGCTCGCACTCGCGAGTCCAACGACACGTGGGGACGTACTGCCGATATTGACAATTCGCGTGACGCCCAATTGTTGCAGATTTGCAGTTGTTGTCGCGCCACTCGGTAAGACCTGGAGAAGAAAATTAAAATTATAAGTTTTCAATTTTTTTTGCCTTTATTCGAATTTTTTACGCAGAGAGAGAAAGTTTAGAATCAGACAAATGCCTCGTTTCACAGCATTAACAGGAAAGAATTGAATGGATTTCATTTCCTTCAGTATTGGTAGAATTATCATCATTTTCTTCCTTATTTCTCATTTATTTTAAATTTAAAACTTCGTACATCCAGTGATATATTTTATAATAAATAATAATCTTCAGGAATTACAGGATAATTATTTTTATTTAAAAAATTCGAATTTTAATTTAATTAAATTCGAATAATAATCTTCAGGAATCATTTTTATTTAAAAAATTCGAATTTTTTAAGGGGACACCTAAGTCACCTAAAAACAATGCAAAAAGAGTCAACTTTCGGTACACTTTTCTCGAAAACTATTATTCCAATTGTGTTCGCCCTTTTTTTATTCGATTACAAATATAATCAAGTATATGAATAAGAAGTAATACGACGTTATCTTCAATAGAAACTTTTTTATGAATATTTATACCCAAAGCAAAATAAAAATCCCATTTTCTCTGATTCATTGACTCATATCTCCGTTTGTACAACTCAAAATGATGTTAAACTTCTTATTCGTATTCTTGGAACCTTACTGAACAAAGTAAAAAAAAGAAATTACAAATTGGTTTAGTAGATTCGGAGAAAAGTGTACCGAAAGTTAAAAAATTGGAAAAAAAACAATTTTGACAGGAGACACGAAAAAAGAAAAAATACTAAAAACTCATGGTATTCAGAATCATGTAATCAGATTTTTTCTACTCTTCAGAAAAGGTTTTAAAAAGTCTTGTTCTATTCCTAATTGAGTCTACTTTTAGAAAATCAAATTTAAAAAAATCAATTTTTTTGTCATTTTTCCACTTAGGTGTCCCCTTAAAAACTCAAATCCCTTGAAATTCACTAATTTACAAAGATTGCTACTGTAACTTATCAAAAATTATTTTCAAGATCTTAATTCAATTATTTATAATAATTTTTGAGAAAGTTCTTGAAAAAATCCAATTATTTATTTTAAAGAAAAAAAGGTTCATCTAATATAACTCTAAAATCCACTTGTTTTCAATTCAATTTCATAAAATTCAGATTTTAGAAATAATTTAATATTTACATAGAATTTCATTAAAATTTTTAAAAATAATTTAATTGTTTTGAAATATTTTATGGAAATATTCTGAAAATAATTAAATTCTTTTGAGAAATTCAATGTATTGAAAATAATTGAATTCTTATACAAAATTTTTAAAAACAATTGAATTCTTTTGATAAATTTTATTAAAATTATATGTATTGAAAATAATTGATATCCTGCGAAGAATTTTATTACATGTATGAAAATAATTGAATAATTGCACATTTTTGTCTAAAAATTTAATTAAAATTGTATTGAAAATAATTCAATTCTTATATAGGATTTTATTAAAAACAATTGAAAATTGTTGAATTGTTTTGAAAACTTTTATAAAGTTGAATTTTTTTAAAATTTAAATTATTGACCAAAATTAATAAATTATTGATATTGTTTATAAAAATATAAAGTCTAACTTTCATAAAATTAAATTTTTTTTTGCATTTTTAAAAAAAATTATTTGCAAAATAATTTGTACCTAATATTAATAATTTTCAGAAAATTCTTGGCTTATTCAATTATTTTTATAACTTTGGAAAAATTTTTTATGATTCAATTATTTTTTAAAATTTAGAGAAAATTCTTTTCTGATTCAATTATTTTTGATAATTTTAGACAAAATTATTTGCCAATTCAATTATTTATATTATGATAAATTAGAGAAAATTCTTTGCTGATTCAATTATTTGATGATTCAATTATTTATGATAAATTAGAGAAAATTCTTTGTCAATTAAATTATTTTTGATCATTTTAGAGAAAATTCTTTGCTGATTCAATTATTTTTGATAATTTAGAGAAAATTCTTTTCCGATTCAATTATTTTTAATAATTCTGACAAGATTCTTAAAGAATTCAATTATTAAAAAAGTTAATTTAAATAAAAATACATTTAAAATTGAATTATTTTCGGCAAAATATAAAATTCAGTTTTTTAAAAATCCACTCTTTGAATTTTATAAATTCTTTTCTGATAAAATTATTTTTAATAATTCTAAAAAAATTCTTCTAGAATTCGGTTATTAAAAGAAATTAATTCGAATAAAAATACGTCTTAAATTCGTTTAATTAATTAACTCACAGCAATGTAAAATTAATTTTTTTTTTTAAATCCACTCTTTGCAAGTTTTAAAAATGAAAAAAAATCAACTATTTAGATTTAAGTATTTCACAGACAGAATACAAAAAGAAAGAATTTTCGTAGTTTTTTTTTTTAACTTGATACTTTACAGTTCTGTAGATTAAATTTCCTGTATTTCCCCCCATTTCCCTGACCAGTGGCAATCCTGTTTTTTTAAATTAATATTTTTTATAATACAAATACTGAAACTTTTAATTATATTATTTAATTTTTAAAATAAATAAAATTAAACTCTCAGTGTGGTAACTAATATGATAGACATAAAACACTCAATTGAGTACAAAATTATAAATTAACGAGGCCATTAACAAAGTGTAATCTCAATTTATAAATTCTGCAAAATAAATTCTTAGTAGTCTTGAAATATTAATTTTTTATTCTGGAAAAAGAGAAGTTTAAATGGCGAGAATTGAATTTTTTAAAATAGAGATTTTACAGTAAAAAAAAAAAAACAAAATTACCTGTGTGAGGCCTGGAACTTGAGAGGCAAGGACAAATTGCTGTCCTCCACCTGTAGTAAGAACATTAAGGCCTTGAGCAGTCGTAAGAACTTGATGTATATTAACTGTTTGTTGGGATCCTCCATTGTTCCCTCCATTATTTGTTCCACCCCCGCTGAGGGGTGGCAAAGTAGTACCAGGTTGTTTATCACTCATTACACATGATTCTGCAAAATTAAAATCAATTTTAAAAAAAACCTCAAACTTACAATTTCATTAAATATATATTTAAATTCGTTAAATATTTAAATTAAATTTAATAAATCTTTTTTAGAATTCGATATTTTTGGAGGTAATCGGAATTTTAGTATAGAAACGAAAAAAATTATTTATTAAAACAAAAAAAAGTATTTAATTTACTCCAAGAAGTAGATTTAGAATTTTAAGGGTAAAACGATATCAAAAAATTTTAAATAACCAAAAAAGAAAATAAAAATAAAGTACACAATTGCTTTTTTAATTAAATTTATTCTTTTACAATCTGTACAGTTTATAGAAAAATTCATATTTCAATCGAGAGAAGAAAATAATTGATAAAAGTTTAAAAAATTCAGTAAATA
Source organism: Leptopilina heterotoma (assembly GCF_015476425.1). Classification (NCBI taxonomy): domain Eukaryota; kingdom Metazoa; phylum Arthropoda; class Insecta; order Hymenoptera; family Figitidae; genus Leptopilina; species Leptopilina heterotoma. The sequence continues at coordinate 210,876 of NW_025111040.1, forward strand.
CCATTAAATTATAGAATTGTATGTAAAATTGAATGTAAAATACAAATATTCGATTCCGATGTAAAATTTACGATAAACTAATCAAGAAATCAATTTTTTTAAGACCGTGAAATTTCTCACCGGAATATTTTTAATTTAATAATTAAAACGAATTCGTAATTAAAATGATTTCAAAAAGTTATGAAACTAAATTTGAGGGCAAAATTAAAGGGGAAAAATACAATCTAAAAAATACTGAAGTAAAACAAATTTAAAATCTGTTAAAAGTTAATTTTTTTTTAAAAATTCCACTATTAAAAAATGCCAATAAAAAATATATTAATTTAAATGAAAAAAACCGCTTTTCGAACTGAAAAAGAACAATTTTTTCTATCAATCGTAAAAAAGCGCCGAAACTCAAATTCGACTAACGATCCGAGGCAATGGGTGAACTTTCGATTTTTTTTCTTCCAGAAGGAACTAATTCTCATAATTCGCGAGCGGAAATGATTTTTTTTTCCAACAACTCAATATAATTGCGTTATCGTAATTAGAAGAAAAAGCAATGTCATTTTTAAAATTACAGGAACAAATCGAATATAGCGTTTGCATCACTAAGCACTCTCGGGGCGTCTCGTTTTGTCGTCTGGTCGGAGGGGAAAAATCCATTTTTTTTTTCCTCCTGTTATCCAATTAAAACTGACCGGAAATCACTCACAAATTTTGAATAATCATCATTGACACTAATTAAAAATATTTTTAAAATGAAACATTAAGAATGATAATAACGAATTATTGATTAAAAAATTTTTCAACTAAAAAAAAAACCTCGCCTAGATACAAAGGAAATTTGACGACCGCCATATTGGCGTTGTCCCGACACGAAGACAACTTACCATTTCGGAATCACAAGATTCCGCCTCCTAGGTCGCCCATCCACGGGAATAACTATTTCACCCGTGATTAATAAGCGACAAATTAAAAATGGATACCTCACGTAATTTGTTGGGAATTCGATATATCTAATATTTTACCGAACATTTTTGCTTGACTCGCTCAAGGACGCAGAGACACTTCTAAACATGGCGACGGTTTCCGACAAATTTCGTCTCCTCAGCGAGGCCGAAAGAAACAACGTCGCTTTCGTTCAATTTACAAAAGCCACCGTCAGAGCGCGCACATCTCGAACGTAGCGATTTTCATTGGCTGAAAATGCAATGAAATTTGGCAACATTGTGCATTCTAACGATTCTCATTGGTTGAATGTTAAAGAGGCAAAAAAAAGGGTGGACTTCCGGTGGTTGGAGTCAAATCAGCAACTCTTTTTTGCAATTTCCTCTAAAAGGTCCGAAAAAAAAAATTTTTTCTCTTTGCACTATAGGAAAATCAAGAAGAGTATAAAAATTAATGTTTCGTGATTTTTTATTTAAGTTAAATTAACTTGAAAAGAAGCTGATAATTTCTAGTTGAAAAAATGCATTTACGTAACGTGAGTGAAACAAATGCACTTTCAATTTTTATTCATGTAAACGATGTAAACTAACCTCGATAAAAATAATTCTATTTACGAAAAAATAGAACTCTCTCTAATTATTTATTTTCAACAAGTAAATATTGAATATTGAATCTTTTTTCGAAATTAAAAAACCTTTTAAGCATTTCCGTTCCGCTAGGACTGGACGATTGACATAACCTCAAAAATCAATAGATTTCGACTTTCATTTCGAAAAACGAGAAATTTTAAAAATTATAATTTACAATAAATAATAAAAAGACTAGATTTTTTTGAAAATTATTTACTTTTTCAATAAAAGGTTTAAAAATACCTTCCGTTAGACTAAATAAAGCATTGACGATAATTACGAACACGTGCTTGCCTAGAACACCACTATTTATTTTGTTTGCTACAAAAATTACAAAATAAAAGAAAGTAAATGATAATTCAAGGTAAACTTTAATTTAATTTTTTGTATTTACAATATTAGTTAATTCAGTTCAATTTTTTGGTTTATTTTTGAAAAATGGCTGAGGACGCGACGCCACGTGCCAATTATTCCACTATTATTTTTATTTCAAAATCAACGAATTAATTATTTTATTATCAAAAAAAATTTACCTTATTTACTCCAAAAAAAAACCAGTTGATAAATATCGATGAGGACGTCTGCGTTTCCCAAGAGACTCATTGAATTAAAATAATCTACTGAGAAAGGACATTGACCGAGTGTAGAAAACTTTTAGCGAACGATCTCCCGAAGTTTTCTACCTTGTAAATATTTATCAAAAGCATTTTTCCAAGATATTTTAAAGAGAAAAGAAATTATTCTTGTATTATTAATCATGACTAGAGAAAAATATTTGTGACTATTTTTTTAATAATTGTATAAACACCGAATTTTTTTCACTATAAAAAGTTTTGTGGATTAACTATTTTAAAAATGCTTTTAACTTTATTAGAGAGTTGATAACTTTGTCGTGTTGACGTTGCAAGAAAAGTGGAGAAAAATCGAGGGGAATACAAGAATATATATACGATATAAAACAATTTCCGAGAACCGGATATTAGGTTTTTGGGTAGTTTTTTGGGAGTAAATGAAGTCAATTAAAAGCTTTAAATTGTATATAAATGTAGTTGACTGTTGATCAACGTAGTTAGAAATTTACATATCCGTTATTTAAATTTACATATAAAGTTTGTGACAATAATTGCTTTATTAAACGAGCCTCTTATTAAATTTAGAATATTTTACATTAAATTATATTTGTTTTTAAAAAAATAACTATTTGACAGTTTTTTGATTTATTTCGATGTAAATTTTTTTCTTTTTTTAAAATTTATACGATGGCGGAAATGAAGCAGACGACATTCAAGATTCAACGAGTTTGACAGTTTTTTAACAAATCCGATAAAAATGTCACGATTAAACAGTTCTACTCACGAAAATCTAACAGATTCTATTATTAAAAACTTGTTTAGTAAAGGAATTTTCACAGACTTTGACTTTATTAATAAGGATACGAAATTGTTGAGTAAAATCACCGGCTTTTCGTTTAAGGTACTTTTTGAGGTTATGTTTTCAAAATCGGATTTTGAAAATATAACCTCAAAAAAATACCATAATTCGAACTTATATAGTTTTATTTTTATGAAAATAAATAAATAAATTAAATAGAGAAAAATTAATGTTTCTAGAGAATTGTTGAAATTAAAAATGAATTCTCCGAGTTTCGTGGAGGTTGTACCACAATTGTAGGAGCCGATTATTACGAAAATGAAACAGTTTTCACGTCAGGAATATTGAAGTGAGTTTTTTGAAATAATTGTCGAGTTAAAATATTAATTTTTTTTTTTATTTAAGTTTAGACAAGTTGTTGGGTGGTGGATTTTATTCGAATCAAATTTACGAATTTTGCGGAGCCTCTTCAGCTGGTAAAACACAATTGTGCTTGTCGATTGCAACAAATATTGCATTGGAAAAAAATTATGTTGTTCATTATATTGATACGAAGGGAGATTATTCAGTTACTCGAGTCGTTCAGATTTTGAATGCAAAAAATTGCAGTGATGAGGTAATTTATTAATTCTTTGTCTGTCAAAATTTTTCTTATTTTTCAATTTCTTTTATTATTTCTCTTTTTTTTCTCTTGAAGGATATTGTACGTGTTTTAATGAATATTAAAGTAACAAAAATCACGAATTCGAAAGGAATATTTTCTATTTTGAATTATTTGGGAAATATAACAAAGGAGGAATTTAAAACAAAATTATTAATAATTGATTCATTGTCTACATTTTGTCTTACGTCGACTGCAAAAACTGAGACAATGTATTCTTTAATTCATTTAAAAAATATGATTCGATTTATTACGAATGAATTTAATATTCCTGTGATAACGACAAATTTAGTGACACAATGGACAGAGGAAAATCCATTGAAAAATGGTGTAAATGTCACGATTTTTAAACCAACATTGGGAAAATTTTGGTACACAGTTCCAAATACAAGAATTTTATTGAAATATTTAAAAGACGAGGAGAGGGAAATTTCAATTTGGCAAAGTGTAGATTTCAAAATTGGCACTTTTTGTAATTTAAATATAACTTCCACTGGTTTTTCTTAGTATAAATTTTGTTTTTGCTAATTTTTCTAATTTTTTAATTATTTATAATATTGTAATAATTTCTAGGAAAATTTGATTTTTTCTCAATTTATTCTATTTGTTAATTACGTCAATTGTCAATTTTATTATAAAATTTATGTATAATACCGAATAAAGTATTTAATATTTTTGTATTTAATTTTGAGGTTATGTCAATGCGCAGATCCAAATATTGCAAAACTTAACTCTAAAAAAACAAAATAAATAAAAAAGTAAAATTAAAGATTAAAAAAAAATCAATGTTGTTAATGAAAAGAATATAAAAGCGGTTAAAAAAATAAATTAAAATAAATAAAATCATGTTTTGCTTGTCAATTTATTCATTACAATATTTTACTAATAATATTTATTACCAATAAATTATTAATTTTATTCATTTTATTATATTAATATTAACACTTTTTTCGACACTTTCTAATTTTGAGGTTATGTCAATACACATCCAAGTGTCAAAAAAACTAAAAATATCTCTCAAAAAAAGAAAAGGAATTTTTGGTCAAATAGTTTTTTTTACTATTGTTATAGAAAATTAGTTATAAAAATATAATTATTATTTAAATTTTGGCAGAAAAATGAGCGGGACTTCCGGTGTTGTTATATATGTTAAATTGTTGCGACGTTGCCATTTTAGTTCTTTTTCACCTTTTAGTTGTGTTGGTTGCCGGGTTCAAGCTTTTTACGTATACATGAAAGACCTTTAAAAGTAATAATGAGATAGTGTAAGTAAAGTTGGAAAATGCTTATATATATACATATATGAAAATTGTTAACACCAACGCAATTTTAAATACGTATATGTTTTATGTATATACAATTACATAGATTTTATACGTATATTTCTATATGTGTTGGTGATTATTAGTCATTATTAGATTTTAGTTCAACTAGATATTATTAAATTATATAAATATATATTATTATATTTGTTAAAATAAAAGAAATGGCTTCCTTGGTAGCAGATTATGGATCCTCTTCTGGTTCTGATAATGAATCTGATATTAATTCCGAGAATGGTGATAGCATGTAAGTTAAATCTCGATATTTTTATAATTAAAAAACCGAAGCAACTTTTGGGTATGCGATATTCTGAATTCTAACCTAGAAATTCTTTTGATGTCAATATTTTTTTCAACTATTTTCTCACGTAAAATTTCGAATAATTGATGTCATTTTATATTATATAAATAAATTGCTGTTTATTGAAGTGTGTTCGTAATAATTTTCAGTTTCCGATGATCGGGTCTGAATTTGACTCTTTTATCGATTTTTTCTTTTTTGAAAATAAAATTTAATAATTAAGGAGATTTTTAATTAATTTCATTAATTTTTTGCATTTTGCATATTTAAAAATTTTGACTAACATAACCTTAAAAGGATAGAAAAAAAATTTCTGCTTTTTGTAATTATTTGTATTATTTAATTGAAATTGCAGTAAAGAGTAAATAATGTAAAAAGTAAATAAGCGAAAAGCGCGAAAGGAAAAGAATTAAAAATGACATAAAATATGTTAACTGTTCTTTGTAATCTGATATTGCCTAACTCTCAGTTCGAAGGAAAAGGAAGAGGATTCCGACAGTGATAATGACGACGAGGGCTATGAGAATAAATTGCAAAATGAAAAACTTCCATTACCGACACCTGATTTTAATGGCACAACCACCATGAAGACTTCCGTATTCTCGAATCCATTTGTCGAGGCTGAAAAAGCAAAGAGTGCAATTCTTGAGAAACACGTGAAAATGACACCAACATTAGACGATACAAAAATGATAAATGGCAGAAAAATATGTTGGAATTATCGTAAGGGTCGTTGTCGTTTCGGTCATAATTGTACATTTGCCCACGATTCCGATTTACATCGAACTGCATCTGAATTGGAGGCAATGCGTGCACCGCAAGAGACAATTCTTTGTCAAACATCGTACAATGGCCAAATTAGCATGATCGACGAGGATGAAATTGATCAAGAAAATAAGCAAACATTCAAAAAAAAGAAACGTCCCGGATTGAGTCAAACACTCGTGCCTGGGAAGAAGGTTCTTAAAATGTATAAAGCACAACAGGCAAAGACAATTGGTAGATAAATTAACCTTTTGTTCAAAAAAAAAGAAAGAAAAGAAAAGCAAAGTTAAAACAAATTAATTCCAAATTACAATTGATCACATAATTAATTAAATTAGACAATTTTTCTAATATTCTCTATAATTTGAGAATGGAATTGAATTTCGATTTGCTAATTATGAAAGAATGAAATTTTATTATATTGATTTTTATGTAGATTATTTAGAAGGGAATCTATCAATTGTCTCCAATAGAAGAGAACTCCGTGTTTATAGCTTCCAAATCTAGATTAGCGAAATGTTCTTTTTAATTAACATTCCTGCTGATTCTAGTTTAACAAATTTTAGTAGAACAATCATTAACGTAGTCTCAATTTACTGTTAATATCCTAATTAGAGCCCTGTGCTTCCACCGGACACACTGTCAATGTCAGAATTAATTAATAGTTTCAATTTTGCGCTCTTACGAAAAGAAAATTATTAGACTATAGAAATTTTCCCACTTAGAATAAAAAAAATAATTTTGTTTAGATATTTTTTTGCACCAAGAGTGAAATTGTATATTTTAAAAATCAAATTCAATTTTTTTCCATAGAATTAAATTTTCAGAAATTACATAAACTTTTAAATTCTAAATTAAGTTCCCTCTGTAAAAAAAGGGAATATTTTTTAATTATTTGAAGAAAAATTTTTTGACTCAAATTCAAAGGGAAAATTGTTCTACAAAAAAAGATCTGAGTCTATAATTGTTCTTTATTTTTTATTTTTAATAAATGAATTTAATATTAAATGAAATATTTGTAAAAAAAAACAAATCTATATTCAACAAAATATTCATGGTAGAAATTTTTTATTCAATTAAATATTAATCGTAGCATTTGTAATATTTAATAAAATATTAATCGTAGAGATTTTAATATTAAATGTTAAATTTGGAAATTTAATATTAGGAAAGATATTAAATTTGAAAATTTAATATTCCAAAAAATGTTGAATATAAAAATTTAATATTACAGAAAATATTAAATGTTTAAACTTTAATAATAAAAAGAAAACTTTTGAAGATATAAATTTAATAAAATTAATTTTACTGAAAATATTGAATATGAAAATTTAATATTAAACAGAATTTATTAAACATAAAAACTTTTAGTTCAACTGAAATTTGTTATTATTAAATACGAAAATATTTAAATTAAAAGAAAATTTAAAAAAAAAAAATTCGGAAATAAATTAAAATGACTAAAATTTGTAACAATTTAAGATATTCTACAGTATTCCAATCTACTAAAATTCTAATTGATGAATGAATATTTAAAGAGATTTTTGATAATAAATATAAATTTATTTAACGTTTTTTTTTTAATCAGAATTAGTGAAGTAAAGGCAAATATTTAAAAAAAACGAAGAATGATTGTAATTACATCAGGAGAAATTTTGGGAAATTTTTTTCAACATGACAGTTCGTGTACAAAGTAACGTTGCAAACTTCCATAGATGTACATTTTTAAAAAAATGTTAAAAAAGCCTTTTACTTGAAAGTTTTTACGTAATAATATATTATATATATATATATATATAGAAAGAAAGAGAGAGAGAGAGAATATGTATTTAAAAAAATCATATATTCATAATTTATACTCTGATATTTACACTTGAAAGAATTAAAGTTTGCGTTAAAAGTAGAAAATTTTTAATGTAATTTAATTTTTTTTTAAGCTAAGATTTTTTTTTTGACAATATTTAAGTTTCGAATTCTTCCAATATTAAGTGTTTTAATAAGAAAATTAATTATAAACTAGTCACTTTATTTTCAAATTTTTGAAAATATTAAAAGGCGCTTCTTTAAAACACTTCCATTTCTTATTATGTTACAATAGAAAATAATTTTTTTTTATGCTACTGAAAAATACTGTGCTTCGAAGAATATTAGATGTAAAAAGATAAATTATTTATGATTTTACAATAGTGTGGGAAAATTTTGTCTGCCACTGAAAAAAATATTTATTACAGAAATAGCTAAAAATTGTTCTTTCTTTTTAATTGGAAATTAATAATTTAGCTGACTTGGTAAATATTTTTTTGAACTGGAAATTTATCAATTGTCAGATAAAATGCTTATTCTTCCGAAAACAAAAAATGAAAATATTTTGTCACAATTTACTATTTATTATTTTTTATTCATGTTACGATAATAGTTAAAAGAAAATAAAATGCATATAAGACTATAAAGGATGTGTAAAATTCTTTCGTATAATTTTTTTTGTTAATCAAAATTTAAACTGAATAATGAAGTGTAAAATTTTGTAAATGTTGAAAGTTTCTTTAGACTTTTAATTTAAATGATAGATGATTAATTTAAATGATTAGTTTTTCATTTATGTCAATAATTTCTATTTATTTTAATCAGTTTTAGTTTACTTTATTCATTAATAATTGTGTATTTAGGCTTTTGACAGTTTTTATTTTTTTATTTGATTTATTTTGTTACGTATAATAGAGGTTGACAAAAATCTTTTCTTGAATAAAAGAAAACAAGTTTCTTTTTTGATGAAATAAATGGAATTATCATTTTTTTTTATTAATTTTAACAAAATGAACAGTTTTTATGAAATAAATTAAATTGACATTTTTTATTAAATAAAATAAAATTTACAGCGACTCTTTTACTAAATAAAATAAAATCGATAGTTTTTTTACTAGATAAATTGAAAGTTTTTTTTTAATTAAATAAAAAAATAAAATTGATAATTTAAACAACAGCAATTAAAAAATTCTTTTTTTTATTAAATAAAATAATACAGTTTACAGGTTTTTTTTACTAAATCAAATAAATTGACAGTTTTTTTAATTAAATAAGACAAAATTGATAGTAATTGAAATTGACATTTTTTTATTAAATAAAATAAAATTGACAGTTTTTTACTAAATGAAATAAAATTGACAGTTCTTTTCTATTTAATAAAATAAAATTCTTTTTTTTTTGTTTTTTAATAAAATAATGCTACCAATTTTTATTGTATAAAATAAAACATAATATAAAAATCGAAATAGAAATATAAGTAATATTTTCAGACAGATATTTTATTCGACAATCATATATTTACAATTTGAATTCAGATTAAATTCACACATTTAAGAATACAGCATAGTGTACATCAATAATTTGGTATTGCAATATTTCATTTAAAATATATCTGATTTGAGTGTATTCTATTCTTACATTTTTTTTTGTTTGTTTTCATTTTCTTTTTTGTCTGAAAGTCACAGGCACTTTGACTCTGGTGGAAGGAAAATTTGTGATAATTAATTTATAGCAGTTATTCACAAAAAAATTGTGATCATCACAGTTTTGTAATATGTATTTTTTTTTATATACGACGATTACCGACAAATGAAAAATGTGTTTCTTTTCATTTTTCATTTTCTTTTTATTTCATTTACAATTTTTTTTTTCTCTTTTGCATTTATATTAATTATTTTCGCTTGTCAAGTTAATTAAAAAAATTATGTATTACGAAAAATGAGTCGAAAATCACAGTTTTTATTTATAATAACAAAAAATAATTCTGTTTGTCAGGAAAAAAATTGACAATTATAATTTTCGCTCACAATATTATTCTATGAAAGATTCAGACCTATTCAATACTTCGATTTTTTTTGGGGAGGTGGGCATTCGTGATTATCGCCCAATTTACAGACAACTATTGATTTTCTTTTTCTATAAAATTACTACAAGAATTCTTTTCTTTTTAAAGATCTATTTTTTTCTACTAATGATTGAATGACGTACAATTTTTGGTATGTGAACATTAAGTCAATGAATTTTCATTTTTGGGGTAAAAAAAAGTTGTTGCAAATTTTTACTCTGGAGTAGTTCAATGAACCGGAATTATCCTTTTTTTCCCCTTTTTTTGGGAGTTGATTTAAATTATTGAAATATTGAAATTTAACAAGACAAAAGAAAAATACTGTATTTCGTACGACTAAAAATACTTTACTTACAATAATTGAAGACACGCTTTACTCAAAAATAAGTACAATTATCGAAGTTTATAATTTAAATATAATAAAATACATATTTTGTCAAAAACAAAAAAAAAATTAACTTTTTCTTAAACTAGAATAATAAGTCTTAAATACTTTGTAAAATAGTAAACAACTAATAAACAAAAAACTTAACTAGTTTTCCAAAATATAATTTTAGACTCTCATTTTGAAATTCTGAACGTTCGTATACATTTTCGACGAAAATATTTATTTATTATAAGCGGTAAATTAAATTATAAATAACATGCAAAAAGACAACAATTAATTGCCAATTAAAAGACGAAAAAATTGAAAAAATAATATCGAAAATTTGCATCGACATGAAGTATAAATAAAATTAGAGCCGAAAAGCTCCAAATCTCGATAAAATTCTATAAAAGCGAGAAAACGTATTTTTTAAAAATATAATTTACAATAATAATAATTTAATAATAGGTTAAAAATACTTATGTAAAACTAGTGAAACAAAATCCACTTCAAGTATGTACCAATAATAAATAATTAAAAATTAAAAAATATAATTCAAAAATCAATTTCAATATTTTTTTTCCAACCTTCAGAATTTCGTTTTTTTTATTGAACTACTCCGCCTTCTCTTTTTTCTTTAAAATTCTTTCTTGTAATTTAATAGTCTCACATTCACTAGAGTTTCATTCTCCAAAGAAGTAATTGCCAATAAATAAAAATCACTACGATGCTTTGGATGCAGTCTTTTTTTGTCAGTGGCACAAGGAGTTTGATTGTGAGAATAAATTTTGAAAGAAAAAGAACCTAACACCAGAGACGCTGAGGTAGTGTCTATATATTTGAACAATACGTTAAAATTTTTTTCTCTCTCTGGGATGATATAAACTACACGAAAGACTCACATTTAGAATTGCAATTTTTTCCACCTTTCACATGCAACAAAAAAAAAAAATTTCTAATTTACAATTTCTTTTTTTTTAAGATGAAAAACGAGACTTTCATTTTTACAGGCGAGTGTGTTAGGTAAAAAAAAGAATTTTTCTTTGAAAAACATTATTTTGATAGTGTATAGAAAAACTTTTTTGTTTCGTAAATTAATATTTGTGTATATATATCAAAACATCCAATTATTTTAAATGGCAAATTATCAAAATTGTCTCGTGATTTTTTTTTGTTTTCTTTTGTATATATAAATGTAATTATTAAGTACTTTTTTCAAAAAGGGGAATTTTTCATTTTTCGAGAATAAAAAATGAAATTTGAAACCCCAAAATTTATCTTCATTATTTCATTACTTTTATTTTGTAATGAATAAATTGTCGGAGAAAAACAAAACCACCTGTTTTTGACCAATAGTCATCATTTTTCATAAGGGACATTTTTTTTCATTTCTTTTTTCAAATTGAATAGCAAGAAAGCTTGTTATTTTTAAGAATGACACACGATAAATTGAAAATAAACTCTTACTCTATTTTTTTCTCCAATGGACAATTATTTTTTCCTAGAAATTTTCGAAATTTAGTATTAAAAATTATTTTATTTACTTTATTTTTCTTTCGAGAAATTGAAATTGGGAAAGTTTTTTTTTAATTATATATAGAGAAACATTTTTAAATATTCAAAAATAAGTAAACAATTTTTCTTTTTGGAAATAGGAAATTAGTAAAGAAAAATTCTTTTAAGAAATTCTTTAAATTTTAATACATAAAAAATAAATATTATTTAAAAAATATATTATATTATTATATTATTATTATTAAATATATTATTATTTAAATATTATTTTTAATAATTTTCTGTAGTAGAAAAAAATTCTTTTGAAAAATTCAAAATACTAGACAAAAAACTTTTAAAAAATTCAAATTACTAGAAAAAAATTCTTTTAAAAACTTGAAAGTAAATAATTTTTAGAGTGCTCAAAGAGTGCTCCTCGCTATATTCGCTATATTAGCGAATTCGGTTTTCTGCTCTAGAGTGCTCTCGGAGTGCTCTTGCTCTGTGCGGGAGTACTCTCTGTATGCTTTAACTAAAGCAAATCTGTTAAATCGAACATCTTAATCCTTCAGGGAGAATGGAGAAAAATTCTTTTAAAATATTCAAATTATTAGAGAAAAAATCTTTCAAAAATTCAAATTACTAGAAAAAAAATTCTTCAAAAAAATTAAAAGATAATAATTTTCTTTTTAGAAACTGAAAATAACTGAAGAATTTTTCTTTTAAGAATTTGAAAATAGAGAAAAATTCTTTTAAAAAATTGAAATTACTGGAGAAAAATTCAAATTACTAGTAAAAAATTCTTAAAAAAAACTTGACAAGAAATAATTTTGTTTCTGAAATTGAAAGTAAATAAAGAATTTTTCTTTCATGAAATTGAAAATACAGAAAAGTTCTTTTAAAAAATTCAAATTATTAGAAAAAATTCTTTAAAATAATTAAAAATAAATAAAACTCGAAAGAATTAAAATCATCAAAAAAAAAAAAAAAAATTGCGAAGTTGAAGATTTTGGAGGAAAATTTTTGGAAAATTTCCAGGACGAACATTGCATTGGAAAAATTTATGATAAATATTTACTAATAGATTGTCTTGAGATGACAATTTTCAACTACCAAAAAGACATGTTCAATTTTGTTATTCATTGAAAGAATTCATCTTTTTTTCGTGTTACTTCTCTTTTTGTTGTTGTTCTTGTTGTTTTTCTCATTTTTTTTTCTTTTACTTTGTCACGACGGCTGTGGCATTTTTCACTTGTCCATTGTGTTTTAATCCATTTCCAACGCCATTCGTCATAACGTGAATGCCATTCTGTACAATTTTTGCATCAATACCATTTCCGTTTAATGCTGTTGTTTCTGTTTCGATTTTCTTCTTCTCGATACCATTTGGCTGCTTATTATTTGACTCTGTCTTATCGTCAGTTTGACATTTTGTTGTGCTTAGAGGTTTCTCGGGCGTGCCTGGAAGAGCGTATTCTGTACAATTAATAGAGAAAAATATTGATAAAACTTGTCTTTGCAATCTATTTAACGAAAAAAAACGAGAAAACACGCGAGATGCGCGATTTCATGTTCGGAATAATCGTTAATAAACGGCTAAAACAAAATGAAATAAAATAATATTCGACGAATGGAATTAAAATAAAATCTTGACAAACTGTTAATGAAAATTGAAATAAAATGTTAATAAACGGTTAATAGGAGCCTGAATTAAAATAAAAGTCGAAAAAAAATATTAATAAAAGCCGAATAAACTCAATTTAAAATAATAACAAACGGCGAATGAAATTAAAATAAAATGTTAATTAAAAGGGGAATAAAATTAAAAGAAAACTCTTGCTTATCAAAAAAAATAAATTGATTTAACAACGAGTTTAAAAATTAAAGGGAAAAAAATTAAATAATAGTGAAAAATTTCTGCCAGTATTGATTAAATATATACATACCATGCAAATTACGGCAATATTTATTCGTATCATTCCACTCTTCCCGAAGACTAAGATTAAACATACTGTAATCTGGATTGCCGGTGACTTCCTTCTCAATTGTTAAAAATTGAGGTAGAATTTTTCTTAAATCGTCACCAACTAATGCTGTGTATGTTTCAAGTAACATTAAACCTCTGCATCTGAAAAATTATTTTATTTACTATTAAGATTTCAAAATACTATGATTATTATATCTTATTTATAAATTATACTAGAAAATGTTATATGAAATAATTTTAGATTCAAAATTTCAAAAAATTTTTTTTTAAAACTTTAATAAAATTCTTCGCAGGAATTCAATTATTTTCAATACAATTTTAATAAAATTTCTCAAAAGAATTCAATTTTTTTTTTAAATTTAATAAAATTCTTAGAGGAAATTCAATTATTTTGTAAAATTTTGATTAAATTCTTTATGAGAATTATGGAATATTTTCAATATAATTTCAATTAAATTCCTTTAAAAAAATCCAATTATTTTCGAAAATTTTAATTAAATTCTTAGCAAAATTTCAATTACTTTAAAAAATTTATAAAATTTCTCAAAAGAATTCAATTACCTACTTTTTTTTAATTTCATAAGATTCCTAGCAGAAATTCAATTATTTTTAAAATTTTTGATCAAAATTGAGAAGAACTGCAATATTTTCAATACAATTTTCATTAAATTCTTCGAAAAAAATTCAATTATTTTCGAAAATTTTAATTAAATTCTTAGCAAGATTTTAATTATTTTCAAAAATTTATAAAATTTCTCATAAGTATTCAATTTTTTTTTTTTTAAATTTGATAAAATTGTTAGCAGAAATTCAATTATTTTGAAAATTTTTGATTAAATTCTTTATGAGAATTATGGAATATTTTCAATGCAATTTTAACTAAATTCATCGAAAGAAAATTCAATTATTTCTGAAAATTTTAATTAAATTCTTATCAAGATTTCAATTATTTTCAAAAATTTATAAAAATTTTCAAAAGAATTCAATTATTTTTTTTTTAATTCGATAAAATTCTAATTAGAAATTCAATTATTTTGAAAAATTTGGATTAAATTCTTTATGAGAATTGGAATGTTTTAAATATACAATTTTAATTAAATTCCTTGAAAAAATCCAATTATTTTCGAAAATTTTAATTAAATTCTTAATAAGATTTTAATTATTTTCAAAAATTTATAAAATTTCTTGAAAAGAATTCAATTATTTTTTAAAAATAAAATTCTTAGCAGAATTTCAATTATTTAAAAAAATTTTTGATTAAATTCTTTTTGAAAAAAATCATATAATTTGAATTTTTTAGTTAAAAAAAATCAATTTTTTCAAACATTGAATTTTTTAATCGAAAAAAATTGAAACAAAATCAATCTGTTGTAATTTTGATCGATAAAAAAATAAAATTACATCGAAGGTAAATTTTCCTTTCATTTGAATTCGAATTCATTTAAATAAAAATTGGCATTAAGGGGATGTCAAAGTCGATGCGATTTTCCCATTGAAGCTCAATGCATAAATCCATAAAAATTTGAGGAAAAATCGCAAAATATCGCGGTAAAGAATGCAAAAATTTTGTTTACCTTGGATGTCCTGGTTCCCTATAAATATCCAATTGGAAATACTGATTATTGATTAAGAAGCAACGACGCCGTTTAAATATTGTAAAATGTGAATCGTCCCTTTGAGCCAAATTATTCAAATAGTCTCTATGTGTCAATTGTGTTTTCACTTCAACAACTTGTCCGCACATTTTTGGCCGTCGAATCGTGTGAATATAGGACCAGTGACCTGAAAAATTAATTATTTTCGTTTGAATTTAGAAAAAATTTAATATTTTTTCATTACCAACTAATTATTTGATAATTTTCTACTATTATTTCTATTTTTTATTTTTTAACTGTTTTCTACATTAATTTCTATTTTTTTATTTCTCGACAGCTTCTATTTTTTTTTCTCTATCTTTTCGAAAAATAAAAAACAGAAATAAAATAAAAAACAATCGAAAAATAGAAAATTGCAATAAAAGTAAAAAATGGTCAAAATATAAAAATTGGTTTAAAAAATAGAAAAAGTAGAAAACAGTCGAAAAATAAAAAATTGTTTTAAAAAGTAGAAAAAAATGAAAATAAAAAAAAATACAAATAAAAGTTGAAAACAGTGGAAAAAAAGATGAAATAAAAAAATAAAAGACCTTTTTGTCCTCGCTTTCGAAGACGAGCCTGAAGTTTTGGTGTGTTCCCTTGCAAATAATTATGTACAACATCGAAATCTTGAAATGTTGGAAATTCAGTGTCTGCCCGTAATGGTGGCTTGACGAGGAATTTCACTTTCCGACTGCTTGCACGTAAACGATCGCCAGTATCGATGCCCAATTTTTGACAGACACATTCAATCATTCGACATATTTTACTTTCAAAATCCTGTGAATTGTCAATAACATCGAAATAGGGATGACCAACCCATGCGGCCGCGGCATTATAGTCAAGTTCACGGGCAAGTTCAACGCCTTCCGAACGACAGACATGATCTTCGGTTGAATAAAAATCCTCCGCACCATTCGCCGCTGAGACCATGTGAATTATTTGATTGTAACGATTGTCGCGTAACTCCACATTGTTCCATCCATTCGAGGCCATCATCAATTCCCATTTGTCTTTTGAAATAACTGTCGAGATTCAAAAACAATTATGTATTATTATTTATTAATTTATCGAGAAAATTTATCACCAGGGTTTTGCCACAAAAAATTTAATTTTCTACTCTCTGACTTTTCCCTGATTTAGAGACAAAATTTTCAATTATTATTATTTTTCCATAAAAATTCAGATATTCAAAAATTTCAAATTTTAAATCCTTTGAAATACAATAACTTAGACGAACATTATTACAAAATACGAAGAAATCGATTTCTTCCTGTTTTATAATTAAAAGTGACCGAGTATTAAATTATTTTTTTATATTATAAAAATATTGTTAACTTCTTCAAAATTATTTTCATCATTTCAATTCAATTATTATTTTCTAGAATAATAATATTATTAATAATTTAATAATTTTTTAAAAAGTTTTCTTTGAAAATTTTCAAATCCATTTGTTTACAATTCAATTTTACGAAAATTCGATTATTCGGAAATTCTTCAATTAAATATATATTAGAAAATAAAAACTTCAAATAATCTTAAAGAAATTCTATTAAACTTTTCAAAAAAAATTAATTCTTCAGAATTGTTAATTAAAAGAATGAAAAATATTTTCAACGATTTTACTTTGAAACCTTTGTATAAAATTTTAACTAAAATTCATTTTAAAATCAATTTTTATTAGAAAATTCTATGAAACTTCAATTATTTAAATACAAAAATAAATAATTGGATGTTTCTTAAAATTGAATTTTCATAAAGAATTTTTAAATAATTGAATTCTTTTGACGAATTTTAATTACATTTTTCGAGGAATTCGATTAAAATTAATTGTATTAAAAATAATTGAAATTCTGCAATGAGTTATGTATTCATGAAAATAGTTTTATTAGGTATTTATAAAAATAATTGGAAAACTTTATTAAAATAGTAAATATTAAAAATCATTAAATTGAGGAAAATTTTTGTAAATAATTTAAATTTGCAGGAATTTTTAAAAAATGTTTGAAAATAATTGAATTTTAGAGAAGATTTTTATTATTTATAAAAATAATTGAAATTTTTACAAGAATTCAATTTTTTTCAATACAATTTTAATAGAATTTCTCTATTTTTTGAATAATCTTAAATTTTGAAAAAATTAATTTTTTTGTTCATCAAAATTTTAAAAATAATTCTAAATGATGAGAATTAAAAAAATAATTGCATTTTCCGAGGAATTCGATTAAAATTGTATTAAAAATATTATAAAATTTTTTGTATTAAAAATAATTAAATTCTGCAATGAGTTTTATTATTTATGAAAATAATTGAATTCCTAAAAAGAATTTTATTATTTATGAAAATAATTGAATTATTGCGAAGAAATTTATAAAAAATTTGTAAATAATTGAATTCCTGTGAAATTTATCATCTTTTGAAAAAAATGTCTCTAGGAAAAGATTTTGTTTTGGAAAAATTATCTTTCGAAAAAATTATTCTTTTGAAAAGAATGCCTTCTGGAAAAAAATTGTAAAGGGAATTAATTGAATTATAATTAGGAAAATTGGTAACTTACATGCTGAGGCGTCCATTGCGCCACGATCACAGATTATAAGGCAATTTCGGGAACAACTTTCGCCCAGTTGAAAAAATGTATTTTCAATTTGTATCATCGTTCGCAGAAGGTTCTCTTGAAATTTGAATGCTGAAAAAAGAAAATTAAAATAAATATATTTGAAAATTCGAAAATATTAATTTATAAATCATAAAGAATTTGTTTCTCTAGTAGAAAATAAAAATACCAAATTTAAAAAAGTAAAAATATTTTTCCTAAAATACAAAAATAAATTTTTTTTCTCCTCACTAGCAACAGTTTTTTTTTCTCTTCTTTTTACAAAGATAGGAAAAGGAACAGTTTTTCTAAAACTATGAAGAAATAATCACTACTGCTTTTTCTAATGAATTAAAAAAAAGCCGTGAAATTTATAACTGATTTCCCTCTCTGTTTTCCTTCTCTCGTTTGAAACTCAATTATTTTTATTCGACAGTAAAAAAAAACTTCTGGGAGTACAAAACAAATTTTTTTTCTCTTCTGTATTTGCTGCTTGTATATTATGAAAAATCGTGCGACGGAAAATAAAAAAAAATGAGATTCCAAGGACGAGAAATTAATTATGATTGAAATTGGAAATTTTATTTAATCGCTAGACGCAAGAAAAATTTGACTTAAGAAGACAATTTATTTGACTCTTTTTTATCGTTAATAGGGGACAATTACTGTAAACAATTTTACATTATAGACACGTGTCTAATTTTGAGCATTAATATAATTTATTCAAGTATCAATTTTTCAACGAATTTATTTAAATTATTGAATTTAGGAAAATTATCAAACTTATTGCAACTACTGAATTTATTTCAATTACAAATTTTTTTTTTTTATTTTAAAAGAAAAAAATGTATTTTTCTATTAAAAAATACAATAAATTTTTGTTGAAAAAATTTTTTTTCTACAGTTAAAAAATTAAATTAGATTATTAATTAAATAAAAAAAAAATTGTATTTATTCTTTTTGAATATGGAAAATTATTTGAATTTATTATTAAAATCAAAACTATTTTTCTATTCAAATATAAGATTTTGTTGACAAAATTCTCTTGATTTTAATATCACAAAATTAATTTAATTAATTAAATTAATTTTTGTAATATTAAAAACAAGAAAACGATTGAAAAAAATTAATTTAATTAATTAAATTAAATTAATTTAATTTAACGTCGTAAAATAAATTGTTAATATTTTGTTTACCGAATTATTTTCGTGTAATTATATATATTTTTTTCTTATTTTCTAATGAATTGGCTTTCTCTCAGAAATTCGAATGATTGCATTGTCACGTTTTTAATTTGAGTATTATTTCCCATTAGGAAATGAGCCAAACTTTTATTATTTTTGGAATTGTTCCCAAAATCAATCTTCACCATTGTATTTCAATGTTTAATACTGGTATTAATTTAATCCCCTCTCCTTGTCTCAACTATAAATCGAATCCTTATTCACTTTAACGTGAAATTAATTATCTTTCACGATTGATAAAGAGCAAAGAGTAGACTAAATAAATTTTTTACAAAATTCTTTTTTTTTTGCTATAATTAGTATTAGATTTCTTTTGTAAATTGAAACATAATTGCACGTATTTCGTGTCTTATCGAAAATAATTAATAACAAAAAAAAAGTCGAGCAAAACTTGAATAAAAGAAATAAAAAACAAAAAAAGACAAAAAATACAAAAAAAAAATAAACAAAACATAAAATACAGAAAAATAAACAAAATAAAAATACAAAAAATTGACGAAAAAATTAAATACAAAAAATAGACAAAAAAATAAACAAAAGACATAAAATAAAAAATAAATAAAGTGTACAAAAAATAAAAGGAAATAAATCATTTTCCTTTGAAAACAAAATAGAACAAAACTCATGTCGATCGTTTAATTAAGAGATTATGAAAAATTTTTTTCTCCTCAATTTCTCATTAATGTTGATGAAATAAATGTCGCAATGAGGTAAAGGGTTAATAATCTTTGTATAAGATTTCCGTTGGACGATATAAATTTTCTGATATGAATCTCCATGTTCGTTGCTAATCGACAGATGAGAATAAACCAGTCACTTCTGGAAATAAATTTCTTTTTCTCGCTTTCTGATAATATTATATCATATCCGTAATTCGTTCGATTTCCTTATTTTCAAACGATAACATTCTTCGTCGATGATTTCAAATTCCAGACGAAAACTGGAATCAAAGTTCATGATTAGAGAATTTCTTTTTTGGAATTTATTTCTTTTTTTTCTCAATTATTTTTAATAAAAATGTAAAAATAGGTACTATTTTTTTTTTCTTTCAAAATATTTAAAGAAAAATGGAAAAAATGTATTATTATTTATTATTTAATAATATTAATTAATAATTTTTACGAATTGATTAAATTCGGTTAATTATTTATTATTATCATTATTATTTAATAATATTAATTAATAATAAATTAATTTCGTTGTCATGAGTGGAAAATTTGTAAACATGACACAATTTCTTCTTTTTTTGAAGCAAATTTTTTTAATAATTATATTTCTTTCAATAGAAAAATAAATTTAATTTACTTAATGTGTAAATAATTTAATTGTCGTGGGTGGAATATTTGAGGAAGTAATTCAATTTTTTTTTTTTTAAGAAACAATTATAATGGACGTGACAAAGAAATTTATTATTATCATGATATAAGGGTGGAGCTAAAAATTTTCCTGAGTTTTGATCTGTCAATCGTGGAAAGTGCCGAAGAGTACTCAATCAGAAATATTATTGACGTAAGGTTCTTGGTTTATTCTTCAATTTGTATCAATGCTTTAAATACAAAGGTAAATTTATTTACACCTAGATTTAGAATTCACTCAATTGACAAGAATAGAGATTTCAATTTTTTATTTTATTTGATTGACACACGAGAAGGATTTTAATTTTTTATTTATTTGAAAAATTTGAAAAGGATAAAATTTTCAATATTTCATTCAAAAAATAGAAAATGAAAAACTTTTCAATATTTCATTCGAAAAATAAAAAAGGAAAAAATTTTTAATATTTCATTCGAAAAATAGAAAAGAAAAAACTTTCAATATTTCATTCGAAAAATAACAAAAGCAGGAAAAAATTTTTTTTTTCTTTTCTTAACTCTGAAAATTTTTCCTCCTTGTAAAAAAATAGAAATCTTCTCAAATTTAAATTTTACACTGAAAATAATATTTATCCTAATTCCCAAAGGGAAATTCTTTTGGAAAAATTTGGAAAATAAAAAAAAAACAAATTTTTTCATGACTTCTGCGGGTTATGAAAAATTTTGTAGCAACATTTTTGTGAATATTGTGAATAACTGGCGATTCTAAAAATATTTTTTTTTATTTCTAAACAATTACACAACTTGGAAACTTACGTAAGGTTATAATTTTTTTATATAAAAGGAAGACGAAAAATATACCATTTGAAAATAAAAGAACAAAAGTTGCAGATTTTTACTTCCTGAGTACTAAAAAAAAAAATTGACAGAAAAAAATTATTGGTCTCGAGCAGATAAAAGCGAACAAAATTACGACAAAACTATATTATTATTATAAGACTAGAAAAAATGTTTTGTCTAAACTTTTTTTTTCATACTCCGAGCAATTTTGAATAAAAAAAAATTGCAAGAGTCAATTTTATATAAATGCAAAATATGTAGATACATTTCAAGTGAAATATAATATTTTTTTCTTATCGCAAAATTCATATGGTCATTAAAATAAAAACTAAAACAAATTTAATACATAAATTTTATATTTTATTTTAAAATTGCAAATAAATTTTTTTTATTTAATTTCTTAAATATTTTTTTCTTATCACAAATTATTCATATCGTCATTCAAAAATAAAAACTGAAACACAATTTTTTATAAATTTAATTTCTTTATTGAAATTAAAAAATAAGTTTCTAAAATTATTAAATTCCGATGAGATTTATTCTTTGATTTTAATATCGGAAAAAAATTCTAATCTTTGAATAATAATTTTTTTTCTGATTTTCTCAATTTTCTGAATAAAAATAAATTGTTTACTTTTCGTATTTATTATTATAAATTCTATTTGAAAAATATTTTTTTTACAGTTATAAAAATTCTAAATTTTTAAATTTTCTTTTCTTTTATTTTGCAAATGAATAAAATTAAAAAATAGAAAACGTGTTATAAATTATCATTTACTTGAAGTGTTTTTCTTTTTCTTATGAAAAAAAAATTTTTTTTTCTTCTGAGTTTTGAGTGCAGATTAGATTTGCTCTTGACTTTTTTTTATTTGTTATAAAAATTTTTTCTTGAAGTATTAAAAAGTATTCAGAAAATGTAGATTAAAAATTATTAAAATATTTAGATTCTTTTTCATTGTTAAAAAAAAAATTACTTGAATGTTTCTGATTGAGAGAGAAAAGCATTTTTTTTTTAGCGATTTACGGGAACTTTTCCAATGGATAAGTTTTGACTCACCATCACTGGAATCAACTTTGAAAATTTGTGACCACTTGGCTTCCTCCTCTATTGAGATTTTCCATTTCGATGATAAATTTCCCACTTTATTAGAATACTCCCTATTTTCACTGCAATCATCTAAACTTCAAGAGTTTTTTTTTTCTTTTTTTGATTTTTTGAAAAAAAATTGTCTCAATTACTAAAAACTTTATTCTTTGACTCCAAAAAAATTACTGTTTTGTTATTTATATCGCCGTCGATTATTATAATAATTGTTATTATTATTTATATTATGTTTCTATTATAATTAGTAATAATCATAATTAAATTTATATAATAAATAAATAATAATTAAATTACTTTTTTGAAAGGATTTATTTTTTTTTTATTTGAACAAATAAAATTTGTTTCAAATTTTGTTTTAATTTTAATATAATTTAATTATAATAATTATTTATAATACGATTCTATTGTAATTAGTAATAATTATAATCAACATGGAGTAATTTTTACAAAATTACTTATTTTGAAAAAATTTGTTTTGTTTTAAATAAGAAAAAATTTATTTTGTAAAAAAAAATATATACAAAAAACTCGTAATTCTTTTTTTGACAAATCCAGTGAAAAAAATTTGTATTTTCTACTAAAAAATCTCTGGAAAAAATTGTTTTTATTAAATTTAAAAAAATTTTTTTATTAATTAAAAATGGAAAATTATTTTGTTTTGCTATTTTGTTTGGGATTTATTTTGTATTATAAATAAAAATTTTTTTTAGTAACGTGAGATGAGTTGTAACGCAATTTCTACTACTTGAAAGTAAAATGGTCATTGACATTGACATTGAGTTGAAATGAAACGTAATCGTCTTTTGTAAAAAGAGTGTCTAGATGATTTTTACTATCGTATTAATAAAAAAAAAATATCTACAGACTTCAAATAGGTATTTCATAAAATGATCAACTTGACAAGTTGCATCTAAAAATTTCATACTGCGTAGATTCAAGTTTAGCATCGATCCATCATGCAAGGATATTCTACTTATCCTTTTTTTTTGCCCTTCAGAATTTTTTATTTTTCCCTTTTCTCAAAAAAAAAAAAAAATTCGCTATCGAATCTTTTCCAAAAAAAAATTTATTTTCTTCTAAATAGGAAAAAGGTTTTCTTATTTGTTCTCTAAATAAAAAATAATTTCCTTGAATATTTTATTTTCTGAATAAAAAAAAATTCTTGACTTTTTTCTGAATAAAACAAAATGTTTTGCAAAACAAAAAAATTTCTTTTGCCTATTTTTTCCAAATAAAAAAATGTTGTCAACAAATTTTGTTCAATTTTTGTCCTCAAAAATTTGGATCTTCCAAAAAAATATTACCTACAAAAATTTACGTCTTTAAATTAATTTTTTATACAAAAAAATACGCCTTTTAAAAAATTTTGTATACCAAAAATACGTCTTTGAATTAGTTTTTTATACAAAAAAAATACGCCTTTGAAAAAATCTTCTAATCCAAAAATTCGTCTTTAAAAAAATCTTACAAAAATAATATTAAGTCTGTAAAAGAAATTCTGTATGGAAAAAATTTTTTCTACAAAAAAATCGTGTATAGAAAATTTTCTATACACCAAAATTTATTTAGAAACAAATATTTTTCTCCTTTTTTTTAATTAAAAAAGTGTAAAAAAATGTCACTTGCGAAACGACTTGGACAATTTATTGTCCATCAATAAAAAATCTATTTCAAAAATTGGTCAACTGCAGGTGGCTGTGCCCAATATTTTAAACTTTCGAGGAGATCACTTTTGGAGAATGTCCAAAAAATTTATTGCATAATTTATTTTCTCTCCTTACGTCAATATTTTCTTTATAGGCGCAAATCAAAAAAATTAACACTCAATCCGACATTCCTAATTGTTCTTTTTTTATTATTATTATTTAATTGATATAAATTATTAATTCTTTAATAAAATTAATTAATTAATAATTATTAAATTTTACTAAAAATTAAATTAAATGAATTTTTTTCTTTTTTTTTTTTGAATTCTTTTTTACTTAATTTTAACGAGAGAAGAAAAAAAATTTGGAATAATTTTCCTTATTATTTTTTTTTGTCTGAAAGATTTGCAAGAAAAAAATCGAAGATAAATTTTCCTCATAAATTTTTTGTTGACAAATGTACATAGTATGTACTATACTTTTTTCTTGTATACCAGACAAGCCAGGTCGACGTATCTTGTCAAATTTACATTTGGCACAAATCCGAGCAAGTAATTTTCAACGTAATAGTTACAAACAAAACCACGCAATGAGATATTTAATAATTTTTTTTTGATTCTCCATATAAATTTTAATTTAAAAAAAAATAAAATATACACGTGCGAATATAATATAAATTTTGTAGAATATTTTATTAATAATAATAATAATACCAGAAAAATTTATTTAAATAAACAAAAAAAAGAAAAGTAAAAAACACTGTTTCATCAAAAAGCAAATAATATTTAATTAAATTTTTATTTTTCCAATAGAATATAATTGTTATTAAATTGTTATAAAACGAGTCCAAGTTGAGAAAAGTTTCAAATTCTTTTTTTTCCGATTAAAAAACGATATGTAATAACAATATTGAAATAGGAGATTCTTTCGAATTAAAATGATATTGAATCGTTTATCATTTTGATTTTACTGATTTGAAATATGCAACTCTGCGTGAAATTTAAAACCAAAGAGATGGAAATAAAAAGTATTAAAAAAATAAAATAAAATTTAAAATGATGATAATAAAACCAGTCACTGACCGTAATTGATAATTTGCAAAAGACTTAAACAAACTTGTATAAAGAAGCCAACCGAAAGAGGTTCATTCCATCATATCGGAAACCTACATTGTGCTCCGTATTCAAGGCCACGTTTAACATTAGATTCACATGTTTTCAATTATTATACTGTATAAAATTTTTATATGACGAAAATTGGTCAAAAACAATGTAATAATTTTTTTCTCGTATTTTATTTTTAATTTGAAAAATTTTTTTCCAGTAGAAAATTTAATTTTTAACTAAAAAAAATTTTTGTTCGATAGAAAATTAAATTTTTAACTAAAAAAATTTTTTCTTTGATAGAAAATTTAATTTTCAACTGAAAAACATTTTTTTCGATAGAAAATTAATTTTTTTAATAGAAACTTTAATTTTTTATTTAAAAAAAATTTTTTAATTGAAAATTAATTTATTTTCATAGAAAATTAAATAATTTGTTTCAAAAAATATTTTTTAGACAATGAATTATTTTATATAATAGAAAAAAAATTTCATTGAATAAAAAAAAAAGAATTATTTACTCACCGAAGCAATTTTTTTCGTTTTGGTAAAAATAATTAATTTAATAGAGTGAATAAATAATTTGATGCAAATTTTTAATTTGTCAATAGATTTAAAATAAATTTTTTTAGCAGGTAATTTAAATTTATTTATTATTATTTGTTAATCAATAATAGTGATTTAATAATAATAATAACTGATTATTATTTCACGTATTCTTCGAAAGCAATTTTTGTATTGAATAATATTTTCAAAAATATTTTCCTTTTTTTTATTGCCTTGAAAACTTTGTATTTGAATAATATTTTCAAATACATTTTCGTGACAGGCGCATTTTGTTTCTTTTTTGTTATTTTGCCTTGAAAATTTCTTGAGCGACGGTCAAAATTAATTATTATTAATTGATAAATGAAGAAAAATTATAAATAAGAAGAAATATTTAAATCTAAGAATAGATATTTATCATTGATTATTGGAGTATAAAAGTTTTTAATACAAAGAAAAAAAAAGTAAGGTCGTTATAATTTCCCAGTGTATAGTCTATTTCCGGTGATTGAGAAATGAAGATAGAAAAAAAGAAATCATTTTCTAAAACGAAGAAAAAAAAAATTTTTTTTTTCAAACTCACTTTTCAAGTATAGATGCGAAAAAAAATATACGACATTGTAGTTTTGAAAAAAAAATCAAATAAAAATAATTGAGTTCCACTCTCGAGATGAAGGTTTGCAAAAGCGGAAATACTTTTTTTTACTGTCACAATTTGCTTATGTCAATAGCAATTTATTATAATTAATTTTTTAGAACTATAATTTATTTCAATTATTTATTACTATTTAGAATTATGTTTATTATTTTTTATTTAAAAATTTTCTTCATCAACGAAGAGTTAATATTTTTAATATAGATACAAAATTTTATCATTTTTTTTTTCTTATCCTGTGACAAAATATTGTTCTGATAAAAAAATCAAAATATTATTATGCAATTGTTTCTTTTAACAAATCAAATCAAAAAAATCTTGACGAATTTTAAAATTAGGAAATCAAGCATGGAAAAAAATTTTGTTTCAAGATTACGTGAGAAAGAAAAAAAAACTGTTTGGAGATTAATTTTGAGAAAAGAG
This sequence comes from Leptopilina heterotoma, assembly GCF_015476425.1. NCBI lineage: Eukaryota > Metazoa > Arthropoda > Insecta > Hymenoptera > Figitidae > Leptopilina > Leptopilina heterotoma. Next base: position 237,676 of record NW_025111040.1, read on the forward strand.
GAGAAAAATTTATTTTGTTAAGCTGATAGGAAATCTAAGCATTTTTAAACTAATAAAAAAGAATAAAAATAAAAAAATAATACAGAAAATTTATTTACTGAATTAAATTTACTAACTTTTGCATTTCCTTTTCGTTTAATTTCTTTTCTATTTCGTTTAATTTAATAAAAAAAAATTATTAAAATTATAAATTAAAAACATCATTCTAAACCTAAATTAGAAAATTAGAAATTAAAATTATAAAAATTATAAAATGTTATAAAAATTATTTAAATAATTATTTTGAAAGTATATTTTTTTAAAAAAGCGTTTTGTAAATTATGATTAGAATAATAATAAAATTTATTAAACACTCACCCTCTTCAGCGTTCAGGTCTGAAAATTTGATACCGCCACTGAAATTGAAAAAAAAGCAGAGGGGGGATGAGATTAATGCTTGAAAAAATATTTCCCAATATTTGGGAATTCTTTATTTTTACCAATAAAAAATGGTAAAATTTATTTTATTTATACCAGAGAAAAAAAGAGTGGAAAATTAATTTTTTTAACAATTTGAAAAAGGGTAAAATTAATTTTTTTAACAAGAAAAAAATGTGGAAAATTAATTTTATTTTTTAACAAGAAAAAAAAGTGGAAACTAATTTTTTTTTGTTCATAAAAGTAAAAAATTTATTTTATTTTATGTAAGAAAAAAAAATTTTCAATTTTCTCTAAAATAAATTTAATCAAAAAAAAAAAAAAGAAAAGAAAAGATTCTATCACTTTTTAGAGAGAGTAACAAAAATTCTCTTCAATTTTCAAGAGTTCTTCATTATATGAACATAAAAAGAAATTGTATTTACGAAGAGAGAGAGAGAGAAAAATATATGTATATGATTCTCGTTTAGCTATTTTTGTAAAGGACTCATTTATTTTAATTTCGAGTGTATTTTCAAAACAGAAAAATTTTGTACTTTTTCTTTTTCATAACAAGATTTTAAATTATTATTTTCTATTATTTTAGTTTTATTTCATTATTTTTTTTTATTATTATTACAATTATTTATTTAATTGCAAAAAAAAATTTAATTATAATAATTAATATTCTTGTGATAATAATAATAATAATTATTAATATTTTATTATTACTATTTTTACTATTATTATTATTGTTATTTTTTTACTATTATTATTATTTAATAGATAATAATTATTTACATAAACGTTTTACAAAATTGATTTTTTCTATTTCCACAAAGAGAAAATAAAAGTATCATTATTATTATTATTAAACAGATTAAAAAATAGAAAAAAAATAGAAACATTTTCTAAATAGAAAAATCGTTAAGTAGGACATTTTATTTTAAAAGCTGTTTCATCATATTTTTTTTAAATCCATAATAAAAAAAATTTTCAAGTATAGAATTTTATTTTTTGAACAAATTTCTTTGAAAATAATATTTTTTCTTTAAATTTTTTTAAATATATTTTGTTTGAATAAATTTCTTTAAATATTTTTCTCTAGGACTGAAACTATTTTTTTAAGTTCCCAGCATTTTAATTTGAGAAATTTATTTTTAATTTTTGGAGCAACATTTTTTTCTTTTGTAAGCGACAAAAAGGGGGGAAGACTTGCGTTTTTTCGAGAGAAATGAGAGTTGCCTAATTGCTTTTTTTTTGGTCAAAAGAATTCTTTTTTTTTTTTTTTTGTTTGACGATAATAAAGGAACAACATTTATGGCAAATGGCAAAATGTCGTCTAATAAAATGAGAAATTTGTTAGCGTGATAGTGTCATACCTGAGCAGCACGGTCGCTGTCTCGGGAACACGGAATACCTGAAAAATAAGACAACCACCACTCTATCGAATCCACAACGAAGAGATAATAATTGCAAAAAAAATCTCCTCTCTTTTTTTTTTATTTTATTTTTTGCAATTATTTTCATGAGGAAATTCAATTTTTTTTTTGTCAACACACTTGGAAAAAATTTCACTTTCCCTATTTTAAATGTTAATAATTATCGTTCGTCAATCAAATTGAGAATAATTATTATTATTATTATAATTGGGAAAGAATTTTTTTTTAAAAGGTATAAATATTCTTTCAGTTAAGTGAATATTCAGTGAAATATTCAGAAAGTAAATAACAATTAAAATACAATTAATTAAAATTGTATTTTAATAGTTTTTCTTTTTTGTCAAGCGAACTCCTTTTTAAATGACGATTTTTTTTTCCAAATGTGTTGTTGTACCCTTCATTTGAAAAAACAACGTCGTTTCGTTTCACGTTTGCCAAGAGAAAAAATTTTAGAATGTAGAAAACTCAATGAGTCATTAATGAATTTATAGTTTCAATTTAAAGGGGAGGGAAAAGCACATTAGATCATTTTCCTAGTGCAATAATGAAGAATTCGTTTTTACTTTTAAATTTCCCTTGCGTAACAAAATGGAAATTTCCAAAAAGAAATATTCAAATTATTACTTCTAATTTTTCAATTTTCAATTCAAAAAAATAGATATTGTCACAAAGAAAAGAATTTAAAAAATTGACAATTTCAGGCTTCATGCTCAATAATTAATTTTAGAAAAGTAGCAAAAAATTGAATTCTAAATTTTTATGAAATTCAATAATTACTTTCCATACTTTATAATTCTTCAAAAATTCGATTATTTTTTTGAAAATAATTTTTAGAAGTTAAAAATTAGATTTTTTTGAAAAATTATAATATTTATTTCAATTAAATTTGACTAAATTTCCAATTATTTGGAAATTTATATCAATATTTTAAATTTTTATACGAGAGTTTAACTATATTGAACAAATTTTAATTAAAATTTTCCAAAAGACTGATTTTTTCCATAACATCAAATTTTACAAAATTAATTCATTTTTTTTTAAAGAAATTTAATAAAACTTGAAAATAATTGCATTTTTCGAATAATTAATTTAAAATCAATTTAAAAATAGATTGAATCCTTCGGAAAATTCTATCATATTTATATGGAAAAAATTGAATTCTTGCAAGGAATTTTATTACATTTTTTTTAAAATAATTGAATTCCTGTGTAAAATTTTATTATTTTGTTAAAATAATTGAATTCTTGTGAAAGATTTTATTTAAATTTTTGGAAATAATTGAATTTTTTTAAATCATTTTATGAGAAATTAAAAGATCATTTCAATTATTTCGAAATTAATTAAAATTGTATTAAAAATAATTCAATTAATAGGTTTTAGTAGTTGAGTGCAAAGCCTGCAATTTCGATTTTTTTTTCTATTAAAAGATTTTTTAATATTAAATTTATCAACTTTTATATAATTATCTTTTTGGTCAATATTTCCGACAGAGTGTCAAAATATATTTTAATGGTCAATGGAGACAAACGTCAAGAAAGTGGGGGAAATTCTAGAAATATTATTTCTATTATAATGTTAAAGATAACTGTTGGAAAAATTCAACGATAAATCAACGACTTTTGACGCAAGAAATAAAATTTCTTTTTTTTTTTTATTTGCTTTGAAAAAAATTAATTTAAGAAAAAAAATGCCCACCTTCCATCCCATGTTTTCGAAGAAGGTACAGAGTCGAGTTTGTCCGGTGGTTTTTCCTCCACATGGTCCTAAAAGAAAAGAAACGTACGAAAATATTTAATTTCAATGAGAAAAAGAAGAAAATCATTTTATCGCGCATACAATTCTCAAATCGATAAGATTAAAAATTCAAGGATTAACTCTGTGATTTACATCCTTAATTATATAGCAATAAAATTGATTGCATGATACAAAAAATAGAAATCAATACAAAGTTATAACTTCCTGTTCGCAAAAAAAGACCCTCTGGGAAATTTGGTACAATTCTTTATTTATAGCTAATATCGTCTTTTTCACGATTTAGACACAAAAAACAAAAGTGCACTCGATTTTGCGTGTAAATAAAAAAAGGGCGGCACTTTACCCTTGACACAAATGGAATAGGTAAAAAAAAAACGTTTTTTTTTTGATAAAATTTCTCTTCGTGAAATCGAAAAAAATCACTATTTATATATTTATGATATAATCGTGAAATTAATCGTGAACACGTGGTCTGAAAATACTCGGCTGCTATGTAATGGAAAGACCACGTAGTCACGTAGTGAAAAATCAAAGACATATTTTCATGATTTAGAATATTCCACACGATATTTATGTTAAATAGTGACATTTTCGCGAATTTGTGGGAAAAAATGATGAATACTTAATTAGGTTACTTACCTCCTGTTAGAACGAGTTTATACAAGCGTTTCTGCTCCATTTTGTCTGATCTTGGGGGAATTTTCAATGGTTCTTCATACACTCGACGGTAATTCTTCTTCTTTTTTTTGGCAAGTCAGCTGATCTTGACAAGTTTTGACACTCGACTTGGACGTGTGATTTTAAGTTGATACTAAATAAACACTTCACCTAGAGTGACATAATGTTTTATCGTGACGTGCATTGAATTCATTGATGATGATAAAAGCTGAGATGAATGTTGAAGATACGCGCAAAGTTAGCGTCACAATTAAAATAAAACTAGACTGTATGACACTGTTGAAGCAGACGCAACAATGCCTTATGTCTTTTGTCTTCGGCTTTTATTCGGCCTTTCCCTCCGAAACTTGACGAACATTCACGAATTCTAACGAACTGAGTGAAGTGCGTCGATTGGCGCAATAATTTACGTTTTGCAATTTTTCTCTATATAGAAAAGTATAGTAAAATAGTAAATTATTAGTCGTAAATCTATTATTATTCTGGATTATTTTTAAATCGTAAACAACTAGTTTTAAATACACGAAATTTTTTTTTGAATTTTGAAGTCATTCAAATATCCCGCTCTTTATATCACGTGACACCACATACTTTTTTCTATACACATTTTTTTTACTATTTATACCAGTTTTTTACTAATTATTTTAATCGTTTTAATCCTAATGTTCTTGATCATATTTCAAAAGATGTTTAACTTCGTTTAAATAATATTTACTAAACATTTTTTAATAAAAATAAATAATGAAAGTTGCAAATTTCAAATTTCCCTCTACACTTGCTGTCGTCACGTGACTGATGTCGTCTGCTTGATTTCCGCAAAAAAGAGCTATATTCACGTCACTGTGTAAAAGTAGTGAAAGTGAAATAAAATATTGTTAAAAAATATATTTACTGGGAAAATTGTCTATTGATAACTGAAAATAATAATGAATGGTTAAAATAATTATTTAGCCTGAAACTAGGTAAGTTTGTATTTATATTATTTGCGCTATTTCAATTTTACGGTTAAAAAATTGTTCTACATCGAAAGAGAGGTTATTTTTTCTTTACTCAATTACGATAACAAAGTACTTGTTTTTTAATTTTTCTGTACAATTTCCAATGTATATTAATTGATTAATTAATACTCATTTACATAATTTATTAATAATTAATATTGATTTGTTACATTGGGAATTCTGCGGTCATTATTCTAATTATAGAGAACAAAGATTCGTTTTTCGATACGTTTTTAGTACATTTTATTGATTAACTTTTGTTTTTTTTCACTAATTTTATTATTTAATTGCATAATTAGCTGCTGTAATTTATATACAAAGAATTCTTTATATAATTGCTCTTTTGATGTAATTTTCAAAATCGTTTAGAATAACAAATGTTTATCTAATATTTATGGATTTTTTAAATTAGAAAAATTAGTTTAAATTGTTTAAATTGGACTTGTAATTTTTCCGTTCAGGTTGCTAAGTAATTTTTGTTTTCTTTTTTTTATTTTTATTGTATTACAAATTTTACTGTATTTTAAAGTTATTTTTTAGATTATTTTCTGATATTTTTATTATAATTTGTATTATATTTGTTTTAAGTTTTCGTTTAATTTTCTAAAATTGTTTCTTATTTTCAAGCTTATTTGAATTCAATAATTTCAATATTTTCCAATATATGATAATTATTAATTAATAATTAATTAATTTAATAATGTTGAATTAATTTGAATTTTTGTTAATTTCTTCTTGTAAAAGTGATTTTAATTTTCTACTTTGAATTTTTTTAATTACAGGATTCACAATGCAAAATGATTGTTCCAAGGCGAATAATAGTGGTAGCTTTAAAAAATGGCTTCAAAAATTATAATACAATACCATGCAGAACAATAGGAATTTATTCGAATCATGAGAAAAATAATAATTTTATAATCAATAAAACTCAGTATCGATACTATAAAAATTTCGGTCATAAGCAAAAACAACCGTCTAAGTTACAAATTCAATACTTGGCTCTCCTTGTAGGAGGAATGTTTTTTGTTTCTTCAGCATACTATTGGTAAAATATTTTCTATCCGTTCGTCTGGTTTATTATAAATTAGTAGAAATTTTTGCATTTTTGTTATTCTGAACGAGAGGAACAATTTTTTTTTAAAATTAAATACATAAATTAAACAAAATTAAATTTTAAAGAAGTTACAAATGTTTGCAGAAATTCAATTATGTTCAAAAATTCTTTTAAAGTATTTATTTATTTATTTTAATTTCAATTATCTTTAAAAATAATAAAATTCTTCTCCAAAATTCAACTATTTTTATAGATAATAAAAATTTTACAGGAGTTCAACTATTTATCAATTTTTTTATAAATTTCTTCGCAATAATTCAATTATTTTCATAAATAATAAAATTCTTTTCATTAATTCAATTATTTTTTAAAAAATTGATAAATTCTTGAATTCTTTTTTTAATTTTTCACAATTATTTTCCCAAATAATAAATTTTTTCACGAGAATTCAATTATTTAAAAATAATTAAATAAAATTCCTCGCAAGAATTCAATTATTTTCATGAATAATAAAATTCTTGAATTCTTTCTTTAATTCTTCACAATTATTCAATTATTCTCCCAAATAATAAAATTTTTCACGATAATTCAATTCTTTAAAAGAAAAAAGTTAAATAGAATTTATCGCAAACATTCAATTATTTTCATGAATTATAAAACTCATCACAGAATTTCAATTATTTTTAATACAATTTTAACTGAATTCCTGGAAAAGTGTAATTATTCTTGAAAATTTTATTAAAATTCATCAAAAAAATTTAATTATTTAAAAATTTGTTGAATTGAATTGAATTTTTTTAAAATTATATTTCAAGTTTTTATTTTCTAAATATTTAAATGAAGAATTTCTGAATAATCAATATTTCGTAAATTTAAATTGTAAACAAATGGATTTGAAAATTCTCTAGACACTTTTGCAAAAATTATTAAAAATAATTGATATTTTTATTAAAATTTTTTTAATAATTGAATTCTTTTGAGAATTAAATTATTAAAATAGTAGATTTTGAAAATATTTGAATTTCAGCGAAGAATTTCGTTATTTATGAAATGTAATTGAATTCTTACGAAGGATTTTATTAAAATTTTTGTAAATAATTTAATTTTTTTTGAAAAATTTTATGGAAGTTTAAATTATTATAAAATATGAAGATAGCGATCACTTCGAGTCGGAGTGCTCGATATCTTCATGTTTTATAAAAAAATATTTCTTAAAAGTTATTGAATTTCAAAAGGTTTAAATTTGAAATTTTTGAAAATCCTAATTCCTACGGAAAAATAAAAATGATTAAATATTTATTCAAAAATGAAATTATTAATGTTTTTGAATAATTTTACTTTTGAAGAAATTTGTAAATAAATGTAATAGAACAATTTTGATGTAATATTTAATTTTCTTTTAGGATTGATTTATTCAGAAAAGCAAAGAACAAAATTCTTGATTTAATTCCACGTGTCGATGCGGCTGAATTATTAAATGAAACTGAAGAACATGAAAATGACACTGACGTGGAACATGTTGAACATGAAGAGCACAAGAAAAAAAAGAAGAAGCACAAAGTTGGATTTCGAGACAGAAAGGTGTGATTTAGTTGTTGTTATTATTATTTTTCTTTATTCTTTTAATTCACGTCTTTAATTTTTTTTTGTTATTCTCGAAATATTTTTTACCAAAATATTTATTTACCATTTTTCTAATAATACGATTAGAACAAAATGTTTACAATTTCAGTAAATAAATACTTGGAATATTAAAACTGTAGAAAGAAAAATAAAAAATATAGAGAAAAAGAAAAATAGTCGTTTCAAAATGAAATAATAGTCGATTATAAAAAAAAAAAATATGTTTAAACTTTGAAACTAAGAGTAAATTTTAACGATTTATAAAAATTTGTTAACGTTCACGTAAATTACGATTCAAATTATGAAAATAATTAAATATTAAATATTAAATATTGAAATAAATGTAAATATCGGAACAAAAATTAAAATAATAAAATATTAAATAGAAAGTAATTTAAAAAAATTGTATTTCAAAAATTTGTTTTTAAATCCAATTTTTTGCAGAATAAGAAACTATTTTGAATTGTTCAGGTAAATGAAATTTTTAAGAATTCTTGCAGATAATTGAGTATGAAAATAGGATGAGAGCGTATTCGACCCCAGATAAAATTTTTCGATATTTTGCCACTGTCAGAGTAACTAGCTTGGAAGGCACTGAAATTTACATGACGCCTGATGATTTCTTAAGAGCAATCACACCTGGCATGAAGCAGCCAGATGGTAAAATTTTCCTACATTTCATTAAGAGAGAAAAATAAGAGTAAAAAAAAAGAGAAATGGTATTTCTACGATTGCTTCTATTAATTCCTATAACCAGTAAAATTTGCAAAGAATCATCTCCCAAAAAAACAAAGAAATGGTTGAAATTTCCCCTCTCATCCAGTATTTAATTAAAAAAACCTATATAGTAATATTTGAATACTTCTCGCTTTGTAATCAGTGGATTTTTAACAACAACAACAAAAAAAACTGCTTCTAACGATTTTCTACTTTTTAGCACAACTTTCGCTTTCCCGGGTTTTGAAAAATAATTTTTTTTTATTAAATAAATCAATTTGATATTTTCAATTATAAATTTTCTACTTTTTTTTTAATTTACTGAATAAAATTTACATTATTAGACATTTGTTTTTGAATATAGTCTTTTTATTAGAATTTTCTAAAGTTTAATTTTCATTGTTGAAAATATAAACATTTTTTTTTCTGAAGAAAATATAATAGAGAAAATTTTATTTTATTTTCTAAAGAAAACATAACAAGAGAATTTTATTTTACTTTATTTTAAAAAGAAAACGTAGACAAAATTTCATTTTTCAAAGAAAAGAAAGAAAATAAAGCAAATTTTATGTTCTAAAGAAGAAAAATAAACTTTATTCCAGAGAAAATATATAAAGAAAATTTTATTTTCTTTTATAAAAAAAACAATTCATAAAAATAATAAAAAAATTTACATTATTAGACATTTGTTTAATAATTTTACTCAAATAAAAAAAAATATAAAATAAAAAGAAAACAACAAAATTTGTTTTATTTTCTAAAGAAAAGAAAGAAAAATTGATTATATTTTCTAAAGAATAGAAAGACTTTATTTTTTACTTCACTTTATTTTCTAAATAAAGAACAAGTTTTATTTTTATTTTATTTTCTAAAACAAAGAATATTTTATTTAAAAAAAACAACAAAGAATTTCTTTGTTTTTAAAGAAATATTCTCAAATTCTAAATTTGCAAGGATAAAAAAATTTCTGGTCTCATTTTTTTCGTTTTCTTTGCTTTTTTGGACAAAATGTAGAATAACTTTTTGGGGTCCTTTACTCTCTGATAAAAAAAAAAAAAGAAATTGTTGTGAATGTGGTGATAATAATAATAATTGACTTGTGCATGAGTGGAATTAAAAATTTGGACTAAAAAGAAGAGTCAACAGTTAATGAAACTTTCTTTTCTTTTGATAAATTATATATTTATTTTTCATTGAAATTTAATTATTTATTTATTTTAATTAATTTTCTCTAATTTCAATACTAAAAATAAATAATATAGCTACCTAAATATATAATTAAATTGTGTTAATAAACAGATAATCGAATATGAAAATCGAATAAGACATTATTCAACGCCGGACAAAGTGTTTCGTTACTTTGCAACACTTCAAGTTACAAGTCCAAACAACGATGTTCATGAAATTTTTATGACACCAGACGACTTTTTACGGTCTTTAACGCCTGGTGTTAAACAACCTGACGGTACGATTTTTCCAAAATTTTTTCTTTTTTTTTCTTCTTTTTTTAAAAATTTTATTTCTTTTAAATAAAACAAACAAAATCGTCAAACTATCAATTCATTGACTGTTTCTGTTGTTTGCTTTGCATTGTATGTAGGATTAAAATATTTTCCGCTTCTTCGCCTTCATTGCATGTGTCATTAGCGATAGAGAGTGAAGTTTTTCAATATTGTTCTTTAGAAGGGAAATTATAAGTAATTTTTTAATTTTTCTTTCTTATAGGATTTGTACTTTAAATAATTATTTATTTATTATTTTTATAGAAATTAAATTATTATTTATTTTTCAATTTAAATAGATTTTTTAATATTTTATACTTATTTTCTTGTATTTTTCAATCCATAAATTTATATTTTCAATATTATTACAGAATACTTAATTTTTTGTTTAGAAATTTAGAAAAATTTGGAAAAACACGAAAAAATGTAATATTAATTGATTAAATTTATTAATAAATTAATTAAAGGACTAATTTTGCAGGTCTCGGTTTGGATCAATATAAGAGATACGATCCAAGGGTAAGTTTTTTTTCTCTTTTTTATTATTTGTAAAATTATGAAGACTTTGGTTTGAGAATTTTTTGCATTGCGATTAAATTGTTTTAGAAATGATAATAATTTTTTTTTCCTTTTCAACAGAATATTCAGAATCAGTTGGGATTGACATTGGATGAGAATAGTTTTTTTTATCGTTTAGGAAGTTATGGTTTGATTACATTCTCGGATTACATTTTTTTACTCACGGTTTTGTCAAGTAAGTAGAATTTTTTCTAAGAAGAATATAAAAATCCATTATCAACAAAACATATAATTAATTTTTTTTCTTCTTCTCGAAATAATTATTTCAGCATCGAGACGACATTTTGAAATTGCATTTAGAATGTTTGATTTCAATGGCGATGGTGACGTTGATTGCGATGAATTTAATAAAGTTGCGACTTTAATAAGACAACAGAGCAGTATTGGAAATCGACATCGCGATCACGCCAATACTGGAAATACATTTAAAGTAATAACTTCAAGCTCGCAATTATTAATGGAACATTAATTTTTTATGGATTGGAAAATTATTTTTTCGATAGTTAATATAAATAGCGTGATAATTGCTAATTGGATTTTTTTATGTTCATTATTTATTTCATTTTTTTTTCAGGGTGTAAATTCGGCATTGACGACTTATTTCTTTGGATCGAAAATGAATCAAAAGTTAACGATTGAAAAGTTTTTGGATTTTCAACAACAATTGCAGACGGAAATTTTAAATCTTGAGGTGTGATTTCAAAAAAAATGAAAAATTGATTTAATAGACATAAATTTTGCATATAGAAATTGTAAAAAAGAAAAGTTTCTTTTTCTTTAGTTTGAACGAAGAAATCCAGACGAAAATGGAAACATAACTGAAGTTGATTTTACTGAATTGCTTTTGGCCTACGCTGGTTATCCGGAGAAGAAAAAAGCAAAAATGCTGAAAAGAGTGAAAAAAGCGTAAGAAATTAAATTTTCTTAACTTTGATTTTTATTTTAATTTTCTTAATTTTAATTAAAATTTTTAAAAATGGAGATTTAATATAGAAACTAAAATAGCACTTTTTTATTATTATTAATTATTATGAATTCGAAATTAAAGTGAATAAATATAAAAAATTGGAAATAATTTTCTTCTTAATATTAAGTTTCAGAGAATGTCCCAAAGGTGTCAACAAAGACGAATATTTAAAGTTCTTCCATTTTTTGAATAATATTAACGACGTTGATACGGCTCTAACTTTTTATCACATCGCTGGAGCTTCAATTGATCAAAGTAATAAAATTTTAGGATAAAATATTTATTAAGTATTTAGATATTAATATTAGACAATATTAATTTAATATTAAAAACCGCGAAACACGGCGTTAAATTTATTATTATGCAAATTACAAAATAAAAATTCTTTTTAAATATAAAACTCCTTTTTTTAAAAATAGAATTCAATTAAATATTTTCAATACAATTTTACAAAATTTTCTTGATGCAATTTAATTATTTTCAGAAATTTTTCTAAAATTCTTCACAGGAATTCAATTATTTTTCAAAAATATTTAATAAAATTATTCTTCGTAAAAAATAAATTTCTCAAATAGCATTTTTTTAAAAAGAATTCAATTATTTTGAAAATTTTTTATAAAATTGTATAATTTTCAAAAATTTTAACATAATTACTCGAAATAATTCAATTATTATTATTAGAAATTTAAATACCTATAATTCTTCGGAAGAATTCAATTATTTTTATAAATAGTAAAATTGTTTGCAGGAATTCAATTATTTTTAGTACAATTTTAATAAAATTCAATAATCAAATTTTCAATTATCATTATTAACAGACTTTAATATTATCTACGAACAAATTCAATTATTTTTAATATTTCAATAAAATTTCTTGACCGAATTCAATTACTTTGAAAAACTGTAATAAAATTCTTAGAAAAATTTAATAATTTAAAAAATTTTTTTTAAAATTTCAATAAAATTAAATAATTAAATGTTTATTTCAATAATTGCGAAAGACGATTATTTTAAAAACTTGAAAGTTGACATTCTTCATAAACTCCAATTATTTAAAAAATTTCAATTAAAATTATTAAAGAAACTCCTTTATTTAAAAAAAATCAAAGAAATTCTTCAAAAGAATTTAATTAGAATTCAATTATTTTTACAAATAGTAAAATTCTTCGCAAGAATTTAGTTATTTTCAAATTTGTTTTTCTTCTTTCGAGAACTCAATGATTTTCATTATATGAATTAAAAAAATTGAAAACATTAAAAAAGAATAATTATTTAAAAGTAAGGAATAAAACGATTATTAATATAGAAGATTAAAGATCAATTGAAATATTATTTAAAATAATTACTTTACTAAGTATTTAGTATTGGTACGAAATGTTCTGTCAAAATTTATTTTATATTAAATGGAAATTTTTATTTTTAGCCACTTTGAAACACGTCGCAAAAACTGTGGCTCACGTAGATTTGAGTGATCACGTCATTCAAGTGGTTTATACCATATTCGATGAAAATAGTACGTATCAATGATAAGAAATTATTATAAAAATATGATACATAATTATAAATAGAATTATTATTTCCTTCTACGCTCAGAGCAACAAAATTTGAATATAATTTTAATTTCCTAAGTTGTTAGTAAAAAGAAAGTAAATAATATAAAAATAAATAATATCAAATATTTTATTATGTAATTATATTAATTATTAAACGATTTTTCCAAATTTTCAGTGGACGGCCAATTGAGCAATCGAGAATTTGTGGCTGTGATGAAAAATCGAGTACTTCGTGGATTGGAAAAACCAAAAGATACCGGTTTTATAAAACTAGTTCAATCAGTGATGAAATGCGCAAAAAATAGCTATTACAGTCCTTTTGAAAGATAATATTCTTCACTTATCACACTTAATTCGCGTATTATTAACTTTGCGTGTAATTAATAAATCAATTCAATCACAGTTTTTCTTTGAGAAAATGTGCATTTATAGATTTTTGTTTATATATTTGAATTAAATTAAAATACGTTACCATTATTAGTTAAATTTACAATTTACTATTTACAATTTACAATAATCTATAAAGAAATATTATATATATATTAAATTAGCGGTAAAATTTGTCTATAGAGTTTGATCTCCTCTTTCTCTCCCTTTTTTTTAAGAGCCAGTTTTTTGTCATACATTCACTTGCACGTACTCACTTTCTCAATTTTTGTGTTTAATAGAGTAGATCCTGTTGAAAAAAAAAATGTTTGCTTTTGATTGTAGACAACTGTCCGCTCTTTAATTTTAGTATGAATTTATAGATTGTTCAAGAAACAACTGTGATGGATTATTTCAAATTTTTCTAAACTTAGTAGAAAAAAATATATTCGAATGATTGAAATTTAAAAAAAAGTCACTAAATTACAATTAATATAAAGTGTGGCTAGATTATAAGAAATATAAGAGTGTCACTAAATTATGATTAATATGAAATGTCACTAAATTACAATATAAAAATTAAATATTTTGAAATAAATGATTGTGAGAGAGAAAAATTTTAAAATAGAGGAATATTAAATTTTATTTAATGAAAATTTTTCTTTATTTTCCTTTGCAATTGTATTTAAACTCAAAAAAAGTGATTGTAGAGAAATTTGATTAATTAAATAATAATTTCAATTTCGAGCAATGCTTTCGATATTTATTTTTTGTATAATTATCGTTAATATAGTTACAAGTATTATTTGCGCTCCTATTATAGTTCATGACGATTTTGAAAATGGTAACGTTAATGGTACGTTAATTTAATTATTATTTACATTTTGATAAATTAAGTAAATTGTAATTTAATTTTTATTATTTTAATTAATTTGAATTATCTTAAGGTTTTTTTAGTGTATTTCACAATTTTTCTTTTACAGAATCTCTCGAGGAGACTGGAGATGATTCGAATGAAGATAATCTGGAGGCAAAAGTTCCAAAACAAATTTTACACAAGAGTCAATTTTTCCAGTGAGTTATTTTTAATTAAATTGAAATATAAGTTGAATTTTTTTTTTTTTTAGTTTTAAACAAGTAAAATATAACTTTTTTGAAAATAACATACGTAATTTTTCTTGTATTCTAGGGATCTTTTCTATGAGCATTTAGCACCATTGTTATTCCAATTCGGTCACGCTTGTGAAAATCCAACTGAATATGAGCAAAGATTTGAGCAAAGAGACTTTGAAAATAATCGCCATCATGGAAAAGTATGTTTCAATTTATTTATCAAGTTTAATGAAAATTTATCTATTATTTTTCAAAAGTCAATTATTTTTTAGAATTTTTGAATATAATTATTCAAAATTTTAATAATTTTTTAAGGAAAATAATTTATTAAGTTTTTTTTTAAATAAACATTTAAATTACAATTTGAATGTTATAACGCTTCTAATATTCTATTATTTTTCAAAATTTTAACTGTAATTCATTTTTAATTCAATTCTTTTTATAATTTCTAAATAAAATTTTTGAATAAAATTATTTATTCGTAACTTTATTAATTTTTAAAGCAAAATAATATATTTTAAAGATTTTTTTTTAATAAAACAAATAAATATATTATTATAATTTTACGGTGATTAAAATGGTATAAAGATTTGAATTCAAAAACTTTTTAAAATTTAATTATTTCTTAAAATTCTTGTTTTATAACAAGAATTAAAATTCTTCAAAATGTTCAATTATTTTTCAAAATTTTAATTGAAATTCATTTTTTTAATAATTCTTATTAGAACTCAACGCTAATTGAATATTTAAATTTTAAATACAAGAATTTTGTATAATTTAATTAGTTTCCAAATTTTTAGTTACAATTCTTCAAAAAAATACAATAATATTTAAAAATAATTTTTGAAAGTGACAAAATAAAATTCCTTTGAAACGTAAAATTTATTTTAATGAAATTTGAGAAAATTTACTATTTTTTCCATTTTTGAAAATTATTTTCGGTAAATCAACTACATTAAAAAAATTGTAGTTTTAATTTTTTAGAAATCTCCATTTTTAAGAATTTCTAATTATAAAATTTTTCAATTTTGATGAATGTTTGTTTAATAAATATTTGAATACTTATTTATTTGTCCGTCAGGAATTAAAATTTTAAAATACTTTCAATGTAAAACCTTTTGAAATTTAATTATTTTTAGAACTGTAATTCTTCCCATTCTTAAAACATTTTCGAAAATTTGAACTAAAATTCTTTTTACAATCAATTTTTATTAAAAAAGTTGTATGAGAATTGAATTATTTAAATGCAAAAATAAAATAATATTTCCAAATATTGCAACTGTAAACTCTACTTATTGATTTTTTTTTTGAATTTTGGAAATTCATAGACTATTTAAGATTTTAAATAATTTGATATTATTTGGATAAAATTTTAGTAGAAAATTTTTTTTATTTTAATTTATTTTACAGGTATTATGGGGAAATGCAAACGGAAACTACGGAGAACATTATTGGGATTTGGCTTCTGGAAAATGATTCTTTGAAAAAAATTATATATTTTTTTTAGTTCTATTATAAAATTAGTAAATTAATTATTATTTATTAAAAATAAATCGTTTATCATTTTTTAATAGTATTTTTCAATAATTTCACTAACAAAATTAATTAAAGTGCCTCTTAAATTTTATCGAAAAAAAAATTTCTTTTCATAAATTCTTAGTGGATATTTTGAAAAAAAGATCAAAATTAAACATTTATAATTTATTGTTATGTAATGTGTATAATTAATTAGATTTCTTTTTAAAGAAAGGTCGTCATTCAAGGAATCATGAACTTATCGTTAATAGTTTATAATGTTATCGACAAAATTATTCCATTCCTATTTTTTTATTTTCCCTTTTGTATATTTATTGGATATTTCATTTATAAGAGGCATTTATAATTTTCATTAAAAGCATTTTCTTTATACTTTGACGAAAGCATTTATTGGAATTGAAACAAAATCAAAATGGACAACTGGAGGCAAATTTTCACTCTTGAAATTTCTTTACTTTTGATTTTTATTGTCACACCAATTTTTGCTCAAGGTAAGAATGAAAAAAAAAATTAAAATTAACAAATAAATAACTAGAAGAACTTAAGGGAAATATTTAATTTTCGATAATTTCTTTTTCGTTACAGATGAATGCGATAAAACAAAATGTCCCGGTCCATTGAGGTTTTACGAGGAAATCAAGTGTAAGCCGATTTATAAAAATCCCGGTGATTGTTGTGCAATGAAATATGATTGTTCTCACATGGAAGAGAGATTCAAGTCAAAAAAGTGCTATGTACATGACAATGTTTATGAGATTCGTGAAAAATTGAAGGAGGAAGATTCATTACCTTGTAACCGTGAATGTATTTGTATGGAACATTTTTCTGATTCGTAAGTTCTTACTTCTTCTACTATAAGTAAATAAATTTCCGAAAAAAAGATAGTTTTTTAGAAGGAATAATTAAAAATTAAAAATTAAAAATTAAAAATAGAAAGTAGAAAATAGAAAATTTTAAGAAACGAATTGTTTTTATTTCTAGAGTTGGATTTAACTCTAGAAAAAATAGAAAAAAGAAAATTTTAAGAAACAAATTGTTTTTATTTCTAGAGCTGAATTCACGTGTGCCGTTGAGGACTGTTTTGCACCACCACCTAAGAAAGGATGTTATCGGGAACATTTACCAGAAGACTGTTGTCCGGGTCGAGAAATTTGTCGTAAGTTTTTCTTTTTAATATAATTTTTTTTATTTTAAAAATTCTTTTTCTTTAAAAATTAAATTATTGATAATTAATATTTTACTTAATTTTTGTAGCTTCAAATCCTGCCACTTGTGTCGTCGATGGAAAAACATTAACCGAAGGTGATTATTTTAAACCAAAAGACAAGCCAAATGTCTCATGTTACTGCAAACCTGGATATACAGGTAAATTTATTTTCAATATACAAAAAATTTTTTGTTTACTAAATTATAATTTGAACTAATATCAAAATATTTTTTTGCTTAAAATTTGGAGAACTCGTATTTATTTATTAAATTTATCTAATTTATAGACGAAGGAACCAAATCATTTAATTTTTTTATTAAAGTATTAAATATTGAAATTACAATTAAGGAAGAAATATTAAAAATTAATATTAAAATTGAAAAAAATTAATATTAAATTTGAATTTATAAATTACTTTTTAAAATTTTTATCTAGGTGAAAATATTGAACCCTTCTGCCATGAACCAAATAAAAAATCATGTGGACTTGAGCTGAGAAGTAGTTTTGAATTAAAAAATAAGTGTGCACCAATTTATCATGAATCACCTCCGCAAACTTCTTGCAATCATTTCTTCCGCTGTCGTGAGTAGTTTTTTCTTGCAAAGATTAAATTAATAATTAATATTATAATAGATTTAAATTTTTTCTTTTGGAAATAAATAATTAAATTTATTTTCAGCTGACGAAAACGATAAACGTATTCCATCTGCAACGAAAACTGAGAATACTTCCACCGATGAATCTGGTAGGAAAATGAATTAATTTTTTACAAGAAAATTCTTCAAACTTATTTTTCTTTACTTTTATTTATTTTTATTATTTTTACTTATGTTTACTTATTTTTACTTTCATTTCTTTGTTTACTTTTATTATTATTTATTTACTTTTCACCTAATTATCTATAATTTATAAAGTACCTAATATTTTTTAAAGTTTTATAATTATTTGTAAAGTAGGATAATTTTAATTTTACAGAGATTTATAGTTTAAAAATTAATTTTTGGATTTTACAATTTTTAGATACATGCAAATTTGGCAAAATTGTCATGCACATTGGAGACGAAATTAATCCAAAAACTGACGATATGTACAAATGCGTGAAATGCAAATGTGAAGTACCACCAACTCCAACGTGTCAACAAATTTCCGACAAAGAATGTGATAAGTTGTAAATTAATTAATTTTCTTTTTAAATATTTTACTTTTTTAATTCGCAAATTTCTTTGAAAATTAGAAAAAAAAATTAAACTTTTGAAAGTATTTATTTCAAAATTAGAAGAAAGTAAACTCTCTGAAAATAGAAAGAAATTAAAATCTTTGAAAATATTTATCTCTGAAAATAAAAAAAGGAAAACTCTTTGAAAATCAATTTATCTCTGAAAATAAAAAAAAAGGAAAACTCTTTGCAAATATTTATCTCTGAAAATGAAAAGCAAAACTCCTGAAAATTTGAAAATTAAGAAAAAAATAGTAAACTTTTGAATATATTTTTTAGAATAAAACTTGATTTGAATTTTATTTCAAAAATTGAATTAAATAGAAAATTGGAAATAAAAACAAAAATTAGAAATCATTAAAAAATAATTTAAAAATTATTATAATGAAATTGTTTAATTTTCATTCTTTTTATTTATCGCCGAGAAGTTTTGAGTCATCAGCTTAAAATACTTTTCTAATGGGTTTTCCAGAATTTAAGAATGATTAGTAAACGTGAGAACAGAATAGATTTTGCAAAAGATAACAATTAAAAAACTAACAAAACAAGTTTAAGAAAATAATTACATACATTTTTTCTGGTTTCTTTTATCCTCATTTACTGGAAGAGGTTTCAAAACTAAATTATAGTTTAAAACTTTATAGTTTATTTTTATTGTACAAAATAAAATTTTAAACAAAATTAAGAAAGGCAAAAAAATTTGTATAACTTTCGGTTTAATTTTGTTTTGTATTATAAATTTAAACTTAAATTAAAATAAAAAAATTCCGTTAATTATAACTTTCTAACATTTTATTAGTAATTGCTATTTATAAATTTGTAATTAAAGTTAAAATTGTTTAATAAAAAAAGTAAATTTTAAAGAAAGAGCGAAATGAATGATAGAGTTTTTTTAATTCTAATCTCAACTAATTGTGATTTAGAGTAAAAGAAACGTTTTACTGACGTTTAGCAAAGAAACAAGGTCAAATGGAGAGAATAATGTCATCATAGTTCAATGTTATCATGATTAATTTTGTGTAATAGTAATAATTCTATTAGATACTCCTGCACTTGAATTGAATCTTCAATTTATTTTCTAAACGTGTTGCGATATAAAGTGAGAAAAAAATTATACATTCCCTTTTCATTTTCAGTTTCTTTATTATCTCTTCTGTGTATATAAAACAATTTTTTTCTTCTTCATTCTCTCACATACATGTGGATACTTTGATATTAAAGTAGTTGCAATTTTAAAGTATCATTATGTATAAACGGAGTGTGCCTCTGATTCACGTCTTCTTGTGCCTCGTTTTTGCGATTTATTCACTTGCTGAAAAAGGTAAAATAAAAATTTTTACTTTATTTTTTGTTTTAAATTTTATTTATTTATCAGTATTTTTTTTTATTCTCTTCTTTGAAATTAATTTTTGGGATATTTTTTTTTTTTTTGTCAGAATGTGACGAGACAAAATGTCCTGGTCCATTGAGTTTCTATAAGGACATAAGATGTAAGGCAATTTACAAAAATCCTGGCGATTGTTGCGCAATTAAATATGATTGCTCTCATCTCGAGGAAAGATCAACGTCGAAATGTTATGCAAATGGAAATGTTTATAAAATTGGTGAAGAATTGAGAAAAGAGGATTCTCAAGTTTGCGACATTGACTGCTATTGTGAAAAAGGATATGGAGGAGTGTGAGTTATTAAAATAGTATTTTAGACAATTAAAATAATTGGATAAACGATTCAAAATTTTAATGAAGAACTAGCGTAACTAACAATTTATTATATCTACTTTTTTAGAATTTCAACATTAAATTATTTAGAATTTTAATAATTTTTGTTAAACAAATATTTAAAAACTTATTCTTAGATATAAGATTAGATATAATTCTTCAAAAATAGATTTATATTTTTAAACCGATTTTGAAAGTGATGAAATTAAATTCTTTGAAATGTAAAATTAATTTCAATGAAATTTGCCAAAATTTTTAATTTTTTACATTATTTTTGGGAAGTCAATTATCTTAAAAAAAAGAAATTAAATTTTTTCAGAATTTTGACATTAAATTATTCAAAAATTAAATCATTTTTGTTAAACAAATATTTAAAAACTTATTCTTAGATATTTATTTAAATTGAAATTTCAAATAATTTCAATGTAAAACCTTTGAAATTTAATTATTTGCAAAAATTACAACTGCAATTTTTCAAAAGTCAATATTATCTTTTTAGAATTTTTGAATAAAATTATTCACGACTTAAATCATTTTTAAAGGAAATATAAATATTGAATAATTATTATTATTTATTATTTTTCAATAGAGCTTCATTTTCGTGTGCAGAAGTTGATTGTGGCATTGAAGAACCTATTGACGATGGATGTTACATAGATCAATCTGCCGATCAGTGCTGTCCAGCAGAAGTCATTTGTCGTAAGTATTATGTGACTAGAGTAAAAAATAAAAAATATAATATTAAAAATAAAAACAAATATTTAAAATATATTTTAACATTTTTATTTTTACTGTATAAGATAGAAGTACAAAAGAAATTTTATTATTGTTATCTTTATTGTACAAACGATTCAAAGGCAATTAATTATTAGATTTTCAAATTTATTCTGAGGGGGAATTTTCTTTTTCACAGCTACTAAGCCAGCAACGTGTTTAGTTAACGGAAAAATTTTAAAAGAAGGCGAATATTTCCAAATTGATGACCAGCCGAACACGTCATGTTACTGCAAACCAGGATACAAGGGTAAAATTATTACTTTTAATTTTTTATCCTTTTTAAAAAAATTATCAAAATCAAAGAAACTTATTAATATGAGAAGAATATTAACTAAAAATTTCTAAGCTGCAAAAAAAAGAAAATTATTTTAAGTAAAGGTAACCGAAGTTTTACCGTTTTTCTTTTTTTTTATTTATTAATTATTAACTCGAAAGGGAATATTACAATTGTAAGTCCATTTAAATTATTAAATAAATTAAATAATTAATATTATTATTAATAAATAAATTAACTAATTAAATATTTTATTTTATTTAAACACTCGACGGCTAAACAAAATTCTAGGGGAAAATATCGAATATTCATATCGAATGAATAAATTAATATTATCATTAAATAAATTTAACTAATTAAATATATGAATTAATAAAAAAAAAATTCTAGGAGAAAATATTGAGCCATTTTGTCACACTCCCAAGGGTAGTATTTGTGGAACTGAAATGAGGCACAGTTATGAAATTCATGAAAAATGTGCTCCCGTTTATTATTACGAACAATCGCCTCAAACATCGTGCAGTGTTTCTTACAGATGTCGTAAGTTAAAATAAATATTTTTAATAAGAAAAAAAAGAAATTCTACATTGAATTTTAAGGAAATAAATCTTCTTATCAAAAACAAATGCAAATAAAGCACACAAAATACTAAATAGAATAAAAAAAATATTTTTATTTCCTTTTTTCTCAAAAAAAAAGAAAAGAAAAGGAATTTTGTTGAATTTTAAATAAAGACATTTTTTTTATCAACAAATGTAAACAAAGCAAAAAGAAAGAGGAAATAGAATATAAAAATTTTGAAATATTTTTATTTACTGTTTTCTCAAGAAAAAAAAGAAAAGAAATTTTATTGAATTTTAAAGAAAGAAATTTTTTATCAACAAATGCAAATAAAGCATAAAAATGGAAATAGAGGAGGATAAAAATAATATTGAAAGAGAATTTTTATTTAAAATTAATGTATCAATAGGCATTAAATTAATTTAATGAATTTTTTATTTAGTTATTATTATTTATTATTGAAAATTTTTTCTTATCTTATTGAAAACTAAGAATTTAATCAATTCTTCAATATTTTTCGAATAAGAAATAAAAAATATGGAAAAACAATTTTATCAAGACAATAAAAAAATAGAGTATAATTTATAGAATAGTAATAAAATAATAATAATAATATATATAGAAAATAGTAAAAATAATAATATTAACAGAAAATAGTAAAAAATATTTTACTTTTCAGAAAACAAGAATGATACGCTTATTTCTCATCCTGAAACTCGAAATGGTCCTGATAGCGACAAAACCAGTGAGTATTAAGTATTATTATTTTTTATTGTAATTTTTTAAAAATTTTTAATGAAAATATATTTAAAGCGGTATTTTTATTTAAAGGAAAATAGAAAAATAGAAAAATAGAAAAAAATAAATCTAATAAATAAATAAATTAATAGATATTTATCAATATTAGTATAATTAGTAATTTTAATGATGTTTATTTAACAGATACTTGCACATTTGGAAATATTGTCATGAAAATCGGCGACGAATTGAATCAAGCGACGGATTATAGTTCCGTTTGTGTAAAATGCACATGTGAAGTTCCTCCACTTCCAACTTGTCAACGACTTTCTGATGACGAATGCAACGTCACTGTTCATCAAAATTTTGAATCTAATAATTAAAAAATATTAGAAAATTTACGAATACCTATTATTAATGATTTTAAATCTAATAATTACAAATTATTAGAAAATTTATGAATATTATTAATGATTTTAAATCTAATAATTAAAAATTATTAGAAAATTTATGATTATTAATAACGATTTCAAGTCTAATAATTAAAAATTATTAGAAAATTTATGATTATCAATAATTATTCATTATTATTGAATTATTAACTATTAATTAATTAATAATTAAACTATAATAATTAATTATTAATATTCTATCTAATTAGTCAAGTTCGGTTGACTAATTAACTAATTTCAGTAAGTTTTTTTATCATCTAATTTTTTTTAAGTAATTAAGTATTTTACAAGCAAAAAATTGTATTTTAGCAGAATTCACTACCGAAAAAAATTAATATTCCATTTTAAAATTAATTTGTTCATCGAGATTAATAATAATACTTTTAATACTTTAATTAATAGCATTTTCTAGCTATTGTAAATTTTTCTCTTCACTTGCTTTGTTTAAATAATCCATTTGTTTACATTTACAGTATTATAATAATATTAATTATTTACAATATTATAGTTATTAATATATCGCAATTTAAAAATAAAATATAAACAAAAATAAAAATTTACAATTGTTTAATGCTAATTTTATTCAGTTTATTATAATTATTATTTAAATAAAAATCGTAACTGTTCGTGTCTTATCAATAAACTTATAAGGAAAGATAAATTTTTATCATCGGACTGAAAATAAAAATAAATATTCTACAATTAAACGTGTAGAAATTTCAGTCGTACATCATATCGTTTTTAATAATTGTTAATTATCATAAGTTAATTATAGGTAAATGTTTATTTTTTGAGATTTCATTTAATTTAAAATTATTTTAAATATTCAAATTTAAGCGCGGAAATTAACAACAAATGAAAAAGCAGTTATTACGCGTGCGTATTAGATGTTTAAAGTCCACGTGAGTGTTTTCAATGTTTACATTGTTTACATGTTTTCTTTCTTTATTATTAAAACATTTAATTATAATTATTAGCTATTCATCAAAGATGTAATTAAAAACAAGGAAACTTTTAGTGTCAAGGAATATTCTTTAAAAGTTGTTCTCGTTTTATTTAATTTCATTATATTAGAATTATTGCGGAGAAAATCGAGAGAAATATTCCAAGATTCACAAAATGGATTTGATTTTTGTATTTTGAATACAGATTTTGTATTCTATTTTTTGTATTAAAATTAAGGTAAGTTGGCTAAAGGAGTATTATTTTACAAAATATAATATATAATTATCAACAAAATATCGACTTTTTCCACTTTTCCAAAGTATAAACATAACCTCTTCTTTCTGTTTGTTTATTATTACATAATTTGTTATTTTTTAAATACTTTATCTTATGAAATATAAAAAAGACTGTCTAATAATAATATTTAAAAATTAACTAAATTCAACAAATAAAAATAAATTGCTGACATTAATTATTATTGACCTATAATGAAGAAAAATAAATAAAAGAAATTTTTAATTTTGCGTGTATAAAAATTTACGTATATATTTTTTGAACAAGGTCAAATAGAGAGGAACATGTCATAGTTCAATGTTATCATGATTAATTTACAAACTAGCAACGCTTTTTAAAATTCACGTTCGCCGATAAAATCACTTATTCCTTTTGACTCTTCATTTATGTAAATTTATCTTGTTAATTTCTTAAGAGACAAGGATATCTCTCCCTCTTTCGTTTCAAGTTTAATGCTTTATATAAAGATGAGGTTCTTTTCCTTTTTGCACACTTGTTATTTTACTACAATCCGATAAACGCTGATAAGTTTTATTATGAATAAACAAGGAATAAATAAATATTTCTTCTGTTTCATATTTATTGTTTTCTTTTCTTCTTTTGTTGCTGCTGATGATGATGATGATGATAAGGGTGAGCTGACTTGTAAATTTTTAATTATCAATAATTAGACACCAATTGTTTATAGTTATAAAAAAAAGGGCAAACATTTGATTTTTAAAGATCGAAACAAATAAAATTTGTGAAAAAAATTGACAAGCAAGAAAAAGGAGACAGAACGCAATTTTTTTTTATCTGCAATTTTTATTTTAAATTTAAATTATATTTTAACTATGTAATATTTCATGGAGTAAAAGTAAATTTTTGTCTGAAAAACGCAATAATTGGAAAATTATTTCTATACGTAGTACTTTTTTTCTTTTATTGAAAAAAAAATATTTCTTCTCTTTGAAAAGAAAAATTAATTTAAAAAATGTAAAAAATATTTTCCTTAAACATAAATAACTATATGTGATTTTTTTTTATAGAATGCGACAAATCAAAGTGTCCCGGACCATTGGCTTATTACAATGATTTAAAATGTAAACCAATTTATAAAAATCCTGGCGATTGTTGCGCTATTAAATATGATTGCTCTCATCTAAACGGAAGATCAACGAAAAAATGTTATATTAATGGCAATGTTTATGAAATTGGAGAAAAACTTAAAGAGAGCGATGCATTACCTTGTGATATTGGTTGTTTTTGCGCTGAAGGATATAATGGAATGTGAGTTATTTCATTTATTTTCAATATTTAACATTATTTTCTATAAATTTCGATAATTTACTAAATTACGAGAAACAAAATAACAATAAAATTTTATTTCTATTGCAATAGAGCTACATTTACATGCGCCGTTGTTGATTGCTTTCATGGACCACCAAAACCAGGTTGTTATTGGGGTCACACCCCAGGCAATTGTTGTCCAGGTCCAGAAATTTGTCGTAAGTAAAATAATAATATCAATATAATAAAATAATAATTATTATTTATTGATAATCGAGATAATTCTGTCCTCACGTGAACTTTTCCTAGAATTTTTACAATAACAATAACAGAACAGAAAAGTAAGGAAATTTTATCCAAAAAATATCAAATTATTTAAAATCCTAAATAGTAAATAATAAATTTTCCATTAAAAAACTCTTTGGAATTTCTTTTTTTCAATTAATTTTATTTTTATTCAATTATTTCTTTTCATTATTTTCTCTTTGAAAATATTTTTAATTCTTTTTTTGTCCCTTAGGTATTTGTTTTTTTTTTTTTTTTTTTTTGTTACGAGTGATCCTATTTTAATATTATATTAATTAAAAATTGCACAAATGTTTCCTCTTATAACACAAGACATTTTTAAGATTTGTTTAAGATATAAAATACATTAAGGCAATTTAAAAAAAAATTACGTAACAAGTTAAATTTTTGTCACGCAGCTACAAATCCAGCCACTTGTCTCGTTGATGGGAAAACATTAACAGAAGGTGCATACTTCCAACCAAAAGACAATCCAAAAACATCCTGCTATTGTAAACCTGGTTATAAAGGTAATTATTTTTCTTTTCTCCTCTGCAAAAATTAGAGAAAAAAAAATTGATATTATAATAAATTATAATGAAGAACTTGAAAAATTAAATTTTTTTTCATTTGTAAATTTCAGGAGAAAATATTGAACCATTTTGTTACACTCCAAAGGGTGGATTTTGTCGACCCGAATTAAGACACAGTACCGAAATTCACGAAAATTGTGCCCCTGCTTATTATTATGAACAACCGCCTCAAACATCTTGCAGTGTTTTTTACAGATGTCGTAAGTTGAAATGTGACCTTCAAAATTTATTAATGTATTTGCACACATTTTTGAAAGTAAAAAAGAAAAAAAAATTCCAACTTTTCAAGGAAGGAAAATTTTTTTTATCAGAAAATCAAAAGTAAATTGCAAATAAAAATTATGTAACATTTATTTGAATTTATAGTCTAGTGAATTATTTATTTGAATAAATTATAAATTTTTTTTATAATTTAGAGAAGAGCGATTTTTTTTATTATATTTAAGAAAAAAAGAAATTTTTTAAACTAATTTTTATGAAATTCTATTTACCAAAGCACATTTTATTTATATCTCTTATATTATTTATTTTATTCTATACTACAATGAGAACATATTTTTTCAGAAAACAATAACGATACACTTATTTCACGTCCTGAAACTCGAGAAGGTCCCGACAGTGACAAAACCAGTGAGTATTTATTTTTCATTTAATCTAAATTAATTGTTTTGGTTTTCAAAAATAATACCTAGAACAAAAAAGTTTTTTCACTAATTTATGTACGAATTTTCTTTTTCAAAATTTGAAATATTTTTCTTTTTGACACATGAAAAACGTGAATTTTTAAACAATCGTGTTTTTTAACAATTCTAATTAAAAATTTTGATTAGTAAATTTTATTAAAATTTTTTAAAAAAATTAAAATTCTTCAAAGTATTTTATTAAAATTTTTATAAATAACTGAATTCTTTCAAGGAATTCTATTATAATTTTTTTAAATAATTGAATTCTTTTGATGAATTTTATTAATTTATTAATATAAAAAGAATTAAATTCCTGACAAAAATTTTATTATATAGAAAAAAATAATTGAATTCTTGCGGAGAATTGTACTAAAATTCTATTTAAAATGATTGAAATCCTGCGAAGAATTTATTATATTTATAAAAATCATAATTGAATTCCTGTAAAGAATTTTATTCTTAAAAAATAATTGAATTGTCGCGAAGAATTTCATTAAATTTTTAAAAAATAATAAATACTATTAAATTAGTAAAAATATATATTTTTTTATATTTTGAAACTAAAATTGGTTACAATGTAAAATTATATTTAATGTTTAATATTAAAATTTAAAAAAAAAATATTTTTTCAACAGATACTTGCACATTTGGAAATATTGTCATGAAAATCGGCGACGAATTGAATCAAGCGACGGATTATAGTTCCGTTTGTGTAAAATGCACATGTGAAGTTCCTCCACTTCCAACTTGTCAACGTCTTTCTGATGACGAATGTGACGTCACTAAACATCCACCTTTTCAAACTTTTGATTAAACAGAAAATTATCCGAAAGAAATAATTTTCCATTTTAATTATTATCACAAAAAAAAAACGTATTTTCCATTTTATTTTAAAAATGGAATTTAAATTTATTGTTTTCGAAAAATAAATATTTGTTTAAAGATATACTGGGGAAAAAATTGATTTCCTATTTAAATTAAAAAATGAATTCTTCGTTATTTAACGAGGAGGATAAAGTTTTACTCTTAGGCGAGGGTAATTTTTCCTTTACCATTGCTTTATTTAAGAAGAATTTAAATATCAATATTATTGCCACTTGTTATGAAGCAGAATTGAAAAAAACAGCCGAAAGCAATGTTGAATTTTTGAGAGCAAACGGTTTGTATTTATGAAAATATTTTTATTTCTATTTTTCGTCTTTAATGTTTCTTTTTCTAATTTTTAATTATTGTTTTTTGATTTTCAATTTCTAATTGTTACCTTTTGATTTTTTCATCGCAGGTGTTCAAGTTTTAACGAATATTGACGCGACGAAATTGAATGAATCTGTCAAATTTGAGACGAAAGTTTTTGATAAAATAATATCATTAATGATTTTAAATTTAATATTTAAAAATTGTTAGAAAATTTTTAATATTTTAATGATTTTAAGTCTAATAATAAAAAATTATTAGAAAATTTATGAATAAATTAATTAATAATTTATCATTAATTTTCTATCTAATTAGTCAAATTTGGTTGACTAATTAACAGCTTTTAGTAAGTTTTTTATTGTGTAATTTTTTTTCTGTAATTGAGTGTTTTAGAAGGAAACAATGTTTTTTTGTCAGAATTCACTATTGGAAAAATTTATATTCCTTTATAAAATTAATTCCTTCATCAAGATTAATAATAATAATATTAATAATACTTTTAATACTTTAATTAATAACAATCTTTAGCTATAGAAAATTTTTCTCTTCACTTGCATTGATTAAATAATCTATAATTTACATTTACAGTATTATAATGATATTATTTATTATTTAAATAAAAATCGTACATTATATCATAATTTAATTACATATATGATTATTTTTTGAAATTTCATTTCTTTAAAATTATTTTGAATATTTTAAATTTAAGCGCGGGAAATTAGCAACAAATGAAAAAAGCCGTTATTACGCGTGCGCATTAGATGTTTAAAGTCCACGTGAGTTTTTTCAATGTTTACATCGTTTACATGTTTTCTTTCTTTTTTATTATTAAACATTTAATTATAATTATTAGCTATTCATCAAAGATATAATTGAAAACTAGGAAACTTTTAGTGTCAAGAAATATTATTTAAAAGTTGTTCTCGTTTTATTTCATTTTATTATATTAGAATTATTGCGGAGAAAATCGAGAAAAATATTCCAAGATTCACAAAATGGATTTGATTGAAATAAATTTTCTGTATGATAAGTTATTATATACATTTCATTGTCAGGTTTTACATTTATATACAGTATAGTAATTTACTTTATATTGATTCAACATATTTACTATACTATATTAAGAATCTTTCAATGAATGTAAGGATTAAATATTTCATAGAAAGGCTTTGTATTTTAAAACAGTATTGTAATTTATTTCATATTGATCCAAATTTTATTCATATTTGTCTTTATTTTCTTTAAACTTTATTGTAATTGTTATGAATATTAATTAGAGATACAGTATTGAAACATTTTTAAAAAGTGACTCTTTTGTCCAACTTTT
Source organism: Leptopilina heterotoma (assembly GCF_015476425.1). Classification (NCBI taxonomy): domain Eukaryota; kingdom Metazoa; phylum Arthropoda; class Insecta; order Hymenoptera; family Figitidae; genus Leptopilina; species Leptopilina heterotoma. The sequence continues at coordinate 267,491 of NW_025111040.1, forward strand.
TAATACAAACATTAAAATATTCTTTAGACTTTTTCTTTCCGTGTTCCTTTTGACTCTTCATTTATGTAAATTTATCTTGTTAATTTCTTAAGAGACAAGGATATCTCTCCATCTTTCGTTTCAAGTTTAATGCTTTATATAAAGATGAGGTTCTTTTCCTTTTTGCACACTTGTTATTTTACTACAATCCGATAAACGCTGATAAGTTTTATTATGAATAAACAAGGAATAAATAAATATTTCTTCTGTTTCATATTTATTGTTTTCTTTTCTTCTTTTGTTGCTGCTGATGATGATGATGATGATAAGGGTGAGCTGAATTGTAAATTTTTAATTATCAATAATTAGACACCAATTGTTTATATAACAAAATGCAAACATTTGATTTTTAAAGAATGAACCAAATAAAATTTGTGAAAAAAATTGACAAGGAAGAAAAAAAAATTTTTGTCTGAAAAACGCAATAATTGGAAAATTATTTCTATACGTAGTACTTTCTTTCTTTTATTGAAAAAAGAATATTTTTTCTCTTTGAAAAGAAAAATTAATTTAAAAAATGTAAAAAATATTTTCCTTAAACATAAATAACTATATGTGATTTTTTTTTATAGAATGCGACAAATCAAAGTGTCCCGGACCATTGGCTTATTACAATGATTTAGATTGTAGACCCATTTATAAAAATCCTGGCGATTGTTGCGCTATTAAATATGATTGCTCTCATCTAAAGGAAAGATCAAAGAAAAAATGTTATGTTAATGGCAATGTTTATGAAATTGGAGAAAATCTTAAAAAGAGCGATGCATTACCTTGTGATATTGGTTGTTTTTGCGCTGAAGGATTTAATGGAATGTGAGTTATTTAATTTATTTTCAATATTTAACATTATTTTTGTAAATTTCGATAATTTGCCAAATTACGAGAAACAAAATAACGATAAAATTTTATTTCTATTGCAATAGAGCTACATTTAGATGCGTCATTGTTGATTGCTTTCATAGACTACCAAAACCAGGTTGTTATTTGGGTCACACCCCAGGCAATTGTTGTCCAGGTCCAGAAGTTTGTCGTAAGTAAAATAATAATAACAATATAATAAATTAATAATTATTATTTATTGATAATAGAGATAATTCTGTCCTCACGTGAACTTTTCCTAGAATTTTTACAATAACAGTAACAGAACAGAAAAGTAAGGAAATTTTATCCAAAAAATATCAAATTATTTAAAATCCTAAATAGTAAATAATAAATAATAAATTTTCCATTAAAAAACTCATTGGAATTTCTTTTTTTCAATTAATTTTATTTTTATTCAATTATTTCGTTTTATTATTTTCTCTTTGAAAATATTTTTAATTCTTTTTTTGTCCCTTAGGTATTTGTTTTTTTTTACGAGTGATCCTATTTTAATATTATATTAATTAAAAATTGCACAAATGTTTCTCTTATATAACAAGACATTATTAAGATTTGTTTAAGATATAAAATACATTAAGACAATTTAAAAAAAATTTACGTAACAAGTTAAATTTTTGTCACGCAGCCACAAATCCAGCCACTTGTCTCGTTGATGGGAAAACATTAACAGAAGGTGCATACTTCCAACCAAAAGACAATCCAAAAAAATCCTGCTATTGTAAACCTGGTTATAAAGGTAATTATTTTTCTTTTCTCCTCTGCAAAAATTAGAGAAAATAAATTGATATTATAATAAATTATAATAAAGAACTTGAATAATTAAATTTTTTTTCATTCGTAAATTTCAGGAGAAAATATTGAACCATTTTGTTACACTCCAAAGGGTGGATTTTGTCGACCCGATTTCAGACACAGTACCAAAATTCACGAAAATTGTGCCCCTACTTATTATTATGAACAACCGCCTCAAACATCTTGCAGTGTTTTTTACAGATGTCGTAAGTTGAAATGTGACCTTCAAAATTTATTAATTTATTTGCACACATTTTTGAAAGTAAAAAAGAAAGAAAAAATTCCAACTTTTTGAAGGAAGGAAATTTTTCTTTTATCAAAAAATCAAAAGTAAAATATAACTTTAACAAAATGAAAATAAAAATTTTTTAAATTTATTTAAATAAATTATATTTAAGAGAAAAGGACTTTTTTAAGTTAATTTTATTAAATTCTATTTACCAAATCATATTTTATTTACATTTTTATATTATTTATTTTATTCTATACTACAATGAGAACATATTTTTTCAGAAAACAATAACGATACACTTATTTCACGTCCTGAAACTAGAAAAGGTCCCAACAGTGACAAAACCAGTGAGTAGTAATTTTTCATTTAATCCAAAATAGTTTTTTTCAAAATTTATAGAACAAAAAAGTTTTTTCACTAATTTATGCACCGATTTTCTTTTTCAAAATTTAAAATATTTTCCTTTTTGACACATAAAAAACGTAAATTTAAAAATAATCTTGTTTCTTAATATTTCTAATTAAAAATTTTGATTAGTAAATTTTATTAAAATTTTTTCAGAAAATTAAAATTCTTCAAAGTACTTTATTAAAATTTTTATAAATAACTGAATTCTCTCAAGGAATTCTATTATAATTTTTTAAATAATTAAATTCTTTTGATGAATTTTATTAATTTATTTATATAAAAAGAATTAAATTCCTGACAAAAATTTTATTATATAGAAAAAAATAATTGGATTCTTGAGAAGAATTTTAATATTTATAAAAAACGTAATTGAATTTTTGCAAAGAATTTTTTTTAAATTATTTTGAAAATAATTGAACTCTTGCGGAGAATTGTACTAAAATTCTATTTAAAATAATTGAAATCCTGCGAAGAATTTTAATATTTATAAAAATCGTAATTGAATTCCTGCAAAGAATTTTATTGTTAAAAAATAATTGAATTGTCGCGAAGAATTTTATTAAATTTTTTAAAAATAATAAATACTATTAAATTAGTAAAAATATATATTTTTTTATATTTTGAAACTAAAATTTGTTACAATGTTTAATTATATTTAATGTTTAATATTAAAATTTAAAAAAAAAATATTTTTTCAACAGATACTTGCACATTTGGAAATATTGTCATGAAAATCGGCGACGAATTGAATCAAGCGACGGATTATAGTTCCGTTTGTGTAAAATGCACATGTGAAGTTCCTCCACTTCCAACTTGTCAACGTCTTTCTGATGACGAATGTGACGTCACTAAATATCCACCTTTTTAAACTTTTGATTAAACAGAAAATTATCCGAAAGAAATAATTTTCCATTTTAATTATTATCACAAAAAAAAACGTATTTTCCATTTTATTTTAAAAATGGAATTTAAATTTATTGTTTTCGAAAAATAAATATTTGTTTAAAGATATACTGGGGAAAAAATTGATTTCCTATTTAAATTAAAAAATGAATTCTTCGTTATTTAACGAGGAGGATAAAGTTTTACTCTTAGGCGAGGGTAATTTTTCCTTTACCATTGCTTTATTTAAGAAGAATTTAAATATCAATGTTATTGCCACTTGTTATGAAGCAGAATTGGAAAAAACAGCCGAAAGCAATGTTGAATTTTTGAGAGCAAACGGTTTGTATTTATGAAAATATTTTTATTTATATTTTTCTTTTTCGTCTTTAATGTTTTTTTTCTAATTTTTAATTATTGATTTCTAATTTTTAATTTCTAATTTTTACTTTTGGATTTTTTCATCACAGGTGTTTAAGTTTTAATGAATATTGATTATGTAATTTTTTTTTATGTAATTGTGTATTTTAGATGGAAAAAATATTTTTTTGTCAGAATTTACTACCGAGAAAATTTATATTCCTTTATAAAATTAATTCCTTCATCGAGATTAATAATAATAATATTAATAATACTTTTAATACTTTAATTAATAACAATCTTTAGCTATAGTAAATTTTTCTCTTCAATTGCGTTGTTGAAATAATCTTTTAATTTACATTTACAGTATTATAATGATATTATTTATTATTTAAATAAAAATCGTACATTATATCGTAATTTAATTACATATATGATTATTTTTTGAGATTTCATTTCTTTAAAATTATTTTAAATATTTTAAATTTAAGCGCGGAAAATTAGCAACAAATGAAAAAAGCCGTTATTACGCGTGCGCATTAGATTTTTAAAGTCCACGTGAGTTTTTTCAATGTTTACATCGTTTACATGTTTTCTTTCTTTTTTATTATTAAACATTTAATTATAATTATTAGCTATTCATCAAAGATATAATTGAAAACTAGGAAACTTTTAGTGTCAAGGAATATTATTTAAAAGTTGTTCTCGTTTTATTTAATTTTATTATATTAGAATTATTGCGGAGAAAATCGAGAAAATATTCCAAGATATACAAAATGGATTTGATTTTTGTATTTTGAATACAGATTTTGTATTCTATTTTTTGTTTTAAATTAAGGTAAGTTGGTTAAAGGAGTATTATTTTATAAAATATAATATATATGTAAATTATCAACAAAGTATCGACTTTTTCCACTTTTCCAAAGTATAAACATAACCCCTTCTTTCTGTTTGTTTATTATTAATTTGTTATTTTTTAAATACTTTATCGTATAGAATATAAAAAGACAGTCTAATAATAATATTTAAAAATTATATAAATTTAACAAATAAAAAAAAAATCGTTGATATATAAATTATCGACATATAATGAAAAAAAATAAAACGCTTTTAAAATTCACGTTCGCAGATAAAATCATTTATTCTATTTGACTCTTCATTTATGTAAATTTATCCTGTTAATTTCTTAATACTCAAGAATATCTCTTCTATCATATATACTACATTATTATATTCCCCTCTTTTCTTTCAAGTTTAATGCTTTATACAAACAAGAGGTTCTTTTTCTTTTTGCACACTTGTCATTTTACTACAATCCGATAGGTGATAATTTTTTCATTATGAATAAACAAGAAATAGATAAGTATTTCTTCTGTTTCATATTTATTGTTTACTTTTCTTCTTTTTCTGCTGCTGATGATGATGATGATGATGATGAGGGTGAGCTGACTTGTAAATTTTTAATTATCAATAATTACACACCAATTGTTAACATATATAAAAAAGCAAACATTTGATTTTTAAAGAGCGAACAAAATAAAATTTGTAAAAAAATTGACAAGGAAGAAAAAAAAGGACAGAACGCAATTTTTTAAATCTGCAATTTTTAAATTAAAATTAAATTTTTTTAAATTTAAAGAAATACAACTTTGTATAATAAATAATTGTCTAATCATCAATAATAATAAATAAAATATTCATTTTTTTTTCTTGAAACAAATTTTGCATTGAAATATACAACTATGTATTATAAATAATAATATGTATGTCTAATCATCAATAATAATAAATAAAACATTCATAAAAAAATAGTTTTTCCTTGTCAACTAATAATATGCATTCTTATCTATTTTCTTTATGAATTTGCTAAATTGAATTTTAAAAGAAAATTATTTTTTAAATATAATCAGTTAGCTTTTAGTTATTAATTTAAGTACAGTCTCTAGTTATTTTAGTACTTTGTACGAAAGAGTTTTACCCGTCAACTTTTTGAATAAATAAAAAAATAAATAAATAATAATTCATGGAGTAAAAATTATTGTATCTGAAAAATGCAATAATTTAATTGGAAAATTATGGTATCCGGACAAGAAGTCCAAAACAAAAAGTCTAAACCAAAAAATCCAAAGTAAATGGAATCAAAAAAAGAAAAAAATAGTTTCACTTTGGACTTATTTTTTGGATTTTTTGTTCTGGTCAAAAAGTTCAAAGAAATTAAAAATCCAATGAAAAAAATTTCTTGGAATAATTGTTTTCAAAATTTTATAGAATAATTTAAATTTTTCTAAAAATTTTTTTATTTATGAAAATAATTGAATTTTTGTGAAGAATTTTTTTATTTATGAAAATAATTGAATCATTGTGAAAAATTTTATTATTTATGTAAATAATTAAAATCCTGATTATTTTAACATTAACATTTTAAATTCCGATTTTATAGCATAAATAGTAAAAACGTGGCTTTTTCACATGTTTCATTATTTATTTTGGATTTTTTAACTTTGAACATTTTTATTATGGATTTTTTGTACTTTGAACTTTTTTTCTTGGATTTTTTGTCCTGTAATGGAAAATTATTTCTATACGTAGTATTTTTTTCTTTTACTAAAAAAAGAATATTTCTTCCCTTTGAAAAGTTATAAATATTTATAGAAAAATTAATTTAAAAAAATATTTTTTTTAAACAAAAATAACTATGTGGTTTTTTTTTTTATAGAATGCGACAAATCAAAATGCCCCGGACCATTGGGTTATTACATGGATTTAAATTGTAAACCAATTTATAAAAATCCTGGCGATTGTTGCGCTATTAAATATGATTGCTCTCATTTAAAGGAAAGATCAAAGAAAAAATGTTATGCTAATGGCAATGTTTATGAAATTGGAGTAAAATTGAAAGACAACGATGCATTACCTTGTGATATTGGTTGTACTTGCGTTATAGGATACGATGGAATGTGAGTTATTTAATTTATTTTCAATATTCAATAAATAATATCAATTTCTGCAATATTTCTTTAATTTCTGCAATATTTTTTGACTAAATAGTAAAAATAAGTAGGTATAAATATAATAGTAAACTTTTATTAATATTTATGTTTATTATTTCGTTGCAATTTTTTTTTATTGTTTATTGCTACTATTTTTATAAAATTGGAAAATTTACTAAATTACGACAAACAAAATAACAATAAAAATGTATTTTTATTGCAATAGAGCTTCATTTAATTGCGCCATTGTTGATTGCTTTCATGGACCAGTAAAACCAGGTTGTTATCTGGATAACACCGCAAGTCATTGTTGTCCTGGTGAAGAAATTTGTCGTAAGTAAAATAATAGTAATAATATAATAAATTAATAATTATTATTATTTAATTCAAGTATTTATTAAACAAAAAATAATTAAATTTAAAAAATTTTATTTAGAAATTCTGAAAAAATTATGCGTTTTTAAAAAATCGAAATTGCAATTTTTTGAAAGTATATTTACCGAAAATAATTTTTAAAAATTGAAAAAATAGGAAATTTTCTGAAATTTCATTCAAATAAATTTTACATTTAAAAGAATTTTATTTTCACACTTTAAAAATTATTTTAAATTTATTATTGTATTTTTTTTGTAACTAAAAATTTGGAAAATAATTGAATTTTACAAAAATTTGTTATTTAAATAATTCAAGTATCGTTGAGTTCTAATAAGAATTGATTTAATAAAGAATTTGAGTTAAAATTTTGTAAAATAATTGAGTAATTAGTAGCGTTAGAGCAGAAATTTTAAACAATAATTAAATTTTTAAAGGTTTTATAAGTAAAAACATTAACATTTTAACATTGTTATCACTGTAAAATTATAATAATTATTATTTAAATGTTTCTTTAGAAACATTAATATATTATTTTCCTTTAAAAATTATTGCGTAACAAGTTACATTTTTTTCACACAGCTGAAAATCCTGAAGATCGAGCAACTTGTCTCGTTGATGGGAAATCATACAAAGCAGGTGAATACTTTCAACCAAAAGACAAACCAACAACAACCTGCTATTGTAAACCTGGTTATAAAGGTAATTATTTCTTTTCTCCTCTGAAAAAATTACAGAAAAAAATTGATATTATAATAAATAATAATAATAAAGAACTTGAATAATCAAATTTGTTTTTATTCGTAAATTCCAGGAGAAAATATTGAACCATTTTGTTACACTCCCAAGTACAGTTATTGTCGACCCGATTTCAGACACAGTTCCGAAATTCACAAAAATTGTGTCCCTGTTTATTATGATCAACAATCGCCTCAAACATCGTGCAGTGTTTTTTCCAGATGTCGTAAGTTGAAATGTGACCTTCAAAATTTATTAATTTATTTGCACACATTTTTGAAAGTAAAAAAGAAAGAAAAAATTCCAACTTTTTGAAGGAAGGAAATTTTGTTTTTTTTTTATCAAAAAATCAAAAGTAAAATATAACTTCAACAAAGTGCAAATAAAAATTTCTAAAATTTATTTAAAATTATAGTCTTATGAATTTTTTCTTTAAATAAATTATAAATGATGTTTTTTATTATTTAGAGAAGAGAGATTTTTTATTATATTTAAAAGAAAAGGAATTTTTGAATTAATTTTAGAAAATTCTATTTACTAAATTAAATTATATTTATATTTCTTATATAATTTATTTTATTCTATGCTATAATGAGAACTTATTTTTTCAGAAAACAGTAACGATACACTTATTTCACGTCCTGAAACTCGAAAAGGTCCCGACAGTGACAAAACCAGTGAGTAACTATTTTTCATTTTATCCAAAATATTTTTTCTTTTTCAAAATTTAAAATATTTTTCTTTTTGACACATAAAAAACGTTAATTTTAAAATAATCGTGTTTGTTTAATTAAAAATTTGATTACAGTAAATTTCATTAAAATTTTTTGAAAATAATTCAATTTTTCTCAGTACTTTATTAAAATTTTTAAAAATATCTGAATTCATTCAAGGAATTTTTATTAAACATTTTTTAAATAACTGAATTCTTTCAAGAAATTCTTAAAAAAATTTTTTAAATAATTGAATTCTTTTGATGAATTTTATAAAAATGTTTTGAAAATAAAAAATTTCTTTTAAGTAATTTCATTTAGATTGTTTTGAAAGTAATTAAATACCTACGAAGCAGTAAATTTATAGAAAAAATTTGAATTCATGTTAAGAATTTTATTATTTATGAAAATAATTGAATTGTTTCAAAGAATTCTATTAATATTTTTATAATTAAAATTAATTAGTTAATAAGTGAATGTTTTCAAATTTTGAATCTGAATTCATTCAAAAATTGAACTTGATATTTAAAAATAAAAGAATTCAATATTTTCATAATTACTTAAACATGGCGAATTTTTTAAAAATTAGAATTTTTTCAAATTAAAATGATTAACAATGTTTTTTTAAATAATGTTAATTGAAAATTTTGAAAATCATTGATTTTTAAGATGAATTTCTTAAAATAATCGTGTTTGTTTATAACTAATTGTAAGTAATTAAAAATTTGATTAATAAGTTTTTAAAATTTTTTGAATATAATTAAATTCTTCCATAGTACTTATTATTAAAAATTGTATTAAAATTGAACAAATAAAAATAATTTTATTCTTGCGTAGATTTATATTATTAATTTCTAAATATAAAGAAAATTTATTCAATTTTTGGAAAATAATTGAATTCTTTGGGAAAATTGTATAAACATTGAATTGATAAAAATACTTAATTATTTAATTCTTGAGTTGATTTATTAAAATAAATTTTTTTAAAATAATTGAATCTTTTCTTAAAATTTTATTGAGATTGTGTTGAGAATAAATGAATTCCTAAGAAGAAAATTTATTCAATTTTTTGAAAATAATTGAATTCCTTTGAAAAATTTATTAAAATAATGTTGAAAATAATTGAATTCCTGCGAAAAATTTTATTATTTCTAAAAAAAAATTTAATTCCTGCCAAGAATTTTATTATATAGAAAAAAAAGTAATTGAATTGATGCGAAGAATATTATTATATAGAAAAAATGTAATTGAATTAATGCGAAAAATTTTAATATTTATAAAAATCATAATTGAATTTTTGCAAAGAATTTTATTAAAATTAGTTTGCAATTAATTGAATTTTTGCGAAGAATTTTATTAAAATGTTAAAAAATAATTAATAATACTAAATTAATTAATAAATGAATTTTGTCTATAATTTAAATCTTAAATTTGTTACAACGTATAATTATATTTAATGTTTAATATTAAAATTGTTAAAAATAATTATTTTTTCAACAGATACTTGCATATTTGGAAATATTGTCATGAAAATCGGCGATGAATTGAATCAAGCGACGGATTATAGTTCCGTTTGTGTAAAATGCACATGTGAAGTTCCTCCACTTCCAACTTGTCAACGTCTTTCTGATGACGAATGTGACGTCACTAAACATCCACCTTTTCATACTTTTCATTAAACAGAAAATTATCCGAAAGAAATAATTTTCCATTTCCGTTTTATTTTAAAAATGGAATTTAAATTTATTGTTTTCGAAAAATAAATATTTGTTTAAAGATATATTGGGGAAAAAATTGGTTTCCTATTTAAATTAAAAAATGAATTCTTCGTTATTTAACGAGGAGGATAAAGTTTTACTCTTAGGCGAGGGTAATTTTTCCTTTGCCGTTGCGTTATTTAAGAAGAATTTAAATATCAATATTATTGCCACTTGTTATGAAGCAGAATTGAAAAAAACAGCCGAAAGCAATGTTGAATTTTTGAGAGCAAACGGTTTGTATTTATGAAAAATATTTTTATTTCTAATTTTCATTTTCGTCTTTAATGTTTCATTTTCTAATTTTTAATTATTGATACTCGATTTTTAATTTGTAATTTTTAATTTCTAATTTTTACTTTATGATTTTTTTTCATCGCAGGTGTTCAAGTTTTAATGAATATTGACGCGACGAAATTGAATGAATCTGGCAAATTTGAGACGAAATTTTTTGATAAAATAATATTCAATTATCCCCATTGCGGTGGGAAAATGCGTATTGAAAAAAATCGTCAACTACTGAAGGAATTTTTCACGTCCGTTGGTAATATTTTGAAATCAAATGGACAAGTGATTGTGACATTGTGCAATGGACAGGGCGGTACACCAGCTGATAATCCAAAAAGAAATTGGAATGATTCGTGGCAAATTGTTGAAATGTCGGCACATGGTAATTTTCTTCTAATTGACGTTCAATTATTTGATTTGGCATTTTTTGAAATCAATTACCAAGTCACTGGTTATCGGAGTTTAGAGAAGGAATTTCATACAAAGGGCTCGATTACACATTTTTTTAAACAAGCCAATAGTTTTGAGAATACGGCGATAAATACAATAATGGGACAATTGAATTTAGAAAAATTCGATGGCATTTGGAAGGACATTGTGCGTGGTGAAATTTTACAAATTAATAATGAACCTATTTCACTCTATCCATTGAATTTTACTTTTGATATTACAATATTTGTGAAAAGTGGATTTTCCGATTCACAATTATTTGGAGTACTTTATAATTTTGCGGGAAGAATTATCGACAGTGTTGAATTAATAGACACCTATGAATTTCCAAATTGTGATGATAGAAAAACAAGGACATATCGAATAAAATACGTGTCGAAATTTATTCCATTGTATCGAAAACGTGTGATTAATATTCATCAAACAATTGTAACGAAAATCCTTGAAGAGAATTTATCGGTGACTGTATCGAGGTAATTTTAACGTTTTTCTTACATGAATCGACGATAAATTGAAGTAAATTCTTAAAAAGAATTCAATTATTTTAAAGAATTTTAATAAAAATCTTGCCAAGAATTAAATTATTTTCAATACAATTTTAAATATATTTTTTTATGAAAGAGCAACTAACTTCAAACTGCTAACAGATTACCGGAATACAACGATTATTAATATATAAGATTAAATTTTTCTGAAAATTTTAATTTTAATATTTTCATTTGAGTCATTTACTTTTTTATTTTTAAATTCGTCACGTACTTTTAAAATTTTTGTTTAATTTCACTTTTTTATTGTTTCACTTATTCGTATAAATATAAAGAGAATTGTATAAATTAGTGTTTTCTTGACAATTTAATTATAATCTTCGAATTTTTAATCGAATTCAAAATGTACAAGAAAGCAGAATTTCTGTTTATTATTACAATCTGTTTGTTTATAATAATGAAAAATGTACATTCTTTTGACTACGACAGTGAGTAAATAGAAAAGTATACTATTTGTATTTTTAATAAAAGAAATTTTTTCTTTTTCGAGAACAAAATTTTTTTTCTACATTTTTTTTTTCTTTATTTTGTTTGTGAATTAATTTTTGTATTATGTCGAATTACATTTTTTTTCTTTTTGTATAATTTTATTGATAAAAGTTGTAATTATCGAAAGTTAAAAAAAATTATTTCTATTATATTCAAGAAAAAAAACTTATAGATATTATTTTCTTTATAAATTTAGAGTGTGATCCTATGAGATGTTCAAGAGGACCAATAAGATTTTATGAAGATATGTATTGTAAACCAATTTACTTTGAGAAAGGTGATTGTTGTCCTGAAAAATATGATTGCTCTGAAGTTAAGAAATATGATGTAAATGATTATTGTTTCATAAATGGTAAGGCTTATAGAATTAATGAAGAAGTGGACGAAAATGATATTCCTGAGAAAAAAGAATGCTATTGTACTAAAAATCGTTTAAATATGTAAGTATTTCAAATTTTTTTTTGATAAATTTGTTCTTATTTCACAATTTAAAAAAAATTATTATAATTTGCAATAATTAGTTGCACTAAAAAATTATTTTGACGAAACAATTGAATTAAATTTTCTGTGGTTTTCTTTTAGACCTAATATAAACTGTAATGGTTGGAAATGTCCTGAAGTGAGGCTTCCACGTTCTAAAAAAAATTGTTACATAAAATATTCAAATGAAAAGTGTAAAAATGAAGTAGTTTGTCGTGAGTAATTTAATATTAAATAGTTTTAATTAATTATATTAAAAATTTTTTTATTGTAATTATTATTTATTTATAAACAATTTTTTTTTTCACTTTATAGCTGAAGATCCATTAGAATGTGAAATTAATGGAGAAAAAATAAAAGAGGGCGAAAGTGATTTCCTCAAGGGTAATCCATTTAAAGAATGCTTTTGTCAAGAGGAGATTGAAGACGGTAATAAGAATATTAAAATTATAATTTTGTTTTGAAATTAAATTTTTATAATACAAATTTTTTTTTAATTACAGGAAGAAAAGTCGCAAAGCTTTTTTGCAATGATGTGAAAAATTACTGTCACAGTGAATTTCTTTTTAGACTAATGTTTACTGAAAACAATGCTCCTCTTTATTACAGTGATTCACATATTCATCCTCAAACTTATTGTCCGGCCTTTTCAAAAGCTTGTAAGTAATTCTTGCAAAGAATTTTGATAATAATTTTAGAATAATATTAACTTTCTTCGCACAATTTTATTATTTATGAAAATAATCGAATTCTTGTGAAAATTAAACTCTTTTGAAGAATTTCTTTGAATTTTTTTTTTAAAATAATGGAATTTCTTTAATAATTTTAACTGAAAATATTGAAAGTAATTTTATGAACAATTTCTTTCAAGTTTTTAAAATAATCGTGTTTCTTAATAATAAAATAATTAATTAATTAATTCAATTATTTATGAAAAAAAATTGAATTCTTGACAAGAATTTGTTTCGAATTTTTGAAAATAATTGAAATCCTCCGAAGAATTTTATTATTAATGAAAATAATTGTAATCTTGCCAAGAATATTACAATTTATAAAAATAATAAAATTTTTATTAAAACTATTGAAAATAATTGAATTTAAATAATACTTTTCAAAATAATTGTATTCTTTCCAGAAATTTTTTCCTAAGAATTTTATTATTTAAGAAAATAATTGAAATCTTTAAAAGAATTATTTATGAAAGTATAATTGAATTCTTCCGAAGAATTATATTAAAATTTTTGAAAATATAAACAATAATAATTAATTATGTACTTAATAAGTGAATTTTTTAAATTTTGATTATGAAATTATTCAAAAATTTATATTTGAAAATAAAAAATTTTGTGTTTTTTATAATAACAATAATAAATTGAATGGAAGAAGAAGAAAATGATTTTTTGTGAAAAAATTCACTTATATTTTTGTTATTAATGTAATATCTAGGTTTTCAAAGAGATTTAATTATTTTTTAATTTTATAGACCAAAAAGGTGATCAGGCGATAAGAAAAGAAATCAGTGCTCATTATGGTAAGTTTGGACATTTTCTACATTAAATTTGAACTTTTCATAGTAAATGCATTATCCAAAATAAAAAAAGTATTCAATATTAAAATTTCTTTCTCTATGAATGTTTAAAGTAAAAAAGTAAAAAAAGTTATTTCTATTTTTCCTCCATTTTTGTAAAATAAATAATTTCTTTTCTCTTAAAAATTGAATTCACTTTCTTTATAATTTTATTTTTTCTTATTATTAAAATTTTCTCATTATTAATTTTTGATATTTATTAATTAAAGGAAATTGTTCGTTTGGACCACTTCAAATTCCATTTTCTTCACGACTAAACAGATATAATACAGAAAAAAATACATATAGTTGCGCAATTTGCAAATGTGTAATTCCACCAACTCTCACTTGTCAAGTAACGCCGTTAGCAGAGTGTGAAGAGAAATTTGAAGAATTTAAAAGAAAAAATTCAGATTATAGTAATGAACTTAATAATTGTGAATTAATTGATAAAGATTTATGAGGAAGAAACTAATAATTAAAATTTCCTCATTAAGCTAATGCTAAGGAATATTTTAATATCAAATATAAAAACAACTATTTTTTTACCATCTTTAACTATTTAGTAATAAATATATTTTTTTTGAAATTGTATAGAGAAATTTGAAAATTGTTTGCAAAGCTTATTCCAAATTTGTATAGTTTACGTTAAATTATTGTCGACTATTAAAATGTTGTGACAAAATGAAGAAATAAGTTTTAAAAACAATTTTTTTAATTATAAGTATAAATAAATATTATTTACATTTATAATCGCGAATCAAGTGTATTATAATACAAATTTATGAATAATGTAATAATTATGTTGTAATAATAATGTAATAATATACTTTTAAATGTAATAATGTTCTAATAATAAAGCATTGTAATAATAATATGACAATAATTGCATAATAATTAATTCATGTATTCCTGATGTAAGATAACAGTTGAAAATAACTTGTTTTTTTGCTTCCAAATATTATTGATAATTTTTCTATTTAAAAATTTTGAATTTCATCAGAAATTTTTTTTTAAATACGTAGTAGATTTGTTTAGAAAAATATTACTAAAATTTTTTGATTTTTTCGAAAAATTTCATTAAAATTTTAAAAATAATAATAAAACTTTCCATCAATTTAATTAAAATTGTATTGAAAATAATAGAGTTCTTATCAAGAATTTTATCAAAATTTTTGAAATTTTTTTCTTAAATATTGAAAATTCTTCCTAAAAATATTATTACTTATACCTATGAAAAAAAATTAAATTCTTTCAATAAATTTTAATTAAAATATTAAAAACAACTGAATACTTTGAACAAACTTTATTAAAACTTTTTAGAATAATTAAATTCTACGGAGAAAATTAATTAAAATTGTATTTAAAAAAATCAATTTTCTCCAAGCAATATTATTATTTATCCAAATAATTAAATCCCGGTGAAGAATTATTAAAATTATTACAATTTTTTGAAAATAATTGAATTCTTGATAAGAATAATTTACGGAAATTTTTTAATATAATTAAATTCGCGATAAAAATTTTACTATTTTTGAAAACAAATAATTTTCTTAAAAAAAATTTATTAAAAGATAAAAAAAAATTTTTACTTTACTAAGAAATTTAATTAAACTTGTATTAAAAATAATTGAATAAAATAAAATTATTCATTATAATAATAAAAATAATATTTTATAATAATTCAAATAATTTTATCGAAGAATTTTATTAAAATTTAAAAAAATTAAAAAAATGAATTTTGTAAAATAAATTTAATTAAAATTGTATTAAAAATAATTTAATTTCTCCAAAGAATTTAAATATTTAAGGAAATAATTAAATACTGTACTGAAGAATTTTGAATTTATAAAATTCTCTTAAATAATTTATCTAATCTTCAAAAAGAAATTTAGTTAAAATTATGTTAAAAATAATTAAATTTTGACAAGAAATTTAATTCAAATTGTATTAAAAATAATTAAATTTCACCGAATAATTTTTATTATTTATTCAAATAATTAAATTCTTGAGAAGAATTTACAAAATTTTGGAAAATAGTTCTAAGAAAATAAAAATTTTTTTGAGGCAATTTAATAATTATTAAAGGAGAATTTTTAAAAAATTAAAATTGTTCTAAGATTTGAAATTATTAAAAAATTAAATTATTGAAAAATAATTAAATCAATAAAAAAGATTTCTGATGAATTGAAAAATATTTATTGCGTGATAAATAATATAGTTTAGAATAAAGAACACGAAATTTTCCATTTATATTTTAAATTAAAATTTTTCGATAATTTTATCTTCAATTTCATTATTAATAGTGTACGTGTAAATATTTGAAATTGCTTATCATAAATTTATGATTTTAAAATAGTTTCATTTTTTCTTATATATTTAAGAATTCGAATTAAAAAGTTTGTATTTCATTTGAGTTATTTACTTTTTTATTTTTAAATTTGTCACGTACTTTTATAATTCTTATTTAATTTCACTGTTTTATTGTTCACTTATTCGTATAAATATAGAGAGAGTTTTATAAATTAGTGCATTTTTTACAATTTAATTATAGTCTTCGAATTTTTAATCGAATTCAAAATGTACAAGAAAGAAGAATTTTTGTTTTCTATTGCAATCTGTTTGCTTATGATACTGAAAAATGTCAATTCCTTCAATTATGATAGTGAGTAAATAAAAAAATATACTTTCAGTATTTTTAATGACAAAAATTATTTTTTTTGTAGAAAAAATTTTTTTAATTAAATTTTTTCATTATTTTGTGTGTGAATTAATTTTATTATTATGTCGAATTACATTTTTTACTTTTTGTAAAATTTTATGAAGAATTCAATTATTTTCAATAATTGAAATAAAATTCTTTAGTCAATTTATAAAAAATAGAAATCTTCGAAAAAAATTAAATTATCTTTATATAAATAATATTCTTGGCAAGATTTTTATTAAAATTCTTTAAAATAATTGAATTGTTTTGCAGAATTTATTTCAACATTCTTGAAAATAATGAAATTTTTTTAAAATAACTTTTAACCGGAAATTTTGAAAATAATTTATTATTGATTGTAATTAACGATTTTCCTATTAAATTATATTAAAACTATTCATAGAATATTAAATTCTTTTAAACATTTTCATTAGAGTTTTTGTAAAAAATTACATTTTTGAAGAATTTTATTTAAATTTCTTAAAAATAATGTAATTTTTGAAAATAATTTTAATTGAAAATTTTGAAAATAATTGAAATTTACAAAGAATTTTATTAAAATCTTTTGAGAACAATTGAATTGTTTAGAAAAATTTTATTACAATTTTTAAAAATAATTGAACCTATTAGAGAAATTTTATTAAAATTGTCTCAAATATAATTGAATTTTTTTCTAAAAATGTTATTAAAATTGTATTGAAAATAATTGAATTTTTATTAGAACTCTTGGTAATAATTGAATTTAAATAATACTTTTCAAAATAATTGTATTCTTTCCATAAAATATTATTAAAATTGTATTGAAAATAATTTAATTCCTCCGAAACATTTTATTATTTATGAAAATATTTTAATTCTTGCGAAGAATTTTCATATTTATGAAAATAATTAAATTCTTGCGGAGTATTTTACAATTCATAAAAATAATTGAATTTGTTGCAAAGAATTTTATCTGAATCTTTGAAAATAATTGAATTTTATGAAGTTTGTTTAAAAATTTTGAAAAAAATGATTTTTTAAAAAGAATTTCATTCAAAATTGTAGGAAATAATTGAATTTATATTAAAATTTATGAAAATAATCGAATTCAGTTAATATTTTCAAAAATAATTGTATTCTTTCGAAAAATTTTATTAAAATTTGTGAATAATAATAAACAAAAATATTTAATATTATGTACTTAATAAGTGAATTCTTTAAATTAAAAAAAAAAAAATATAGTTATTATTTTCTTTAAAAATTTTAGAGTGTGATCCTATGAGATGTTCAAGGGGACCAATAAGATTTTACGAAGATATGTATTGTAAACCATTTTACGTTAGGGCAGGTGATTGTTGTCCTCTAAAATATGATTGCTCTGAAGTTGATAAATATAATGTAAATGAACATTGTTTCGCAAATGGTAACGTTTATGGAATTGATGACAAAGTAAACGACAATGATGTTCAAGACGAAAAAAATTGTTATTGCATTAAAGATAATTTAAATGTGTAAGTATTTCAAACTTTTCATTTCACAATTAAAAAAAAAATTAATTCCTATAATTAATTTTCAATTAATTTTCAATAATTTATTGGAAAGAAATTATTGATGAAATAATTGAATTAAATTTTCTGTGGTTTTCTTTTAGACCTAATATAAACTGTAATGGTTGGAAATGTCCTGAAGTGAGGCTTCCACGTTCTAAAAAAAATTGTTACATAAAATATACAAATGCAACATGTGAATCTGAAGTAGTTTGTAGTGAGTAATTTTATATTAAATAGTTTTAATTAATTATATTAAAAATTTTTTTATTGTAATTATTATTTATTTATAAACAATTTTTTTTTCACTTTATAGCTGAAGATCCATTAGAATGTGAAATTAATGGAAATGTACTAAAAGAGGGACAAAAGATAACTTTACCCGGCACTGAAACAAATAAAGATTGTCTTTGTCAGCAGGAGATTGAAGACGGTAATAAGAATATTAAATTATAATTAAAAAAAACATTTTTTTTTAAATTAAATTTTTATAATATACTTTTCTTTTTGGTTAATTACAGTAATGAAAATCGGAAAGATTTTTTGCTATGATAAGAAAAATTTCTGTGGACGAGAATCTTTGTTTAGAAAAATTTTAACCGAAAAAAGAGCTCCTCTTTATTACAGTGATTCACATATTCATCCTCAATCTTATTGTCCGGTCTTTTCAAAAGCTTGTAAGTAATTCTTGCAAAGAATTTTAACAACAATTTTAGAATAATATTAACTTTCTTCGCACAATTTTATTATTTATGAAAATAATCGAATTCTTGTGAAAATTAAATTCTTTAATAATTTTAACTGAAAATTTTGAAAGTAATTAAATTTTATTATGAACAATTTCTTTCAAGTTTTTAAAATAATCGTGTTTCTTAATAATTCAAATTAAACATTAAATTATTGAATTTTATTAAAATTTTTAGAAAATAATTGAATTCTCCTCAGAATTTTATTTTGTAAAATAATTTGTAAATTAATTGAATTTTTCTCAGAATTTAATTTTGTAAAATAATTTAATTCACTCAAGGAATTTTATTAAAGTATATAGAAAATAATTAAATTCTTTCAAAGAATAGACAATACTTTTTTTTATAATACTTTTATAATAAAATAAAAAAAATTAAATTTACGTAATTAATTAATAATTACGATAATATATAATAATGACGTATAATTATCGATTAATTATTATTATTATTATTACGATTTTATAAATTACGATTTTTATAAATAATTGAAATCCTTCGAAGAATTTTATTATTAATGAAAATAATTGAAATCTGTCAAAGAATTTCTTTTTTTTATAATGATAATTGAATTATTGCGAAGAATTTTATTAAAATCTTTGAAAATAATTGAAATCCTCCGAAGAATTTTATTATTTAAGAAAATAATTGAAATCTTTCAAAGAATTTCAATTTATATAAAAGATAATTTAATTTTTAAGAAGAGTTTTATTAAAATTGTTGAAAATAATTAAAATCCTTTAAAGAATTTTATTATTTATGGAAGTAATTGAAATCTTGCAAAGATTTTTATAAAAATCTTTGAAAAATAATAATATAATTATTTCGATGAAAATTTAAATTCTTTGGAGGAATTAAATTGTTATTCTATTGAAAATAATTTAATTTTTAGGAAGAATTTTATTAAAATTTTTTGAAAATAATTGAATTACTTTGAAAAATTGTATAACGAATTAAGAAATAATATTAAATTCTTTTGTGAAACTTTATTGATAATAATTTAATTTTTTGCAAAAAATTTTATTATTTATAAAAATAATTGAATTCTTCCAAAGAATGATATTATTATTATTTATAAAAATAATTTAATTCTTCCGAAAAATTATATTAAAATTTTTGAAAATATAAACAATAATAATAATTAATTAATAATTATAATTAATATAATAAGTATGCAAAAAAGAAAAAACAATTTTTCTAAAATAATGCTCCAATATTTTTGTTATTAATTCAATATTTAGGTTATTGAAATTGATTCAATTGTTTTTGAATTTTATAGATAGAAAGGGTGACACTGTAATATCCAATTTAGAAATGCCTGATAGTTTTGGTAAGTTTGAAAATTTACGACACTAAATATGAACTTTTTATGGTAAATAAAATGCTTTCTTCAATATAAAAAAATGTATTCAATATTAAAATTTTTTTTTATGGAACGTTTACAAAGTAAAAAAGTTAATTCGAATTTTCCTCTATTTTTATGAAATAAATAAATAATAATTTATTTATTTCATTTTCATAAAAATAAAGGAAAATTCGAATTTTCTCTTAAAAATTGAATTCACTTTCTTTAAAAAGATTTAATTTACATTATTCAAATTAAAACATTTTTAATTTTTGATATTTGTTAATTAAAGGAAAATGTACGTTTGGTCCACTTACAATGGGAGTTTTTTCGAGACTAAACAAATATAATGCAGTACAAAATACATACAGTTGCGCAATTTGCAAATGTGTAATTGCACCAACTCTCACTTGTCAAGTATTGCCATTGGATGAGTGTCAAGAGAAATTTGAAGAATTTAAAAGAAAAAATCCAGACTATATTGATAAACTTAATAATTGTACATTAATTGATAAAGATTTATGAGGAAGAAACTAATAATTGAAATTTCCTCATTAAGCTATTGCTTAGGAATATTTTAATATTAAAAGAAAAAACAATTATGAATTTTTGTACTAGATTTAATTATTTAGTAATAAATAAGTTACTTTTTTGAAATTTTATAAAGAAATTTGCAAAATATTCTTGCAAAACTTATTGGCTTGTATATAATTTGCGTTCAATTATTTTCGACTGTCAAAATGTTATGGCAAAATTAAAAAGAAAATTTTTAAAAACAGGTTTTTTAATCATAATAAGTATAAATAAATATTATTTACATTTATAATCGCATTTGTTATGAAACAAATTTATGAATAATGTAATGATAATGTTCTAGTAATGTAATAATGTTCTAATAATGTATTGTAATATTAAAATAAATTGTTTAGAATAATTTTATTATAATTCGAAAAATTTAATTAAAATTATATATATATATTCCATACCATTGAATTTCTACGAATATTTAATTAAAATCTTTTTAAATAATAAAGAATAATTAATTAGTGGGTCAGGGCTCGAACCAAATCCATTTGTTTACAATATTCAATTTTATGAATTTCAATTATTCGTAAATTCTTCAATTAAATATTACATTAGAAAATAAAAATAAAAACTTCAAATAATATTACAAAAATTCAATTAAACTTTTTCAAAAAAATTAATTTCAAAATTCAATTATTTCTAAAAATTCACGCTATATTGTCTTTATATTCAATTGTTATCTAAAATTTTACATTAAAATTGAATCCTCATAAAGAATTTTATCAACAAATTTTTAAATAATTAAATTGTTTCGGCGAATTTTAATAGAATTTTTAAGAATAATTAGATTTTTCAAGAAATTTAATTAAAATTGTATTTAAAATAATTGAAATTCTGCGAAAAGTATTTTTATTTGTGAAAATAATTGAATCCCTAAGAAGAATTTTATTATTTTTGTACATAATTAAATTTCTGCAATGATTTGTAATGTAAAAATAAATAATTTATTGAATAAATGAATGTTTCTTAAAATTGAATTCTCATAAATAATTTTATGAACAAAATTTAAATAATTAAATTCTTTCGACGAATTTTAATAAAAAATTTTAAGAATAATTAGATTTTTTGATAAATTCGATTCAAATAGTATTAAAAATAATTGAATTTATCCGAAAAGTTTTATTATTTGTGAAAATAATTGAATTTATAAAAAGCATTTTATTATTAACGAAAATAATTGAGTCCCTGTAAAATTTTTATTTATTTATGAAAATAATTGAATTATTGCGAAGAAATTTAAAGAAAATTTTTATAAATAATTGAATTCCTGTAAAATTTTTTATTATTTTATGAAAATAATAAAATGTTTGCCAAGAATTTTATTAAAATTTTCGAAAATAATTGAATTTCGGAGAATTTTATTTTTTCTAAAGATAATTGAAATTTTGACAAGAATTTTCTTTTAATTTTGGAACATAATTGAATTTCTGCGAAGAATTTTAGTACTTTTGAAAATTATTGAATTTATGCAATCATTTGTAATTTTATTAAAATTCTCCAAATTATATCGTATACAATTTACGAACTTTTCGTTCTTTTCTCAAACAAATTACGGAGTTTTCGTTTCTTTTTAAAAAAAAAACGGACTTTTGCGGACTTGAAAAAAATTTACGGACCTAATTCGAGCCCTGGTAGGTGGATTTTGTTTAATTTGAAATCTAAAATTATTTAAAAATTAAAGTTGATATTTAAAAATAAAAAAATTTTGTAATTTGCATCTCAAAAAAAAAAAAAAAAAAAATGAATTCAGTGTAAACTTTGATAGTAATAATAATAATAGAAATTAAATAATTATATTTACATTCGTTTAATGATAGAAAAAATTTGAAAATTAATTTTAACTTTTGACAAATTTGCAAATCTCTTCGTATGGAACTCTCTTTAGAATAGTGCCCGTTTTCAGTTCAACGTCAACACAAAAGTCTTCAATTCTCACTTTTTTTACAATAACTATTTCACCGATATTTTTACCCTTAAGCATCATAACTTCACGTCCAATTGCCGGTATCACTGTTTCAAGATGTTCCTGATCAAGTTTCAAAATATGACCCTCGACATTCTCAGGTGAACTAATTTTCACTTTTCCCACGTAAAATAACTGATCAACAATTTCCGTAATAACACCTTTCGCTTTATAATATTTATCGCCAACTTTCTTTGTCATTATTTTAACAACTAAACCATTGCGTAACCAACCTTTTTTTAATTTTTCATTTCTTGAATTTGTCGATGTTGAAGAAGACGATTCTTGTTCGCTTTCACTTTTCACTGATGGAGTTTGTTCTTTTTTTATTAATTTTGAAGAAGTCATTTCATTGTCAATTTCCGTGATTGTTTCGAGTTCTATTGGTTCTTTACGTTTACCGAGAATTCCATTTTTTATTAATGTTGGAGGTAATAATTTTGGTTTTAATTTCATGTTCAATACAAGAGGCTCGTCTTCGGTTCTTATTAATGGTGTTAATTCATCGTTTGTATCGTCGGATAGATTTTGACGACCCGTTACGACTTGTTTTTCAATAAATGCCATCATTCGTTCCTCTTCATTTCGATCCATTTTCTCTTTTTTCGCCTGTTTCTCTTGCGATGCTATTGCCTCTGGATCGCGATCAACGTACGTTATGAACCAACCTGTGGAGGGAAAATATTTTAATTAGTAGATGAAATAAGTTGAAAATAATCCGAAATCTGGATAGAAGTTAAATTAGAGACAAATGATAGACAAAGTTGCCACAAAAGTTTAATTTTTATCCCCTGACTTTTCTCTGATTTCGAGACAAATTTTTGATCTAGTACTTTTAGTAAAAATCCCTGACTAATATTCTACTCTCCCTGACTTCCTTGACCTGTGGCAACCCTGATAAAGAAATAATTTTTTTTTTTCATAAAAAAACGTAGAATAAACCTTTTTCTGTTTCGTCGACGACACATTTTCCAGAACGTCCGAGCCATTTGACAAAACCCGTCAACGTGAGCCACATTGTTGCATTCATGTGAACATGACCCCTGTCAGCAATGTATTCCTGATAGACACGATTGGCGGGCACTCGTTTTGTGCCAAATTGTCGTTTCAATAATTCGAGAAACGTTTCACTAAAATCTTTGGAAAATTGATTAATATATTTATTAGCATTATCGGCAAACAAAAGTAATTGTCGATGATGCGATTCAGACATTGTATGACATTTAAAACCATTCTCGTCGCGACATTGTTTTTGACACATTTCACAATACCAACGTAATTTTTGCAGTCCTTTAGCTTTTATTTTATTTGCAATATATTTCGGTGTACCCACTTCGTGTTTTCCCATTTTTATATATTTTCTTTGCTTTTTGTAAATAAATAAAGAAATATATACGACCTAGGACGTTGTGTTTTGTGTATTCACTATTTTTGAGGTTATGTTTTGTTTTTTTTTTGACAGCCGTTTGTCTGTCGATAATGTAGAAATCGTATAGAAATTACTGAAATTCAAAAATTTTAATAAACTTTTTCGCAGGAATTTTATTATTCTCCTAAATAATATTTTTTAGAGCAATTCAATTATTTTCAATACAATTTTAATAAAATTTCTCGAAAGAATAAAATTATTTTTAAAAATATTATTTCAATTCAATTATTTTCCGGAGTTTTAATAAAAATTCAATTATTTTCAACAATTCTGATAAAATTCTTCAAAACAATTCAATTATTTTTATAAATTGTAAAATTCTTGGCAAGAATTCAATTATTTTCAATACAATTTTATTAAAATTTCTCTAACTGGTCCAATTATTTTTAAAAATTGTAATAAAATTTTTCTAAACAATTCAATTATTCTCAAAAGTTTTTAATAAAATTCTTTGTAAATTTCAATTATTTTCAAAATTTTCAATTATAATTATTTAAAAAAATATCATTATTTTTATGAAATTTATTGAAATTCTTTTTAAATAATGTCATTATTTACAAAAACTCCAATAAAATTGTTTAAAAGAAATGTTTTAATTAATTATTTAAATAATTTTCCTTGGAATAAAATTAAAATTGTATTTAAAATAATTGACTTCCAGCGATAATTTGATTATTTATGAAAATAATTCAATTCTTAAATTGAATTTTATTACAACTTTTTTAAATAATTGAATAATTGAAATTTTCGAAGAAATCGATTAAATTTATTTATTGAAAATAATTGAATTCTTAATAAAATTCAATTACTTTCAAAAATTTCAGTAAAAATTATTTTAAAAAATTCCTTTATTTTCAAGAAAATTTAATTGCATTAATTCGATTATATAAAAAAAACTTTTATTTACATTCTTATACAGAAATCGAAAAAAATAATTTTCTTTCATTTGATTTTCTTCTTTATTTTTTCGCACAATTCAGAAACGTAAGAAATGTCCTTTTTCAAATCATCCTGATGATTCATCCACCTGAGAACATTTTCTAAATTCAAAATAGCGTCCGTCGAGGAAATAATTTCGTTCCTATCATTTTTTGAATTATTAACAACAATTTTCTCCGTTGAATGTGAATTTTTTTTTGTCTTTATTATTGCACTAGTATCACTCTCCTTTTCCTCGTCATCATATTCACTGGAATCGTCATCCAACCATTTGTTCGCGTCATTCTCATTACAATCCTCATAGCCTGGAATTCGTTTTAATAAATTTAATAATTCCGGTTTATCATTTAATTCACTGTCAATTTCCATTTGTTCATCGAACATATCGTTTGTACAAACTTTACGCCACGATTGTATTAATATTAAAGGCGAAACACTTTCCCATGCACTTTTCAATATATGACAAGTGTCCCTTAAATTCCATTGTTTTAAAAATTCACACAAACTCTCACTGTCTGCCTTAATGCCACGTTCTAAAATTTCTTTCAGAAAATTTTGTCGATAGATTAATTTCAATTTTTCAATGATACCTTGATTTGAGGGTAAAACGTCGGATGTTAGATTCATTGGAAGAAGAACTAATTTTACTAAAATTCCACTGAGAGTGAAATTTGTATCGGACACGTAACGACAGGCGGCTGAATCGAGGAGTAAAACAATAGAACCTGATTTACCGTCTTTTTGCTGACGCTTCTTCACTGAGGGGATGAAAATTGTCTTTAACCAATCGGTAAAAACTCCTGTATCAATCCACGAACTTTCTTGTGCTTTATATTTTATTGACAATTTATCCGCTGTTTTTAAACTCCAGGGAATTTTCGAACGTCCAATAATCATTAGAGGAATTTTATGACTTCCGGTTGCATTCGCACTCATGACTAATGTAACTTTTGGTGCATTTTTCTCATAGGCTGTTTTTTTTGGAAATGTCTTCCACCAGAGAATATTTTCATCGCAACTATAAATATTGTCCAGGGGATAATTATCATTTTTTAATGCTTGAGAAAATTTTGTTTGAAATTCACAGGCTGTACCACTATTTATTGAACGTTTCTCATCTTGTCGATGTTGTTTCTTAATACCGCAACGTGTTTTAAAACTTTGTAGCCAACCATTACTTGCTTTAAATGTCTTTGGACCGTTTAATTTCACATTAAATTCGAGTGCCTTCTCTTGTAGCATTTTACCGGGTATTAAATTGCCGAGATAATAATTTTGTTGATACCAAATTTCCATGCATGCGTCAAGACCAATATCACCTTTACGTCCCTGTAGACGTTTTCTTTTTGACATTCCATTAATGTGCTCCTTCTCGAGGCAAAATTTCTCCAATTCACCCTCCATTTTACGAATACGTCCAATCGTCGATTTTGGTATATTATATTCTTTCGCGAGATTTGTCAATGTTGCTCCATTTTTCATTCGTTGTAATATCTCGTATTTTAAACTCAATGGAATCATGTGATTTCGTTTATAAACAACTTTACATTGTTGAGCAAATGCTTGCGGTGTTTTTAATAGATCGTCATTAAATGGTGTGAACGCAACTGTTTGTAAATCCATTTTGATTGAATTTCTGCAAGAAAAAAAAAAGAATTAACATTTTTATTAATAGAAAAATATTTTTATTCATTTTTTTATGTTTTATATTTATAAATAACTTCTCTAACTAAATACAGGCCTCGAATCGACTTTAACGAGCAAAAAAATTGCTTTAGAAGATTCAAAATAGAAAAAAGTCGAAAAAGTCGTTAAGTTTATTTAATTCAGTGTTGTCCCAAAAATTTTATTTTCTATTTCCCTGATTTCTAAATTCAATTAATTAAAACTTGAATAATTTTGTTAAATAAATATTTAAATATACTTTTTATTTCTATTTTCACGGGAAATAAAATTTAGAAAATTTCCTGAAATTTAATAATTCACAAAAATTAAAACTATAACCCTTCCAAAATTCAATTATTTTCTACAATTTTTAACTAAACTTCATCTCTCAATCAATTATCTATATTAATTTTTATCAATTTATTTAAATACAAAAATTCAATTTTTTACAACAATTGAAACTGTCTATTTTTCTTTTTAAAGATATTAAGGTAGAATATTTTTAATAATAAAGAAATTCCTAATATTAATTTTTTAAACATATTTTTAAATAATTAAAAATGTAAAAAAAAATTGAAATTTGGTAAAATCTTTAAAAAAATAATTAAAATTAATGATAAAATCTTTGGAAAATAATTGAAATTTGGTAAAATCTTTTAAATTATTAAAATTTGATAAAATCTTTAAAAAATAATTGAAATTTGGTAAAATCTTTGAACAATAATTGAAAATAATCAAAAAAGTCATAATATCCGAGGCCTGTAAATCAAAAAATTCAGTAAATAAAAATTCGGTAAATGAAAATATTCTGTAAATAAAAAAAATTCAGTAAATAGTAATCTCAACAATAAAAAAAAATATAATAATTACTTTACCTTTTTAATTTTCCTGTCTTGTAATTCTTTGGTATAATTATTAATCTAATTAATTGTAAACCTCATAAGAATGTAGAAATAATTCATTGAAAATTATAGACATAATTTTTGACAATTTCCTCCATTTCTCAGTCCTGTAATTTAAAGAAAAATTAAATAAATAAATTTACAATAGCCAGTGAAATCAAATTGTTCTACAAATGTTGTTTATAATTATTAATTAACCATTAGAGTATAAATATTAATTTAAAGAAAAGAATACTTTTTTATTCCAAACATAACCTCAAAAAATTTGTATATTTATTATTAACTTTTCAGCGCACTCTTCTCAAATTTGATTTAATAAAATTTTCAAAAAATTTCAAGAATGAAATGAATAAAATTACAAAAATTACCATTTACATTATAATCGCTTTTCTGTTATTATTTAATCGTAAAGAAATTTCACTATGAATTTTATACATTTTTATGACACAGTACTCACCGATATTTTATTTGCGGAAATAAATGAAAAGAATAATTAGTATTTATAAAATGAATAAAGTGAACTATTAAACACTACGTTTCCCTTTTATTTATTTTGAAAGAAAATAAAAAACTTAATGACTTTATATATTATATAAAATATGAAATAATTTCTGATGCAGAATGTGCAGAATTAAATAAAAACATTTTTGACATGTCAAGTACTTTTACAATTTACGCATGCGTTAAATAAATCACATGCTCATTGGTTATCTTTTCCGTTTTTTTTTTAATATAAATTTATTGTTTTCTAATAAAAAATGTAAATGTAATAAAACAATAACAAATAAAATAAATTATGAATTAATTTTTAATTTTATGTTTATTAACTAATTACTTATAATAATAAATAATAAATCATGAAGAATTTACATTTTTATTTCTTTTTATATATTATAAAAAGAAATTTATTCATTCTAGATGTTTTTGTTTACAAATTTTAATAATAATTTTCTTGAAAAATAATGTCGAAAATAAGACTTTGCATTGTTTTCTAAACAATCACGTGATCTGTCATTTTTAGAGGTTATGTTGTTTACAAAATTGCGCATTATCGCATTATTCAATATTTTGCATTATATTAATAAGCTTACTTGATAAATAGCTTAATTACATTAATCTAAATGATTTACAATCATATTCCAGTAATAAAAGTAATTAATAATTGCTTTAATTAATTAATTTAAGTGAAAAAACGTTAGTTCCGGGTTTGTCCGCAAGATATAGGTAGATGTCGCCCCAAAAAATGGTGTTTTTTGGTAGTTTTTGAGTTTTCAATGTAATTCGACTTTGTCGAAACTAGCACTCTCATTGGCTAGATTTAAATTTGCGCGGGGACTAGCACAAGCCAATGAGAGCGACCCATGTGGAAACGCGCCTTTAGGCTTTATATTACTCTCATTGGCCTGCTGAATCCCCGCGCAAATTTGAATCTGGCCAATGAGAGGGCTAGTTTAGACGAAGGCGAATTACATGGAAAACACAAAAACTACTAAAATTGGTCATTTTTTGGGGCGACATCTACCTATATCTTGCGGACAAACTCGGAACTAACGTTTTTTTCACTTAAATTAATTAATTAAAGTAGTTAAGGTAGTTAACAATTACTTTTGTTATTTTAATATGCTTAATAATTATTTATTCACTTGTTTGTTTGTTTTTATAAACAATCCCTGTACAAATAAGTAAAAAATCGGAGAAATAAAGAGAAACGAACCTAACCTAAAAATGTCAGCTGTCACAATTGGAGAGTTGCACACAAAGAAAATTGTGTTACAAACATGAGAAGGCTGTGTGAGTGTAGATGCGTATAGATTGTCGTCAGTAGTGAATGTCAAACCAGCGGAAGTAAGCGGAAGAGAAAGAAAAAAATCTTTTGTAGGCGTAATTACGAACAAACAATAGTGGCGAAAATTATTGCTCCAGGAATATTCAGGAACGTGAAACATCATGGAAGTTCTCGATGCAAGTGTTTCAGAGGATCAAAATGATGATCTTCGTGAAAAAGGTTTGTTTACTTTCTCGCATACCTCAACTTCAATAATATCATATGTTCCAATGTGCGTTTTTTCTTTTTTCTTTTTCTCCGTATATAAACAGAAAAATATTTGGATGATTCATAATTTTAATCATTTCACAAATCATACGCGAATGCATTTATATTTTCTCTATTTGTATAATTGTATAAATCGTATAAATGATTTTAAGAAATAAATATAAGAAATCTATTATATTTTATAGGAATAATTTACTAACGCGTCATTTTTGAGAAATTTAATGTTTAATTTATGATTGTCTCACTGTTACGTGATTCATTACCATTTCGAGTTTTGTATTTTTTATAATTTGATTTTCTTTCTTTGAAAAAAAGGAATTTTGTTTTATTTTGGATATTTGTGGATTAATTTTTTTTGTCAAGTGATGCCTAAAGTTTGTTTATATAATTAATTTTTGGTAATAATAATAATATTTAGAAGAAAATTGTGTAGTTTTTTTGTGTATTTTTTCTCAACGAAAAAACATTTTTTCTTTCTTTTTTAGTGGATTATAGAGACAAAACTGGATTGATTCCAGCTGATATTCCTGAAGATGTTAGATCGTGTATTAAAGCAAGATACACTCTCGGATTTCTAGGTTTTTTAGGTTTTGCATTGGTTTATGCAATGAGAGTTAATTTATCAGTTGCAATTGTCTCTATGGTTAATCAAACTGCAATTCCACATTCCGACGATAATGACACAACTGATGTCTGCTCCTTTAACCCAATTACAAATGGTTCAATAATCCCACCACCTGTAAGTATTTCTCTTTTCTACAACAGGGTTGCCACAGGTCAGGGAAGTCTGGGAAAAATCAGGGATTTTTATTAAAAGTTTTTAAATAATTATTAAAAATAATAGGTTTATAGAAGAATTTTAGTTAAAAACACTAAAGAAATTGAATTTTGGAAAAGTTACAAATGACTGCAAAAATTCAATTATTTTCAAAAATTTTAATAAAATTCTTCCAAAGAATTCCATTATTTTAAACAAATTTGATATTCTTTGTTTATTAGAATTTAATAATCATTTGCAATGCATTTTTAATTAAATTTCTTGAAAGAATTAATTTATTTTCAAAAATTGTAATGAAAGATTTAAAAATAATTCAATTATTTGCAAAGAAATTTGAATAAACTTCTTCGTAGAAATTTGAATAATTTTAAATATTACAAATGATTGCAGAATGATTCAATTATTTTCAAAAATTTTAATAAAATTCTTGGCAAAATTTCAATTTTTTTTTTAAATTTTCTTCAATTCAATTATTTTTAATATTTACTGTTTTAATAAAATTTTCCTTAGAATTTAATTATTTAAAAATAATTTTCCACAGAAATTCAATTATTTAGAAATTATTTATAAATTTCTTTGCAATAATTCCATTATTGTCATAAATAATAAAATTTTTTAAGAGGGATTCAATTATTTTTAATACAATTTTAATCAAATTCTTCGAAAAAAGTAAATATTCCTAAAAATTTTATTAAAATTCATAGAAAGAATTCCATTATTTTAAAAATTTCTTGACAAAATTCTTTAAGCGAATTCAATTTTAAATTATGAATTCCTCAATTATTTATTTTCCTTTTTAAATAATTGAATTCTGCTAGAATTTTTTATAATAAAAATTAATTTAAAAATGAATTTTAGTTAAAATTTTAAATTATAATTGAATATTTAAAGTATTATAGCGTGAATTTTAAGAAATAATTGAATTTTTAAAAAGGTTTCAAATTAAAATCTTTGAAAATTTTAATGTTTCATAATTTTTGTAACTAACAATTCTCTAGAATCAATGTTTTTGAAAAAGTTCAATTGAATTTTTTAAAAATTATTTGAAGTTTTTATTTTCTAATATATATTTAATTAAAAAATTTCCGAATAATCGGAATTTCGTAAAATTGAATTGTAAGCAAATGGATTTAAAAATTCGCAAAGAATTTTTTAGAAATTATTAAAAATAATTTATATATATGGGCAATTCTACGTGAGATTTCAGTCGACCTCTTAAAATCGGCCAAAAATATTTTTTTTCTATTCTGTATTGAAAAAAAACAGATACGTATTTTTTTATTATTTTTTTGGAGGCCAAATTTTTGAGTTATGAATTTTCAAAATTTTCGCTTTTTAAATGTAGCTATATTTTTAATGTCAGATAACTCAAAAAATATTGCTTCTTTTCATTTTTTGACAAGAGAAAAAAAATTTTGTTTTTCTTTCTACTTTTGAATAATCATAACAAAAAAATTTTTTTTTCATTTTTTATTAAAAAAATAAAAAAAATTTTTAAACAAATTAATTTTTTTTAACTTTGGGTATGATAAATTTTTAATTTTCTTTTTCTAAAACATACCTGGAAATGATAAGAAGGTTTTGCAAAAAGTTTCAGAGTGGGCCTGACAAGTTTGATGGGTCCAAAAAAAAAATTAAGCTGTCCGTGCAGGTCGCACGCACGTGGCACAATGGGATTTTTTTACAATTTATTATTAAAAATTGTCTAGAGCCTACAAATTTTATCGGATTTTGATTATTATTGAATTTTTAGGCTCTAAACAATTTTTAATAATAAATTGTAAAAAAGTCCCATTGTGCCACGTGCGTGCGACCTGCACAGAGAGCTTAATTATTTTTTTGGACCCATCAAATTTGTCAGGCCCACTCTGAAACTTTTTGCAAAACCTTGTTATCATTTCCAGGTATGTTTTAGAAAAAGAAAATTAAAAATTTATCATACCCAAAGTTAAAAAAAATTAATTTGTTTATAAAATTTTTTTATTTTTTTAATAAAAAATGAAAAAAATTTTTTTTTGTTATGATTATTCAAAAGTAGAGAGAAAAACAAAACTTTTTTTCTCTTGTCAAAAAATGAAAAGAAGCAATATTTTTTGAGTTATCTGACATTAAAAATATATCTTCATTTAAAAAACGAAAATTTTGAAAATTCATAACTCAAAAATTTGGCCTCCAAAAAAATAATAAAAAAATACGTATCTGTTTTTTTTCAATACAGAATAGAAAAAAAATATTTTTGGCCGATTTTAAGAGGTCAACTGAAATCTCACGTGGAATTGCCCATATAGAAGAATTTTAGTTAACAACACTAAAAGCAAATTGATTTTGGAGAAATTACAAACAATTGTAGAAATTCAATTTTTTTCAAAATTTTTTTTAAATTCTCGTCTTAATTTCAATTATCTTTATAAAAATTTTAATTTTCTAAAATTTTCTTATTAAGTAAAGTAAATTTATTAAATTTAAGAAAATAAAAAATAAATTAACAATAGAATTTAATTAGAAATTAATTTAACTAAATAAAAAATTAGAGAAATTTAAAATAAATTAGAAAATAAACTAAATCAAAATAATCTAAATTAATAGTATAAAAGCTAAATTAAACAAATAGTGATATAGTAAAACATTTAACTTGTAATTAGATATATTTTTTGATTTAATAATTTTTTTTTTTGAATATATTTTCAGAGTCCTGGTGAATTTGCTTGGGATGAGAGAACGCAGGGTATAATTTTAGGAGCATTTTTCATTGGATATGTGACGACAAATGTTCCAGGTGGAAGAATGGCGGAGAAAATTGGTGGAAAAGTTGTTTTTGGTTTGGGAGTATTTTTAACCGCGATATTAACAGTCGTTAGTCCATTCGCTGCTTATTGGGGATTATATCCATTTTTAGCCGTTAGAATTGCAGAAGGTTTCACCGAGGTAAAATTTATTAATTTATTATATTTAAATATTTAATATATATATTCTCTGAAAATTTTTGTATAAATAAATTTTAGGGTGTCACTTTTCCTGCAATGCACAGTATGTTGGCTCATTGGGTTCCGCCATTAGAAAGGAGTAAATTTGCCGCAATTGTTTATGCAGGTGGGAAATTTTTATAATAATACTAATTATGGTGTCAATTATATTTGTAATTATATTAATATGTAATTTAATAATCTTATTTAATCATCAGAAAATTTTACGCACACGAAATGCGATTCTTGAGTGAATTCAATTATTTAAAAAGTTTTTAAT
This sequence comes from Leptopilina heterotoma, assembly GCF_015476425.1. Classification (NCBI taxonomy): domain Eukaryota; kingdom Metazoa; phylum Arthropoda; class Insecta; order Hymenoptera; family Figitidae; genus Leptopilina; species Leptopilina heterotoma. The sequence continues at coordinate 301,353 of NW_025111040.1, forward strand.
AAAATTTCTTGAAAGAATTTAACGTATACAATGGTTATTAGTATTATATTGTAATTATAAATATTTGTAAAAATGTTAATAATGAATATGTTTTTAGGATCCAATTTCGGGACAATAATTTCGTTACCATTGAGTGGATGGCTTTGCTCTTTAGAATTTTGGGGAGGTTGGCCACTAGCTTTCTATTTATTCGGTGGTCTTGGAATTGTTTGGTACGTTTTCTGGTTGTTTTTCATTTATGACTCGCCGGCCGTTCATCCACGAATTGATCCCAAAGAAAAGGCTTACATTGAAGCTTGTGTGGAACCCAAGGACGATGTTAGTTTCTCCATAAATTTTCTTTTTTTTCTCATTTGTAATAAATAATAATATGTTAATTTTGAAAACAGGAGGATAATGGAGTGCCTTGGGGTCAAATTTTCACGTCATTACCAGTGTGGGCAATAATGATAACGCAATGCGGACAATCGTGGGCTTTCTACATTCTTCTCACGGAATTGCCAACATTTATGGATCGAATTTTACATATGAATATGCAAAGGGATTTGCTGCTTGCAGCATTGCCGTATTTAACGGCTTGGATAGTGGGCCTAGTGATATCGACTTTCGCCGATGCTTTATTGGCACGACGAAGCATCAGTCCATTGACTTCGTTTAAATTGTGGAATACAATTGGATCATTGGGTCCGAGTCTTAGTTTCATTGGTGTTATTTGGGCAGTTTGCGATCGTTTTGTCGTGATGGTGATGCTCGCCGGTTTGGGTTCACTTTACGGTGCAATTTACGCTGGAAATCAAATGAATCACATTGCCCTGTCGCCGAAATACGCTGGAACACTTTATGGCCTGACAAATGCCGCCGCAAATGTTTGTGGATTCTTGGCGCCTTATATCGTCGGAACAATCGTCGAGGGACATGTGAGTAGAAAATTTATATTTTCTAAATACCAAACTGATTAAATTTAAAATCAAATTTAAATCAATCAAATTTTCTCAAAAAAATATCAACTACTTTTTTTTACGATTTGCTACTTAGATTTTTAAAAAATTCCAATAATTCAAATTCATCTAAAATTAATTACATTTTTTAATATATAATTAATTCATTATTCAAAATAATGGATTTATAGAAGAATTAGTGTTAAAAAGACCCAAAAAAATTGAATTTTGTAAAAGTTACAAATGATTGCATAAATTCAATTATTTTCAAAAGTAAAAAAATTCTTCCCAGAAATTCAATTTATTAAATTAATTTGTTTAAAAATTTTTTTAAAAAGCACTTCAAAATTTCAATTATCTTTCGAAATAACAAAATTCTTTCCCAAAATTCAATTATTTTCAAAAATTTTTTTAAAAATTCTTGGTATAATTTCAATTATTTTCAAAAATTTTCCTCAATTCAGTTATTTTCAATATTTACTATTTTAATAACATTTTCCAAAAGAATTGAATTATTTAAAAAAAATTTTGATAAAATTCTACTCAAACATTTAATTATTTTCATAAATAATAAAAATTTTGCAGGAATTCAATTTTTTAAAAATTTTTTTTGCAATTATTCCATTATTTTTATAAATAATAAAATGGAATTGAAATATTTTCACTAATAATAAAACTCATCGTAGGATTTCAATTATTTTAAATAAAATTTTAATCGAATTTCTCGAAAAATGTCATTATTCTTGGAAATTTTATTAAAATTCGACGAAATAATTCAATTATTTAAAACATTTTTTGATGAAATTCTTTATGAGAATTCAATTTTAAGAAACATTTAATTATTTATTAATTTATTTATTTTTGTAATAATTGAATAGTAAAAGCATTATTGCGTGAATTTTTAAAAATAATTGAATTTTGAAATGGTTTCAAATTAAAATCTTTGAAAACCTGAATTTTTCATATATATGTATTTAACTAACAATTTCCATAACTTTAAACTCCCTAATAATTAAAATGAAAAATTTATTCTCAAACATTTTAGAAAAATTCTTAGAAACAATTTAAAAAATAGTTATTAAAATTCTTTAAAACCATTGAATTATTTTCTAAAATTCAAATATTTTCAATATCTAATATTTTAATAAAATTTCACAAAATAATTCAATTATTTTCAATATTTAATATTTTTAAAAAATTTTACAAAAAAATTCAATTATTTAAAAAAACATTTAATAAAATTCTTCGCTAAAATTCAATTACTTTTAATATTTACAATTTTTATAAAATTTTACAAATAATTAAATTAATTAAAAAAATGTTTAATAAAATTCTTCGCAAAAATTCAATTTTTTTTAAATAATAAAATTTGCACAGAAATCAATTATTTAATAAAATTCGTTGCAAGAATTCAATTATTTTCTTAAATAATAAAATTCTTTCCAAAGGATTTAATTATTTAAAAAAATTTTAATAAAATTCATTTTAAGAATTCAATTATTTTCAAAAACAATAAAATTCTTTGCAGGATTTAATTAATTTTTAATACAATTTTTAATAAATTCTTTAAAAATTCCAATTATTCTTAAAATTTTTAAAAAATTTCTTCGAAAGAATTCAAGTACTTGAAAAAACAATTTATTAAAATTGTTTTCAAGAAATTCAATTATTTTCACAAATAATAAAATTTTTCACAAAAATCAACTATTTAAAAAAAATTTAATAAAATTCGTTGCAAGAAATCAATTATTTAAAAAAAAAATGTAATAAAATTCGTTGCAAGAAATCAATTATTTAAAAAAAAAATGTAATAAAATTCGTTGCAAGAATTCAATTAATTTCTTAAATAATAAAATTTTTTGCAGGATTTAATTAATTTTTAATATTTTAAATGAATTCTCTAAAAAAATTCAATTATTCTTAAAAATTTTGTTACTATATTCTTTGAAAGAATTGAATTATTTTTAAAAAATTTTACAAAATACTTTATAAGAATTTATATTTCAATGAATTTTATTTTGTTACTTTTTAAAATTATTTTTAAATTTAATCGTATTTTCGAAGAATTTGAACTAAAAATTTGGAAAATATTTGAGTTTTAGAAAAATTTATACTACTTTTTGCTAACTATTTTAAATTAATTATCGAGTGCGAAACCTGAAATATTAAAAGAAAGAGATATTAATTTAGTAAATATATTTAATTTTGTAAATATTGAAAAATTGTTGACTATATTTTTCGTAATATTCAGGAGACTTTGGCACGTTGGCACACGGTATTTTGGTTGGCAGCCGGAATAAATATGGGAGCGAGTTGCTTTTATCTTCTCTTCGCCTCAGCGAGCGAACAACCATGGAGCCGAGGTCGTAGATGATGACCAAATTCCAGTAGACAAACACTCATTGTGGAGAATGGTTTGCCGCTCGATCGTCTAGCTCTCAGTACCTTTTAGCAAAATTGAAATGAAAGAAAGTCTCAATTGAATTTTTCCGAAAAAACACATTTACTTTCTCAAAATTAAAAAAAATCCAATTGAGACTTTACTTTCACTTATTTCTTTCTTCTTTTCTTTTTTCAATTCTTTTTTCTTCTCTGTCTCTCGAAGAAAAAGAAAAAAATTTAGCACAAACAAATTTTATTTCCCCCCCAAAAAACCATTGATTTCTCTATATACATATTTACAAAAATCTTTGGACACTGAGATTTTTATTTTTAAGACATTCCAATCTTACTTTACACAATTAGTATTTACAAATGACATAAATACCAAATTTATGATATTTTAAACTAGAAAAATCAAGACGTGCAATGCGTTTTGAAAAATTGCTTATCTGTGATCAGTTATTTATGAAAAGAGATTTTCCAAAAAATTTATCTGGTGCTTTAAAATGTGAAATAGAAGAAAAGATAATATTTACACTGCAATAAGCTTTCATGACAATTTTTTTCTCGACATTACACTCTAAAATAAAAATTATTTTCTTTTAAAAAAAAAAAATTTCGTGACAATTTTTAATTTTTTCAAAAAAGAAAATATAAACATTTAAAAAAAAATACAAGAAAATAATTTTCCTGGACTAATGTAATTTGAAGACTTTTTGCTTTTGTAAAAATTCACATTTAAGAAACAAAGAAAAAGAGAAAAAGACCTTGAAAATATTCATCGAGGCCTTGTGTTTTATTAAAAAGCATTTATATAGAAAAGTCTATTGTTAGAATTTCATATCAGAAAAATGTATTTGACTAAAGCAAGAAGCTTTCTTCCGTTTTACTTTACAATGTCGATAATAATAATAATATTAATAATATTAATAATAATTATAATAATCCAAAAAAGCCTGAGTGTTCGATGTTATGGAAAATAAAAATTAAGAGACTAACGAGAAATGGAAATAGAAAATATTTAGAGGATAATGTGAAATTCTCAGGTGTTCGTACAAAGTTTCCTGCAAAATATTATATTAAAGTGGAATTGTAGAAAGAAAAACGAAATAATTTTTCATCTTCGAAAGAATAGTAATTAGATTTTGCAAAATTTCATCATTTTTACATTTTTTCAACTGCAGTTACCAAAAAAAGATAGATATTAAACGTTAATTAAATTTTATTGTAAATGTTTATTTCTCTTTAAAAAAAAATGATGAACTATTGCGAATAATATTAATTGCGAAAAATAATAATTCTTTCGAAGAACAATATGTAAATGTATTTTATTATTTGTTAATTATTATGTAATTTTCTAACTGTATTCTCATTAATGAATTCAGTGAATAATCACTAGAGAATAATTGTATAATTATATATAAGCTGATATTTTTCCTTAGCATTATTTTTATTCCTTTTTTATAAACTAAAAATTTTATTTCTTTTTCATAAACTAAAAATTTTATTTTTCTTAAATAAAATAAGAAATAAAAATCCAAACTGAAAAAATTATAAATAAAAATTTAAAGGGAAGAATTTATAAATAAAAATTTGAATAAAAAACTTTAATGAAAAGAATTTTACAGTAAAAACGAAATTATTTTGCAGTGAGTGTATAATTATACAATTATATGTACCAAAAGACAATTACTAAGAAATTTATAATAATTACATAATATTATACATATTAATATAAATATATATTAAAAATTATAATATAAAAATTTTTTGAACAGAATATTATAATCAAAAAATATTGTGAAGGTGCAATGATGATAAAAGAGTAGCCGATCTTGTTGGAAACATAAGTTTTCCATATGTAGACAAAATTTTATAGTTAATTTCTAGTATTTTAATGTTAATTTTAAGCCTAATTCTTCGTTCTTCTTAATTTTGTTTTCGCACAAATTATCATAAGATTCGAAAATAATTTTTTTATTTTCTATTTTATTCAATATTAATTGTTTTACTTACAAAATTAATTTCTAGCTAGATTAGCAATAATTTTTATTTTTTTGAAAAAGTTTTTTTACAAAAATTAAAGATTATTTTTTTAATTCAGATTTTATTTTAAAGTTTATTTTCTTTATTTGGAAATTGGATAAATAATGATTAAAGAGATTTTAAAATTATTTTAAAAAATTCAAATCGCAGTTTGAAAAAAAAGGAAAATTATAAAATCCCTTAGGGAAATTGTGAAATAAAAAACAGGATAATTTTTTACAATAATAGAAAAAAATAGTATTGAATATAAACGATACACAAACAGTATTAAATTGTAAGTATTCGCTGATATTTTTAATTATTCGTGAGAAATATGCAGGAATAAATAAAAAAATCTTTCGCGAAAATTATATAAAAGCAGAATTTTATTTCCATCCTTATTACCTACATTTTTTCTTATTGAATATATATATATAAGTATTTAATGAAAAATGTTTTTTTTTCTTTCACAAATTTTTAATAAAAAAAATTTTCTTGTATATATTTTTCTTTACTTTTTCTTTCTTTCATTGTGATAAATCTTTTTAAAAAAAGTACTTCTTTCTGATGTTTTTAAAATTAAAAAAGTATTCTTTCTCGTCGGTAATTAGTATATATTGTAAAAAATTAATATTACGTGGAATTTAAATCTTCCTTCTTTTTTGCAGTCAATTCAAAAATCATGTCTCTCATTCGACTAAAGTCTGTCACTTCGGATTTGTATTTTTGAATTATCTCTTCTTTTTCTTTAATAATTACTTGCAATCTATTGCATTGTACTGATAATTGTTGCATTTCCTGTTTTAATGCGTTCTTGTCCTCTTGTAACGAGGTGATCTCCACATTTTTCTCCTCTATTATCTGTGAAAAAAAATAAAAAAATATTTAAGTTTTTACATTTTTCATATTATGTGTTCGAGGTTGGCACAAAAATTTAATTTTGTTTCTCCCTGATTTCCAGACAAAATTTTGACTATTTCTATGGTTTTAAAATGATTCAAAAGCATAAATACATAGTTTTATTTAATATAAATATTTAATCATTATTATTTTTCCATAGGAATTAAAATTTTCTAAAGTTTCAAATTCGAAACTATATGAAATTCAACAAGTATTGAGAATACTATTGTAAAACAGAAAAAAATCGATCACTCCGAGTTATTTATTCATGTTTTGTAATAATTAAAATTTACCGAGTGACAAAATTTTAATTTTCTAGAATATTTAAATAAAATTCTACTTTAAATCAATTAATTTTCATAATTTTTGAAAATAAAAACTTTAAACAATTAATAAAAAAATTCAAATACACTTTTTCAAAAACATTAATTCTACAGAATTGTTATAGTTAAGAGTATGAAAAAATCAGATTCTCCAAGATTTTAATTTGCAACCTCTTTAAAATTAAATTATTTTTAAAAATTAATGAAAACATTTTTAAACAATTGAATTCTTTAGAAGAATTTTAATGAAATTTTCAGTTTTCACAAATAATTGTATTTTATGAAGGATTTATTTAAAATTGTATTAAAAATAATTGAAATTAAATTAAATTAATTTAATAATTGAATTTCTAAAAAAATATAATTATTTATACGCATTTGGGGATTTCAGCATTCGAGGAATTGAGTTTTCGAGGTTTTGAGAATTCGGGGAGTTGAACTTTCGAGGTTTTCGGCATATGGGGAGTTTAGTTTTCGAGGTTTTCTTGGAAAATTTGTATTACTTATGAAAATAATTAAATGTTTGCATAGATTTTTATAATATTTTTGGTAAATATTTGAATTCTTTTGGAACATTTTATTAAAATAGTAAATATTAAAAATAATTGAGGGGCTGGATGCTTTTATGTGTTACGCGCCATGTTAAGTGAATTGCGCGTAACACATTATAGCATCCAGACCCTCAATTGAATTGAGGAAAATTTTTTAAAATATTTGAAATTTCGCCAAGAATTTTATTAAAATTTTTGAAAATAATTTAAGTTTAATGTGAAAATTATGAAGTTTTTGGATAATTTTTACCTGTTCCTTTTTCGATAGTCCTTCCTGCGTTTTATTAACCAATTTCGACATTTCATGATTTTTAGTACTTAATTCCTGTGATTTTTTCTCCATTGTTGCATAATCTATTTCTAGTTTTAACACTTTTTTCGTAAATACTTCAATTTTTTCTTTACAACTATTTAATTCCTCTTTTTGTTCTCTTACGATTGTTTCGTATTTTGCTATTTGCGCTGATTTTTCGGAAACAATTTTCTTTAAACTTTCACTATCCTAGAAAGAAAAAAATTCAAATTTAACGATTTTTCGAAGTAATATTTTTTTGTTTTTCGATTTTCATTTTTATTAATACTTAATATTTTGGATTTTTGTTTTTGAAAAAGAAAAAAAAGGTAAATATAAGAAGGAAATGGGTGATTTTTACCTTATTGTGAACGAAATAAGCTCGTTTACTTTCTTTCTCGATTTCCTCTATTTTCGCGGAGAAAAGAGATTTTTCTTTTTGTAAACATTCCAATGATTGTTGGGAACGAAAGAGTAATTGGTGTAATTTTCTCGATTCGGCGATAACTTGCGCCAATTGATGTTGAAGACTGGTGACACGATTGTTTGCCGCTTCCAAACTCGCTTGATTTGATCTTTCTGCGTTTCGAATTGCCGCCAACTGTCAAATGAAAATAATTATACAAAAATATTAAATTTTGTGTAAACAGATTTTGCTTGTTTGAAAAAATTAAATTCTATTAATAAAAATGCCTTGTATTCGTAGAGTTCGATAACAGCTGAAGTTGTAACGTCATTCACTTTATTTTCAACGTGAGCTTTATTTAATTTATCAATGCAAACATTGAGACGTTCCTCTTGAACGTGTGACATAAATGGCATCATTTCCATTCCTGAATAGTGTCCAGAATATTTATTTCTATTTTCACTCGATTTATTCATTTCGCCACGAACAAGTACCAAAGATTCTATTTCGCCCATGCAATGAGCTACTGTTGTGAGACTGCAATAAATAAAACACATTTCAAGTAATAAAAAATTACCAAAAAACAAAAAATTAATCGATATAAAAATTTATTTCGAAAAATAGATGTTTATTGATTAAATTTACAGAGAAAGGTCTTTAACATTCAAAAATTAAGAAGAAGTTGAAATTTAATTTAAAAACTTAATTTAAAAACTTTTGTAATAAAAAGAATTTTATTACAATTATTGAAAATAATTGAATTCTCCATAAAATTCAATTATTTTCAAATTTCTTTATAAATATAAATAAAGAACGATTATTAATATAAATTTGTAATTTTAAAATCTTTTGGGGAAAAAATAGAATTAGAAGAAAACTCTCACCACTCTTGAGGGAAGCATACAGTTGCTGGCAATTGCAGCACTTTTTGCTTCACTTCCTCGTCACCGGTGAATAAAGCCATTGCCATTGTCATGTGGATCTGTTTTTTTCGCATCAACTCCGAATATAATGTTAACCAGTCGGAATTTGTTTGCGCCATTTCGGAAGTCAAAGCCAAAGCATGAACATAAAATGTCGTCGACTGATTCTAAAAAAAAGACGAAAAATAAATAAAACAAAAAAAAACAAATACTGTAAACTAAAAATAAATCGAATAAAATGAATGAAATTGAAAATTGTCTCGTAAAATACGAATAATTTGAAAATTCATAATTCCTTACCGGAGAAATATTATCCGGATAATCTGGGCTCATATCACGATCCTCGTCATTAAGAATACCTTTTAATAATTTTCTCATTGTTTGATCGGTGAATGATTGAAAAACTTTTCCTCTTAAATTATCGATTTTCACAATTTCTTGCAATAATTGCATTAATTCATTGAGACGAGCAATTTTCTCGGAACTTGGTTCCAAACTTTGTTCCTCATCATAAGAATTAACGATCAACATTAAAATTGAAATATCCAATTCCGATAGAACATCCGTTATTGTTTTTGTTCGACGCGAATCAATTACAATTGTTCTTATCAGTGAAAGAGCTTTCGAACAAACCTGAAAAAAAATTAAATTGAATATTAAAATAACAATTAAATGAACGATTTTTTCTAACTAACAGAAAAATTAAAAAAAGACAAAAAGTTCGTAAATACTTTAAAAATAAACGGAATTAATTTAAAATTGACGTACTTGCTCCATGGGAACGTATGAGGTGGCACATTTTATACAAGAAGGATACAAAGAAATTAAATTTGTTATTTTCAATTTCACCAATGACTGAAGAAAGTCCATCATTAAAGCCACACATTCTGGATCACAGTCATTTTCTAAAGTTGCTAAAATCGCGGCCACGTCCCTTTGATAACTGTAAAAAATAAAAACTGTAAAAAAATCTCCTGGAATTAATATAATAATAATAAATATTGAAATTAAATTTTTCATATTGAATTAATAAGGAAAAATTTAAGATCCAAAAATTAAATATTATTTTTTTATACAATAAAATAAAAAATTTTCCTTACTGAGAGTATGATAATAAAATTAAACGGGAATGTTCACTCTTTTGGCGAACATCTTCAAAGAAGTCAACGATATGTCTCAAAAGTAAAACATCACGTTTCTCAAGAGCCTGAATGATACTTTTAAAAGTCGTGAGAGTAAAATCAAGAATTGATTTCTCTGATAATTCAGTATTTATGTGCTCGAGAATTATCAATAGTTTACAACATTGAACACGTGTATTGATATTGAGACTTTGGTGTTTTAATAAAATTCGAACAAACATTTTTGAATCAATTGTTCTCATTAATGTGTAAACGGCTGGTAAATTTTTATAACAAAGATTCGTTAAAACACCAAGCGAAAGGGCGAGTACTTCCTCTTCCGTCGACTGTGTCACCCATTGTGTTAATGTTGTTATTAAATATGGTAAATGAGTCTCTTGCCATGAAATCTTTATACCATAAGTTAATTCCTGAAGGAGTTTTAATGCTCTTATTCTTTTTTCCGCTGTTAAATTCTGGGCCTTAAAAAGAAAAAATTTCATTTTTACTTGAAGAAAATAAATGTATTTAAATACTATCAGACTTCGTACTCAATAATTTGTTTTAAAAAAAGTAGCTTTAAGATTAAAAAAAAGTATCAAAAAGTAGCATTAAGACTGGAAAAGTAGTAAAAAAATAGCTACTATCGAAAAATTAAATTTGTTGACTAAAAAACTTATTTTAGACAATTCACAAAATTCATAAAAATTTCATTATGTATTTCTCTGACATTTTCCTGATTTCCATAAAAAATATTCTTTTTTTTTTTTAAATTTCTAACTAAAAGTTTGGAAAATAATTGAAGTTTAAAAGAATTTAGATTTGAAGCTTAAAAACTAAATAAATAAGTATTTATCTACTTAGTGAACAAAAATTTGAAGATTTGAATAATTTATCTTTTTAATAATTTTTTTGAGAAATTTATTTGTCAAAGAATTCAAAATAGTAGAGGAGTGCGAAGCCTGAATAAAATAAATGAGAGAATTTTGTTTTTAAAATAGAAAGAAAGAAAAATACCTCGAGTAATCTGGTCAAAATTGGTGCAAATTTATAAGTGTGTGTGAGAGCTTGTCGAGCGGCTGTATTTCGACAGGCTGTTTGCAAAACATCAACGGCACTCCAAATTAAAGTTGTTTTTGATCCTAAAGTATTCATCAATTCATGCAAACTGACGTAAAAATCGGCAGCTATGCAACTTCCTGGATCAAATATACTCAAGTCTATTGACGCACTTATCATCTGTAAATTATTATTTTTTGTTTAGTTACAAATTTGATATTTATATTCCATTTTTTTTTTATTTTTCCTTATAAATAAAATGCAAAACACAAAAACTTACTGCAAGATTCATTTGAAGCGCTGAAGCAGTTGCCTCACTTTGATGTTTTGAGTAATCATTGACAGCATTAATAAGTGCTCTGATATGTTGATGCTTCTCCATTTTTCTTGGTTATATAAGTTTTTCTCTTTAAAAACACACACTATTCTCTATATGAAATAAAGTATAAACTAAAAACAGAAAATAATTTCCACTTTGAGGTTGGAGAAGAATTTCACGATTTATTTCCAGGATTATTTGTCTCAAAGAAAATTTTATACTCACCAATATTTTAAAAACAAGAAAAATTATAAAAACTCCGTCACTCGACACTACAAAATTGTGAAATTGTTCGGTGCTTAAATTGAATAAATAATAAAACAACAATTGTTCAAAATGCGCAAACTGTCACTTTAACCTCCATTTTTAAAAAACAACTTGTTGACTTTTGAATTCACCAATCGGGAGACAATCTTTTTTGCACATGTGCAAGCAGAAATGCGCGAATTACAAATTTTTTTGTTATTGATAATATTTATTTTTCTTTCAATTGCAGTTTTTAAATTTTATCCTATTCTTTGTTTTATAATTATTATTATGCTTTATTTCTGAAATTTAGTAAGCTTATTAATATAATGCAAAATATTGAATAATGCGATAATGCGTAATTTTGTAAACAACATAACCTCTAAAAATGACAGATCACGTGATTGTTTATATTTAAAAAAATTCAGGCTGAATAAATTTCTTTTTATAATAATAATTAAGAAATTGTTATAATGTAAATACCTACAAGCATAATATATGAAACAAAATAAATAAATGGTAAATTCTTCATGATTATTTAATTATATTTATGTTATTTAAATATTTTGAAAGAAAATATTTTTTTTTACACTGCCCGTTTATTTATTTTATAAAAAACGAAATTGTAATAAAAAAATACGTCAAAATTCAATAAATAATTAAATATTTCTAATTTGTCCGGTTTCTAAAGGTAATTTCACAATTCGCTACTAATATTATGATCCCACCTTAAGACACGTGACTTCCTTTATTTGACATAAAGTTGGCGACATTTACCGGAAGTTACTATAGAGATCAACTTAATTATTTTTCTCTCTAATCGATTTGTCAATTTTGGTTTTAATTTCGGAATTTTTGTGATAAATTACAAAAATTATTGTAAAAATGGGCGTTGTACGGTTAGTAGAATTCTATACGAGAGGAAATATAAGTGAAAATTGATTAAATTTGTCTTTGGTGTTTGGATATTATTCTTTAGTTTCATTACAAAACAAAGACGTCAAATGAAATTAAGGTTATGTTTACAGATTTGCAGTTAAATCGACAATTGCTGGCGGTTTACTTTATTTTACAATTCGAGAGGGTGTTTGGTCAAATCAGGAAGAAAGTGTCAAACTTTATGGGAAAATTTACAATAAAGTTGCACCCCTCGTGAAAGATAATGTGCCAAAGGATTTAATTAGCGAGGTAAAATAAAGTCAAGAGTTTTTGTTATTGCACCTCAGAATGTTTATTATTTATAGATTACTAATTTATTTACATTTTATGTTCTATAATTTATTTCTGTTCTATTTGTATTTTGTTCTATTATTTATGTTTCGGTTCTATTTGTATTTTATGATCTATTATTTATATTTCGGTTCTATCTATATTTCTGTTCTATTTATGTTTTATTATTTACATTTCTGTTCTATTTATATTTATTTATCGTTTCTATTTTTATTTTCAATATTTACACAATATTATATCGATCGTATTTATTCTACCAGCTTCCGGATTTGCCAAGTACAACAGACATTTCTGACAAGATGAGAAATTCTTGGAATTCGGGCGTAATGGTCAGCATGAAATTTCTCTCCCAGTTACCTAGTCACACGAAGAATGGAATAAATTCAATTTTAGAAATTCCTGCCATCAAGGATGCTGTTTCCGGTGAAAAAAGTCCCTCTGAATCTAGTAAAACACAGTGAACCCGCCTTTCCGTCTAACAATATTTTGTAGATTATTTATTTCCTGTTGAATAAATTTTAACTGTTTACTCATTTTTTTCTTCTTCTCCAAGTTTCCCAATTAGAAAGCAAACCCACAAGTCTCGAAGGAATGTAAACATTAATGTAAAAAATGTTTTGGAATTTTTTTTTTGACTTACACTTTTGAGGTTATGTTACTTAGAATAAATTTCTCTTTTTGAATACTTATAAATAATTACGATAATTACTTATAAATAATTTCTTTATTATAAAATAATTACTTATTTAGATTAGTATTTTTATTGGTTTTTATTAATCAAAATTAAAGAAGAGATAAAATTCCGCGCGTAAAATTAATATTGCGCGCGCAAAAAAAATGGCGACAGCGCCATCTGCAAAGTTTGTTGGGAATTAAAAGAGAATCACGTGATCATTGTACACAGTCTTCAACACCAACTTACACCACGGAGGTAGTAGTGAAGTGTTGCTGAAAAGAAATGGCGGACAAGGACGATAATGAGAAGACCATCGCCGAAGACTTGGTTGTTACCAAGTATAAAATGGCCGGCGAACTTGTAAACCGTAAGATAACGCCTTATTGTTTACTATTAATGTGAAAAAATCGAGAACAAACCTTATGTTATCACGTATCACTTCATTATCCTTGTGTTTTCCATGTGGCCATATGGGATCTGCATACCCGCCAATGCCGGGCCCTCCTACCATGTGGGCTGGCGTGCTTTTTTCATTATAATTTTCATTTCATTCGTAGACAATTTCTGTTTGGAAAAATTTATAAATTTGCAAATTTCATCTGAATTTTTACTCCAATTTATTGTCGTTTGTTATGCCGGTTTTTTTTTCCTCTTCTTGAGGGTATAGATATACTTTTTTTTCTGCGCAGGCTTGCTTCTTATTTTTATGGACATTCCAAGTCTGCATGGCTCTTCAATTTTTTTTTTATAGAGAGGAGAAAAATTTTCTTTTTTTTCTTTTTTAAATATGCTCTTTATTCCTGTTTATTAATTTCTTTTGTACTTGTTTCCTTTTTTGTATTTTTGTATAGGTATTTCTTTCATTTTTGGGGAAGATTTTTGTTTTTGGAGAGATTTTAAGTTAAAGGCATTTTGTTTTCTAAAGATTGATGAAAGATTATTAGGATAATAATGTTAGGGGGAGAAAACAAATGAAATTGATTGTAGTATTCCTTTGTTAGTACAAAGGGAGATGAATATTGTTTTTTTTTTAATTTTCCAGGAGTTTTAAAGCAAGTTTTGGAAAAATGTGTGATTGGCGCTTCGGTGAGGGAAGTTTGTGAGTATGGCGACACATTACTCTTGGACGAAACGAGTAAAGTATTTAAAAAGGAAAAGGATTTGAAGAAAGGAATTGCTTTTCCAACGTGTATATCGGTAAATAACTGTATATGCCACTTTTCTCCAATTGCCAGCGAACCGGATCTTATTCTCAAAGATGAGGATATGGTCAAAGTGTAAGTTTCTTCATTTCCAACAATATTTATCTCTTCTTCTTTAAAATTCTTCTTTTTCTTAAATCTTCCTTTTTAACTAAAAGATCTTTTCTTTTACTAAAAGTAAAAATAAAATACAGAAAAAGAGATAAAATAGAAATCAGGGAAAAGTCAGGGATTTTTATTAAAGTTCTGGAAAAAATTTAATTTGCAGCATTCACAATTAGTTTTATTTAATTTTTTAATAAATATTTAATTAATGATTAAAGGTCATAGATTTATGGAAGAATTTTTTTTTAAAAACAATTAAAAAAATTGAATTTTAGAGAAGTTACAAATGTTTGTAGAAATTCAATTATGTTTAAAATTTTT
Organism: Leptopilina heterotoma; assembly: GCF_015476425.1. Classification (NCBI taxonomy): domain Eukaryota; kingdom Metazoa; phylum Arthropoda; class Insecta; order Hymenoptera; family Figitidae; genus Leptopilina; species Leptopilina heterotoma. The sequence goes on from NW_025111040.1 coordinate 316,372, forward strand.
AAAAAATTCTCGTCAAAATTTCAATTATCTTTAAAAATTATAAAATTCTTCTCCAAAAGTCAATTATTTTCATAAATAATAAAAGTTTCACAGGAATTCAACTATTTACAAATTTTCTTCAAAGATTCAATTATTTTCATAAGAAATACAAATTTTACAAGAATTCAATTATCTACAAATTTTTATAAATTTTTTAGCCATAATTCCATTATTTTCATAAATAATAAAATTTTTTACAAAGATTCAATTATTTTTAAATAATAATAAAATTTAATTGATTTAAAAAAGAATTTTTGTCAAAAACACTAAAAGAATTGAATTTCAGAGAAGTTAAAAATTATTTCAGGTATTCAATTATATGTTCAAAAATTTAATAAAATTCTTGTCAAATTTCAATGATATATTTATAAATAGTAAAATATTCTATTCCGATATTCAATTATTTTCAGAAACTTTAATAAAATTCTACGTAAACATTTAATAATTTTTATAAATAATAAAAATTTCACAGGAATTGAACTAGTTACAAGTTTTTTTTTTATAAATTCATTCGCAATAATACAATTATTTCCATAAATAATAAATCTCATTGTAGAATTTCAATTATTTTTTATACAATTTTAATAGAATTCCTCGATAAATGTTTAAAAAAAAATTATTAAAATTCGTCAAAGGATTCAATTATTTAAAAATTTGTTGATAAAATTCTTTATGATAATTCAAATTTAAGAGAATTGATTTAAAAATGAATTTTTGTTAAAAACAGTAAAAGAATTGTACTTTGGAGAAGTTACAAATTATTGGAGAAATTCAATTATTTTCAAAAGTAATAAAATTCTTTTCAGAAATTCAATTATCTTTATAAATAGTAAAATTCTTCTCCAAAATTCAATTATTTTCAAAATTTTTTAAAAATGTTCGTCAAAATTTCAATTATTTTTATAAATAATAAAATTCTTCTCCAAAATTCAATTATTTTCAAAAATTTTAATAAAATTCTTGGAAAAATTTCAATTATTTTCATAAATAAACAAATTCAATTTCTTTTAATTAATTGAAATCCTGTGAAGAATTTTATTATTTATGAAAATAATTGAAGTCTTCGAACTTTTATTATTTATGATAATAATTGAATTCTTACAACGAATTTCATTACATTTTTTTTTTTAAATAACTGAATTGATGTGAAAAATTGTATTACTTATAAGAATAATTGAATTCTTGCGAAGGATTTTATTCAAATTTTTGTAAATAATATAATTTTTTTTTGAAAAATGTTATGGTAATTTAAATTATTATAAAACATGAAGATAGCGATCACTTCGACTCGAAGTGATCGATATCTATGGAAAAATAATAAGTAAATATTTATTTAAAAAAGAAGTTATTGATGTTTTTGAATAATTTAATAATTGAAGAAATTCGTAAATAAATTTAATAGAACATTTTTTTTTGAGTATCTAATAATTTTTAGAGTGAATCAGAATATTCTTTCGGGTCAGGAAAAAAGTGAAAATTTTGTCTGGAAATCAGGAAAAAACAAAATTAATTTTTTGTGGCAACCCTGATAAATGTAAAATATAAAAAAACAAAATAGAAATAATTTTAAACTGAAAATCATATAATAATAGTAATAATAATAATTTATAAATTATTATAAATATAATTATAATATTCTAGATGTAATAATATTTTACAGTGATCTCGGAGCACACATTGATGGTTTTATCGCGGTAGTTGCACATACGTTCGTTATTGGTTCATCGGCTGAAAAGAAAGTCACTGGACGAAAAGCTGACGTCATTTTGGCTGCACATTATGCCTCTCAAGCTGCATTGAGACTTCTCAAGCCAGGCACTGAGGTGATAATTCTATTTAATCGATGATATTTTTCTTCTTCTTAAATTTACCATTTTTTCTTTCTTTTTTTTTCTTATTTATTTATATACTTGGAAAAGAGAATTTTTTAATTTGCTGCATCATTAATGAAAAATGGCGATTTCTTTTTTTCAAATAGACTTACACGATAACGGGAACGGTGGAGAAAATTTGCGAGGCTTACAAATGTAAGCCCATTGAAGGAATGTTGAGCCACCAATTGAAGCAATTTAAAATTGACGGAGAGAAAACAATTATTCAAAATCCAAATGACGCGCAAAAGAAGGAACACGAAAAATACACTCTCGAAACGCACGAGGTAATTTTTCTTCTTCATGTATTTTCTAAGTTTTTATATTTTTATTTCGATGTTTTATTTTTCTTGATTCAATATTTTAGTACTTAATATAAGTTTTATTTCTTAACTACAATTTTTTTTTAATTTTATTTCTGAATTTAATTTCTAAAATTTATTTTCTTTGAATTTGAATTTCTATTATTTCATTTCTCAATATATTTTATTTATTTATTCAATGTTTAAGGGGCTTAGAGACTCTTGTAGATTGTCTCTAACAAAAATAAAGAAAATAAATATTTTTTTTGAACGTTTTTTAATATTTGTTTATCGAAGTTTTATTTAAATGTATTTTCTTTTTTTTCTGAACAATATAGTTTCTTCCGGTGAATAAAATTTATTTCTCTGATTATCAGGTATATGCCATGGACGTTTTGGTGAGTACAGGCGACGGCGTTGGACGAGAACAAGATACACGTGTGACAATTTACAAGAAAACGGAGGAAACGTATCAATTAAAATTGAAAGCGTCTCGCATGTTTTACTCCGAAGTGACTCATAAACATGGTCTCATGCCTTTTAATCTTCGCACTTTCGAGGACGAGAAGAAGGCAAAAATGGCGGTTGTCGAGTGTGTCAATCACAGACTCATCGAACCGTTCCAGGTTAATTTCCCTTCCCTCTTTTTTTCAACAATTTTTTCTAATTGTTAATTTTTATACCTTTTTTAATACAATTTTCTTTTTCTTTTATCAAATTTTCAGGTTTTGTACGAGAAACCAAGCGAATTTGCAGCGCAGTTTAAATTTACAGTACTTTTAATGCCGAATGGACCCCATAAAATTACTGGATCTCCAATTGATCTCGATTGTTATCAGTCGGAGTGCGTTGTCGAGGATCCGGAATTAAAGGTATTTTTTTTCTCTTTAATTTTTGCGATTGGCAAATTTGCATTCTAAAAGAATGCGCGAGAGAAAATATTTTGTGATACATTTTTTTAAAAGTTTGTTATTATCTTATCTCGTATGGATATGAGAGATGAGTAGGCGCTTTTTAATTTTTATCATTTTACCTTTGTGTTGAAAAACTTTGTACATTTCTTTTTTTTTTTACTCAAACTTGCGATAAATCGCTTTTAAAGAAATATCAATATTTATGAAAATAAGTTTTTTTTATCTCACAAATTTCCATATTGTTTAAATAGAGAACTATTCTGGATAAATTTAAAATATTTAATATTTGATTTCTGTAAAAAGGCCTTTTATTGCTAAATAGTTAAAATATTTAATTTATACAATTTTTTTTACAAATTGCAAATTATTTTGATTTTTATGCTGTGAAAAATAACTATAGCCAAGTCATTCAAAAAACAGTTTGAAATAATTTTTTTAATATAATTAAAAATTTTTGAAATATACAAATAAAAAGTTTGTAAATAATTGAAATTTTTCTAAAAGTATTTAAATTAAATATTTTAATATATAAATTTTTGAGAAGAATTTTACAAATTATGAAAATAATTCAATTCTCATAAATAATTTTATCAAAAATTTTCAAAGTAATTGAATTCCTGCGAAGAATTTTATAAATTATAAAAATAATTGAGATCTTGCTAAGAATTTAATTAAAATTTTCGAAAATAATTGAATTTTTTCGAGGAATTTAATTAAAATTGCACTGAAAATATTTCAATTCTCTTAAAGAATTTAATCAATATTTTTCAAAATACTTGAATTCTTGTGAGAAATTTTATTGGAATTCAATTGAAAATAATTAAATTAGTTAATAATTGAATTTTTTCTATTTTGAATTTGAATTTTTTCCAAAATTGAAATTAATATTTTAAAAATAAAAAATTTTGTTTTAATTTTTAATAATTTTCGTTTTTTATTTCAGTCGTTGTTGCAATCATCGGCAAACCCGAAATCAGCAAAGAAGAAGAAAAAGAAGGCTGAGAAGGCAGTGGGAGAGAGCAGGGAAGCTGTAATCAATCCTCCTGCGATTGAAAATAATGCAATGGAGTCAATGGAAGTTGACGCTAAGGCCTAACACAATATTTGATTAGCTAAAGCAATGCAGAAATAAGAGAGTGATGCAGGATGCCTTCGCGGAAGTTCGCGCACCTTCTTCGTCCCTCCTCCTTCACAAAAAAAGCGCAAGTCACTTTGGATTCAAAAAAACGAAACAAAAAAAAGAAAGAAAAGGAAAAAAGTGACTTCCCTTTTGTAAGAAAGTTATATTCCGTCGAATCTGCGAATATTCCGATCATCTCTGCAATTGAAAAAAGAAAAAAAAACCACTTGTGTCTGGTATTGTGTGTACTTGTGTTCGCAGAAGTATTGAGTCTTTCTCTCTACTCGATTTAATCAAATCGTTTTTTCTATGCATCACTTTTTTTTGCTTAAAACGTAAGTCCTTTTCACTTTTTTTACACACTTGAATAATATTTTCCAATTATTCTCCCCCTTCTCTTTCTCTCTTTCTCTCTATTTCTTTTTTTTTTAAATGATGAAACAAAAATTTCCACTGCCAAGCGTAATCAATTTTGACGGGAAAAGTACAATCGATGATTAAAATTTAAAAAAATACATATCCTTCTTGCACTTTGTGCTTTTTGTGAAGGGTATATAATTATTAATATCAGCCTTCCGCTTCGGTACGTTAAATACTTGATAATTCACTCGTTTTTAAGAGTTAAAAAAATTGTTTTCGTTTCATCTTTAGAAGTTTACCCTTCGAAACCTATTTCATTACAATTCTTATCATTCAAAATTTTCTTTCTTCAGATTCGATGAAAATCTCTCATTTCTTAGTGCGAAATTATTATTTGCATAATATAAACTTTCTTTTTTTTTAAAAGAAAAACGAAAATTTTCAATTTTTGAAAAATAAATTTCGTCTTGCATGATAAATAGATTTTCGAAGGGTTTTTTCGAGGAAACGGAAGTAAAGCTATTTTTTTCATCTTTTTCTATATTTGAGAAAAAATGGAGAAAAAAATCGCTCAACTTACTTACTTTCTTTCTTTAGGTAAATCGTTGAATGATTTTTCAAGAATTTTTGGTATAGACATTTGCATATACGAAAAAAAAATATAAAAAGAAAAAAAAAGAAAATAAGTCATCTTTGCCTCCATTCGTAATTATGGAGCTGAGTCAAACAAAAAGCAAAAAAAAAAAAAAAAAAAAAATTATCGAATGTTACTAAACATTCACTAGGCATAATTAACTTTTAATTTTCATTTTGTGAAGATTTTTTTTTTAATTCCTATTGGAAATACTTTTGCTGGACAGATTTATTATACAAAAGTAGCGAAGAAAATTCGCTAAAAGAATGTAAAGAAATTTACGGATATTGTAAATTCTATTTCGATAATATTCGAAATTATATTATCTTCGATTTTGACAATAATTATCAAATTTGAATCAATGCAATAATTTTGAAAATTCTCGATAACTTTGAGAAGTACTCGAGACTAAAAGAATTGTTACAAACTAGAAAATTTCTAGTTAAAATATTTGAAAATATCTGAGATATTTTTTCTTTCTATTTGTTTTAGTGTAAAAAGAATACTACACTTTTCGAATATATATGATAAAATTAGTAACAAGAAAATTGACTTTTAAAGAAAAATTTGTCACATACAAAAATACACGAGAAGAGAAAAATTGTAAACTTGAAAATTGTCTTGTCCTTTTTGAAAAAAAATTTTTAAAGGACGTTTTACTGCGTAACACTTGACACGCTGTCCAGTACACTTAGGAATATGAAAGCAAAAAGAAAAGAAAAATTTTATATAAAAATTCGTTTAAATCAATTAATATACAGTAAAACGTGCATTTTATTAATGTATCACTCATCGACAAATGCGTTTGCTACGGTCCATGATCTCTGATTGGAGCGAGGATGAAAAAATACAGAAATATAGAACAATAGCTCACCAGGATTTTTCATTTTCAGATTTTCCTTTCTATTTTAAATCTTAATGCATCTTTTGAGAAAAAAAGGTTCGCTTTTATAATAATTGCAGACTTTGCATTCGAAAATTAATTTTCAAAAAGTAGCTTTCAAACTAAAAAAGTAGTAAAAAACGTAGCTATCGAAAAATTAAACTTTACGACAAAAAAATTCGTTTTAGACATTTCACAAAACTAAAAAAATTCCATTCTATATTTTATTTTCCTGACTTTTTCCTAATTTTCATCAAAAATATTTACATCATTCAATTAAATTTCTGCAAACAAATTTTATTATTCATGAAAGAATTTAAATATTTATTAAAATAATTTAAATCTTGCGAAGAATTTTATAAACATTTTTAAACAATTGATTTCCTTCGACTAATTTTATGCAAATTCTAAATTAAATAATTGAATTCCTGAGAAATTTGTATTATTCATGCGAAAAGAATTAAAGTATTACGAAGATTTTAATAAGAAAATTATTTAAATAATTAAATTTTACAAAGAATCTTATTAAAATTCTTGACAATAATTGATTGTCTGTGTGGTATTTTATTAAATTTTGTTGAAAATAATTGAATTTTTTCCTAAAAAGCATTTTATTATTTATGAAAATAATTGAATTCATGCGCACGACTTTTATAAAAATTTTATTAAAATATCTCAAAATAATTGAATTTTCGGGAATAATTTTATTGTTTATCGACATAATTGAATTTATTTTAAATAATTGAATTCTTTTGGAATACTCTATTTGTGAAAATAATTGAATTTTTCGATTAATTAGATTAGAATAGTATTAAAAAAAATGGAAATTGTTCGATGAGTTTAATTGTTTATGAAAATAATTGGATTCTTGCGAACGATTTTATTAAAATTTTTTAAAATAATTGAATTTCCAAGAAGAAATTTATTACTTTTAAAAATAATTGAATTCATGAGATGAATATTGTTATTTATGAAAATAATTGGATTTTTCGATTAATTAATTTAAAATAGTATTAAAAATAATTAAATTCTTCCTTAGAATTTCATCAAATTTTTTTTTTTTTAAATTGAATTTCCATGAGAAATGTTATTAGGGAGCGTTCACAAATGATGTCACGCAATTTTTGGAGATTTTCGACCCCCCCCCCCCCCCCCCCTCCCCCTGTCACGCAATTTTTGCAATTTCACATGAGAAAAATACATTGTGTCACGTTTAGTAGAGACCCCCCCATACCCCCAAAAGCGTGACATAATTTGTGAACGCTCCCTTATTAGTGAAAGTAATTGAATTATTGTGAAGAATTGTATAAAAACGTTATTAAATAATTGATTTTTCGACATTTTAATTTTATTATTTATTAAAATAATTGAATTTTATTAATTTTTTTTTAAATAATTGAATTCTTTTGCAAAAGTTTATGAAAATATTAGATATTGAAAATAATTGAATCGTTTTAAATAATTTGATTACAATTTTTGAGAATAGTTTTTTGATTTCTAGTATTAGTGAATTTAACGTAGTGGAAATTCTCAAAAAAAAAAAAAAAAAAAAACAGAAATAGTAGCTTTTAGTGGCTGAAAGCTAAAAAAGTACCCAAATAGTAGCATAACGTAAAAATAGTAGTAAATAGTAGGTTTTAGTAAATTAGTGCGTAGCCTGTAATTGGCAAAAAATTCATACAAACTTATTTAATTAAAGTGACTCAAGGTAATATCCTTTAAATTATTAAATTTTGAAAATTAAAACTGAAAAGTTAAATTAATTTAAATTAGAAAATTAGTAATAATAATAAATTAATTCAAATCAATACTAAATCTTATTAATTAATATATTAATTAATTTGACTTAGGCGTATTAACAGTTTTCCTAAAGTCTAATTGGTAGTTTTCTTCTTCTTTTTTTACAAGGGAGAGTGTTATTAATCGTTAGGTCATTTCAACGTCGGTGGTGAAGAATTTTAATTTAAAGACAACTGTATTTGGTGTCGTGACATCGGCTACGTAAATTTCATCGCCCTCATTCAAACCCAATTCACTTAATGTTTTTGTTAAATTCTCCCTTGTTCTTTCCTCAATACTTGCGACAGTTTGCATGTAGAGGGTTTTATTTTTTCCATTAATCATTGCCGTTATGCCGGGATTTTTCATTTGAAGATCAATTCTCTCGCAAAGAATTTCAATGAGTTCCTTTAATTTTAACTTTGGTGTTTTTATCTCAATTTCACGTGGTATTTGACTGCAGGCAACGCAATCATTCTTTTTCTCCGCTTCGTAGGTGTAGGTGTAAATTCCGTCAATGTTGTTAAGTACCTGTAAGTATAATATTTAATTAGATAATTATCGTTTATTTTTTAGAGAAATATTTTTTTTAAATTGATTTAAAATTGAAAAAGAGAAAGAAAAAAAGGGTTTTTTCGAAAAAAGTTATAGAGTAATAATAAAAATGTTTACTATGTAATTGTTTAAGGAGGCACTGCAGCTAGTGGCGAGTTTAAAGACTTCGGTGGCGCAAGTCGCGGCAATTGAGGCATTTGTAGAAGCAACAGCGGGGATAATATTTTTCACCACTCCCTGCACAAGTCTGTATGTCAATCCTCGAATTCCAAATTGAGTGGCTCGCTCGGTGGATTTTTCGTAAATCCAATTCACGTGCTGTGGATCGTCGCCGTCAATAACGCAATCGAAGGGATTTTCCTTAGACCATAAGACCACTTTCACGTATTCTATGCAATGTTCCGGCAATCGTGGAGTATTCGCAATTGTGCACAATGGGTAAGTGACCTTTTTTAAAAGACAAAATCAATTTTATTTATTTCTTTTTATTCTTTTCACTATTAGAAAAATTTTACTATTCTTTAAAATTAAAAAGAACGTTTCACATTTTTTTTATCAAATAATTTGATTAAAATTAAACAGATCAGGGAAGTCAGGGAAAGTTGAATTGATCAGGGAAAACAAGAAAAAGTCAGGGATTTTTATAAAAAGTACTGAAAAAAATTTAATTTTTAATAATTTTTAATAAATTTGATTAAAAATTTTAAAAAACTTAGATTTTTGCAAAATTTTAATAATTCAAATTCTTTCTTTTTTAAATCAAATTTTCAAAAAAGGAAATTGTTTTTTCAATTTTGTGAAATGAAAAAATGACTTTTACCTGAGGGGGATAGAGATCTAAAGTACATTCGATGCAGGCGGTAATTCCGGGCAATATCACCCGGGCATTTCCTTTAAAACCCTCGGTACCACCGTCGACCAATGGAATAACGCTACTTTGATCGAGTTCACCGTCATTGTAAATCAACAATGAAATTAGCATTCCATTAATCCATCGTCTCGCAACAATTGAATCTAGACCGCAAACAACAATGTGAAACTGACGATAAAATGAATCGTCCTTGTCCTGAATTTTACAAAAATGAGGAACAACATTGCAACCGTTTACACGTTCGTTAACAAAATGTGCCGCAATTTCTGCCTTCGATGAGCCGAGATCCTTGTGACGAAATAGAAATTGTCTGAAAAAATTAGAAAATTAAAAGAGAAACAAAAAGATTAAAATTTTTCCAAAAAGAAAATTTCTTTTTTTTGGAAGAAAATATTGAGGTTAGTAAAATTGTTTTATAAATTCGTTTATCGGGAAAAATTTAATGGAAATAAATACAATTTTTCCTTCTACTGAGATAAAAATATCAACTTCGTATGTTTTTCTATTTTGTTTATAAAAAAAAAAAAAATTGGAAATATAGAAAACAAAATACCAACCTGTTGAGGTTAGAAAGATCAATTGTATCCATGTCAATGACATGAATTTGTCGGAAGCCCATTAAAGCTAAATTTTTTAATAATTCACAACCAAGTCCTCCGGCTCCGACAACTAATACTTTACAACTTTCCATTAAAAACGGAAGAGTTTCCGAAGAAGGTTCAAAGTCAGGCCGGCAAAATGGTCCAGATCTCTCCAAAACTTTTTGCAAATGACTCCATCGTCTACTCGTATGATCCGAACCCATTGTTATTTAGTTAATTTAAAAAATATTCCACTTTCAAGAATTGTTGATTTATATAAGTCTCCAATTATTTCTTTACATATAGAAACAAAAACAATTTCTTACAACAACCACTTTGGAGAGAGAAGGTGAAAAAAAATATATGTCAAAAATGTTGACAGGAAACGGAAATTAGTAACGCCACTCAGTGGTGAGTGCTGGGAAATTCAAAAGGACCGCGAAATTTTAAACTTAATTTATAATTATTAATTAATTAACTATTTTGAATTTTATTTATTATTCAATTTATTATTATTAGGCAAATTACAAAAAATTTTTATTTTTAAATATGAATTTTTGAATAATTTCAAATTCAAACTTTAAAAAAATTCAATTATTAACTAATTTACTAATTAATTATTCTTGTTTATTAATTTCTAAAATTTTAATAAAATTCTTCATGAGAATTCAATTATTTCGAAAAATAATATGTAACATTCTTTGTAAGAATTCAATTATTTTTAATACAAATTTTAATAAAATTTCGTGAAAGAATTTATTTTTTTTTTAATTTTTAATAATATTTTTCGTAAAAATTCAATTATTCAATTATTTTCAAAATTTTTAATTAAAATTATTAAAGAAACTCCATTATTTAAAAAAAATTCAAAGAAATTCTTTAAAAAGAAATTAATTAGAATTTTCAAAAATGTTCACAAAATTTTTCGCGAGAATTCAATTTTTTTCCTAAATAATAAAAATTCTACGAAGGAATTTTATTATTATTAAATTTTTTGACAAAATTCTTTGCAACAAATCGATGATTTTCAATACGTTAATTTTTAAATTTACTAATTAATTATAATTATTTATTGTTTTAAAAAAATTTAACATGGAATAAAATTCTTAGCATGAATTCAATTATTTTCAATGCAATTTCATTATAATTTCTCAAGAGATTTCAATTATTTTTAAAAATTTGATGAAATAATTCGCAAAAATTCAATTATTTTTAAAAATTTGATAAAATAATTCGCAAAAATTAAAAAAAAATTTTTAAAATTAAAAATTATTTTGCAAAAACGAAAACAATTTACAAAAATAAAGAAAATAATTATACAATAAAAAATAAATAAAAAAACACGAAATGTGTTTGAAAATTTTATTTTTATTTAAAATGAACATATCGATGAATTACACAGAATTAGATGAAAATAATTTAACTTTATAATATATATTTTTTTATAAATAAACTACATTACTTTTGTAAACATCAAAATTATTATGAGTGAAATATTTTTCTCATTCGTTGGATTAAAATAAAAATTTACAATAACACTAATTTCTAATTAACAAAACTATATATTTGGGTATCTATTATTTTTCCTTAGTTTTTTCATCACTAAAATTGTTCATCAATATTTTCTAATTGACAATAATGCAACCATTTTTATAGTTTGTTAATAACAAAAATATAAAAAAATAACAATTTTCTGGAGTAAACATAAATTTCATTTATGTAATAAATAAATTATAAATATTTTTATACTTTGTATAAAAAGGAAAATATTTTTTTTGAAGTGTTGAAAATTCAGTTTACGAATTTTTCACACAGGGGTATTGCTTTTTCAATTGTTTTTGTTAGACAATAGAACAATTTTTTTTTTATGCAATAAATAAATTTAATTTTATGACTTTTTTCCCCTTTTTCTTTATCACGTTTCTGAATTTCGTATTTATCAACGATTTAGAAGAGAAAAATTATTCTATTCGAGAAGTTTTATTATTTTGTAAATAGAAATAATAATTTTTTCACATAAATAAATATTTATTTATTTTATAACTATATTTGAAACTTTTGTCGAAATTTGTTCCTTCTTTTCATTTTCATCAAATGAATTAAATATTTATATTTTTTTATTATATTAAATTTAGTTAATTATTTTAGTTTAGTTTTCTTTATTTTCACGTTCAGTTGTTTTCTGCTTGAATAAAAATTATTTTCCCCCCTCAATCGTTGCGAAATTCGCTTAAATTAATTTATTCAGTTTGTGCTTTGCGAAAAGAAAATTTTCCATAAATGCAATTTTCTTTTGGAAAAATTGCTAATTTTTTACGTCAATAAAGTTCACAGCGATTAAAGGAGAAAAAAACATCACGAAGAAAAGAAAATTGTTTTAAAATTTTCTTTTTTAAATTATTGATCAATTAAAAATTTATCAATAATCATTGAAAATTCCTGATCAATAATTAATTAATTATCAGGGTTTGCCACAAAAATTTAATTTTCTTTTTCCCTGATTTTCAGAGACAATTTTGCCATTTTCCCTGACCCTGAAGAATATTCTGATTATTATTTTTCCTTGGGAAGTAAGATTTTCAAAAATATTAAATTTAAACTTTGTTGAAATTCAATAACTTATAAGAAAATTATTATAAAACATAAAGAAGTCAATCACTTCGAGTCGAAGACTCTGAGTTTTTATAATAATTAAATATTAAAGATAACATAGTGATAAAATTATTATTCTCTATAAAAATTTTGATACTACAATTCTTCTTTAAATTAGTTATTAGTTAAAAGTACGAAAAATTTGTAATTCCAAATTACTTTTAATAAAAATTCCTGACTTTTCCCTGAATTCCCTGATTTCTCTGACCTGTGGCAACCCTGATTATTTATCAGGGATAATTTCGAAAAATTATTTTTTCTACAAACGTTGTGAACTTTAGGAACGTAATTTTTTGGAAAAAGACTTTATAAATCTCGATGTAATTTTAAGGGGTGATTTCTAATGAGTGGAAAAAAAGGTGGAATTAGAGAAATATGAGGATTTTAGAAAAGAATGATTTACTTGGATGGGGAGGAGGACTGACTTTCCTCGGACGATTGAACTTGTTGTGTGAGAGTATTTTGAAACCACATCATCCAATTGCTCATATAATGTGTTTCAAATTCATTCTTCATTTGATTTGAATCGTTTAAATCGTCGAAACTGCGAATAGTCTGTAATTCGGTGAAATTACTCTCCGATTCACGTCCAAGAATTCTTAATTCACGTTTTCTCATTGCATCCTTTATCAATCGATCTCGTCTCTCCTCCTCCGTCTCAATTGCCGATCTTGTGAATCTCATTTCCCTGGCTCTAATTGCGTCACGTTTTAATCTCTCCTTACGCTCATCGACACTTTCCTTCGCGTACTGATTTAATCTCGCTTCACGTCTCTTCGCCGATTCCTTATTTAATCTCTCGCGCCTCTGCTCTGGCGTTTCGTTCGCATATAAACTCAAACGCTTAAGTCTTCGTCTCTCGGCCTCGCGATCCAATCTTATTCTTCTCTCGTCTGGTGTTTCATTGTACATTCTGTATTCACGTTTACGCGCCGCCTCAATATCGAGACGTTTTCGCTTTTGATCGGGCGTCTCGTAATACATTCTCATTTCGCGTCTCTTTGCCGCCTCCTTGGCGAGACGCTCGAGTCTCTCGTTCGCTGTTTCTGTCTCGTAGAGTTTCTTTCGTCTTTCGCGCATACGTTCTGCCTTTTTCCTCAATCTCTCACGACAATCTGGCAACGATACGGATTTCTGACGAATTTTTCTCTTTGGTTGTTCATCTACCTGTGAAAAATATTATTTAATTCAGTTCGTTTGTTCATTTTTACTTTCTTCTTTACTTATTTTTCTGAAAAATATTATTTATTTACAGGCTTCGTACTCGAATAATTAAATTAAAAAAAGTAACAATTTTTCCAAAAGTTCGATGAGAATATTCAAATTTATTTGTTTACAATTCAATTTTATGGAAATTCTTCAATTAAATATAAATTAGAAAATAAAAAATAATAAATTAATTAACTTCTTCCACTTCTAAAATTCTTCCTAAAAATAGATATTGCATATAATTGAATTTCAAAAATTTTTGAAAATAATTGAATCATTTGAAAGAATTTTATTAAAGTTGTTAAATTGTTTCTAAAACTTTTTAATTAAAAGTTTCATTTGTTATTTTTCATTTCCCTTTCTTATTTTTTAATTCTTTTATTCTAATTTAATAATTTTTTGATGTAAATAAAATATAAAATTTTCCCACCTCGCTTGAGTGAAAATTGACACTATTATCCAAGTCATCAATTTTCTCGAGTTTTATACTCTTTGTGATTTTCAATTTAATTCCAGGATCGTCATTAACATCACAGAGCCATTCTGTTGAATATGTTTCGTCAGAACTTCCAGCCTCTTTTTTTATTTGAATATTCAAATTGTCCAAAATTGTTGTTGATTCTCGTTTTGTAATTTCACTGTTAATTATTGTTTCGTCGAGAGAATTAACGTAAAGTGTCTCTATGAGGAGATTATTTATTGTCGACGATTCATTGTGATTGTGTTGTATGGCATTGAGATTTGGATCTGTGGTTGTAAAATTTTGCAAAATTCTCGAACATGCCACTACTCTTTCCTCCTGGCACTCGTTATTTATTATTTTTCCTATTTTCACTGAATCGTAACTATCAATTAATTCCCCGTTTGTTTCCTTTTTTATCGAGACACTCGTAAAATCCACAGAATTATCGCCAATTCTCAAGTCTGCCTGTGATATTTCCATTTCTCTTCATTTGAACAATTTATTTTTACTGAAATGCATAGAAAAATATATAGAAAATCTTGAAAATAATGCGAAAACGATTTGATTTTATAGGTTATGAAGTAAAATTATCGAATATTAATGGGAAATCCTCTTATTAATAATTAATAACTAATAATTATAAATTATAATATATAATTGTACAAATACAAAAATCTACAAAACAAAAATTTAATAAAGTAAACACTTTAAATCCATCCAAGTAAACACTAAACTCGTTTATTTCTTTTTTCGTAAAGAAAACTTTTTTTCGATCATTTTTCACTTAATAATATTAATTTTTTCGTTCTAAAAAAGAAATTATTTAGGGTTTATAATGAAATAATATCAAGTCCTCTGTCATTCTTGAATAAAATGAATAAAATATAAAAATTAACCTAAAAAAGTGAAAAGAAAAACATAATAAAAGAAAATTATTCCCTTTTACAAAGACGATTTTGATTTTCAGAAGAAATGTAAATAATTTGTATGTACTTTTTTCAAAAAAAATAATCAATATGTTTGGAATTAAATATAAATAATAACTTTGATTATCGTCTGCTTACTTTGACAGCTGATTTCAAAATGGCATTTTGCACTTGTCCTCTCTTTTTGCACTTATAATTCTAAAAATAATTCCCTTCGATTCATCGTAAATTATCCATTTCAACAATTTGTGATTACTTCTTACATGTTTTTTTTCAAAAACAAACAAAAAATACCCCCTGACTGTTAAGTTTCTTTCATGAAAAACAGCAAATTTCAATAACAATAATGGAATACGCGTCATTAACTAAACAATTAACTTCCGGTTTCTGCGCGCGCAATTCAAAAGCGCTTGCGCTTTGTTCACTTCCGCTCTACTTTTTTTTAAATAATTAATAATTTCTAACAAAGTTTTTCATTACAGTTTTTATTAGCTTTTATTCT
Source organism: Leptopilina heterotoma (assembly GCF_015476425.1). Classification (NCBI taxonomy): domain Eukaryota; kingdom Metazoa; phylum Arthropoda; class Insecta; order Hymenoptera; family Figitidae; genus Leptopilina; species Leptopilina heterotoma. Next base: position 332,033 of record NW_025111040.1, read on the forward strand.
TTTCAAAATTTGTCGATTTTCATTCGAATTTATAGAAATAAGTTTAAAAATTTGTATTTAACTTTTTTTTTTAAATTGGTGAAAGAAAATAAAAAATTCGAAAATTTAAATGTCGGCGCCACGTCATTAGCACTTCCGGTTATCCGCAGAAAAAAATAAAGATGGATGTCATCTGTCAACATGTTTCGTGTTTCATAATTGTTCTAAACGATCATTTAACTTGTGTAAATAACGATAACACGGTGAAAAAGGTGAAATGAGGTGAATAATGTTTTAATCTATACGAAATGATGTTAAAAGTTGGAAAATATTGTTTGAAACGAAGAAGACTTTGAATATTAAAAAAATACTGCAGTGCTGTTTTAGTGAATTTTTTTCCCCCCTTTAAGTTTTGACGATATTTAATTAACAAAAAGTTTCTCGAAAATGTCATTAAACGATGATGAAAATACTTGGTAAGTTTTCTAATGTGGAAAAATTCTTTTCTTTTACTGATTTAGAGAGTAAGAATTAATTTTTGAGGTTAGGTTTATTAATCTCGTGATCATCTGTCAGATTTTTTATTGCAATTTTCTTTCTATTTTCGTAAATATGAGTAAGAATGTTTATCCATGATTAGAATTTATTTTGTTTTTTAGTACCGTATGTTTTTTTAAGTGTATTGTAGAAATTTTGAATAGGGAAAAAATTGGGCGTATTCATTTTTTCTTTTCGTAAATTGGTAAATTTTGTTACATTTTTTGGATTTTTACTATCTTTTTGCAGAGAATCGATCAAAAGATGAAATATTTAGTATTTTTTTTAATTTTTCTTTTAGTTTGATTCAATTATGATCTTAATTTTTTGAAAATAGGGTACTTGAACTGGAAGCAGCACTTCTGGATGCAGAAGCACCTTCTGCTTCGGATATTTATGCAATTTGCAAAGGACAACCTGTACCTGCAAATTTAAGGCCAGATGTTTGGCAGGCGTGTCTCGATGTCACAGATCGTGGCAATCAATTAATTCATTTTAATGAAGTATTCGATCTTCCCGAACAAAATATTATTCGTGAAGATTGCCAACAACTTGTGGGTGTGTATAATTTACAAAAAAAACTTATTTTTACAATTTTAATTTAATTTTAATAATTTTTTAATAATTTTAATTTAATTTTTTAATTTAATTTTTTTATAATTATAATTTATTTTAATTAAAATTTACAAAATCCAGAATTAAAAGTGAAACTAATAATTATTTTCCTTTTATAATTCACATATTGTTTTCTTTTAAAGGTAATCGATATTAATTTAATACATTATTTTTTGTTTGCAGCTAAACTTGGAAACGACGATGAAGATAAAGTTTCCGTTGTCTCGGATCTTGAGTCAATATTGACCTTTTATTGCAAGAGTAGAAAAAAGAAATACGAGAAGAACAATGGATGGCTAGAATTATTAGAACCATTAATTGCCTTGAAACTTCCCAAGTCATCCACCTACAACTTGTTTGAGGCTATCAGAGATATTTATATTCCCAGGTTTGTATTTTCTTTTTTAATTTTCTAATATTGATAATTAAGTTAATGAAAGTTTCCAATTAGTGAAAACAAAGTTGTCACGGGTCAGGGAATTCAGGGAAAAGTTTGGGATTTTTATTAAAAGTACTGGAAAAAATTAAATTTTTAGAATTAATAAGAAAATTCAAAAATCAGGGAAAATCAAAATTAAATTTCTGTCGCAAACCTGAAAAATTAATTGATTAAAAATAGTTTTAGAAAAATCTATTGATTAAAAAGTAGAAATAAGAGAATAATTTTGAAAGAAGTTGTTTAAAATTACAGGCCTCGGATATTATGACATTTTTTCTACTTTTAATCGACTAAAGCGACTTCTTTTTTGCTTCTTAAAGTTGATCCAAGGCCTGAAATTAGTAACAAAAGAATAATTTAAAAAGAAATTGATGAAAAAAATAGTAATATAAAAATAATTTCCATTATATTTTGTAATCGAATTAAAGAATAATTATAATATCGAAAAGGTAGTAATAGAGAAGTGATTATAATTTTCTGAAACAAATTTTGAATTTTCCAGAGGCGATACACATAGCTCTGTATTAAGACTGTTACTTTTGTACCATGAACCCGAATTGTGTTCATTTCTGGATACAAAAAGAGTTTCACCGGATCAATATTCAAAAAGTTGGATCAACACTTTATTCGCTGGCGTTTGTTCCTTACCTGCGGTGTCAACAATGTGGGATCTTTATTTTATGCAAGCCGATCCATTTTTCATGATGTTTCTATCTCTTATCATGGTGATAAACGCTAGGTAATATTTTTTCTTTACAAAAAATTATTATTTTCGTTATGAAACTAATTTTTCTCTTCTTTTAATTTCAAATGAAAATTCTAATTTCTATTTTTTGCAATCCTTTCAATATAAATTGAAAGATTGCAAAAAATTGTTTCTCGCATAAGGGATTGATTTTTGTTTTATTTTTTTATACAGAGAAGAAATTAAAAACAATACACTTTGTCAAATTTTTGTTTCAAAAAATACATTTAAAAAAAATATAAGTTTGGAAACTAATAGTTTGAATGTATTTTATTCTAGAGATCAGATTTTAAATATGAAGGACGATGATAAGGAGAGTATAGTGAATGCATTGTCGGCAATGCCTTGTGCATTGGAAGCTGAGGATGTGACAGATTTTTGCTCTTTGGCACAATATTATGCAATGAAAACACCGTCATCATTTAAACAGGATTTGTACAGCATAATGTTTGGCGAGGGTGGTGATGAGAAATTTATTTCTCACGCTCTCTGCTTACCTGTTTCGGCACAGGAATTAGTTGAAAATACATTTGAGACTTCAATATCAAATGGTACTGTAGATTCTGTGAGATTTTTCCTGGTCGATTGCAGGCCCGCTGAACAATATAACGCCGGACATTTACCCACTGCTTTTCATTTAGACTGTAATCTAGTAAGTAATCTACATTTTTCTTCGTTAAAAAAGAAAAAGAAACGAAATTTTTTCACACTTTTTCTGCTGTCAATTAATTTAAATTCTGAATCAATTTCTAAGTCAATCGAATTTTTAGAGCAAATTTTTTCTTAATTAATATCTAAAGCAATTCTCTTCTAAATTAATTTAATTTCTAAGTCAATTTCTACATTATTTTCAATTAATTTCAATTAATTCAATTCCTAAGTTAATTTATTTTCTAAATTAATTTAATATTAATTTCATTTCTATGTAAATTTCTACATTATTTTAACTTAATTTAATTTTTAAGGTAATTTTTACATTAATTTAAATTAATTTAATTTAAAAATTTAATTTTTAGTATTTACCAGAAAATTCTGAAATTTTGTGTCTTTTTGGTTGCCTCATAACTCTTGAAGATTTATCTTAAAATTATTAATCAGAAATTATTTAACGAATAATTTTACTTAAATATTTCAAAATTAACAAAATTTTAAAAGTTTACAATTTTCATAAATAGATACATTTTAAAAGGTTTTATTTTTTAATTTTAAAAAATTTCAATTTTTAATTAATTTAATTAGAAATTTTTGAGAAGTTACAAATTATTGCAGAAATTCAATTATTTTCAAAACTAATAAAATTCTTCGCAAAAATTCAATTGTGTTTAAAAATTATTTAAAAATTCTCTTCAAAATTTCAATTATCTTTATAAATAATAAAATTCTTCTCCAAAATTCAATTACTTTCGAAAATTTTAATATACCTAATTTTCCAAAAGAATTCAATTATTAAAAAAAATTAACATTCTACGCAAACATTTAATTATTTTCATAAATAATAAAATTTACATAGAAATTCAATTATTTTCGAATTTTTAAAAAATTTCTTTGCAATAATTAAATTATTTTCATAAACAATAAAATTCACGGCAGAATTTCACTTTTCAATTATTATTAATACAATTTTAATCGAATTCCTCGAAAAATGTAATTATTCTTAAAGATAATTCTTCGAAAGAATTCAATTATTTGAAAAAAATTTGATTAAATTATTTATATGAGAATTGAAATATTTTCAACACAATTTTAATTAAATTCCTCCAAAAAATTCAATTATTTTCATAAATAATAAAACTTATTGTAGAATTTCAATTCTTTTTAATACAATTTTAATCGAATTCCTCAAAAATGTAATTATTTTTAAAAATTTTATTAAAATTCGTCAAAAGATTCAATTATTTAAAAATCTGTTGATAAAATTCTTTATGAGAATTCATTTTTAAGAAATATTTAATAATTTAATTTTTTTATTTGCTTTTTTATTTAAATAATTGAATTCTCGAATTTCTAATAAAAATTGATTTAAAAATGAATTTTAGATAAAAACCGTAAAAGAATTGAATTTTAGAGAAGTTACAAATAATTGCAGAAATTCAATTATTTTCAAAAGTAATAAATTTCTTCACAGAAATTCAAAAAATTTTTTAAATTCTCATCAAAATTTCAATTATCTTTATAAATAATAAAATTCTTCTCCGAAATACAATTATTTTCATAAATTTTAATAAAATTCTTTGCAAGAATTCAATTTATTTTATAAGTTATAAAATTCTTCCAAAAAATCCAATTATTTTCAATACAATTTGAATAAAATTTCATTATTTTTAAAAATTTAATAAAATTCATCGCAAAAATTTAATTATTTAAAAAAATTTTGATTAAATTCTTTATGAGAATTGAAATAATTTCAAGACAATTTTAATTAAATCTCTCGAAAAATTTAATTATTTTCGAAAATTTAAATTAAATTATTGTCAAGATTTTAATTATTTTAAATAGATTTGTCAAATAATGCAATTATTCTTGAAAATTTTTAATTAAAATTTTTTGAAAGAATTCAAGTATTTAAAAATATGTTGATAAAATTTTTTCTGAAAATGAGATTTTAAAAAATATTGAATTAATCAATAAATTATTTATTTGTAATTTTTCTTTTTCTCTAATACACTTTTCTTGATTTGTAATAAAAATATTTTTTTTTTCAAGATGCTACAAGAACCTGCAGCTTTTGCAACGGCAGTCCAAGGATTATTGCAAGCACAACGTCAAGCATTAGCTGTTGGTTCGCAAGCCGGGGGAGAGCATCTTTGTTTTCTCGGAAGTGGGCGACAAGAAGAGGATCGATACACTCACATGGTGGTCGCATCTTTTCTCCAGAAACACACACAATACGTCAGCATGGTCGCCAATGGTTATCAAGGTAAATTCACTATTTAAATTTTTTTCCCACTTCTTTTTTCATACGTTTTTATTTAAATTAAAATGGAAAACTTCCTTATCAGAAAGCAATTACTCTAATTGGCAGGTTATTACTTTTTAATTACCTTTTAACTGAAAATTTATTTTTATTTTCCGAAAATTTTAATTTAGTCCTAATCTAAACTAAATTTATTTTTTAATTTTTCACATATTTTTCTAATTTCTAATAATTAAAACTAAATTTTCTTTTTATTTATTATATATGTAATATGATTTTTATTTTTAATATGATTAATATTTTAATTTGTCATAAATTTTCTTTTTTTTTTAGCAATTCACGAGTACTTTGGCGACGAAGTTGTTTCGAATCTTATCGATCATAATTCCCAACATTGTCTCGTTTGCAATGTGAATATGTCGGATTCAAATTCAAATGAACCGAGTCCGGCGAAAGTGAAAAATAATAATTCGGATTTATTTGGTAAAATTGGTCTTGCAATGAGATTGAAAAGTCAGGAGGTGAAGGGAAAAATTTTCGACTATATTGTCAATCCATCGGCGAGTACAAATAGTAATTCCGATAAGAAAAATGGAAAGGATGGCGATCTTGTTAAACGTATTCCGAATGCTGGACCTGTCTTCAGTATTGACGATGATCACGATTTAGGTCAGGAAATAAACAGAATTTAAAACAATTAATTGTTTTAATAATTTAATTAATTTTAAAGAAATATATTAATTATTTTTTGTTTTTTATTTCTTCTTTGTAGATATGGTTTCGTTTCCTGAGAGCGAAATGCCAGTTGAAGTTGTTTCCATTCAACAGTGGTTGAAGGATCCGAATTTGTTACATTCCTTTAAGTGCCAAGAAGTGAAAGTGAACGGATTCGTTTATGATAGGTTAGTGACGTTCTTTAGATGATTTCCATTATTTTAATTATAATTTTCATAAAATTCTTCGAAAGAATTCAATTATTATCATAAATAATAAAATTCTTCAGAGGAATTCAATTATTTTCAATACAATTTTAATTCGGTTCTTTGAAATCTTTTAATTATATTCGAAAATTTCCACAAAATTTTTTAAACTTCTTTACATATTTTCAAAAATTAATTCAAATTTAAAGCGAAAATTCAAATAGTATCATGAATGTAATAAAATTTCCAAAGTAATTCAATTGTGTGAAATATAATTTTCAAGAAATTTTTTCGAAAGAAGTCAATTTAAATATTTTAATAAAATTCTTTGTAAAAAATTCATTATTATTCTAAAATTTTGAAAAAATTTGTTTATAATAGTTAAATTATTATTTTCATAAATAATAAAATTCATCGTAAAAATTTCATTATCTTTAATCCAATTTTAATAGTTTTCCGAAATATTTGAATTATTCTTTAAAATTTTTATAAAATGAAAAAAAGAATTTAATTATTTTTACAAATTATAAAAAATTTCTCAGAAATTCAATTATTTAAAAAATTTAATAAAATTCGATACAAGAATTCAATTATTTTCATAAATAATAAAATTCGTTGCAGGAATTCAATTATTTTTATAAATAATAAAACTCGCTGCTAGAATTTAATTATTTTTATAAATAATAAAATTCGTTGCTAGAATTCAATTATTTTGAATACAGTTTGAAATGAATTCTTCGAAAAATGTAATTATTTTCTAAAGTTTTATTAATATTCTTTGAATAAAATGAATTATTTTCAAAAATGTTGATAAAATTCTTTTTTAGTATTCAATTTTAAAAAACAATCAGTTATTCTATCAATTATTTATTTTTGTATTTAAATAATTGAATTCTTGTAGAATTTTTAAATAAGAATTGATTTAAAAATAAATTACAGTTAGAATTTTAGATAATAATAATTGAATATTATAAATATTAATTAAAAAAATTAAAAATATTTATTTAAATTTCCAATTAATGGAAAATTTTGTCAAAATCAATCTTGAAATAAATTTTGTTTTAAAAAAATTAATTTTCATACTTTTAAAAATTATTTTGAAATATATTCGAATTTTTGAAGAATTCTAAAAGTTCTATTTCTAACTAAAAGTTTGGGAAATAATTGAAGTTTAGAAGAATTTAGAATTGAAGTTATTACCAGAAAAAAAACTATTTTTGATGGAAATCAGGAAAATGTCAGAGAAATACAGAATAAACTTTTTTAAAACAAATTATTGAGTGCGAAGCCTGCTTTTTAATTTTTTTTCTTTTGAACTTAGTTTTTTATTGTTTAACAACATTTTTGTATTTTTAATTCTTAAATTCGAATTTTAAGTTTTTATCTGAAATATTTTAATCTTAAAAGTAAAATTCTTTAGTTTTTGTATGGATCTTAAAAAAAGTGTTTGTAAACTAAATTTTTTTTTGCATCTTCTGAATTTAATTTTCCTATTGAATAAATAAATAAATGAATACCTAATAAAATTTCAGTAAAAAAAATAATAACTTTTGTCTTGTGAATTTTTCAGTCAACTTTTGGTGACAGAGAGTCACCTGATAGTCTTGAGGGAAATCCCAGGCAGAAAAGGAGCAGCTCACGTTAAAGTGAAACGGCCACTTTCGAGTATTGTGAAAATAACGTCACGCAAACGTCATCCAGATCTTATCACATTTAAATATGGAACCACACAATACAATGACACTCTCCTCATTTCGGACATGGACAGGTTTCTCATTCCGAATGCAAGCGAAGCGACAAAACTCATTTCCCAACAGATTCTACGACAATTGAAGGCTGCAAATGAGGAAAGTGATAAATAATTCGGTAAGTTTGACTGAAGGGGACAAAAAAAAAAAACAGAAAAGATTGAAAGTCGACTCTTTTAGTATAAATAATCTTGTTACCATTTTACCAATGCTTTTTCCTTAGGATCGAATTTTTTACTTAAATCAAAAAAAATAGAAAACTAATATATATTACAAAAAAGGGCCCATTAACTTAAGTTTCAAATATAAGTTAAGAAATTTATTTTTTGAAATATTTTCTATTTGTATATAATTTGCATTTTCGAATTTTTCTTTTACTTTATTTTCATCAATAATAATCCAACTAGGGAAAGGTTGATTATTTTGTCTATAATTTTTCAATTTGTATTAATTTATATTTTCCACTTTTAAAGGGTCTCAACCGAAATAATCCACCTTTCTCTAAACTAATCTCTAACTAGTATTATTAAATTACAAAAAACAAAAAAAAATTCAAAGCTTTTTCATTGCATTTTTTGTTTGTAATTGAGAGAAATAAATTTTCCTATTAACAGCCATAAATCCTGCCAGAAATAAATAAAATACTAACAGCTTTTAATAAATAAGTACAAAATACTGTTCAGTGATCAGAGACCAATGACAACCTTTTAAAGACCAATTTATTATTCTTCTTATTATTGCAATCGTTAATTAATATAAATTAGTCAATCAAGTCGGAAAACAAAACTCTAAGCGTTGACTTTCAAAAAAAAAAATATATTCCTCCCAAGAGAAAGTATTTAAAACTTTAAATATTTCAAAAAAAAGAAATACTTTTAAATATTGCAAATTAATATCTAATTTAAATAATGCAATAATTAAATTATATCTAACGATTTTTCAGTACAATAATTCTAATTTTTCGCAAATTATGTGCAAAATAAAAAACGTCCTAAAAAGATTTAAAGAAAAAACTTCCTAAAAGAAATTCTTCCTAGAAGTAAATTAATAATAAAACAGAGAAGAGAAATAAAATTTGCTTTTTCTGTTAAATGTCCTAAACCAACAGCAATGTATTTTTTAGTACAAAAAAACTCTTTTGATTGTGAGTCTTTTTTTTTTTTTAATTAAAAATTAGTGATTAAAATTGAAAAAAAAGTCAAATTGTTAATTTAGTACAAATAATGCTTACTTTATTAAATTTATTATTATTTGAATTGTATTTATCACACTCGATGTATTTAAAATGTGACTAAAAATATTTTTTGATTTTTAGTTATTTTCTATTTTTCTTTTATAAAATTATTATCGATTTAGAAAGAAATGGCATTTCTTATTTTGTTGAGAGAAGTTTGTAGGAATTTTTTCTTATATCTGAGTATTTAAGAAAAATAAAATATTGTACAATATTAATTAGCATAATATATAAATATATAAATATGGATATAATTGTACATCGAGCATATCTTGTAAAAAAAAATATTAAAATAATGATATGGAGTATGTAGGTTGTGCTGTAATTGAAACGAAGAAAATAAGATGTGATATCACAGAATCATTCGTGATTTTTTATTATCATTCTGATTATTAGTATTATTATATGATTATTATTGTTTACGATTATTATTATTAAAATTATTATTATTATTATTATTATTATTATTATTATTATTATTATTATTATTATTATTATTATTATTATTATTATTATTATTATTATTATTAAATAAATCAATAAATAAATATGTAAACAAAAGCTTTAACAAAATTTTTTTTACTGTCAAAATTTAAATGAATATTTAATTAGTTTCAATTTAAATATTATTTATCAATAAATATTTCAATTAAAACAATTAGATTTTTTAATTAGCACCTTTTTTTTATTGATTTTAATTTAAATACCTATAATCATATTTTTTTAAAAACTTTGTTATTACTCTTTATTTAAATTTAATGTTTAGTAAAATATTTTCAATTTTTCAAATAAATATATTATTTTAATTATTTAGGTAGTTATTGAAAGAAATAATATATTAAAATATTTATTTAATCGAAAAATTTTCGACAATCTAAATAAATATTTTTGATTAGAATTTTTAAAAATATTTTAATTCCTTCGAGTAATGTTGGTAATTAAAATTGTATAAAAAGTAATTGAAATCTTATAAAGAATTTTTAAACTAATTAAATTCCTGCAGAGAATTTTATTTATGTGAAAAATTGAATATTTGCCAAGAATTTTATTAAACTTTTTCCAAATAATTGAATTGTTTCGATGAATTTTTTTATTAAAATTGCTGAAAAAGAGAAATAACAACAATTAAATAGTTTATTATTTAAAAAGTGAATTAAAAAAAATTTTAATTCTGATTTTATGCAAAAAAATAAAAATAGATATTTGATAAGGAAAAAAATTTTCCTTTTGAGAAATTAAAAATGAATTTTCGAAAGAAAAGAAAATCGGAAATTTTAATTTAAAAGAAAATGATTTTCTATTGATTCTTATTAATTGTTACTCATTATTTGTGACATACTTTTATTACAAGGAATGCGTCTTAACAAATACACATTAATATACATAATTATTGTTGTGTCGTTATACATTTAATCATGCCGGAAATATGTATAATAGCGGGTTTTGTTTTTCTGACTGAAAATAATTTTCCATGGGATTGTTTACATTCAAAAAGGACGATATGCGGAAAATACAAAAAAAATCTTCTTCTTCTTCTTCTTCTTCTTTTAAACAAATAACATGTATGTCAAAATATTAAATTGGATTTCGTATATAGAACATGAAAAAGACAACCCAAAGAAAGGAAATATTCCATTTTCTTTCCAATTTACAATTTTTTTTTCCTTTTCCTCTCAACACGCTAATTTATAATTTTATAATAGTCTTCAATAATTTAAAAACATTTCCAATTTTTATTAAATATTATAAATTTTATAAATATTTTAAATATTATAAATATTATAAATGTTATAATAATAAATATTTAACAACCCCATTTAAATTTTGAGTCAGATTTTTCATTTTTTTTTTATTCATACGAGTATCAATCTTTCTCTCTCTCTTTCTCTCTTTCGTATGAATTACACTTTTATTTATTTACATTTTGTCCATTTTTTTTTAAAAGCGATATTATAAAGACGAGAAAGACAAAAAAAGCTTTAAATATTAAAAATACAAAGAAAAAATGACTAGAAATTAATTTTTGGTAGATTTTAATTATTTCGTAAATTCGTACGTATGAAAATTTAAATAATTTTTTATTCCTAAATACTATTTTTTGGGGAAAAAATCCTAAAAACAGGAAAAAATTCGAAAAATCTACGATTCTTTTTTAATTGTAAACAAAAAAAATATGTTCTTTTTATTTCTTCTTCCTAAGAAAATGGATCAAGTGCGAAATGTATTTAAAGTTCCGTTTCTTTAAAAAAATATTTCGATTTGCGATTTTTTGAAAAATTTGAAATTATTCTATATTGCATTCTTTTTGTCTACTTAACATATTTATATATATATTTGTTTTTTTTTGTAAGTGCGACAAAGAAATTTTTTTTATTCTTTAAAATTAATTGCGCACTTTGTCAGAAACTAGAAACTGTTTGCTATTTCCTTTCAAAATTCGGTATGATAAAAATTTTTGTATTTTATACGAAATTTTTTTTTTTTGACGATAACAATCTTTATCACTGACAAACATTTTTAGTTTGAATTTGAATTTAGAAATATAAAAATATAAAGTGGAAAACATTTATTGCGAAGAGATGAATATTAATTATAATTATAAAGTATAATAATAAATGAATTCAATTATTAAAAAATTACAATAATTAATTATAACAATAATAATATTAATAATTATTTTGTAAATATAATATTTTTATTAATTATTAGTTTAATTTTAGTAATAATATTAATAATAATTTTAATAATAATATTATTAATAATAATAATAATAATTGTTTTCATTAAGGCAGTGGTTTTTAGTTTCTGACTAAATAAGACTTTCGAAAAAGGCCTCAACTAAATGCTCTCTTTGGCCATTGTTAAATTTTCATTAGATTATAAAATATGCCTCTTTTTTTTCCTCCGAGCGATGATAATGATACTACGTCCGGTGATAATAAAATTACATATACAGTTCAAACAGGCTATTTTTTTTTTTTATAAAAATGCTATACTTAACATTTTCATAGACTTATATAATTTATAAATATATCATAATAATGTCATATTTATTACTAGTTATTGTGTACGGTGTCTTAAGAGTAAGTACGAAAAATGATATTTCAAGGATGAGTGCGAGTGTGGGTTTTAGAAGTGAATTCACAATTAAGAGTCGAGATTAGGTGAAAATTATTTTCTTCCCCTTTCTGTCAATGTTTTTTTTCAACTATTTAAATTTTAGATAAAATAATTTTTTCAATAAATTATTTTTTCCCTTTCTGTCAATTTTTTTTCAACTACTTAAATTTCAGATAAATAATTTTTGAAGTAAATTATTTTTTTCCCTTTTCTCATTTTTTTCTTTGTAATTTTCTATTTTATTTACTTTCATTTACATTTTTTTCATTATTGAACATTAAAAAATTTTTCATTTAGGCCAATTTTTCAATTTAAAAATTTTTTAATAGTTTGAATTTTTAATTTACAAATTGAAAAATCGTCGAAACATTTTTGAAAGGTTTTAATATTAATTTAAAAAATGTTTTAATTCAAGTGGAAAATTTTATAATTAATTTAACTTATTGAAATTTTGAATTAAGATACAGTTATTTTTGTTTATTTGTTAATTAGTGATTACAAGTATATTTTTCATTTCAATAAAATAAGAAGAAAATTAAAAATTTGAATTCCAATTAAATAGTTCGATTAAAGTTTAGAATAAAATTCTAATTGGAAATATTTTTCGGAAATATTGTAAATAAATAATTGAATATATTGAACAATTAATTAAATAATTAAATATATAAAATGAAATAAATATTTTTATTTTTTTATATTGAATTTCTATTCAATAATCGTAATTTTTGAAAATTGTTAAAGAAAAATTGAAAATTGGTTGACTTTTTGACAAAAATAAATTCGATCGCAAAGAATACGAAATATCGAACTTGCAAATTTTAACTTGACCTCGACTCTCAAAAATTCCCATAGCAAACGCCACAAGTCCACAAAGGGTACGACATTGCGTTCTTTATTTTGCATTGAAAATAGTTTTGTATTGAATTTTCTTTCAATCTGCGTGTTTCTTATTTTCTCTTTATTTTCTTTTCTCCGCGACGAAAAGTATGAACTCGATTCATCGACAAGTTTTTCGAAACGCAAAATTGTTTCACTTTATTTTTACTTTCTTTTTTTTTATTGACGCATATAGTCATTCTATAGTTGACTTAAAAAATAAATATTAATTCACTGACGTTTGGTTTCTTTTATCGTAGATCTCAATTATATTTTAAATTTAATTTCAATTTTAATTTTAATTTCATTAATTGAACCTATTTTAATATTTTATTGCTTTTTTAATTTTTTTCTATTTCGAATTAGACTTTTTTTTTTGAATAGAAAATTTTCTTTCTTTTTTTTCGATCGAGAAGAATTTTTCCCAGAAACCTCGATTTAAAATCCCGCAAAACTCGAATTGTGTGTGGGGAAAAAAATTCATATTTGAAAATCCTCCGAGGGAAAATACTTCAAGTTTCTTCGGCAATTTATTTCCCTAAAGAAGCTTCTGTCTGAATTTCTTATAAAGATGGATTTTCTTCTCGCCGGCTTTAAAAGAACAAGAAGTCAAATATCTTCAGAGAAAATTGCGAGTTTCCTTTAAAGTTTCAAATTTCCCTCGAAAGTCAATGCCAGTCAGTTTTATCGGAACTTTTACATTTACAATTTACAGAAAAGAAAAAAATATAATTTACAGAAAAAGAAAATCAAAAGATTTTCTGTAATATATAAAGTGTATAAAAAATTCAGGATTAAAAAAATAATTGGAACGTGAATTCCAAAAATGAGTAATAAAAGATAAATTAATAATAAATTAATAAACAAATAAGTAAATAAAAAAATGATTAAATAATTAAATAAATAAATAAAATAAATAATAAAAATAGGATTTAGAATTGAAAAAAAAATTCACAATTCGAATTTTTTGTGTTTGAAGAGAAAAAAAAATTCGTTAACAAATTTTTGGTACTTGCGATGATTTTTTTTCACAGTTCTTGAATTTTTTTGTTTTTTTTTGTTTGTTTTTTTTTTTAATGAAGTGAGACGGTAAACCACACAACCATTCCGGGACGTGTCAATCCTCCAATCTCACAATTTACTGTTCGAGTTTCTCCATTAAGAACAAAGAGAGCTTCATTTGATGGACTGACCATATATCGACCGAAAATTCCGCTTTGAACGATCGGTCTGTTTGGATTTCCCCATTTGGCGAGACTCGGTGACATCGCTTTTCCAACGCCCGTGATCATTTCGACTTTGCCTGTAATTATAAATTTTCCACATTAATCATAGAATTTATGAATTTCGCACGAAAATGCAAACTAAAATAATTGCCGAAGCACACAAATTAGAATCGTAATCATAATTTTCTAATTATAGAGATATTTCCGCTTTTAGAGAGAAAATGATCAATTAATTAAAAATAGGCCTCGGATCGACTTTCAGGCGCAAAAAAAAGTCGCTTTTGTCGATTTGAAATAGAAAAAAAGTCGAAAAAGTCATTTATTTCGTTCAGTGTTGTCACAAAAATTATATTTTTGTATTTTCCTGATTTTTTCCCATTCACTGATTTCTAATTTCAAAAATTGAATAATTTTGTTAAATAAATATTGTAATGTAATTTTTCGAAAATAATTGAATTTCATAAAAGAATTTTTGTATAATTTAAAAAAAAGAATTAATTTTTCGAATAATTTTAATTGAAAATTTTGAATGTGATAGTTTTCTTGAAAATGGTAAAAATAATTCTAAAAAATGTTAATGTTATTATTTTTGTTATGAAATTGAATTTTCAGAAATTTGTAATTGAAAATATTGAAAATAATTGAATTTTAAAGAATTAGAATGTAAAAATTCTAAGAATTACTTTTTTTCAAAAATATTGGAATATAATTTTTAGAAGCTAATTTTAATTAATTATTATCATTTTTAAATTTACACTTGAAGATTTTTCATTAAATTTTTTTTAAGAATTCAATTATTTTCAAAATTTGCAATTAAAATTCTTCAACATTTAAATTCCGCAAACATTTTAATGAAATAATTTAGAAAGTCAATTATTTTAAATTAAATTTTATAAAATATCAATTATTAAACATTTTTTTAATTGTGTATTTCGAAAATTTAAATAGAAATATTATTGAAAAAATAAGTTTTTAAAGATTTGTCTATATTTATTTTTCACACTATATAAAAATCGAAATAATTTACATTTTACACTAAAAATTTGCTATTTTGTTGCAATATTTGGAAGAAAAGTCGAAAAAATCACAATTTTTTAAAATAAGTAGGAAAAAGGCGAATTTTTTGAAAATAGTCGCAAAAAGTCGAAAAAGTCATAATATCTGAAGCTTGTAAAAAAATTTATCAACAGAACTAAATTTGTAAAAAAAATTTTTTAACTGATTTCGAAAAAAAAATTTACTAGTAAAAAAAATGAAATGAAAAACTTTGTTCAAACTGAATGGAAACTGTAAATTCAATTCAAACGATAAAAAAAATATTTTTCTAATCTTCATTAAATTTTTCAATTTAAAACAAAATATTTTGAGAACATTAAAATTTGATTAAAACAAAATAATTCCAGTGATATCGAATAAAAAGGAAAAGAGTTAAAAAAAAATTCTCTTCTTTTTCTCCTATATATCACTGATGGAGGAAAAATAAATGCTCGTTTATTTTGAAAAATGAAAAAATAATATATTGGAGTGTAAAATTTCTCGGTTTCTTTACCTGTAACCAAATTGAGAAATAGAATATCCTCTTTATCAGCGGATGAAGCATAGAGATCATAGCCGTGCGTTGTTTGCGATGGGTAAAATGTGATATCACTGATGTTGAGGGTTGTTTTCACATCAAAGGCAAACTTCAAACCAGTCACTGAAATTGAAATTGTAACGTATCTTCAATTTATTTTCCAATTAATTAAGAAAAGAGAAAATTTCATCAACACCAAATATGTAGAGCCACACTCACTCACATACAAACGTGTGTGTCAATTAAAAGAAAAAAAACGTCGAAATGGAATTAAAATAAATCAAAAAAGCATTCCGCACATTTTTTTTTCTCTTCCACAGCATCATTCACATTCTTATATATAATTCACGGATAAAAATAGAAATTAATTGAAAAATTCCTTTTAGCTTTTACAAAAGCTGATTGATTTTTATTTGATTGAATTAGAATGTGAGGATTTCCATTTGACTTTGATAAAATAAAAAAAAGAGAGAGGAAAAAAACGTGGAAAACGAATTTTTTTTTATATAAAGTCAAAGAAATATTTTATAAAATGTGAAAGCTCAATTTTTTTTCTCTTTTAAAAGAAAAAAAAAGAGTCAATTTTGGATTGATGAAATATTTCACAAGGACTTTTAATAAACATTCTACGATTAAATTGTCGTTAAAAAGTAAAAACAAAATTGTGTGGAAAAGGGAAAAAAAGTTTATTTTTCATCTTTTCTTTTATTTTCCTATTATTTCGAATTTATTGCATTTTCTATTTTTTTCTCTCCAATTTTTTTTCAGTAATTATTTAATTTTCTTCTCATTTCAATAATTTTTGCTCTATATTTTCCTAATTCTAATTTTTACTTCCTCAGTCTTTTATTAATTTCAATTACTACTTTTCTCTCTCGGATTTTTTTCATTATTTATTTTTCCATTATTTCCATAATTTTTCTCTGAATTTCTCTTCCCATATAATTTTATTTCACAATTTTTTCTCTTAAAATTTATTTTCTTGAGAGAATTTTCAGCAAAATGATTTTTGGATAAAAATAAAATTCTCTACAAAATAAATAGAATTCAATTGAATTCAATTAAATTTGCTTTTTTGTTTCCTCTTTTTTTTGATAACATTTTATTATACTCTGAATTTTAAAATCAATGAAATTCTAATTTAATGCTTTGAAGATTAATAAATAACGAAAATTAATTAAACCAAATTGTTTTCAAATTAAAAATATTTCATTTATGTTATTTCTTTTATATAATTTTTAATCTAAAATAATTGAATTCATATAAAGAAATTTATTCAAATTTTTTAAAATACCTTAATAACATTCTTGCGAAAAATCTAATTAAAATCATTAAAAAAAAGTTAATTCTAACGAAAAATTTAATTAAAATAATATTAAAAAATATTTAAATTCTTATAATATAAAGAATATCTTTGGAGAAATGTTATTTATAATTATGAAAATAATTGAAATCTTGGTAAGAATTTTAATAAAATTGTATTAAAAATAAGTGAAATAAAGAATTTTACAAAGATTTTTCAAAATAATTAAATTTTTCTGAGAAATTTTATTGAAAATAATTGAATTTCTGCAAATAATTTTTTTTTATGAAACAAACTCAATTTTCATAAATAATTTTATCAAAATTGTTTAAAGTAATTGAATTTCTGAAAGGAATTTTATTTAAATTCATTAAAATAATTAAATTTCTGCAAAAGATTTAATTAATTTTGAAAATAATCGAAAATTTGCTAAGCATTTTATTAAAATTTTCGAAAATAATTCAATTTTTTCGAGGAATTTAATTAAAATTAAATTGAAAATATTTCAATGTAATTGAATTTTTGAGAAGAATTTGATAAATTTAAAAAATGAAATCTTGTCAAGAATTAAATTCAAATTTTCGAGATTAATTGAATTTTTTTTAAGGAATTTTTAAAGTTGGATGAAAAATATTTCAATTCGTATAAACAATTCAATCAAAAAATTTTATTATATTAGGAAAAGAATTAAATTTTTTCAAAATAATTAAATTCCTGCGAAAAATTGTATAAATTATGAAAATAAATTGAAAACTTGTTATAAACTTTATTAAAATTATCGAAAATAAGTGAAATTTTTCCAAAAAATTTAATGAAAATTGTATTGAAAATATTCAATTCTCATAATGAATTTAATTAAAATTTTCCAAAATAATTGAATTATTTTCAGAAATTTTATTGAAATTCTATTGCAAATAATTGAATTCCTGCGAAGTATGTTATTAAAGTTTTTGAAAAAAAATAAATAATTATAATTAATTAGTAAATTAGTTAATAATTACATTTTTTTAAATTTTGAATCTGAAAATATTACAAAACTGAAATTAATTTTTGAAAATGCAACATTTTTTTAATTTGCATAATAATAATAATTAAACGATAAATTAATAAATATTACGCTAATATAAAATAATAATATTCAATTTCAAATATTTAATTCTTATTATAAATATAAAAATTTAACCCTAGAGTAGGAAATTTGTTGAAAAATCCTTTTTTCGACAAAAATTGATAAAAATTTTGCATAGATATTGAATTTTAAATATTTAATTCTTATAAATATAAAAATTTAACCCTCGAGTAGGAAATTTGTTGAAAAAATCCTTTTCTTCAACAAAAATTGATAAAAATTTTGAATAGAAAATTTTTTTCCGTTTGGAAATAGAATTAAGTTTTGAATTTAATTTACAAACAGAAGGCGAGCACTTAAAATTGGATAATTACTTTGAATTTCCTGAACGACGAGGACAACGCCACTTTCTTGACGATCCAATGTGACGAGATGTCGCGAATCAGGCGAAACCATTGGTTTTCCGATTAAATCGGGTTTGTGAGCGAGAACAGTATCGGTGAGATAGTCGAGAAGTAATTGACCGGTTGGTCTGCCAGTAACTGGCTCCTCGCATTGCAATATCACGAAACCATCTGCAATAGAGAATCGAGAATATATAACAAATTGATTGGCCAAATTTTCCGAATATTCATGTTCAACAAAATAGGACAAATTTCTTTTTTATTTACTCTTTCTCTCTATTTCGAATTTTGATACGTTAATTTATTATATTTTAACAATTCTCTTTTTTTCCAACAGAATTCTATATTTTTTATTATATTTATTATTTTTTATTATCAATTTTCTACTCTTATTTTTTACTTAATTTACTAAAAAATTTTATTATTGAAAATAAAAAACAATAATTGTAATAATTTTCTATTCTTATTTTTTCTTTTACTCAAATTTTCATTAAAAAAAATAAAAATAATAGTAATAATAATAAATTAATAATTTTCTACTTTTATTTTCTCTTTTACTCAAATTTTCATTGTAGAAAATAAACATAATTGTAATAATAATAAATTAATAATTTTCTACTTTTATTTTCTCTTTTACTCAAATTTTCATTATTAAAAATAAAAATAATCGTAATGATAATAATTATAATAATAATAAATTAATAATTTACGCTTACAGAGAGCTGAAAATTGGATATGTGCCGGAACGCAATTATAAGGAGCAAGATCTGCACTTCGTGTATATCTCATGTTCGCTAAATCCAATTTGTACATTCCACGTTGATTTGTATGTGTCACGTATCCATATTTGCACATGTAGCCAATGTCCTAAAAATCATTTTCATAATTTAGATATAACGTTAAATTATAAGCAAATAATCATTTTTTCAAAGAAAAATAAATCGTTTTGGAAAAAATCTTTTTTTACGTAAATAATAAATATAATTAAATAATTTAAAAAGCGGGAAAAACATATAAATAAATAAACAATTAAGCGAATTACTTGTAAAAAATAAAAGACTTTAATAAACAAAAAAATTAAATAATTAAATTTAATTATAAATTTAAATATAAATAAAAATTAAACTAAATAATAATTAAGTAGAAAAGTATAAAAAAATAAATAATAAAATTCTTTCAGGATATCACTTATTTTCAATACAATTTTAATTGATTTCTTCGAAACTTTCAATTATTTTTAAAAATCTTATAAAAATTCTCCGAGAAAATTGAATTATTTAAAAAAAAGCGTTCAAGCGTTCAATTATTTTTATAAATAATAATAATATTTTCGCTGGAATTCAATTATTTTAAATACAATTTTAATTGAATTCTAGGGAAAATTAAATTATTTTCTTCCAAAAAATTAATTTATTTTTTAAAATTTTGCAAAATTTCAATTATTTGTAGAAATATTACATTTTTTCACAGGGATTCAATTATTTAAAAAACTTTTAATAAAATTCAATTAAAGAATTCAATTATTTTCATAAATAATAAAATTTTCGCTGGAATTCAATTATTTTAAATACAATTTAATTGAATTCTAGGGAAAATTAAAAAATTTTTTTCTTAAAAATTCACTTATTTTTTTAAATTTTGCAAAATTTCAATTATTTGTAGATTTGTAGATATTAAATTTTTTTTCGCAGTGATTCAATTACTCAATTCAAGAATTCAATTATTTTCATCAATAATCAAATTTTCGCTGGAATTAAATTATTTTAAATACAATTTTAATTGAATTCTAGGGAGAATTAAATTATTTTCTTCTCAAAAATTGACTTCTTTTTTTTAAATTTTGCAAAATTTCAATTATTTGCATAAATATTAAACTTTTTCACAGGGATTCAATTATTTAAAAAACTTTTAATAAAATTAAATTCAAGAATTCAATTATTTTCATAAATAATCAAATTTTCGCTAGAATTCAATTATTTAAAAAAAGCTTTAATAAAATTCTATTTAAGAATTCAATTATTTTCAGAAATAATTAAATTGTCCATGTACTGAAAATGATATTGAATTCTTATAAAGTATTTATAAAAAATATTGAAAATAATTGAATTCATTTCAAGAATTTTATCAATATTTTTTTCAATAATTGGATTCTTTTGAGAACAAGTAATTAAAATTGTATTGAATATAATTTAATTGTTGGCAAGATTTTTATTAAAATTCTTTCAAATAATTGAATTGCTTTGAAGAATTTATTTCAATTTTCTTGAAAATAATGGAATTTTTGAAAAATAATTTTTACTATGAAAATTTTGAAAATATAATTGAATTTTAATAAGAATTTCTTTTAAGTTTTTAAAATAATCTTGTTTATTATTAATTGTAATTAATAATTTTCCTATTAAATTATATTAAAATTATTCATAGAAACTTAAATTCTTTCAAACAGTTTTATTAGAGTTTTTATAAATAATTACATTTTTTTTAAGAATTTCATTAAATTTCGTAAAAATAATGTAATTCTTTTTTTAAGTAATTTTAATTGAAAATTTTGAAAATAATTGAAATTTACAAAGAATTTTATTAAAAATTTTTTAGAACAATTGAATTGTTTAGAAAAATTGTATTAGAATTTTTAAAAATAATTGAACCTGTTAGAGAAATTTTATTAAAATTTTCTTGATTTTATAATTGAATTTTTTCCTAGAAATTTTATTAAAATTGTATTGAAAAATAATTTAATTTTTCAGAAGAATTTTAATATTTACAAAAATAATTGAATTTTGCCAAGAATTTTACGATTTATAAAAATAATTGAATTGTTTCGAAGAATTGTATCTGAATTTTTGAAAGTAATTGCATTTTTTGAAGGAATTTTATTAAAAATTATGAAAATAATTATTTTTTAAAAAATATTTCATCAATTGAATTTATATTAAAATTCTTGAAAATAATCGAATTTAATTAATATTTTTAAAAATAATTGTATTCTTTCGAGAAATTTTATTAAAAATAATTGAATTCCTCCGAAGAATTTTACTATTTATGAAAATAATTGATATCATTTGAAGAATTTCATTATTTATGAAAATATTTTAATTCTTGCAAAGAATTCATAAAAATAATTGAATTGTTTTGGAGGATTTATTAAAATTTTAGAAAATAATTAAATTTTTTGAAGGAATTTTATTAAAAATTATGAAAATAATGATTTTTTAAAAAAAATTTTATCAAAATTATCGAAAATAATTGAATTCATATTAATAATTCTTGAAAATAATCGAATTTATTTAATATTTCTAAAAGGAATTGTATTCTTTTGAGAAATTTTATTAAAATTGTATTGAAAATAATTGAATTACTTTAAAGAATTTTATTATTTATGAGAATAATAAAATTTTCCTTAAATGAACAAAATTACTCAAGTAAATATTATTTAAACAATTTCAACAAAAAATAAAAATTTTGTTCTCTTCGAGAAATTCATGTTCTGAGAGAAAAGCAAAAAAGCAAAAAAAAAATATGGAGAAAATTTCATTTCGGAGAAATAAAGACATTTTTATTGTATATATGAGAGAAAAAGTTGGAAAAGTTCAATTTTTATGAAAGTTTCTCGAATGAGATTATATACTCTATATATAGATGGAAAGTTACAAACCTGACGTTCAGGGATATAAAGACCCCGGACGAGATCAAATTGACCATCAATGGGTTCTGGATGCACCGTATGGTGTTTCCTTTTCTGAGCTGCATCTCTGATTACTTGAACCGTTTTTATTCCAATGTCCCTCTCGCTACGCCAATTCAGCACCCAAACTTGATCCAATGACTGCACGTATTGTAATTCAACTGGGAATTTGTCCGTCACAACCACCTGTTAATTATAATTCAAAAAAAAAAAAGTAATTTCTTTCAAAAATAAATATTTTTCTTGAAAAAGAAAAAAAAATTGTTTTCCTCATTTCACTGAAGACTAAATTCGATTAAATTGACGCGATAATAATTACCATTCGGCTATTAATTTGCAATTACTATTTACATATTAGAATTACTACTAAAATATTAGTTAAATAATTAATTTGAACATTCTTTTTGCAATTTAATGGAAATATATTATTTTTTGAAAAATTTATATTTTTTTCTATTTTACTCGAAATAAAATTCTTCAAAAATACGATTATATTTGAAAACAATTTTTAAAAGTAATAAAATTAAATCTTTTGAAATATAAAATTTCTATCAGTGAAATTTGACAAAAATTTTGAATTGTTTCAATATTTTAAATTATTTTCGGGAATATTCAATTATTTTCGAAAAAAAATTTTTTTAACAATTTTCTTATTAGAAATTCTTTAATGAATTCTTGAAATATTTTCTAAAACATGAACTGAAATTCTTTTCCAAATCAATTCTTAAATAAAAAAGTTGCACGAGAATTGAATTATTTAAATACAAAAATAAATAATTGATTTTCTAAAAATTGCAAACTTCCTTTTTTTATTTAATATTTTAATTGTTATTTATATTTAAATAACGACAATTGTAAACTTTTTTTTAATCAAATCGAAAATTAAATTAATTTATCAAAATAAATGTAGATGATTACTTTTTTGTACACATAAAATTAAAATAAAAGAATAAAATAACAATGAGAATTGAATGACGTGATTAAAAAGTGTATAAAATTTACTTTAAGCCGTTGCCATTTTCACAAGTAGAATATCTAAAGCTTTAATCAGACAACTGTCGTTAAGTCAATTTTAAAAAGAGATTCAAATGAAAATTTCATTCTCTCTCTCTCCTTCCATATAATTATCTTCCACAAGCGACAATTATATATTTTAATAACAATTTTTTTTTCCTTTTTATTCTCAAAAAGAATCGCGCACAAAATGTTCTTTATGTAATTGAAAAATCCAATTAACGTGATATGAAAAATTAGAAATGAAAAGAAGACTAAAAAGAAGAAAGTAACTTTAAAAAAAAAGAAAAAAAAAATCTGAAATTACATTAATAAAAAGATTCAAAATGGAAATGAATTTTAAATTCAGGAAATTTGAATACCTATTATTTCATGAAGAGAAAAACGAGGAAAAGATTCGTTATGAATCTTTATCTTTTTTCTCAACTGTATAGATATTTTTCTGCGGGGGAATTTTTTTTTTTCTTCTTTCTGTCTGCTCTGGATTTCTTTTCTTTTTTTTTAATATACTTTATTCTCTTGTTCGTTTTTAAATGTATCGTTGAACTTGATTTTTCTTTTCTTTATATATAATATATTGTGAGTTGGTTGTAGTAAATGATGTAGAAAATCGTTGTCTAGTGAAACCCGACTTTATAAATCTGTATTGAAAAAGTTCTTCCTACAATCAAAGTTATAAAAATCACGAGCAGTAATAAACATGAGTTTCAATTTATTGCGAAATTTTATTTTATTTTTGAAATTAAGAAAAAAAAAATTAATTAGATTTTCTATATTAGAGTTTTTACTTATATTTTTTCATTAACAATTAATAAAAATAACAAATATAATAATTGAATTTCTTTGAAGAATTTTTATTTTATGACAAAAATTCAATTTTTATAAATAATTTCATCAAAAATTTTCAAAATAATTGAATTTCTGCGAAGAGTTTTATTAAAATTCATAAAATTATTTAAATTCCTGTGAAAAATTTTATGAATTATGAAAATAATTGAAAAATTGCTATGAATTTTATTGAAATAATTGAAAATAGTTGAATTCTTTCGAAAAATTTAATTAAAATTGTATTGAAAATATTTCAATTCTCACAAGTATTTAATCAAAAATTTTCAAAATAATTGAATTTTTTTTTTTGAGTTTATTGAAATTGTATTGAAAATAATTAAATTCCTACAAAGAATTTTTTTTATGAAAAAATTCAATTTTCATAAATAATTTTATCAAAATTTTTCCAACTAATTGAATTTCAGCAAAGAATTAATTTTATTTTATTAAAATTCATGAAAATAATTAAATTCATCCAAAAAATTTTATAAAATATGAAAATAATTGAAATCCTGCTGAGAATTTTATTACAATTTTTCGAAAATAATTTAATTAAAAATTTATTGAAAACGTTTCAATTTTCATAAAGTATTTAATCAAAAATTTTCAAAATAATTGAATTTTTTGAGAAATTTTATTGAAATTGTATTAAAAATAATTGAATTTCTGGGAAAAAATTTTTTCTTTTATGAAAAAATTCAATTTTCATAAATAATTTTATCAAAATTGTTTAAAAGTAATTGAATTTCTGCGAAGAATTTTATTAAAATTCATTAAAATATTTGAATTCTTGCGAAGAATTTTATAAATTATGAAAATAATTGAAATCTTGGTATGAATTTTATTGAAATCATTGAAAACAATGGAATATTATCGAAGAATTTAATTAAAATTGTATTGAAAATATTTCAATTTTCATAAAGTATTTCAAAAAAATTTTAAATTTTCAAAATAATTGAATTTTTTTGAGAAATTGTATTGAAAATAATTGAATTCCTGCGAAGAATTTTTTTAAAGTATTTGAAAACAATAATTAATTAAAATTATTAATTAATATATTAGTTAATAATTAAATTTTTTTAATTTTGAATCTCAAATTATTCTAAAATTGAAACTAATATGTGAAAATACAATATTTTCTATTTTTTATTATTTTTGATTCATTTATTGTTATCTATTTATTTATTACGTTTTTTTATTATACTATTTTATTTTTTTTAAACTATTTACTATTTTTATTTATTACTATTTCCATTTTTTATCATTTTCCATTTTTGCTTCCTCACTGAGAGGAAGGATTGTATTTTCAATTTTTTCAATCGCCAAACGTGCAGATTTTTTAATTACTATTTCGAAATAAAAATAATTATTAAAATCTTTCCAAACAAAACGGCAAAAAAAATTTTTTTTTCTATGAAAAAGGAAAAAATAATTCCCAATAAAAAATATCAATTATTTAAACAAAAAATATTAGAAAATATTCGTTTTTAGTAAAAGGTTATTTTTTGTGTTGATATTGATATTGTGTTCAAAATTGATTTTGAATTTTTTATTCTTTCGTTAAAAAAATACGAGATAAAGTAGTTAAAAAATTAATTAAAAAACTGTTGAATAGCTCTTACGTCAACAACGACCATTTGAATTTTGCTAATAACCAGAATACGATCCTTGTCCGGTTGAGAAACGTAAACGTAACGATTTGCAACATTAATGGCTCGTCCCCAGGTGCAAGGAACATCCTTTCCTCCGCATAAATATTCCTTAAACAAATTGGAAAATTTTTAATTTTTTCAATGGTAAAAAATGAATTTTTTCCTCACTTGTCTTTTTTAGGAAGCAATTTTTAAAATTTTTTATAAAATAATTTTTTTATTAATTTTTATTATAAATTAAAAGTTAACTTTAATTAAAAAACTAGTGAGAGACAAATTCAATTTAGAAAATTTTTATAAATAAAATAACTTCTCTTCAAGTTTGGAAATTTTTATAAATAAAAAAAAATTCTCTCTAAAAGTTTGATAATTAGAAAGAATTCACAATTTAAAAGTTTTTAAATAAAACAAATTTTCTTCAATTTTACCAAATTTTTATAAAATAAAAATATAGATTTCTTTGTTTCATTTTTCAATTTTCTATATAAATAAAAAAATTTTCTCTTCGAGAGTTTGAAAATTAAATTCAATAAAAAAATGTTGCTCCTTAATTTATAAATTTTCCAAAGACAAAAAAAAATTCTCCTAAATTTAAAAATTTCTCTAAAGAATAAAACAATTTCCCTCCTCGATTGGAAAATTTTTGATATGAATAAAAAAAATTCTCTTCTCAATATTTAAAAATTGCTTTCAAAAAAATATTTATTTTTCAAAAAGAGAATTTTATTATTTAAGAAAAAAATTTTTTTTTCTTCTTTTTTAAAAAGCTATACCTGAGTTCCTGGTATAATATCAGTCGATCGAATTTGATGATATAGTCGACAGGCTGAAGGTTCGTAGATGGAAATTCCTTGTTCGTGAAACGAGAAAAATCTTCTCTCCTCGTTCGTCGCAGCTGCAACAGAAAAAAAATTACATATCCTTAAAACTTTATTAAATTTCGAAATTAAAGAATTTTTAAATAAATTTTTCTCCATCTCAACAGATCAAGAGAAAAAAAAACAGGGGATTTTGTCAAAAATAATTTTTCTTTCCCTCTCAATCATTCAAGTCTTTCATTTCCTTACAAAAGAAGATTCTTTTCTTTTAAGGTTGATGCATAATTTTTTTTTTGCCCTCCTTCCACGTAGAGAAAATCTTATCTTCTCAAGAGACAATCTAAAAGTCAAATTTTCCACCGATTATTCATCATTTAATGGGGAAATAAAATAATTCTGTCGGTTTTTAGTTATTTTCCAAATTCACGTAAATAGAATAAATTGAATCAAATAATTATTATATAGATAAATAAATAAAAGGAAAATAAAATAGAAAAATAAATAAACAAAGGGAAAATTAAATAGAAAAATAAATAAAGAAAGAGAAGAAGAAAAAAGAAAAAAAATTATTTCTTTCTTTATTTTCTATTTTATTTTTTCGATAATTAAATAAAACAAGTGAAAAAAATTCTCTTCTCGACAATTATTAAATAAATAAATGACAAAAAATGTCATTTTATTCGATAATTAAATAATAAGTGAAAAAAATAATTCCTTTTCTCGATAATTAAATAAGTAGATGAAAAAAGAATTTTATTTTTTTTCGATATAATCAGATAAGTGAAAAAAAGAATTTCCTCTTTCTATAATTAAATAACTAGTAAAATTATTTTCCCTAAAATTTTGTCAATAAGAGAATTTTTACACGACTGAAAAATAAATAAAGAAAGAAACTTTTATATTTAAAAAAAAATCAAATTATTCAAAATTTAAGAATTTTCTTTCACAATAAAATTTTTGTACAACTTTTTGGTAAAAATTTTTTTTGAAACAGAATTTCAGTTCAAATTTTAGAAAATATTTCAAGAATTTAAAAAAATTGAAAGTTTATAGAAAATAATTAAATTTTACATATAAATTTTTGTAGATATTTGAAAATAATTCAATTAAATCGTTGAATAAAAATTGATTTAAAAAAGAATTTTATTTGAAATTTTGAAAAATAATTGAATATTTGAATTGTTTTGGATATTTAAATAAGAGGAAAAAAAGAATTTCTTTTTTTCGATAATTAAAAGATCAAAAAATTAATACACGCTCGAATAAAATTCATAATGTTTGGAAGATCGTTAGAAAAACGCATCTCGTGACAACGACGAGGAGAAATAATAATACAGGCATGCGAGAAAATTAGAAAGAGGCAAAAACGAGTGAAAACTATGGTGTTAGCAACACGATGACGAGTAACACACGATATCTAGCTTTGTTTCCGATATATATACAAACGCGCTTCATATATATGACAAACATTTATTGACTACCGTACAAAACTTGAATTTTTCTCATTTTTATTCACGTAAAAATAATTTTTCCATTTTTCCTTCACTCTTCCTTTCCTTTCTATTTTTTTTTCGTCCCCTTTGAACTTTGATTCATTCACGAGCTTTGTTGTTTATTTGACAAAAAAATTCATCACAAAAGATTCTATTTTCCTCTTTCGTTAGATAAAAAAAAATATTTTTCAGAAAAATTCAATTTTTGAATTGAAAGAAAAAATTAAATTTGTAGAAATTTTATTCTCTTCTTTATGCGAAATTGTATTTCTTTTTAGGAATACATTTTTTTTATTAAATTTATTGAAAATAGCAATTTTACTGAAAAATGGAATTTCTTTTGTATAAACATTTTTTGAAACTTTTGTTTTTTGAACTTTTTTTATTGAAAAAGAGAATTTTTTTTTTAATAATAAATGTTTTAGGCATTAAATTTCTTTTGAGAAATTAGGCTTTCTTTTGGAAATTGAATATTTTTTTTTTGAGAATAATAAATCTTTTGTAAAAATTGAATTTTTTTTTGAGAAAAACTTTTTTATTTTGAGAAGTAAAGTTTCCCTTTTCTTTTGAAAAATAAAATATTATTTTAAGAATACATTCTTTTGAGAAATTCCGTATTTTTTTAAAAAAAATCGAAATTTTCCTTAGAGAAATTGAATTTTTATTTAGAAAAAAATAATTCTTTCTTAAAAATTGAATTTTTTTAAAGAAAATAATTTTTTTTTTTGAGGAATTGAGTATTTTTTTAAATAAATTGAATTTTTCTTTAGAGAAACTGGAATTTTCCTTTGAGAAATTGAATTTTTCTTTTGAGAAAAATAATTCTTACTTAAAAATTGAATTCTTTTTTGAGGAAATAATTTTTTTTTTTGAGAAATTAAATATTATTTGATAAATTACATTTCCTTCTTTTACAGAAATTGAATTTTTCCTTTGAAAAATTAAATATTTATTTAGAAAAAAGTAAATCTTCTTTATAGATAAAATTTTTTTTGGTAAACAATTTTTTTTTTTTTGAATAAAATTTTCCATTCTTTTCAGAAATAAAATATCTCAATAATACATTGTTTTGAAAAAATGAGATTTTTCTTTTGAAAAATATAATTTTTACTCAAAAATTAATTTTTTTTAAGAAAATAATTTTTTTTTTGGAAAAATTAAATATTATTTGATAAATTACATTTTTTTTGTCAAAGAAATTGAATTTTTCCTTTGAAAAATGGAATATTCATTTATAGAAAAAAATAAATCTTTTTTAAAAATTGGTTTTTTTAGGAAAAAATTTTTGTTTTGAGAAATTAAATTCCTCTTTCTTGAAAAATGAAATATTATTTGAAGAATATATTCTTTTTTAAAAACTGTGTATTTCTCAGAAGGAATTGAATATTTCTTAAAAGGAATGGAATATTTCTTGAAGGAAATTGAATTTTTCTTTCAAGGAATTGGATATTTCTTTCAAGAAATTGAATATTTTTTTGAAGAAATTGAATTTTTCTTTCGAGAAAAATAATTCTTTCTTAAAAATTGAATTTTTTTTTTAAATAATTTTATTTTTAGGAATTGAGTATTTTTTTTAGAGAAATTGAATTATTCCTTTAAAAAATTGAATTTTTCTTTTGAGAAATATAATATTTACTCAAAAATTGATTATATTTTAGGAAATAATTTTTTTTTTCGAGAAATTAAATATTATTTGATAAATTACTTTATTTTTGTTTCAGAAATTAAATTTTTCCTTTCAAAAATTGAATATTTATTTAGAGAAAAATAAGTCTTCTTTCAAAATTGATTTTTCTTTTTGGAAACAATTTTTTATTTTGAGAAAATAAATTCCTCCTTCTTGAGGAATGAAATATTATTTGAAAAATATATTCTTTAGAGAAATTGATTTTTTTTCATGAAATTGAATATTTCTTTCAAGAAATTGAAATTTTCTTTCGAGGAATTGAATTTTTTTTCTTCAAGAAATGGAATTTTTCTTTCGAGAAATTGAATATTTTTTTTTACAAGAAATTGAATATTTCCTTCAAGAAATGAAATATTTCTTTTAAAAAAATTTAATTTTTCTTCCCCACCTGAATTGTGAAATTACATCGCCAGAATTTACAGCTTGGAGGGGAGGGAGTAAGAGATATTCAAAAGGAAAATGTAAATTTGATATTGTAATATCCAGTGAAATTCTCAACGCTTTGAAATAGTTTTGTTGTCGAACGATTTCAGTTCTAAATGAAGGAAAGTTCCATTAGAGGAATGTATAAGCTCAGTGCACAAGCGAGTGGCCACAAGCTGTCATCCTCTGGCTTGAAGCTCAAAGTGCAGGAAACGTACGACGTCCAATAGAAATTCGAATAATGTCAGGCGATGGGTAGGAACTCGAATCTCGAATGCAAATATCCGCGATTACATGGCTCAAGGGCCTACGGAACCAAATCCAGCTCGTTTTCCATTACGAAGCATTAATATTCACTGCACGTTTCTCTTTCAGCAAGCCGTTTTACTCTCCAAACTATATCAGAAAGCCTCCCTCACACGGCTTGAAAAAATTGACTTTTAATCATATTTCTATAATATCAATAAAAAGAAAGAATTCAGCTTCTTTTTTTTCCACCTTTTTTCCCCGCGATTCAATGAGACAAAAATTTACACAATTCTTTTTTTCCTCTCTTTTCCTAGAAAACAAAATGTATTGAATGTATTTTTTTCGAATAAAAAAATTGTCTTTTTTAGAATTTAGAAAAAAATTTTTCTTTTTTTCGAATATAAAGAAAAGGTTTTTTCTTCAGGTCGAAAAAAATAAATGAAATTTTTTTCGAGTAGAAACAAATGTATCGAAATGTTTGACAAAGTTATTTTTCCAATTTCTTGGATTTTTTACTGAGGAAAAATTAAAAATAATTGTTCTTACTTGAAAATAATTATAACAAAAAGAAGGAATTTTAATTCAAAATTGTTTGTTACACAAGGAAATAGTAATTTTCATTAAAAACTATTTATTGCAAATAAAATTGTAATTTTTATTCCAAATTATTTATTGTACCAAAAAATATGGTAATTTTAATTTTAATTCCTAAGTAAATAAAATAAATAAATAATTTCTTAAGTATAACAATAAATTAGAGTAAAAATTGAAATTACTATTTTTTTTTTTGATAAAGTAAATAATTTGGAAGAAAAATTAGCATTTTTTGGGGGGAATAAAATTTTATTCAAGAAAATTGAATTGTCTTTGAGAAAATAAATTTTCTACTTTTAAAAATAGAATTTTGTCTTTGGAGTAATTTAATTTGTTTTGCGAATAGAAAAATATGTTTCTTATTTTTTGAGTAGAAAAAAATGTCTTTTTTTATCAAATTGAAAAAAATTAATGAAATTTTTTTTTGAGTAGCAACAAATGTATTGAAATATTTAACGAATTTATTTTTGCAATTTCTTGAATTTTTTACTGAATATAATTTTTACTCTAAAAACAATTGTAACAAAAAAAAGTAATTTTGATTGTAAATTGTTTGTTACACAAGAAAATAGTAATTTTTATTCAAAACTATTTACTGCAAAAAAAAAATTTTTAATTTTATTAAAAATTATTTACTGCAAAAAAATTGTAAGTAATTTTTATTCCAAATTATTTATTCTACCAAAAACTTTTTTAATAATTCTTCTTTTTGAATATTTTTAATTTTAAATTTAATGTATTGAAAATCATCCAATTGTAAAGAATTTCATCGAAAAATTTGATAATAATAGAATTCCTTCGAAGAATTTTGTTAAAATTTCTGAAAATTCTAACTAAATTCTTTTTGAAGAATTTCTTTGAATTTATTTTAAGATAATGGAGTTTCTTTAATAATTTTAATTAAAAATTTTTTAAAATAATTGAATTTTATGAACAATTTCTTTCAAGTTTTTAAAATAATTTTATTGTTAATAATTAAAATTAAACATTGAATTATTGAATTTTATTACAATTTTAAAAAAAAATTGAATTCTTTCGTGAAATTTTTTTAAAAATAATTGAATTTTACTATTTATAAATATAATTGAATTGTTTCGAAGGATTTATTGAAATGTTAGAAAATAATTGTATTCGTTAGTGAAATGTTATATTAAAATTTTGTATAAAAAGAATTGAATTTTTGCAAAGAATTTTACTATTTATAAAAATAATTGAATTCCTACGAAGAATGTTATTATTTATGAAAATAATTGAATTCTCGTGAAGAATTTTATTAAAATTTTTGAAATTAATAAACAAGAATTATTAATTAATAATTAGTAAATTAGTTAATAATTGAATTTTTTTAAAGTTTGAATCTGATATTATTCAAAAATTCATATTTGAAAATAAAAAATTTTTGTAATTTGCATAATAATAATATAAATTTAATATCACATTCGGCGCTTAACATTTGCTAGTAAATAAATAATTTATGTAATATAAAAATTAAATTAAAGTAAAAATTGCAATTACCATATTTTTTTGATAAAGTAATTAATTTGGAATAAAAATTACCAATTTTTTTGTGAAAGAAAGTTTTTATTGAAAATTGAATTTTACTTGCGAGAAAATAAATCTTCTACTTTTAAAAATTGAATTTTTCTTTGTAGTAATTTAATTTTTTTGCGAATAGAAAAAAATGTTTTTTCTTTTTCGAGTAGAAAAAAATGTCTTTTTCATCAAATCCAAAAAAAAATAAATGTAATTTTTTGTGTCATTCTTTCGAGTGGAAAAAAATGTATATTGTAATTTTTGATGAATTTATTTTTGCATTTTTCTTGGGGTGAAATTTTCCGTCATTGTTTTGTTCAACTTACAGGGTGTCGGTTGTTCCTGAACGACGAGACTGCTAATGTCCCTGGTGAGGCCGCCGATACTCGTCGCCTGGCACATATAGGCGCCAGTGTCGGCATAGCCAATATTCTTGATGAGCAATTTCGTCCCATTTCCAATTACC
The DNA here is from genome assembly GCF_015476425.1 of Leptopilina heterotoma. Lineage (NCBI taxonomy): Eukaryota > Metazoa > Arthropoda > Insecta > Hymenoptera > Figitidae > Leptopilina > Leptopilina heterotoma. The sequence continues at coordinate 365,177 of NW_025111040.1, forward strand.
TCGAACTTATCTGGTTCATCGTGAAGTGGCTCGTCGTTCTTCAGCCACTCGACTCGAGGAAGTGGTTCTCCAACCACGTGACACCTCATTGTCGCCTCCTCGCCCGGTCTCTTTGACTGAAGTCTTGGCGTAACTCGCACCTCTGGAATGGCTATTCAGAAGAATTTATTTATTTACATTTTACTTCAATAGTCATTTTTCTTTTTTTTATAAGTACAATTAAAAAAAATATTTCTACTCCAAAAGTACAAAAAAAATTTTTCTGCAAAAAAATTGGAATTTTTATTCAAAACTATTTATTGTAGGAAAAAATTGTAATTTTGATTCTATTGATTTGATTTGATTTTATTCATTCAATAAATAATTTTTAAAAAAAATTATCTTTTTTTTGTGCGTTGGAAAAATAAATGTGAACAAAAATTACCATTTTTTAGGAGAGAAAATAAACAAATTGGAAAAAATATTAAAAATTTTCTTTTGATACAAAAAATAATTTTGAGGACAAATATCCACTCACTGTGAACGGTGAGAACATGAGTTTGGACAACGTCTTTATTTCTCAGTGCGTGACAGGTGTAATTTCCGGCATCGATTAATTGCACTCTTGTTAGGTACAAACTCCCATCGTTGAAAACTCGAACCTGTAAACAAAATAAGAAAAATTTTAATTTATATTATTTTTTCTTACATATTAAAAAAAATTATTCTTTTACAAAAAAATATATACAATTTTTCGATTCGGAGCAAATAAATAGAGAAAAAATATTTTTGATTAAATTGTCGAGTGAATTTAGAAAAAATGAATACAAATTAATAATTCAATTCAAGTGTTCCTCCAGAGGATTAAAAGTTCGAGAATTATACAGTAGTTTCTGAGAGAGGAAATTTTTAATTATATAGTTTATACAGAAAGAATCTTTTAATTCTAAAACTAACAAGAAAGTTTTATTTTTCTTTTTTTTTTCTTTCTCTCTTCCTTTTCGTTTTACCTCTTGAACTGAAAGGGCTTCCAGGTCCGCTTCATTGCGTCTCCAAACTAAGGGAGGCGGTGGAGTTCCAGTGACGTCGCATTTTATCTCCACGTTATCGCCAACTCTCGCCGATATATGATTCACTTCCAAAGATTTGTCTAATGAAACCACCGAGACACCTTGAAGAGAAAAGAAATTAATTCATTTCAGATCATTTACTCCATTTTCACATTTTTACATTGAGATTAAAAAACAAATAAAGAAAAAGTAAAAAAAAAAAAATGAGAGAGAAAAACTTTTACAGCATTTAATAAAATTACTAAAAATTTTTTTTTTAAATTACTAAAAAATTATTCGTTTAAAAGTGAAAATTATTGATTTAAAGTAAAATTCAAATTAATTCAGCAAAAAATTATTCTTAGAAATTTAATTTTTTTCAAAAGAAATTAAAAAAAACAAATTAAAAATTGTTTAAATTTTTCAAACTTTGAATTTAGAAATTAAATAAATAAATTAGAAAGCTACTTTATTAGAATCTTTAAATAATTTATCTATTTACAAGATCTAATTGTTTAAAAATTAATTTTAAAAACTTTATTTTATTAGAAAAAAGATTTGCAAATTTATTTATTTGTTTATTAGAAAACCATTTTTAGAAATTGTATTTTGCTGGTAAATAATTTGGATTAAAATCTAAAAAAAAGAAGAATTATTTGGAAAAAATTTAAAAATTAAATTTTATAGAAAAAAATTGCCAAAAACTGAATTTTATTAGAAAAAAATTTTTAGAAATTGAAATTAGAAAAATATTTTCAGACATTAAATTTTATTTAGAAAACAATTTTTAGAAATTGAATTTTATTTGAAAAATATTTTCAGAAATTGAATTTTATCAGGAAAACATTTTCAGAAATTGAACTTTATTAGAAAGAAATCTTCAGAAATTAAATTTTATCACAAAATAAGAAATTCAATTACAAATTGAATTACTATATTGAAAAAAAAATTTTCTATTTTATTTATTTATTAGAATTTTTTGGAAAAAGTTTAGAAATTATTTGAAATAATTGACAGAAACTGAATTTTATTAGAAAACAATTTTTAGAAATTGAATTTTATTTGAAAAAAATTTTTAAAAAATGATTTTTGTTGGAAATATATTTGCAGAAATTGAACTTTATTAGAGAAATATTTTTAGAATTTGAACTCTATTAGAAAAAAATCTTCAGAAATTAAATTTTATCAGAGAACAATAAATTGAATTCTATTGGAAAAAAATTTTCTATTTTATTTTACTTTTTTTCTATTTTGGTTTTATTTAAAAATATTTTCAAAAATTGAATTTTGATTGAAAACAGTTTTTAATTAAAATGTTTAATTGAATTTTATTGGAAAAAAATTTGGATTAAAAATTAGAAAATAGAAATTTTCTATAGAAATTAAAATTGATTTCTAGATAAGTAAAGCTTACAGATAATAAAAAATAAATTACGTTTTGTTAGAAAAACTATTTCAATCCTAGTATTTTTATTTCACTTATTTCCCTCTTTTCTCTGATCAAAAAATAATAATTTTACTTAAAGGAATAATTTCATCAATATCAAAACTTAATAAATTCGTTTTTCTTTTTTTTTTTAGAGAGTCAGTGACCGAATTTAAAGATTCTCCTTTAGAATTTTACTTGACACTTGTTTTCGGCATCAGTGAATGTGCTAAAAGAAGATTTTTCTTCAAGACGATAAAAAGGAATTTTAAATGCGTACTTTTTGAATTTCCAGATGTCGAAGCGAAAAGAAAAAGATCAAGGAGTATTTTATTGGAGCTAGGTGAAAAAGAATTTCGGGCAAAATGTCAAGAGGTGAAAAAAGTGAAATACATATAACTTTTTACACATCGGGAAAATCCATTTGGAATTTTTTTCTAATACCCATTCACTTTGAAATATAAATAAAAATGAAAAATGTTTTAAAAAATGTGTCAATAAATATAAGGAAAAACCATTTTTTATTTTTATTCCTTTAGAATTAATTTTTGCTAAAAATTTTCTAAAATTTACTTCTATAAATATTTAAATAAATATAAATAAATGTAAAAAATTTTATTTTAATTTATTAGCAATGTGTTTGCTACAATTTTTCTAAAATTTATTTTAATTTATTTGAAAATTTTAAAATTTTTTCTAAAATTTAATTTCTACAAAAATTACATCAAAAAATATAAATTAATAGAAATTAATACCTATAAATAAAAATAAAAAATACAATTAAGTAAAATTTAAAAATAAAAAATCTGAAAAATGTAGAAAAATAGAAACATAAAAATAAACAAGAAATATTTAGGTAAGTAAAAAAATGAAAAAATATCAAAAATAGAAATGAATAATTTTTCAAAAATTTTCAACGTTCAAATGAATAAAATTATTTTGTCTAAAAATTTTTTTAAATTACTACACAAAAATGAAAAATATATTTAAAATTAAATAATTTCTCTAACATTATTTAAAAAAAAAAATAATTTCTTTTCCAAAAAAATACAAAATTAAAAATAATAAACATAAAAAAGTAAATTGAACGTTCGAAAGTTTAGAAACATAAATAAATATAGAAAATTCACGATGTGAGTAAATCAAAAATTAAAACTATATCATGCTGTGGAATTAAGAAATAAAAGAAAAAAATAAAATGGTTCAAAAAAGAGGAAAACCTTTTTCGTTTTTCCTTCTTCTTCTTCTTTTTATTTTTTTTTTTTTATCAAAGACTTACTGTAAAGTTTGCTAAAAGCCATGTAGAATTCATTAATATTTAATCGTCCATCTTTATCAGCGTCGTCGTAGCTGATCATGTGACCAAGAGAGCATCCTTTACTCAGTTGCTCTAGATCTTCTCGTTCTGCAATCTAGAAAATTAAAAAAGTCCATTTAATTTATCTCTCTTAATGAAAAAAGTCTTTTAGCTCTCGAAAAGTAAAACTTTTGTATTCTTTTGGTTTACTTTGATCGGATTTCAAAAAAAAAGAAAAAAAAATCCCCCCAAAAAAAAACAAGGAAAACCGCACCAAAAATGTTTTACCCAAGAAAATAAATACTCGCAAAAAAAATTGGCTTGGTGAGAAAAACTTTAGCGTTTAGAATTCAAAGGTAAAAAAATAATTATCAAAATTTCTTGCTTTTTGGAACAAAATAAAATAAAATTACCTAACAGATGAATAAAAAATAAAATGAAAAAAACAATAAACGAATGTAAGCAAAAATCATAAATTACCTAATAGATAAAAAAAATGGTAAAAAAATAGTTAACAAAAAAATAAATAATTTGAATCAATAAATAATAAATAAAAAATTCATCATGAAAATATGGCTTCAATTAAATAAGAATTATTCTAAATAAAAAATTCTAAATAATATTTATTTCTATTTATTAATTAATAATTTATTTTATTTTTATTTTATAGATTTCGTAAAACTAAATTTAATATTAATAAGTGTTAAATTATAAAAAATAAATTATTGTAAAAATTAAATAGTAGGGGAATGTAGTCAAGGTTGGCCTACTGTCTAGGTAGGCCACTCGCGTTTTTTTGTCAAGTTCACTAGCGCCACCTACGCGCATTTTTGTCGAAGCTTGTCTTAGTGAAACCTAACTTTTTGTTCAATTACATTTTCGGAAAATCGAAAATTGTGTTTTCTGTGACGTCGGTACAAAAAAAGCTCAAAAAAAGTTTTGTGCATAATGTGAAAAACCATTAATAAAAGATAAAAAACAAATTGAATCGTCAAGGCAAGTATGCAGAAAATTTGTGGGACTCATGGTTGAAAGGAAAACAAAGTAAAAAATCGAATCCCGAAACGTATTTCTTTATGGTTACAACAATTCGGTAATGTTACTTACTGTCAAGGTCGGCCACTATGTGTTTAAAATGCGCAAAGTTGAGGACGAGCTACTTCATTTGCAAAAACTGCAATTCTGTATAACTCATAATATAATTGATCATCTTATTAATATTTTTATTTAATTTTATAAATATTTTAGTGCAAAACTTTTTTTTATTTATATTTATTTTTTTATATTGTTTATTGTTATTATTTTGTTATTTCATTAAGTTACAAACTGTAAACAATAAAGAATCAATTTTCCGTAACTCCAAACATGTTATTTTATTTTTTAACGTTTAATGCCCTTTGAATTTTAAAAATGGCCGACCTTGACTGTAATGGCCAACCTGGACTACAAATTTTTTTTTTTTTAAATCTTTATAACTTTTTCATTTTTAAACCTGTCAATTTACTTTGTACAGAAAAAATGTTCCTATTAAACAGGACTTTCCAACCATATACTTCAATTGTCCAAATTCATTTTTAAAAAAAAGTTATAAACAAAAGTCAAAAAGGTGGCCGACCTAGACTATGTTCCCCTAAATAAATAGTAAATAAAAAGTAAGTGAATAGTAAAAAAATGGTAATTAAATAGTAAATAAATAGTAAAAAATGGTAAAAAAAGGTAAAAAATGGTAAATAAATACGACAAAAATAGAAAATAATTTAGTAATTGAATAGTAAAAAAAGGGTAAATAAATAGTAAAAAATGTAAATAATTAGTAAAATATGTTGAAAAATAATACATAAATAGTAAACAAATAGTAAAAAATTAACAAAAAATCATAACTTAAAGAACCTAATAAAAATAAATAAAATATTCTGAATAATAAATAATTAATAAAAAATTCGAAATAAAAAAAAAATAAAATAACTAAAAATATAATAATTATTAAATTATATAAAATAATTGAAAATCTCTGTATAATGAAGTGAACAACCAAGAGGCAGACCTAAGGTATAGAAAATTAAAAAAAATAAATAAAAATAATGAATAACAGGAAATTCATAAATAATATGTAAATAATTTAATAACAAAAAGCTGGGAATTAAATTCTCTTGAGTAAATCGAAATATAATTTACCTGCTCCAGTTCTTCCCGTTCCAAATTGCCATTGTTATTTTGATCGTAGTGGGAGAACATGATGCTCACCAGATACTCTTTGCTATGATTATCCTGTGCCATGAGCCTCGCGTGATTATACAACAGCAAATTGTCCTAATAAAGATGATAAAAGAGTTTTTATTTTTCTCTCCATTCATTATAAAATATAAAACTTATTACAAAAAATATTTTCACTACAACATTTCTCTCTAATAATATTTTCAAATTCTTTTTATTTCCTCATCTAAATATTATAGAAAAAAGGAAAACTTAAATTCGAAAAATAATTAAGAATCTAGAAACAAAAATTATTTTCTAATTTTAAAAAGAAAATTTTTTATTCAATTAATTAAAAAATAAAATTACATGAAAGAATTTAATTATTTTCAAAAATTTCCATAAAATGCAATTTCAACAAGAATTTAAAATTCTCTAAAAATAATTCAATTATTCTCAAAATATTTTTAAAAAATTCTATATAAAAATTAAATTACTTTCAATGCAATTTTTAAATAATTATATTCGTCAAAAAAAATTGAAAGAATTCAATTATTTTCAAAAAAGTAATAAAATTCTTATAATGAATTCAATGATTTTGAATATTACATAATTTTAATAAAATTCTTTAAAGAAATTCCATTATTATCGAAACAACTTTAATTGAATTTCTCGAAAAAATTCCATTATTTTAAAATATTTCTATGAAATTCATCACAAAAATTTAATTATTTCTTAAAATTTTTAAAAATTCTCTCGAAACATTTTAATTATTTTTTTATAAAAAATAGTAAAATCTTTCTAAACAATATTTAACTATTTTTTTCAATAGTAAAATCTTTACAAAAATCCAATGATTTTTAAAACAATTTTAATATTGAATTCCTCGGATGAATTCAAATATTATTCTAAATATTTCCATAAATTTCAATTATGTCCAAAAATTGTAATAAATTCTTCGAAACAATTTTTAAAAATATTAGTAAAATTCTCCGCAAGAATTCAATTATTTTCAATTCACTTTTAATAAAATTCTTCTTAATAAAATTCAAATGCTTTATTCAAAATTTTCAATTCAAATTATTAAAGAAACTCCATTAGTTTAATAAAAAAAAAAAAAATTCAAAGAAATTCTTCAAAAGAATTTAATTAGGATTTTTAAAAATTTTAATAAAATTCTTTGTGAGAATTCAGTTATTTTTCTAAATAATAAAATTCTTTGAAGGAATTCTATTATCATCAAATTTTTTGACAAAAATTCTTTGCAAAAATTCGATGATTTTCAAATATATTAATTTTAAAATTAAAAATATTTGAAAAAAAAAATTATAAAAAGTTAATAATAATGCAATTTATTTTGCATTATTTTTGTTTATGAATCACAATTTTTTTAACAAAATTATTATTTTGTTGTAGAAAAAGAAGAAAAATATTTGCAAAATTCCTATTTTTTTTTATATCTTATTTTTGGAACATGATTTTCCACAGGAATCTTAATTCAAAAATTTCAAATTCAATAACCTTTTTTAAATTAAACAACTTATAAAAGTATTTGTTATAAAATATGAAGATATCGATTGCTTCGAGTCGAAGACTCGGGTTGATTGATTTCTTCATTTTTTATAATAATTAAAGATGATCAAGTAATAAAATCATTATTTTATATTATTTATTATTATAAGAATATTGTTACTGTAACTTCATCAAAATTATTTTCATCTAATTCAATTATTATTTTCTAGAATTTTAAATTATTTTTTATGAAAATAATTGAATTCCTTAAAACAAATTTATTATTTATAAAAATTATTATTTATAAAAATAATAATTGAATTCCTGTGAAATTTTTATTATTTATGAAAATAATTGATATTAGGACAAGAATTTTTTGACATTTAGAAAAATAATTAAACTTTGGAGAAGAATTTTGTTACTTATAAAGATAATTGGGATTTTTACAAAATTTTTTTTCAAATTTTGTACATAGTTGAATTTTATTTATTTTTTTTAAATAGTTGAATTTCTGCAATTATTTGTAATTTCTCCAAAATTGATTTTTTTTTAGTGTTTTCAACAAAAATTTGAATTAGAAAGTTTTAAAATTCTATTATTTTTAAAATTGCTAATTTTATTTAAAAAAGGCAGTTAGAAGTTAGCAAAGCGCGCGAATTGTTGCTAGTATTCAATTAATTAATAATTTAAATAAGTAAATAAAAAAAAAATTGGAATTTATTTATTTACTCACAATTAATTTGTTCAATTGATTAAATTATTGTTCAAATACCCTTAATAGACAATAAAAAATTTAATTTTTTGCAAGTCCGTTTAAGTAAATAAATAAATAAATAAATAAATAAATAAATAAATAAATAAATAAATAAATAAATAAATAAATAAATAAATAGATAAATAAATAAATAAATAAATAAATAAATAAATAAATAAATAAATAAATAAATAAATAAATAAATAAATAAATAAATAAATAAATAAATAAATAATAAAAACAATAATAAAAAAAATAAAAAAAAATTGTAATAACGTAATTATTGGTTCTTGGTAAAAGAAAAATAATTGTCGCTCGAATATAAAGTTAGACTATTGAAGGGGAAGAAAAAGGAATAAAAAGGAGTTTTATTTGTAAAGTATTGAAACGCAACGTTACCTTCATAATTTCATATTCCTGTGCAGAACAGTCTTCTGAATCGTACCTATCGGTCTCGACTACATTTTCTTTGATGTCATTTTTGCTATCGTCGTTTTTGATAATATCATCATCTAAACTCTTCGATGAAGGTGGAGTTGCATTTCCAAAAGGAAGTGCCTTTGGTGTCTCGTGATGCTCGTCTGAAATAAATCGTTCATTTCATATTTTATAATGTCTATATACCCATAATTATTTCTTTATTTTCAATAAGGTGCTCTAATTAAAATTATTGATGCAAAAAAATATCCTCAGTTTTTTTTTATTTTTTTTTTTTGATAATCTTTATTAATATATATTCAAATAGGTACAAAAAATGTAAATTATTTTTCAATTACTTTTAATTTTTTAATTAATAATTATAATTATAATAAAAATAATAATAATAATTATAATTATAATTATAATAATAATTATAATTATAATTATTATTAAATAATGAAATAATGATGAGTAATTATAATTATAATTATTATTAAATAGTCAAATAAAATGTAAATAGCAATTAGAAATAACTGACTATAATTGAAAATTAAAAATAAATAATCGACAATGATAAATAAAATATATTATTTAAAAAAAAAATTGTCCGATTTATTCGCTTCTACATAAAGTGTGTGTCTTGCATTCTGTTTGACAATTGAAAAAAGTTTAGAGACACTTTGAAAGAATATAAGACTCTATTATCAGAGTTTCTAAAGGAAACACCTGTTGACACATATAAGAGGAAGTACGTTCTCTTTTATTTCCTTTGAACTTTGGCAATTTGATGCGAGCCAACAGGAAAGGTGTTATTGCGTTCCGCTTTAGTGCCGAAGGACGTATAGGAATCTCTTTTTCGTAAACTCCACTATACACTACATTCTTGTTGTATATCTAGTTTTCGTTTGACCCCCAGCTCTATATATATACGAAAGCACAAATACTTTTCACTCAAGTGTGAAAACAAGACCTGACAATTTCTTGTCACTTTGTAAATTATTGTCTTTCTTTTACACTATTTCACCACCATTTTGCAATTTATTGAGAAAAATTGTGGAAAATAAAATAAAATTCCAATTTTATTTCCCTTTTTGAAAAAAAAGATATATTTTTAAACAATTTTCAAACGAATTTTTTTGTTTTAATTTTTTTATTTTCAATATTTTTTTTTTTTTTTTCTTTTATTAAATTGTACTAGCCAAATTATCAGTGCGGGAATGTTGCATTGCACTATTTATTCTAAACAATTTCAAGTCATTTTCATTTAAGTAATTTTTAAAATTTTAAAATTTTTTAAAAATTTTTATTATGACACGTAACTAAAAAAACTAATTAGAATTAAATTTTCAAATTATATTATATTTTTAAACTTTAAAGTACATAAAAAGAAACTTTAACAAATTTTTATACTATAATTTCAAATTTGACAACAGATTTTCAAAATTGAAAATAATTATAAACTTTCTTGTAACGAGGAAAATTGAATTTCACAAAAATTGTTATTTTATAACTAAAATTAAAAATAATCTTCATTACGAAAATTTTAATTATTCTGAAGAATAGAGAAGGTAAAAGAATTATTATATATATTCAACTTTCTGAACAATAAGAATATAAATAATATTTTTTTTAAGAGAATTTCCACTACTTTTATGTAATTCGCTAATTTTAAAAAAAAAAAAAAAAAAAAAAAAAAATCTATTTAAAAAAATTTTATGCAATTTATTTTTCACACAATAATTTAATTACTTATAATAATAAAATTTTTCATGAAAATTCAATTTAAAAAAGAAATTTTTTTAATTAAATTCTAAAGCATAAATTAAATTATTTTCATAAATAAAATAAAATTCATCGAAGAATTTCAATTATTTTCATTACTATTTTAAATTAATAATCGAAAAATTCAGTTATTTTCACAAATAAAGTTTTCCACAAGAATTCAATTATTTAGAATAATAAAATTTTTATAATATTTATTTTCGAAAAAATTAATTATTTAAAATAATGTTTATAAAATTCTTATAAAGAATTCAATTATTTTCAAAAATAATAAAATTTTTCACAGAAATTCAATTCTTTTTAAACATTTTAATAAACTTTTCCGCAATAATTCAATTATTTTCAAAAATAATAAAATTCTTCTCTGTAATTCAATTATTTTTTGAGAATTTATAATAAAATTCCTAGCAACTATTCAATTATTTTCATAAATAATAAAATTCATAGCAGGATTTCAATTATTTTTAATACAATTTTACAGGAATTGCTCGAAAAATGTAATTATTCTTAAAAACTGAATTTCAATTCCTCGAAAAAATCAATTATTTAAAAAAATGTTTTTTAAATATTTTTTGGAAGGATTGAATAATTATTTTTGAAAAATTTAATAAAATTATTCGAAAGAAACTAATTGTTTTAAATACGATTTTAATTAAATATTTTTTGAAATAATTAAATTATTTTTTAAAATTTTAATAAAATTTTTTCTAAGAATTCAATTATTTACACAAATAATTTTTAGAAAGAATTCAATTATATCGATAAATAAGAAAATTACTCCCCAAAAATTCAATTATTTTGAGGTATTTTAAATTTTATTAAAATTCTTTTCGATATTCAATTATTTTCAACATAAAATATTTTCATAAAATTTTGCAAAAAAATTGATAAAAATCATCCAAAATTAAATTATTTTAATAAATAATAAAATTGAAATGTCGAAAAATCAATTATTTAATAAAATTTTTATACAATTCTTCACAATAATTCAATTACTTTCACTAATAATAACATTTCTCATGGAAATTCAATTTAAAAAAAATTTGATGAAATTCTAAAAGGAAAGGATTCTAAAAGGATATTTAAAATTTCAATTAATTAATCGAAAAATTCAATTATTTAAAATTAAACTTTCATAATATTTATTATATTTCGAAAATATTTATTATTTATAACAATGTTTATAAAATTTCTTACGATGAATTCAATTATCTTTATAAATAATAAATTATACTTCTTCCAAATTCAATTATTATCAAAAAATTTTAATAAAATTCTTGACAAAAGTTCAATTATTTTCATAAATAATTTAATTCGTTGAAAGAATTTTATAATTATAATTATAATTTTATCAGTTATAAAATACTTCCAAAAAATTCCATTATTTTCAATATACAATTTTAATAAAATTTTCTTGATATTCAAAATTCTTCGCTAGAATTTAATTCATTTTTAACGAAATTTTAATAAAATTCTTTGCAAAAATTTTATTTTCCAAAAATTTCAATAAAATTCTTTATTAGAAAAAAATTTTAATTAATTACTTTTCGAAAAATTCAATTATTTTCGCATAAATAATAAAATAAATTCTTCTCAGGAATTCAATTATTTTTGAAAATTTTTATAAAATCCTTTGCAACTATATTCAATTATTTTCATAAATATTAAAATTCATCGCAGGATTTCAATTATTTTTAATACAATTTTACTGGAAATGCTGCTAAAATTTAATTATACCGAGTTTTAATTTCAATTCCTCGGCGAAAAAGTCAATTATTGAAAAAAAAGATTTTTTAAAATTCTTTAGAATAATTTAATTATTTACAAAAATATTAGAATTTTTCAAAGGAATTCAATTATTTTCAAATACCTATATTTTAATAAAATTATTCGAAAGAAATCAATTATTTTAAATAAACAATTTCAATAAATTAAATGCAGTGAACTGACACCTAGTAAAAAAAAATAAAATCCTATTTCTAGTTGATCGGACAAAAAATAATTATTTGTAAATAAAATATTTTCTCTGAAAATTTTTGTTATGCACAAAAAAAAAAATTGACGCAGAAAATGACAAGGAGAACGCATGTATTTAAAGAACGTATATTATAAATGAATGATAGATAAATATTGTCGAATAAAAGTTGAATAAATTATTTTTTTCACACACCTACCACCAACCATCGTAAAGTCTCATGAAAATAAGTAATTAAATTAGTGGGAATCTCAGCATGCCAAAGCTTTTAGCGAAAGAGTAATTTGTTCTAGTGTGAAAATGGGAATTCGATTTAAACTTGATCCTTCTGCGTTGCCACGTCAAAGCTTCACTCTCTCTCTCTCTCTCTCTCTCTCTCTCTTGAATCCCCCTTTTGCTTCTGATGGCATATTGCTTCCTTAATTGCGAATGATTATAGAGTCTCGGAGAAATTAGATTACTTATTAATTATCCCGCAGCATCACTTGGACTAACTGCGTATATACTTAGAACATTGTAATTTTTTAATGTTACCTCCCACCCCCCCCCCTCTCAATCTCCTTTCAGAAAATTAACAATATTATGTTTCAATATAATTATGTCTCATTTATTTTTGCGCGCAAATCACCTCTGATGTCGTGACGTATTTAAACTTTGATGGATTCAATTTCAAAAGAATTGAATTAAAGTTATTTTTATATTCAGAAAAATTACCTATAATGTTATACTGTATAGGATTACTCTTCATTTTTAGTTGAAAATAAGACACTTTTTGCCCTGATGACAATAAAAGTATTTTAGCGGGAAATGAAAATTTTTTTTTCAGTTGGCAAAGATTACTTTTTTTTTCTATTCAAGTTGAAAAATAAGAAATTTTTCCCACTAGTAGACAATGACGATGCTTTATTTTCTACTATATAGAAAATAGATGACACTTTTCCCACTAGGGGAAAATAGGATACTTTTACCACTAGTGGGAAAAGTCGACACTGTATACAAACTAATAGGTGACAATGAAACCCTTTCTTTATACACAATAGCAATCACAGTAAAACGTGAGGTGTTAAAATAACACCAGAATGAATTCAAATAATCAAATTCTTGTCAAAATTTCAATTATTTTCAAAAAAATTTTAAAATTCAATGCTTTTCAATATTTACTATTTCTATAAAGTTTTCCAATAGAATTCCATTTTTAAAAAAAAAAAATTTGAATAATATTCTACGCAAACATTCAATTATTTTCATAAATAATAAAAAATTTTACATGAATTCAATTATTTACAATTTTTTTCTTATAAATTTCTTCGCAATAATTCAATTATTTTTTTCATAAATAATAACATTTCTGCAGGGATTCAATTATTTTTATAAATAATAAAATTCTTATAGGACTTCAATTATTTACAATTTTTTTTTTATAAATTTCTTCGCAATAATTCAATTATTTTCAGAAATAATAAAATTCTTTTAGGAATTCAATTATTTACAATTTTTTGTTATAAATTTCTTCGCAATAATTCAATTATTTTCATCCTAAATAATAACATTTCTACAGGGATTCAATTATTTTTATAAATAATAAAATTCTTATAGGACTTCAATTATTTACAATTTTTTTTTATAAATTTCTTCGCAATATTTTAATAATATTTATAAATAATAACATTTTTACAGGGATCCAATTATTTTTAAAAATAATAAAATTCTTATAGGACTTCAATTATTTACAATTTTTTTTTATAAATTTCTTCGCAATAATTCAATTATTTTCAGAAATAATAACATTTCTGCAGGGATTCAATTATTTTTATAAATATAATAAAATTCTTTTAGGAATTCAATTATTTTCATAAATAATAAAATTCTTATAGGACTTCAATTATTTACAATTTTTTTTTATAAATATTTTCGCAATATTTTAATAATTTTTATAAATAATAACATTTTTACAGGGATTAAATTATTTTTAAAAATAATAAAATTCTTATAGGACTTCAATTATTTACAATTTTTTTTTATAAATTTCTTCGCAATAATTCAATTATTTTCATAAATAATAACATTTCTACAGGAATTCAATTATTTTTATAAATATAATAAAATTCTTTCAGGAATTCAATTATTTTCATATATAATAAAACTCATTTCATAATTTCAATTATTTTTAATGCAATTTTAATCGAATTCCTCGAAAAATGTAATTATTCTTACAAATTTTATTAAAATTCATCCCAAGAATTTAATGATTTAAAAAATTTGTTGATAACATTTTTTATGAGAGTTTTTAATTTCAAGAAACATGAAATTAATCAATTATTTATTTTTGTATTTAAATAATTGAATTCTCGTAGAATTTACTAATAAAAATGGTTTTAAAAATAAATTTCAGTTCAAATTTTAGATTATATTTAAATCTTAAAAGCACTATAATGTGGATTTTTAGAAACAATTAATTTTTGAAAAAGTTTTAAATTAAAATCATTGAAATTCTTAATTTTTCATATTTTTGACAAAACAATACTGTAGAATTAATTCTTTTTAAATGTTTAATAGGATTTTTATTGAAATTATTTCAAGTTTTTATTTTTCAATGTAATATTTAATTGCAGAATTTCCGAATAATTAAAATTTTGTAAAATTGAATTGTAAACGAATGAATCTGAAAATTCTCAAAGAACTTTTTTAAAAATTATTAAAAATAATGGATTTATTGAAAAATTTTAGTTAAAAACACTAGAAAAAAAATTTAATTTTAGAGAAGTTACAAATTATTGCAGAAATTCAATTATTTTCAAGAGAAATAAAATTCTTCTTAAGAATTCAATTATTTTAACTAATAATAAAACTCATCGCAGCGTTTCAATTATTTTCCATACAATTATAATTGAATTCCTTTGAAAAAAGTAATTATGTTCATGCAAGTTTTAATAAAATTCGACAAAAGAATTCAATTATTTAAAAAATTATGAACTAAAATTCTTTATAAGAATTGAAGGAAATTGAATTTTGAGAAACATTCAATTATTCGATAAATTATTTACTTTTGCATTTAAATAATTAAATTCTTGTAGAATTTTGTAATAAAAATTGATTTTCTTTTCATAAAAATGAATTTCAGTTAAAATTTTAGATTATAATTGAAAAAACAATATAGCGTGAATTTTTAGAAATAATTGAATTTTGAATATAATTTTTTTTAAAAAGTTTAATTGAATTTTCTTTTATATTATTTGAAGTTTTTATTTTGTAATATGCATTAAAAGAATTTAGGAATAATTGAAATTTCGTGAAATTGAATATTGTAAACAAATGGATTTGAAAATTGACAAAGAACTTTTTCGAAAATTGTTAAAAATAATAAATATGAAATAAAATTGAAGTTAAAAATTTTTAAAAATAATAATTGAATTAAAGTAATAAAAATAATTTAATCTGCAACAGTTTTTAATACCTCACGATTTACTGTGTATGTTTTGTCCCCTTGCGAAAAATAAGATACTTTTTCAACTATTAAAAAACATGAATTTTGGCCCCTAGTGGAAAATAAGACACTTTTCGCACTGGTGGCCAAAGGTAGTCCTTTCCTATTTAGTGGACAATGAAACAATTTTTCCTTTAGCAGTGAAAAATAATGTTTTATTTTCTAGTGTGAAAAATGGTATTTTTTGCTCTAGTGCAAAATAAAACACTTTTCTCACGGGTAAAAAATGAGCCATTTTTCGTACTTGTGGATAAAAACAGAATTATTCTCTAGCGGGGAATAAAATTTTTTTAGTTGTCAAATATAGTGCTTTGTCCACTAGTGGAAAATAAGACACTTTTCCCATACTATTAGAAAAAAGGCTTTTGTCGCCTACTGGAAAATGAAACACTTTTCCCACTAGTGGTAAAAGGTAATTTCCTAGAGAAAAATAAAGACACTTTTCTCACTAGTAAAAAAAATACCGATTTTGTTCCCACTGGGGAAAAATAAGACACTTTTCTCACTAGTGGAAAATACAACTCTTTTCACACTGGAGAAAAATATGACACTTTTCTCACTAGTGGAAAATACGTTACTTTATCCTCTAGTTGACAATAAAACCCTTTCATTCCACAATAGCAACGTTTGGTCCCCTGGTGAAAAATAAGACACTTTTCCTACAGGTTGGAAATGAGTAACTTTCCGTACTAGTGATTAAAAGTAGTAAATTTTCTTCTAGTGATAAATAAATAAATAAAATATAACACTTTTTCAGTTATCTTACAGAAAATTTTCAAAATAGTTAATAATTTTCATTGTAGAAGTTTTTCGTTGTATAATTTATTTTATTAATGTTATACTGCGCTTTTTATTTGTTTAAACAATTTATTATTGTTAACAATTAATTTTTTTCACCGTCCACTTGGAGAAATGCAGTTCTTTTTTTTCGTAATTTTGAAAATTTGTCGACCTAATTATAATTAAGTAAGTTTAGTAGTACAACATGAAGATATTTTACGAATTTAACAATTCGGCAATTGTTTAAACAAATAATTGTTGTTATTTACCATTTTTTGACCCAAAGCACCTAGAAACTTGCAGTTTTTTTCTTCTAATTTTGTAATTAACTAACCAGAGTAGTCTACATTAAGATGTTTTAAGAATTCAACAATTCGGCAATTGTTTAAACAAATAAATTGTTGTTATTTATTATAACTATTTACACAAAGCACTTAGAAACATGCAGTTTTCTTCTAATTTTGAAATTAACTAACTAACTAACAGCAATTGACAAAAAGATATTTTACGAATTTAACAAATCGACAATTGTTTAAACAAATAATTGTTGTTATTTACCATCTTTTGACCCAAAGCACCTAGAAACTTGCAGTTTTTTTCTAATTTTGCAATTAACTAAAACGAAGAGTATGAAATGAAAAGTTTTTCAATTTTAACAATTCAGAAATTGTTTAAACAAATAATAGTTGCTATTTACTTATTCTTGATAGAAATCACCTAGAAATTTGCAGTGTTTTTTTCTAATTTTGCAATCAACTAATACGAAGAGTATAAAATAAAGATATTTTATGTTTTTAATAATTCAGAAATTGTTTAAACAAATTATTGTTGTTATTTACTTGTTCTTGACAAAAAGCACCTAGGAATTTGCAGTTTTTTTTTCTAATTTTTCAATTTATCATTCCGAGTACTATAAAATGGAGATATTTTATGATTTTAACAACTGAGCAATTGTTTAAACAAATAATTGTTGTTATTTACTAAATCCTCACACAAAATACCTAGAAACTTGCATTTTATTTTCCAATTTTGCAATTAACTAATACGAAGAGTATGAAATAAAGACATTTTAAGATTTTAACAATTTAGAAATTGTTTAAACAAATAATTGTTGCTATTTACTAGTTCTTTGATAGAAATCTGGTAGAAACTTGCAGTTTTTTTCTAATTTTCTAATTAACAAGTACGAAGAGTATGAAATGAAGATATTTTAAGATTTTAACAATTTAACAATTGTTTAAACTAATAATTGTTCCTATTAAGTAACTCTCAATAGAAAGCACCTAGAACCTTGCAGTTTTTTTTCCAATTTTGCAATCAACTAATACGAAGAGTATGAAATAACGATATTTTATGATTTTAATAATTCAGAAATTGTTTAAACAAATTATTGTTGTTATCTATTAAAGCCTGAGAAAAAGCAGTTCGTTTCTAATTTTGCAATTAACAAATACGAAAAGTATGAAATGAAGATATTTTAAGATTTTAACAATTCAGCAATTGTTTAAACAAATAATTGTTGCTATTTACTAGTTCTTGATAGAAAGCATCTAGAACCTTGCAGTTTTTTTTTCCAATTTTGCAATCAACTAATACGAAGAGTATGAAATAACGATATTTTATAATTTTAATAATTTAGAAATTGTTTAAACAAATTATTGTTGTTATTTATTAAATACTGACAAAAAGCACCTAGAAACTTGCAGTTCGTTTCTAATTTTGCAATTAACAAATACGAAAAGTATGAAATGAAGAGATTTTAAGATTTTAACAATTTAGCAATTGTTTAAACAAATAATTGTTGCTAATGACTTATTCCTGATAGAAATCACCTAGAAACTTGCAGTTTTTTTTCCAATTTTGCAATTTATCAAAAGCTGTCAATGAGTATTATATTGCAAAATTGGAAACAAGAATAAATTATTTTAAACAATTTAATTATTATTAAACAATTATCATATTGGTAAATTGTATAAAAAAAAATTAATTGACTACTTAAAATATTTATTATTCCTTCTACTAATTTTTTTCATTTCAAACTAGAACAAAAGGGGAAAAAAAACTTCCCCACTGGTATATAAAGTTTCCAGGCGAAAAATGAACCGAGATAATTTTTTTTAATCACCACATTCTTCTTGTTTGTTTTTTTAACCCTTCTCTCTGTAATTATATAGTGGAGCTTTAAAAAAGAATTATCCCTTTTAGCGAGCTTGTTAGTTTAATTGGAAAAGATTGAATCTATAATCTATGGGATTATTCACTATATTTATAAACTTCGTCAAAGTTGTCATCGGTGGGAAATTTCCATTACAAATGAAAATCAGAAGCTGTATCGTGGTATATATTCGCATTCAATGTATATTTGAAGCTATATTGCTGGTATACATATGAAGTTAATAGTATATTCGATAGAGGGAACACGATATATATATAGGCGTAGGTGTATATAACGGAAAATCGTACTATCCAGTTTAGTATTGAATACGAAATATTTAACTTTTGTGTATGGTGGATATGCACCCGCAGTTGAATCACGCTTCTATGGATATTCTTCTAAAACTAGTTTCGCACCAATTTCATACATGTCGGAGCCAAATGTCGGGAGAGTGGAGAGTTGACCTCACTCTCTCTCACTCTCGCAAGCTCAACTGCCTCTCTTTACCATTTTTAGTTTTCATCTCAAAACATATTTTTATTCTATGTACTTCAACTTCTGATCTTTTGCTATTTTTCGTCTCACTGCTTTTTCAATATCCGTTTTAGAACTCTCGCTCTTTTACTATCTCGTATATATATACTATATAATAAACGTGTATGTTCATATAAAGAAAAATTTCTTTTATGATAAATAACATTTTTTTTTTGTTTATACATTTTTCAATTTCTTTTTTTTCAATTAACTTTATACGAGGTAATTTTTTTCTTTTTTTTTATCTTTGCTTCTGTATTGGATAGGGAAAAAGTTAATTGGCCACGCGGTTTTTTATAGTAAAAAAAAAAACATTATTTTAACTTTTTTTTCGAGAGAGAAAGAGATTGGTAGAGGAATTTATTGCATCAATCAAATTTTAGTTTTTGATTAAATCAAGATAAATCGTGTACGCTTCTTTTTTAGGGGGAAAAAGTATTGGTTTTTTTCTGATAATTGATTTTTTTTTATGTTGAGATGTACTGTTTTTTTTTTTTTTTTTTTTTTTTTTGATTAAAAAGATAAATTTCTGAAGAGAAAAATTTGTAGGGGAAAAAATAACACTTTTTTGCACTAGTGAGAAAAGTGGTAAATTAAATTTGTCGACTAAGAAACTTATTTCAGACGATTCACAAAATTCATAAATTAATATAATTATTAAATTAAATTATTCAAATTTTCAAATTTTTGTTCAATACATATATAAATAATTTGATTGAAGAATTTTTGGAATAATCGATTAAATTTTGTAAAATTGAATTGTAAACAAAAGGATATGAAAATTTTCAAAGAAATTACAATAATAAATATTCACTAATTAAAATATTCCTTAAAATTGAAAATAATCCTCAAAATTTCTACTGTAATTAAATGGAAAAAAAATAAGAAAAAAAAATTGTATTAATCATGTAGATGAAAGTGATACTATATTACCAGCAGTATAAGTTAGCGGTGCGAATTTTTTTTTTCTCTCCCGTTGAACGCGCAAAAAGATTTCGCGAATTCAGACTCTCTCTCTCTCTCTCTCTCTCTCTCTCTCTCTCTCTCTCTCTCTCTCTCTCTCTCTCTCTCTCTTTACGGATGCTATGCTCTTACTGCTTGTTTGTTTTTGTTTCTCCTTTTTTCTTCTCAATTTAGAAAAAAAAAAAATCTTTCCTTTTTTTCCCCTTCTTTCTTGTTTTCATTACCGCGGCAAGAATCTTCATTCTTTTTTTCTTCTTTTCCGGCACTCTTTTCGCTTTGCTGTGTTCTCATAGGCAAAAGAGCGTGGATGCCCATAAATCCTTTTGCCCTCCTCCCTCCCCCCTCTCCTAGTTCCTCTCTTTCTGCATATAACGTTTCACGAGAACATTTGCATCGGGAGCAATCCTCCTCCACCAAAAGTGTATAAATCAGCCGCCTGATGTGAATTTATCCAAGAAGATGAAACATTTCTTTTCTTATTCTGTAAAAAATTCAATTATCTCCCCTTGGGCAAATATTCATGTCGATTTTACTTCTAATCGAAACGATTTCAATTTATCTTTTACGCAGTCCCTTTAAAGACACTTCGGAATGATTCTCTCTTAAATTTTTTTTTTTCAATTTTTCTTCCTTTTGTCTTTGAAATTTTTTTTTTCTATTTTATTTCTCATGAGAGTAGAAAGTACCTCCTTTTAGCCACTAGTGGGAAAAGTGTTTCATTTTCCATTGGGAACAAAACTATTTACTACTTTATTCATAAAATTCTTTGACACAATTCAATTATTTCAAAAATTTTCCGAAAATCTTGAGAATTCAGTTAATTTCACAAATAATTAAATTCAAATATTTTCAATATCTATTATTTTATTTATTTATTTAAATATTATACAAATTTATATATTTTAAAATAAAATTTCTCACAAAAAAATTCAGTAATTTAAAAAAAATTTAATAAAATTCTTGAAAAAGAAATTAATTATTTTCTAAAAATTTGTTTATAGGAATTAAATTATTTTCATAAATAATAAAATAATTCATCGCAAGAATAAATTCAATTATTTTTAATAAATTTTAATAAAATTCTTTATACGAATTGAATTATTTTCTATGTAATTTTAATTTAATTCGACGAAAAAATTTGCAAGAATTAATTTTTTTTTTTAATTTTAATAAATTTTTCGTAGAAATTCAATTGTTTTCATAAATAATACAATTCTTTAAATGAATTCAATTATTTTAAATATAATTTTAATAAAACTCTTCGAAAGAATTCAATTATTTTCATAAATAATAAAATTCTTCAGAGGAATTCAATTATTTTCAATATACAATTTTAATATTCAATTCTTTGAAATTTTATAATTATTTTCGAAAATTTACACAAAATTTTTCAAACTAATTTACTTATTTTAAAAAATTTACTAAAATTCAAAGCTAAAATTTCAAATAATATCATGAATATAATCAAATTTCCAAAATAATTCAACTTTTAATAATTATTCTTTTAAATTAAAATGAAAAAAAGAATTCAATTATTTTTAAAAATTATAAAATTTTTTACTGGAATTCAATTATTTAAAAAAAAGTTAAATAAAATTCGTGACAAGAATTCAATTATTTTCGTAAATAATTAAATTCGTTTCAAGAATTCAATTATTTTTATAAGAAATTAAAATTCGTTGCTAGAATTCAATTTTTTTTAAATCCAATTTTAATTAAGTTATTCGAAATATTTGAAGTATTCTTTTTAATTTTTATAAAATAAAAAAAAGAATTCAATTATTTTTACAAACTATGAAATTTTTTACTGGAATTAAATTATTTAAAAAAAAGTTTAATAAAATTCGTGACAAGAATTCAATTATTTTCGTGAATAATAAAATTCGTTTCAAGAATTCAATTATTTTTATAAAAAATTAAAATTCGTTGCTAGAATTCAATTTTTTTTAAATCCAATTTTAATTAAGTTATTCGAAATATTTGAATTAATTCTTTTAAATTTTTATAAAATAAAAAAAAGAATTCAATTATTTTTACAAACTATGAAATTTTTTACTGGAATTCAATTATTTAAAAAAAAGTTTAATAAAATTCGTGACAAGAATTCAATTATTTTCGTGAATAATAAAATTCGTTTCAAGAATTTAATTATTTTTATAAAAAATTAAAATTCGTTGCTAGAATTCAATTTTTTTAATCCAATTTTAATTAAGTTATTCGAAATATTTGAAGTATTCTTTTTAATTTTTATAAAATAAAAAAAAGAATTCAATTATTTTTACAAACTATGAAATTTTTTACTGGAATTCAAGTATTTAAAAAAAAGTTTAATAAAATTCGTGACAAGAATTCAATTATTTTCGTAAATAATAAAATTCGTTACAAGAATTCAATTATTTTCATAAATAACAAAATTCGTTGCAGATATTTAATTATTTTTATAAATACTAAAATTCGTTACAAGAATTTAATTATTTTCATAAATAATAAAATTCGTTGCAGGAATTCAATTATTATTTTTACAAATAATAATATGAATAAAAGAATTATTTAACTAAAAATTACATTTTTTTCTTTTTTTACTCACAGTAGTAACTAAAAATAAAAAAAAAATTAAGAAGAAAATAAAAATAATTTTTGCGAAAAAAAAATTCCTTCGAGCCGGATTTGAACCAGCGACCTATGGATAACCGTTAATTTCAAATTTTCCAACTACAGTCCACCGCTCTACCAACTGAGCTATCGAAGGCTGATGGAATTTCTTTTCATTCACTTCGTAATTTTTTAACGATAACCTCATTTTTCATACAGACTTTACTTTCTCTTTTCAAATAAGTTTCAGTTCAGTCTTTCTTTTTCTTATCCTTATCAACGGTCAACAGTTATTTTACAAATACAAACGAATTTTGTACAATTTTCACGCATAACTTTAATTAACGAACGTATCTTCGAAACTAATTCAAATTCTTCTAGGGTAAAATTTACTATTCCTATAAGCTATTATAGTGAATATAGTAAACAATTAAGAAAAGTGAACAAAAATTGGAGAGATTTTAGATTTTACTAAAATGGTACGGTAAAAGTTAGTGTACGTTCTTTTTCCGTGTATAGTAAATTCAGGAGTAAAATAGATTAGTAAAAATATATTAATGAACCTAAATTAAATTCTCTTGAATTAGGAAGTTAAAAAAAAATTCCTTCGAGCCGGATTTGAACCAGCGACCTATGGATAACCGTTCATTTCAAATTTGCCAACTACAGTCCACCGCTCTACCAACTGAGCTATCGAAGGCTGTTGAAGTGAAATATTTTTTAACCTAAATTGATGCAGTATTTTTTATCAATTTATAACAAATTTTTCCAAATCAGAAAGCCAAATAATACGAGTTTAAGATCATTATTTAAGTGAAGAGAAAAAGTTGAATAAAAAGTATTTTTACTCTTTTTTATATCAATTTTATAACATTTCTATATCAAAGGTTGAAAAGGTCACTAAAATTTATGTACTTCTAATCAGTTCGTTTAGTTCAATTATAATATCAAAGTAAATATTGATAATTGCAATCACCTTCGCTTCTTCCTCGAAGAGATAATTTGGCCAAACCTCTTAAATATTGCAAAGTTCATTACATTTTATGCTGAAAAATAGATTAAATAAATTTTAAAGTTTAAAATCATACTCTCTAGACTAAAATTAAACTTTCAAAAAAAAAAAAAAAAAAAACTGTGAATAGAAATAATAATATTAATAATAACAGGATTTCAACTTATTTTTCATTAAAAACAAAAAAAAAGACTAAAAACAAAATAATAAATATCATCTAAACAAACCGTAAAATAGGCCTTTTCATTATCTTACAAATGAATATTTAATACGGTCAAACAAACAAAAATCACTAAAAAAAGACTAAAATCGAAACAAAAATTTTGAATTGCTAACGTATGCAATACAAAACGCATTTCTTTAGCGTAAAAACAAAAATTTACCTGAAATGTGTTATTGCGCTTCAAAACGATAACAATGCTTTTGGAACTCTCAGGTAAACTACCTGACATTAAGACCTTCCAATGTTTTGTTAACTTGAAAAGGGTGATTATCATTGGCTAGTGGAGGATTAAAATAACAATACAGAAAAGAATTAACTCTATAATTAAATGTTAAATTAAAATACCAAAGGGATTGTTTTGAAAATTTTGTGTCTGTAAAACCTATAGTACAGTTCATTTGGTAAAGAATCTATTTACAAGATCCATTATACAATCTACGATTATGAATGAGAAAAAAGAGAAAGGCAAGAGCAGTAAAAGAAAAATACTTTCAAAATAAGATGAGAATAAGGTAATTATAAACAATTTTCGACGAATTTCAAGAGTGAGAGAAAATGTTTTTACAACAGCCTTCGATAGCTCAGTTGGTAGAGCGGTGGACTGTAGTTGGCAAATTTGAAATTAACGGTAATCCATAGGTCGCTGGTTCAAATCCGGCTCGAAGGAATTTTTTTGCCTTTTCCATTTATTCGGAAACTTACGAGTTTTTCTATTTTACAATTTTTTTTTATTTATTACTTAATATACAAATTTGGTTAAATTCAATTAAGTACATAAATAATTATAAATGTTATTAATGTAAATTATTTTATATTTAGGTCCAGTTTCACCAACTCCAATTAAAAATTAATCAACGATTATAAAGTCAATTTAAACTGATCATGATTGGACGGTTAAGTTAATCATTAATCAATTAATCATTAATTAAATCATTAATTAAAAGTTAATCATTACTTAACTTTTCATCGGCGTTATTAAAATCGATCCTTAATAAGAATCTTAATTATTATTATTTCTTAATTTTCGTTTCAATAAAAGCGTTTTACAAAATGAATTTTATACATTTAGTCAGAAAGTTGTGGCGTACATTGATAATAAAAGGCCGCCAAAGAGAAAGGAAATTCGGTTGAAAAAATAAGGTCAACGTTAAAAAATTTTCAAAGCAAAGAAAAAACACTAACATCAGCCTTCGATAGCTCAGTTGGTAGAGCGGTGGACTGTAGTTGGCAAATTTGAAA
This sequence comes from Leptopilina heterotoma, assembly GCF_015476425.1. Lineage (NCBI taxonomy): Eukaryota > Metazoa > Arthropoda > Insecta > Hymenoptera > Figitidae > Leptopilina > Leptopilina heterotoma. The sequence goes on from NW_025111040.1 coordinate 390,546, forward strand.
TTAACGGTTATCCATAGGTCGCTGGTTCAAATCCGGCTCGAAGGAATTTTTTTTTAACTTCCTAATTCAAGAGAATTTAATTTAGGTTCATTAATATATTTTTACTAATCTATTTTACTCCTGAATTTACTATACACGGAAAAAGAACGTATACTAACTTTTACCGTACCATTTTAGTAAAATCTAAAATCTCTCCAATTTTTGTTCAATTTTCTTAATTGTTTACTATATTCACTATTATAGGAATAGTAAATTTTACCCTAGAAGAATTTGAATTAGTTTCGAAGATACGTTCGTTAATTAAAGTTATGCGTGAAAATTGTACAAAATTCGTTTGTATTTGTAAAATAACTGTTGACCGTTGATAAGGATAAGAAAAAGAAAGACTGAACTGAAACTTATTTGAAAAGAGAAAGTAAAGTCTGTATGAAAAATGAGGTTATCGTTAAAAAATTACGAAGTGAATGAAAAGAAATTCCATCAGCCTTCGATAGCTCAGTTGGTAGAGCGGTGGACTGTAGTTGGCAATTTATGAAAATAGTAATCCATAGGTCGCTGGTTCAAATCCGGCTCGAAGGAATTTTTTTTTCGCCAAAATTTTTTTCATTCTCTTCTTAATTTTTTTTTCTTTTTTTAATTAATACTACTGTGACCAAAAAAAAAAGAAAAGAAATGTAATTTTTAGTTAAATAATTCTTTTATTCAATTTATTTATTATGCTTATTCGAAAGTGACGAGCACATCCAAATATTATTTTATTTCATACAAAATTTTGTCCCTCTACTGATTTCAATTTATTAACTTGCGAATAGAATGCAGATAAAAAAATATACTTAAAAATTTTCTACTTAAAGAGATATTTAATTATTCTTTCAATGACATTTTTTTAAATTGAAAAATAGTTTCTAGAGGATAAAATGGTGGTTTAATTTCTCCACCTGAGAACGCCAAGGTCACCACCAGGTGGCACGGAAAATTCCAAGAAAGGACTAAACTGCCATCTGGGGGTGACCTTGGCGTTCGCAGGTGGAGATTATCATCTCCATATTGAATCTCAAATTGTTCGCTATTTTCGTAACTCTATAAATAATTCTATTATCCCTGTATTTATTAGATAATTAAATATTTATGAAAAATTAAGCAAAATAATTATAGGACAAAATTAGAGTCGTAGCCAAAAAATATATTTCGAGAGGGGGAGGGGGGGGGGGGAATTGATCAGAGGTGAAGTTTTTTCGAGGGGGGATGAACCCCTGGCTACGCACCTAAATAAAATAGTTAAAATAAAAATTTTTTTTTTTTCTTTGAGAACTTGAGAAGAAAATATGTATATTTTGCACTTACCTCGATGAAGACATCGCATGAGCCTGCTGGCAGTTAATGGTACACCTTTGTTACACGCCGCCCTATGTAATTCACAATGGTTGGCATAGATTTTTCTATCGCTACCGCAAACTGGTTTATGACGTCTTGCACATCTCGTCGCACAAACGCAGAGGGCGACTCCTCCATCCGGTGAAATTTGGCATTCTCTTCCTGCTCCGCAATATTTTTCTAGGCACGACTCTATAGAAAAAAAGCAAAAGAAAAAATAAAATAAGAGAAAAATTCAATTGTCAAAATTAAATATAAACAGTGTTTGAATTGATGCCAAAAAACTCTTCCCACCCCCCCCACTACACACACATACAAAAAGAGAAACAGAAACATTTCGTTTTCGAAAAATTCGTTTCTATTTTTATCACGAGCGTCAATTATTCTTTTCTTTAAAAAATATAAATTTTATAAAAAATATAAATTGAAAATTTTTAAAGTAATATTTTTTTAATAACAATATTAATGTATTTTTTATTAAATAAAGTTAATGTATTTTTATTAATAAAGTTAATGTATTTTTATTAATAGAGTTAATGTATTTTTTTTTAATAATGAAATTGTAACTATATTGTAGAATTATATGTAATTTTTTTTCTCTTCGACTTGGTACTTGTCAGATTGATAAAGAATAGTTTTTTTTTTTGTTTAATTTATCGTCAATTTATATTTATTAGAATTTAATTTTATCGTCGAATAAAAAATTAATAAAAATTTGGATTTATTAGTAAAATTAATAATATTCGATAAATAGAAAAAAAAAATGGAGACGATAAATCACAATTAATTGTATAAATTCTTTATCAATTTTTGAAAGTTTATGACTCATTTGATGATAAAGTGCGATGTACAATTCTGACAATTTTATTAAAAAAAAAGAGTTAAATTTATCTTTATACACATAAATGATATAATAATTGATTTCTATTAAAACAGAATATAAGATAACGTGTAAAGTAAATCATATTTTGTAATAATTTATATACCAATCAATTTTTTTTTATATTTATATCTAAATATTATTAACAAAATTTATAGTTGCTATTAACAAAGATTTTAATTGTTATTAATACAAAATATAAGTATAATTAACAGAAATTATAATTTTTATTAACAAAATAAAAAATTGTTATTAACCAAAATTATCATTATCATTAACAAAAAGTATAATTATTATTAATAAAAATTATGATTATTATTAACAAAAATTATCATTATTATTAACAAAAATTATCATTATTATTACAAAAAATTATCATTATTAATAACAAAGAGTGTAATTATTACTAAACATGAGTATTTAATTAATTTTAAATTAATTAAATTATTTGTTTATTTACAGATATTAATAAATTATTTATTTATACATAAGGCATAATTATTAATTAGTTCCCTTACTACCACCAATAATCAATCATAATTATTTAATTATTAATAAAGAGGTATCTAATAATTAATTAATTAATTAAATTAATTAACAATTTATAATAAATAATTTATTGATTTATTAATAAGGCCTAATTATTTTACCACCAATATTCAATCATAATTATTTAATTAATAATAATGAGGCATTTAATTATTAATTAATTAATTAACAATTTATTTCTTTATTAATAAGGCCCAATTATTAATAATTAATCCTCTTATTAACATTACTATTCAATCATAATTATTTCATTATAAATAATGAGGCATCTTATTAACATAAATATTAAATAATAATTATCATAAATATTTAATTACTATATTTGCCAAAAAAGACAAAAAATTAAAAAAAAAAAAAAAAATACGTTCGTCTAGTAACAGGCGGAGAGTGTTAAAAAGAATATAAATACAAATGCTGTAAATGGAATAAATTAGAAATTCATATTAAATTGGACATTGACGTGACTAAGGTAAGTGAAGAGGGGAAAGGAGAGTGGGGCGAAATGTGACGTCAGAGTTTGAGAAACTATCGATGCCGTTTGAGCAAATCGAAATGATTCATCAACACCTTCGATAGCTCAGTTGGTAGAGCGGTGGACTGTAGTTGGCAATTTATGAAAATAGTGATCCATAGGTCGCTGGTTCAAATCCGGCTCGAAGGAAATATTTTTTTCTTTTTACTTATTATTATAATATTAATTAAAAATTATTTTTTTTAAAAAAATCAGTAGAATTTTTCAGTAGAATAAAAAATTAATTAATTACATTAATTTTAATTATAATGTAATTATTATTAATTAGTTAATACTTTCTTTGGTATTTCCTATTTTCTTAATTAGTAATTATTAATTAACTTCTTAACTAGTTAATTATTAATTAACAAATTAAGTATTTATCATTAACTATAATAAATAAAATTATTTATTTGTAATTAACTAACTTTTTGTTAGTTAATAATTAGTAAATAATTTGATTGGAATTAACTTCCAATTTAAGTTATTCAGTTATTACTAAATAGTAATTAAGTTATTATAACACTAAGTCAGTGTATATTTACCTATAACTTAATAAAATAAACTATAACTTAAAATAAATAAATTTATCATTTTTATCATTGATTATTTATTAATTATATATAAATAAATTAATTAGTTTCTCTTAGTAAAGTTAATTTATTAATAATTAGTAAATAAATAAATTATTCAATTAATTAGCTGTATTTTTTTTTAAATAATATAATTAATTAGTTAATTTGCGTATTTCTTTAGATTAGAATTAATAAAATTTAATTAGTTAGTTGAGAACTAATTTAATGTGTATTTTAATTAGTGATAATTAAATAAATTATTTAATTAGTAATAAACTGATTGAAAATTGAGTAATTATTAATGATTAACTAACAGATAAACTTATAAATTCGTAATTAAGTAGTTTACAGTGTTGATTAATTATTATCAATTAAACTAATTTAGTATTTATTAATAACTAATTATAACAAATAAATTGGGTAGTTTATTAGTTTATAGTTTATATAGTTTAATTTACGAATTTATTATTGAATAATGAGCAAATAAATTATTTAGTTAATAATTAATAAATTGTTTAGTTAGTTAATTAATAAATTGTTTAGTTAGTTAATTAATTGAATAATTGACTATATTTTTTCAAAAAAAGTATATTCGTTAATTTATTACTTTAGATTACATTTCTTCGGTTAATTAATAATTTTTTTTAATTAGTAGGTAATAAACAGTTTGAATAATTGTTAGTTAACAAATTCAGTACTTATTTATTATTAACTAATTAATAAATTAAAAAAGACTAAGTTGTTTGTTTATTAGTGTTTTTTAGTGTTAACTAAAAGTAAGTTTTTGTTTATTAATTAATAATTAATTAATTACTAATTAGTTTGATTAATTAATAATTACTAATTAGTTTGATTAATTTAGTAATTCACTAAATTAGTGTTTATTAACTAATTTTTTCTTTTCTATAGTTAGTGACTAAATTAATTAATCAGTAATTGACTAATTTAGTAACATTTCTTCTAACTAATTAATAGGTAAATTTATTAATTCGTAGTTAATTAATTTATAGTATAATAAACAATTTTGATTTAATTTTAATTTAATTCGATTTTTGGAGAAATAAAAAATAAAAATATTATTTAATATAATAAATAAATAGAATATTGATAACGTTAATTTTTGGGGTAATATTGGTACAAATATCTATAAGAAAAATTGATCTCTTTTTCGATACATAGGAATAAATATTATCCTTTTCTCGTTCAATCGAATCTTATCAATATCTAGATTCTTTTTTTTTTTTTTTTTTTTTGCTTGAAAGATGAGGTAAAACGGTGAAAAAAAATTTAAACAGGAAAAGCAGGGGAAGTAAGGAAATCGATTTTTTCTTCGATACAGAGAAAAAGAGAGTGGACGAGAGAGAGAGAGGAAAATTCAATTGGCGCGGTTTATGAGTAAGACGATCTATAAAGACGAGAGATCGGCAAGTGAGGGCAAAGTAAAACGGATTCGAGACTCAGAGGCCAGTACTAGAAACGAGAGAGTTCTTGGTTGGTGGCACTGACTCGAATCTCGAAATCGATCTCTATGCTAATTTTCAAGTCTGATATTGAATTTCGCGATCCACTATTATGACTACCAGATGTCCCCTTCCTTATGCCTCTTTGCCCCCCCACCCCACCCTCAAAAAATTCACCCAGTTATTGTAGTCTATATGAAATTCCCTTCAATTTCTTGAAATCTTGAGAGTCAATTTTTATTTATTTATTATTTTTTAAAAAAAAAATTTTTATAATAAAAAAAATTCAATGTATAATATTTTTCTCGAAATAATAAAAAATTCTTTATTTAAGTATTCGAATTTTTGATGACGAATATTAAATAAATATTTAATATTAATAATTATGTTTATTTAATTTTCTTTTTATAAAAAAAAAAAATTCCATTCATTCCTTTTAGTTATTTCAATTATTTTATTTTATCTTTTTTTAAATGTTAAGGTCATGTTATTCAGTGGTCACGTGTTCCCATAGTAAAGTATATGGAGCACATGACCACTAAATAACATGACCTTAAGGAAAATTCTGAAGAACAGTGAAAAGAATGATTTCAAATTTGTAATAAATTTAATAAAAAAAACAAATATTTGAAATTCATTTCGTAAAATGAAATTAAAAAGAATTTATAGAGCAAAAGATTTTCTGTTTTATTTATCTATTTTGAAATAAAAAACGAATTATATCTGATGAATTTTTTTCAATAAAGGAAAAAATAAAAAAAAGTTACTCACTATGATTAATAATATCTTCGTGTAACACCATTGGCGATAGTGAACTCGAATCATCTGGATGGCTTGTGGTTCTCTCGTTCCATAAAGTTGTCGAAAAATTTCGATGACGTCTAGAGTGCTGAAAACAAAACAAAAAATTGACAGATTTTAAAACAAAAGTTCATTCTTTTTATTATGTAATATTATATTCTTAATTTCTTATAATATTATAATTAATTAATTAATAATTTAATTACTTAATAATTACTTACTTAATTACTTAATAATTTTATATTCTTATTTATTTATTATTATCATTATTGTTATCAAATTATAATATTTTCATTTGTTTTTTTTATATTCACTTATTGTAAATATTTATAAGAAATATGAATTTATTAATTTTTCTAAGCAATATAAAATAATATAAAATATAAATATAATATAATAAATATAATATAAATATAAAATATAAAATAATAATTCTAAGAAAAATAAATAAACAATGAATCAAAAATATGATATTTTTATAATATGAGCTTGTCGTGTTGTTAAATAATTGTAATATTTTCTTTTGTTTTTTTCTCACATTATATTCATTTGTAAATATTTATAAAAAATATAAAATTTCGTAAAATTAAATTCACAGTATGTCATGATTTTTTTTATTACTATTTTTCATACATTCTTAATGATAATAGCAAATTATATAAAGTATGTTTTCTTTTTTTTTTTATTTGCCTATGTGTATCGGCAAATATATATATTAGATTTGACAACTATTATCACATTAAAAGCTACAATGAAATCGATTATTAGATTATGTTGTCGAAAAAAAAGAAATATAAGATTTCATAAAATACCTTTTCTATTTTTTTAAGTTCAAATTATAAATTTTTCTATACTAATTTTTATTGTAAAGTTGTAAAATTTTTGTTTTCTGATTATATAATAAAATGGTAACTTTATCAATGGAAAAAAAAATTCATTTGAAATACAAATAACCGATTAATTGTCTATTATAATTATCTAATTAAATATTTTCACTTAAATTATATAATTATATAATCTCTTTTCATATTTTTTTTTAGTATTTGTGTTATTTTTGTTATTTACATTAGTTTTATAGTTTTTGTAATTTTTTTTGTTTTCATTATTTTTGTATTTTTAATATTTTTGTATTTATTTATAATTATAATTATTAATTACAATAATTGTTCATTTCTAACAATAATAATTTAATATTATATTTTGAAATGAAGCCTTACGCACCGCAATAGATATAAAATCTAATTTATTATTAGAATTACCTATAAATGTAGTTTAATATAAATTTTATTATTTTATTTTCTATTTATTATTTTATTAATTATTATTTTAACAATAATTATATAATTTTCGAATATATATTTAAATTTATACAAAATTTTACATAAAACAGTATTAAATTAGTTGAAAGACAAAAGGTAATTATAATAAAAATATAATAATAAAGATAATTTTTTTTTTTTTTTTTTTGAGGAGGAGGTGAAAATGCTTTATGCATTTTAAGATTATCATAATGACTCACTTTCTGATTTAAAAATCCGCAGACACAGAATTATAAAAGAAACCCTTTTATCAGTCAAATTTTTGTTAAATTTTATAAACACTTGAATTTTTTAAAAATAATTTCTAATTTTGTAATGTTAAAAAAATCAATATTGCATTCATAGAATTTTGAAAAAAAAATTTTGTATTTTCATGTCATTTGTGAGGCATGTATATATACATATATATTTATTTAAATTTTATGCACTGTATATATGAAAATTCATGCACTTTATCAAAAAAGCAAATATGTATTCTATCTATAATTGAAAATTGAATTTATGAATATAGTTTCAAAGGAATGACAATTTTGTATATAGCTAAAAGTCTGTTAAAACATGTGGAATTTACAGAGGAGAAAATTATTAAAAAGTATTAATTTTAACAAATGAAACCTGATAATTATTAAAAATTAAACTTAGAGATTAAATTATTAAAAATGACAAGTATTAATTGTCGAAAATGATGAATTATTAATATATGTAATTATAAATAAAATCTGTGATTAATAGTGAAAAAAAATGTTTATAGAAAATAGAGGAGAGAAAAGGAAAAATAGAAGAAATTAAAATATTTATTCGCATTAAAGTTCAGTATGAATTAAAAAAAAAATCAATTAGCAACTGTAGCTGTAATAATGAGGCGAAAATACAACTAATAATAACAGGAAGAAGATGAATCACTATACAATAAGCGAATAATATTTTATAATTAATAATTACAATTTATCGTAATTCGTAATATTTTAATTAAAAAATAGTTTTATCTTATTTTGTCGCTTACTTTGCCAGGTGATAATGACAATATTAGCCAATATTTTAAACACACTACTTATAAACGCGCTTTTGTGGATAAGACTTGGTGGACTGATTAGTTTATTATCAGAGGTGCTAGTGTGAGCTTCCTCGAAAATTTAACCACAGCACTGTCAAGAGTGAAAAGTTCAGTTGAAAAATAAATCATCGCAAAAAAGAAAAAATTGTTGCAATAAGTGAAAAAAAGCGTTTTTTATATTTATTATCATTTTAATGTATTAATTTCTTTTTTTTTTGTTTTTTGAACTAGTTTTTATCTTTTTCTTATTTAACTTTTAAATTGTTGTTGAATTAATACATAAGTTTCCTTTAGCAGCAAAATGATGTTAAAGGGCAAAAATAGTTTAAGAGAAAAATTATTTTTCGGAGTTCTATTATTCTTGTTATGTACTCAAGAAGGTGAGTTTGAATATGAGAAAAGTTATTTCTTACAAAATGATTCTTCACCACTTTTCTGACCCATTTTTTAATCATTTTGGCACTTTCCTACTTTCTCCTTTTTTTTACCCATTTTGGTACTTTCCTACTTTTTTCTTTCCTCTTTTTTTTGTCTTTTACAATGATTTTTCTTTTTTTTTCCGCATGTTTGGCTTCTTTCTTCATTTTCTTCACATGATATAAAATATAGTAGTTTTATTTACAGTTACTGAGAAGTGAACTATTTTTTTTAGGTTTCAGTTTAAAATGCATGGTTTGTAGTATTGATGCATCAGGAAAATGTATTGAAAAAGAGAAGGTATGCAGTAGTGGGACAGCAACAACAACGGAAGCAACTATTACTACTGAGGGTATAACGACAACTCCTGGAGAAGCAACTTCGACTCCAGGATTAAGTTCAACTTCTAGTTCAGGATCAAGTACGACGGAGATAACAACTTCCAGTCAAGGATCTAGTACAACAGAAGAAACAAAATCTACCACTGCATCGAGTTCAACTCAAGACCCAACATCTACTTCTGGATCCACAACAACAGATGGATCAACAACAACAGATGGAGTAATATCTAGTTCTGAATCTACAACGACAACAAAGGAACCAACAACAACAGATGGAGTAATATCTAGTTCTGAATCTACAACGACAACAAAGGAACCAACAACAACAGATGGAGTAACATCTAGTTCTGAATATACAACGACAACAGAGGAACCAACAACAACAGATGGAGTAACATCTAGTTCTGAATCTACAACGACAACAGAGGAACCAACAACAACAGAAGAATCAAGTACAACAGATGAGACAACCACAACAGATGAATCAACAACAACAGATGGAGTAACATCTAGTTCTGAATCTACAACGACAACAGAGGAACCAACAACAACAGATGGAGTAACATCTGGTTCTGAATCTACAACGACAACAGAGGAACCAACAACAACAGATGGAGTAACATCTGGTTCTGAATCTACAACGACAACAGAGGAACCAACAACAACAGATGGAGTAACATCTGGTTCTGAATCTACAACGACAACAGAGGAACCAACAACAACAGATGGAGTAACATCTGGTTCTGAATCTACAACGACAACAGAGGAACCAACAACAACAGATGGAGTAACATCTAGTTCTGAATCTACAACGACAACAGAGGAACCAACAACAACAGAAGAATCAAGTACAACAGATGAGACAACCACAACAGATGAATCAACAACGATAACCACCACAATTTCTACTGTTGGACCAGTGAAATCGTTAATAAATAAACTCGCCAATCCGCTTACGGCCCTGAATCGTCAAAGTCGTTACGTCCGATCCATATTTCGTGCCAAGGATGGATTTTCCTGTTACAAAATAGTTGACAAAGGTATTAAAATTATAACATCTTTATTTCTCATAATTTCACATCGTCCTATTAAGACCATGCTTCATTTTCAATAGTAGTGTTATTTTTAGTTACCAAACTGATAAATAACAATCGAATAAAACTAAATGGTAAATCTAAAATTCGGGTAAATCTTCTAAAACCTAGTCGCACAATTCGAAATGCCACAACAAAAATGGAATATTTAAAACATTTTTCGATTACTATGGGTAAAAAACAAAAAAAAAATCTTTTTGACTTGGTACTTCCGAAAACAAAATTTTACGTCTTTCACTTGTCTCAGTCTAATTAATCTGTTAGTCAATTTTCCATCATTGTTTCTATCAGTCGATTTTTTCTTTTAGGTTATTACTTCATTAATTGATTTTCATAATCACTATGTATATTCGTTTTGTTTCTTCAGGACAAATTTTTATTTCCTGTTCACCAAACTAAGAATTTAAAAAAAAATCAAATTCATTTAATTCTCATTTCTTCTTTTTCTGCTTTTTACAGACAACAAAATAATGGAAAAAGGTTGTGCAAAAGAAGAGCAGCCAAAATGTAACGAAGCAAATAAAGATCTGTGTACTCAGTGCGATGAAGATGGTTGTAACTCATCAGCTATAATGAAAATTAGTTTCATTTCAATTCTAGTACCACTCTTTTTTCTCTTTATTGCCATTTAAATAAATCCATTCAATTATCGGCATAATTATTCTTTTGATGAAATAATACCATTTAGCGAAAAAATTAATACACTAAAAGATCGTTAGAAATCTTGGGAGTTAAGAGTGAGAAAAAATACATATATATATTATTAGTAATACTACAGTAATATTCGGAACATTGCAGTAATATTACAAATACTATACAGAAATATTGCAAATACTACAGAAATATTACATTTCATATACATTCTGCGTTGCTAAATGTTACAATCGACTAATGGAATATGTAATTTTGCAAAGAGATACCAAAAAAAAATTATTTACGCCAATAAATTATTTAGAGACTATTAAGTATCATTTTTACAAACATTTAAAATGCATTACAAATATCTTACAATTTAAAAGTTAACCATTCAAATAGCTAGCAATAATTATTCATTTATTTCTATTGATAAAATAAGTATTCGTCATCATTGAGAGAAAAATGAGTGCGCGTAAAGTTTTTTTAATAGGGAACAATTTTTTTTTTTTTTTAAATTGCATAATTTTTATGTATGGATATAATTATTAGATGAGTGTGTAAATGAGTTAATAATGTATGTTCAACATTAAAATTTCAAATATGTGTAAAAAATAATTGATGATCACAAAGTATTTATTTTCATATATTACTGTATTCGTATAAAAATATATTGATCAAAAAATCATTAAATATAGAGTGCAGATTTTTTATTTTTCTCCAAATTGTAAATCATTTTATCCAAAATATTAGAAATTGTTATTCTTATTTTTTCAGTTTCATTTCAATAGATTTTTTTTTTTAATTTAATTTCTTTTTCACTTTTACTTTCATTTCGATAGATATACATTTTTTTCATTTGGATAGATTTACATTTTTTATTTTTACTTTAATTTCAATTTAATTCAACAACGTGTAAATGAAAATTTATTATAAAAATATAATAAAAAAACAATAAATACACTGCCATTTGTTTTTTTTTCCTAAAAAGAAGAGAAGAAGAGGCAAAATAAAAATTGTCACTCCAACCGCAAATCACGATAAATTAACAAAAATTGATATTAAATTTGTCACTTTCAGAAGCCGCAAGAGCTTAAACTGCTTTGACACGTATATCGTCGAGTGAAGATCCGTCAGTCATTTCACTCGAGTTACGCCTCCGGTTATACGAATCTCTGTTCGCTTAATTGGTTCGGTTATGCCCCTCGCAAAGCTTTGATCATTTCAGATCCCACCTATATCCAAACTCCCTTTCACTTTGGATTAAGGGATTTTTCGCTCAAGTGGCAGATTTTATACCATATCACTTATAAAGAATTTCTCCCATCAAAGTACCAATATAATGGTCAATTGATTTTGTTCTTTGATTAAAAAAAAAAAAAAAAAAAAAAATTCTTTATCAAGAAAAAAAAATTATTTCTATTTCTACATTTTCTACACATTTTTTAGGAAAACGTTCTGGAAATTATAATCGTTGCTATGAAATTTGTAATTAAATTAAAATTAATTATATTACTTTTTGTATTTTTTCATTCATTCCGTCCGCAGTTTGAAGTTACTTTTTATTAAGTATATTTTATTTAAAATATTTTTTTTCAACTTCATTCTTTCGATTTTTTGACAAATCGAAAATATGCAGGTATTTTTTTCTGATTCATGATAAAATAATATTAAAAATTAGAAAATTTAAAAAAAAATGCTAATTAACAAATGAAATTATTATTATTTTTCTATAGGAATTAAGATTTTCAAAAAACTTTACGAGAATTGAATTATTTAAATACAAAAGTAAATTATTTATTGAATAATTGAATGTTGAAAATTTTTAAAATTAATCTACTGAAAATCATTGAATTTTTGCAAAGTATTTATAAAAAAATTTGAAAATAATTGAATTCATTTCAAGAATTTTATAAACTTTTTTTTTTAATAATTGAATTCTTTCGAGAAAATGTAATTAAAATTGTACTGAAAATATACTAATCCTTAGCAATAAGATTTTTATTAAAATTTTTAAAAATAATTGACTTGTTTTTAAGAATTTATTTCAATATTCTTGAAAATAATGGAGTTTTTTTTAAATAATTTTTATACTGAAAATTTTGAAAGTAATTCAATTTTATGAAGAATTCAACTATTTTCAATAATTGTAATAAAAATTCTTTGCAAAAAGTCAATTTATAAATAATAAAAATCTTCGTAAAAAATTCAATTATTTTTATATAAATAATAAAATTCTTATCAAGATTTTACTTATTTTCAATAGAAATTTAAAATTGATTTCATCGAAAATATCAATTATTTTTAAAAAATCTTGTGAAAATTCTCCAAATAAATTCAATTATTTTAAAAAATTTAATTTTTCACAGCAGTTCAATTATTTAAAAAACTTTTAATAAAATTCAATTCAAGAATTTAATTATTTTCATAAATAATGTAATTTTTGCTGAAATTCAATTATTTTAAATACAATTTTAATTGCATTTCAGGAAAAATTAAATTTTTTAAAACATTTTTTAAAATTTTTTTGTAAGAATTCAATTATTTTAATAAATAGAAAATTTTAATACGCAATTTTAGGCTTCCGTTTCCGGTACCGTTGAGTTGTGCACGCGTTTGTAAAGGTTTAAGAGTTTTTGGCAAAATTTTGAGTATTTTACTGAAGGGTGGGTAGTGTAGTGTTTGAGATAACAAAGGAAAGAGTGGTGGTGAAAGTAAAAAGAGTGTATGTGTGCGAGTGGTTAAGTGTGAGTGATAAAAAAGGTAAAAATAGAGAAGTGAATGTTGTGAGGTTAGGTTGCTTGAAGTGAGAGAAAAGAGAGAGAGAGACATTGGGAAATATTGAATGATAAGGTAGATTTCTGGAATGGCTGAATTTGATTCAAGTAGTGTGCGAGAGACTGAGAAAAAGGCGCCAATATTTAAAAGAGGGTTTGGGAAGAATGGAAAGGTGATGACGTGTGAAGACTGTATGGACTTGATGGAGTTAGTGGAAATGTTGAATGAGGCAATGGAAGAGCGTTTTGTGAGAGTGAGAAAGAATTTTGTAACGGTGTGTGAATTAGGTGATGAGAGGGGTAAAGAAATTGATGAATTAGATGAGGAAATGGAAAGGATGCAGGAAAAGTGGAAAAGGTGGGCGAGTGAGTTGGAAGGTATGAGAGAAAGAGTGGATGATTTGGAAAAATTTATTTTAGAGAAGAAGGAAGAGGATAAGAAAATGGAGGTTATGTTGAAAAAGGGGGTAAAAATGTGTAGTGAGGGAAGTGAAAGTGTATATTATGAACAAAAGGTGAATGAGCTGGAAAGAAGAGTGGAATGGATGGAAAAGGATAAAAGAAAAAGAAATATAATTATTAGGGGTATGAATGCAGGTTTAAGTGAAGGAAGAAGAGAGGTGGGGAGACTGGCTGAAAGGATAGGGGTGAAAATTAATATTAGGCAGATGAAAGCGATGAGTATGGATGCGAATGGAATTCCGAGGATGTGGTTAGTAGAACTGGGAAGTGAGGAGGAGAAAGAGGAGGTTATGAGGATGAAAGGAAGGTTGAAAGGATGTGTTGAGAGAATAGATGAGGATAGAACGTGGAGGGAAAGGAGAATAAGATGGTTACTGGGAGAGAAGGCATGGATCGAAAGAAGGAATGGAAGAGAAGTAAGAATGGGTAGGGAATGTGTGTGGGTGGATGGGGTAAAATGGTGCGTGAGAGAAGGTAATGGACGAGTGCTTGAGGTTGGAATAGATGATCGGGTGAATGGGGAGAAATGAAGAAGGACAGGAAGGAAGATGGAGGTTTAGGATTTAAAGGGGTGGGGCGTTAATGGGGAATCAGTCAGTATGGACAAAGGGAACTGGAAACGGAAGCCCTGGCACTGGCGAATTTTGAGTGGATGAGTGTGATGAGAATAGGTTAAGTTGCGTGTTGATTAAGTTGTTGATGTGGAATAAGAGCGACGTTATAGGTTAAGAAGTTTTGTACATATAGAATAAGTTGATTTGTAAATGTATCTGGGAGTCTCGAACCCTGCCTATTGCAGGGAGAGTAAATAAACACACACTAATACGCAATTTTAATAAAATTCTTCTAAAAAATTTATTTACTTTTTTAAATTTGGCAAAAATTCAATTATTTGCAGAAATAATTAATTTTTTCGCAGAAATTCAATTATTAAAAAAAGTTTTAATAAAATTCTATTCAAGAATTCCATTATTTTCAGAAATAATTAAATTATCGATGTCCTGAAAATCATTGAATTCTTATAAAGAATTTATAATTGTATTAAATTGTATTACAAAATAATTGAATAATCCTGTGAAAAATATCATTATTTTGGAAAATAATTGAAGTCTTGCAACTAATTTTTATTACATTTCTTTTAAATAATTGAATTCCTGGGAAATTTTTATTATTTATGATAATAATTAAATGCTGGCGTACATTTTTATTAAAATTGTTTTTTAATAATTGAATTCTTTTGGGTAATTTTGATTAAAATAGTAGATATTGAAAATCATTGAAATGAAGAAATTTTTTGAAAATAATTTACGTTTCGAAGAAGAATTTTTTTATTTATAAAAATAATAACTGTAATTTTGACGAGAATTTTTAAAAAATTTTTGAATATAATTGAATTTCTGTGAAGAATTTTATTACTTTTTGAAAAAAATTGAATTCTTGTCATGAATATTGTTCATTACTTATGTAAATAATTAACTTTTAAGAAGAATTTTATTATTTTTGAAAATAATCGAATTTTTGTGATGAATATTGTTAATTATTATTTAAATATTTAAATTTTGCAACGAATTTTATTAAAATTCCTGTAAATAATTGAATTTCGGCGAAGAATTTTGATATAATATAGAAATAATTGAATTTTTAACATTTTTTAAATTATCAAAGTTCTTTAAAATTTTTCTCGAGAAAAATATAATTATTTTTGCAATTTTTATTAAAATTCGTCGAAAAAATTTATTTGTTTAAAAATTTGTTAATAAAATTCTTTATGAGAATTCAATTTTCAGAAACATTCATATTTATTTAATAATTGTTTTATTTTCATATTTGAATAATTGAATTCTCGTAGAATTTTCTGATAAAAAATTTTTTTTATTTGATTTTTAGTTAAAATTTTAGATGATAATTGAATTTGAAAAAGTTTAATTGAATGTTTTTGAAAAATTATTTAAATTTTTTATTTTTTAAATAATGAAGAATTTATTTATTATTATTTATTATTAATTGAAGAATTTCTGAATAGTATTAAAAATTTCGTAACATTGAATTGTAAACAAATGAATTTGAAAATTCTCTGAAAGACCTTTTGCAAAAATTATTTTTAAAAAATTAATAATGATTCATTTTTTGTTTTGAAGAATTTTCATAAAATTTATGAAATTCATCATGTTTCTCGAAGAATTTGCTTTAAATTGTATTTATAAAATTACTTGAAATCCTGTGAAGAATATTATTTTATTTATGAAAATAATTGAATTTCGCAACGAATTTTATTACATTTCTTTTAAATAATTGATATCCTGTGAAGAATTTTATTATTGTTGCAACAATAATAAAATTCATGAATAATAAATAATAATTGTATTCTAACGACTATATTTCATTACATTTTCTGATATAATTGAATTGATGTGAAAAATTGTATTATAAAAATAATTGAATTTGTGCGAAGGATTTTACTAAAATTTTTAGAAATAATTTAATTTTTCTTTTTTGAAAAATTTTATAAAAATTTAAATTAATACAAAACATGAAGTTTTAAAAAAATTTTTTTTTTATTTAGTTCATTTTTACAGAGCCAATAATAAATGAAAATCGAATTAAAATAAGAAATGAAATTTCAAGAAAGATTAAAATTTTGCCACTCTAATTTGATAGAATTCAAGGACGCGGATCTAATCTGAAATGAAACTCTGGGTGTAATCCTCTGGCCCTTTTATTGGTGTAGCTTGCAGTCAGGAAGTTGAGTACCTTCTGTACACGGAGAGAAGGTTGAACGTAAAATCACGGTGTGATCAGAGTCTTAGGCGATGAATGGAAACTCATCATAATTTTCTACAAGATGTAGCGCTCTCTGACGGTTACTGTCACTGCCACTTGCGATTCGTAAATGGAAAAACTCGGTGAAATCACTCAGATTTACCGTGAACTTTCCCCCTCTTTTAACCTTCTGAATTAGACACTGTCTTTTACGGTTCAAATTTCTCTCCGTGTATATACTATAAAGTTTCAAGTGCAGTTCAGGCACTGGTATATATATGTATATATCTTTAAAATTGAAACCCATTTAGTCTCCTATATACGTATGTATGGGTGTATGGGTGTATAACAGATTAGTAAAGAGGGAATGGGGGAGAGGGAGGGGGAAATTAATTACAATAATTCAACTGCTGAGTCAAACGTTCCGTGTGTCTATGAGCGAGTTGACTTTAGGACATCAAAGCCAAAGAGACTTGCCAGCAGGTTAGTCTTTCTACCGGAACCGGAAGGGGATAACAACGAGGACTAACCTGAAATTACTCCCAAAACGTCTGAAACTCCCTTGGAATCCGTAAGGCGTTTACAATCCAACGATTACCCAGTTTCCTTCAAGTCTCAAGTCCTAACTCTCTTTATCCAATATATATGTAATCATTATATTCATTATTATTATAATTCTTCTATTAAACTTTATTCATTATTTTCATTTATGGGTATAATAAAATCGTTGTATGCAAAATTATTTCTTCTAAAATTTAATTTAATTTAGTTAAATTATAATTTGATTAAACTCGGTTAAATTTTCATTTAACAAAATTTCTTTTTAAATAACTTGAATCTTGAACAACTATCATAAAATAAATAAATTATTTAATATGAATAATTTTACTTAAATATTTCAAAATTCATTCAATTTTAAAAGAGTTGCATTTACAATTTTCATGAATAAATGAACTTCAAATGGTTTCAATGTGAAATTTTAAAAAATTTCAATGTTAAATGAATTTAATATTAGAAATTTTAATGAACTTAGATTTTTGAAAAATTTTAATAATTCAAAACACTTCTAATTTAATTAATTATTAATAATAATGGATTTATAGAAGAATTTTAGTTAAAAACACTAAAAACAAATCCAAGACTTTCTCATTTTTGATGAGAATGTAAAAATTGAATTTTGCAGAAGTTACAAATAATTGCAGAAATTCATAATTATATATTCAAAAGTAAAAAAATTCTACACAGAATAATTCAATTACCCTTTAAAAATAATAAAATTCTTCTCCGAAATTCAATTATTTTCATAAATTATAAAAATAAACTCAAAAGGTTTTAAAACTTGAAATATTAGAAAATTTCAATTTTTAATGAATTTAATTAGAAATTTTAAAGAACTTTGATAATTTAAAAATGTTAAAAATTCAATTATCTCTATAAATAGCAAAATTCTTCGCCGAAATTCAATTATTTACAGGAATTTTAATAAAATTCGTTGCAAAATTTAAATATTTAAATAATAATTAACAATATTCATCACAAAAATTCGATTATTTTCAAAAATAATAAAATTCTTCACAAAAGTTAATTATTTACATAAGTAATGAACAATATTCATGACAAGAATTCAATTTTTTTGAAAAGTAATAAAATTCTTCACAGAAATTCAATTATATTCAAAAATTTAAAAAAAATTCTCGTCAAAATCCCAGTTATTATTTTTATAAATAAAAAAATTCTTCTTTGAAACTAAATTATTTTCAAAAAATTTCCTCATATCAATGATTTTCAATATCTACTATTTTAATCAAAATTACCCAAAAGAATTCAATTATTCAAAAACAATTTTAATGAAAATGTACGCCAGCATTTAATTATTATCATAAATAATAAAAATTTCCCAGGAATTCAATTATTTAAAAGAAATTTAATAAAAATTAGTTGCAACACTTCAATTATTTTTCAAAATAATGATATTCTTCACAGGATTATTCAATTACTTGTAATACAATTTAATACAATTATAAATTCTTTATAAAAATTCAATGATTTTCAGAACGTCGACAATTTAATTATTTCTGAAAATAATGGAATTCTTGAATAGAATTTTATTAAAACTTTTTTTAATAATTGAATTCCTGCGAAAAAATTAATTATTTCTGCAAATAATTGAATTTTTGCCAAATTTATAAAAGTAAATGAATTTTTTAGAAGAATTTTATTAAAATTGCGTATTAAAATTTTCTATTTATTAAAATAATTGAATTCTTACAAAGAATATTAAAAAAATGTTTAAAAATAATTTAATTTTCCCTGGAATTCAATTAAAATTGTATGTAAATTTTAAAATAATTGAATTTCAGCAAAAATTACATTATTTATGAAAATAATTAAATTCTTGAATTGAATTTTATTGAAAGCTTTTTAAATAATTGAACTGCTGTGAAAAATTCAATTTTTCAAAATAATTGAATTTATTTGGAGAATTTTCACAAGATTTTTAAAAATAATTGAAATTTTCGAAGAAATCAATTAAAATTTCTATTGAAAATAAGTAAAATCTTGATAAGAATTTTATTATTTATATAAAAATAATTGAATTTTTTACCAAGATTTTTATTATTTATATATTGACTTTTTGCAAAGAATTTTTATTACAATATTATTGAAAATAGTTGAATTCTTCATAAAATTGAATTACTTTCAAAATTTTCAGTATAAAAATTATTAAAAAAAAACTCCATTATTTTCAAGAATATTGAAATAAATTCTTAAAAACAAGACAATTATTTTTAAAAATTTTAATAAAAATCTTGCTAAGAATTAGTATATTTTCAGTACAATTTTAATTACATTTTCTCGAAAGAATTCAATTATTAAAAAAAATGATGATATAATTCTTGAAATGAATTCAATTATTTTCAAATTTTTTTATAAATACTTTGCAAAAATGCAATGATTTTCAGTAGATTAATTTTAAAATTTTCAACATTTAAAAAGAGAAATTATTTAAAAAGTATAATAATACAATTTTAAGTAAATTCTTCGAAAAATGTAATTAATTTCAAAAACTTTATTAACATTCTTCGACAGAAATAAATGAACAATTATCAATTATTTTTAATAATTTTTGCAAAAGATTCTAGAGAATTTTCAACAAATCCATTTATTTACAATTCAATTTTAGGAAATTTTGATTTTTTGGAAATTATTCAATTAAATATTTAGAAAATAAAAACCCAGGTGGAAAAATTCGCGTGAGTTTCTCACGTGAGACTCGCGTGAGTATCTCACGTGAGATTCGCGTGAGATTCGCGTGAGTATCACAAAAAATTTGCTTGAGTATCACATGAGTATCTCACCCTACAGACTTACGCGAATTTGTGCCGATATTGCATAGCAATATTGCAAAAATTTCCGAACAATGTACACACAACATTGACTCAACATTAATTATGTTGACGCAACATTGGCAGGTTATCAGGTTAATAAGGAATTTATTAGGCCATGCGGCCTACTTTTGACCTGTATATAAAAATTGTCCAAAATTGGTATAAATAAACACTTATCGTAACGGTTCTTTATGGTGCCCATATAGGTCCTTCTTTTGCCTGGTAGGTAAAAAAGTAGGTCATATTTTGCCTTTTGGGAGAGGGGACCATTATAGAATCTTAGGCAGTTATAATATATAAAAGACAAATAATATATAAAAGTTAAAACTTAAGTCAAATTAGAGCTACAAAATATTGTCGCGCCAGAGTCAGGGATTTTAAGGGCCCCTCTTGAGGGCCGTCACGTTACGTCAAAATGTAGGTAATGTTGACCTACTTTTTACCCACAGGTCAAAAAGAGGTCCCATCAGAGCTTTTTAAAGGGTCGTTACCATAGGTCAAAATTGAGGTCACATTTGACCTATTTTTTAACCTACATGTAAAAAAGGGTTCCTATGAGGGCTCTCTATGAAGTCAATAAAGTTGGTATAAAATCATCTATTTTCATACCAAATGATTTTTATTTCATCTATTTTTTATCATTATTTAATTTTCATGATCTATTTTTACAAAGTTCGATTAACCATGTCAAAATAGTTACGAATAATTAAAAAATAGGAATCCCCATCCATGTCAAAACTCTGGTTTAAAAAACACAAATTTCTTTACCCAGGCCCAACATGGAAAATAGTTATAAGCTATTTA
Source organism: Leptopilina heterotoma (assembly GCF_015476425.1). NCBI lineage: Eukaryota > Metazoa > Arthropoda > Insecta > Hymenoptera > Figitidae > Leptopilina > Leptopilina heterotoma. The sequence continues at coordinate 411,746 of NW_025111040.1, forward strand.
AAAATTGTAGAAATCCTCTTCCATGCCAAAATTCCAGCTTAGAAAACACTGTCTCTCCCGAGACACAACCATGGCAAAATAGCTCAAAAATAGTTGTAAACTATGGGGGTGAGGGTGAATAAAATGTAAACGTGAACTAATAGTGAAAGTGATATTGAGGATCGAGTTAAAATGAGGGTAAATTAAATGTAAGTGTGAAGTAATAGTGAAAGTGAGAGTAAAATGAAATTTAGGATGGAGTTAAAACAAAAGTGAATTAAATGTAAGTAGGCGTGAAAAGAAAGTGAGGGTGAATTAAATGTAAGTGTGAAGCGATAGTGAAAGTAAGAGTAAAGTGAAATTGAGGATGCAGTTAAAGTTAGGGTAAATAAAATGCGAGTGTGAAGTCAAAATAAGAGTGAGTGTATAGAGAAAGTGAGGGTGAATTAAATGTAAGTGAGTAAAAGTGAGTAAGTAAAGTTGAAGTAAGAATAAGAACGAAGTTAAAGTGATGTTAAATTAAATGTAAGTGAGAAATGATATTAAAAGTGAGAGTAAAGTTAAATTAACTTTGGAGTTAAAGTGAGGGTTAATTAAATGTAAGTGTGAAGAAAAAGTGAAGGTGAATTAAATGTAAGTGTGAAGTGATAGTGAAAGTGAGAGTATAGTGAAATTAAGGATGGGTTTAAAGTGAGGGTGAATTAAATGTAAGTGTAATGTTAAAGTAAAATTGAGGATAAAGTTGAAAATGATAGTGAATTAATTGTAAGTGCGAAGTGATAGTAAAAATGAGAATAAAGCGAAATTGAGGATGGGTTTAAAGTGAGGGTGAATCAAATGTAAGTGTAAAGTGAAAAAAAGAGTGAGTGTAAAGAGAAAGTTAGGGTGAATTAAATTTAAGAGAGTAAAAGTGAGTGTAGTTCAAGTAAGAATTAGAATCAAGTTAAAGTGAGGGAGAATTAAATGTAAAGGTGAAGTAAAATTGAGAGTGAGTGTGAAGCGAAAGAGAGAGTGAATTAAATGTACGTGAGTAAAGTTCAAGTAAGAATGACAATGAAGTTCAAGTGAAGTACAATTGCGAGTGAACTAAATGTAAGTAAGTGAAGTTGCAGTAAGAATGAGGACGAAATTAAATTGAGGGTGAATTATATGTAAGTGTGAAGTGAAAATGAGAGTGAGTGTGAAGAGAAAGTGATGGTGAATTAAATGTAAGTGAGTGAAGTTCAAGTAAGAATGGCAATGAAATAAATGTAAGTAAGTGAAGTGGAAGTAAGAATGAGGACGAAATTAAATTGAGGGTGAATTATATGTAAGTGTGAAGTGAAAATGAGAGTGAGTGTGAAGAGAAAGTGCGGGTGAATTCAATGTAAGTGAGTAAAGTTCAAGTAAGAATGGCAATGAAGTTCAAGTGAAGTACAAATGCGAGTGAACTACATGTAAGTAAGTGAAGTGGAAGTAAGAATGAGGACGAAATTAAATTGAGGGTGAATTATATGTAAGTGTGAAGTGAAAATGAGAGTGAGTGTGAAGAGAAAGTGATGGTGAATTAAATGTAAGTGAGTGAAGTTCAAGTAAGAATGGCAATGAAATCAATGTAAGTAAGTGAAGTGGAAGTAAGAATGAGGACGAAATTAAATTGAGGGTGAATTACATGTAAATGTGAAGTGAAAATGAGAGTGAGTGTGAAGAGAAAGTGATGGTGAATTAAATGTAAGTGAGTGAAGTTCAAGTAAGAATGGCAATGAAATAAATGTAAGTAAGTGAAGTGGAAGTAAGAATGAGGACGAAATTAAATTGAGGGTGAATTATATGTAAGTGTGAAGTGAAAATAAGAGTGAGTGTGAAGAGAAAGTGCGGGTGAATTCAATGTAAGTGAGTAAAGTTCAAGTAAGAATGGCAATGAAGTTCAAGTGAAGTACAAATGCGAGAGAACTACATGTAAGTAAGTCAAGTGGAAGTAAGAATGAGGACGAAATTAAATTGAGGGTGAATTATATGTAAGTGTGAAGTGAAAATGAGAGTGAGTGTGAAGAGAAAGTGATGGTGAATTAAATGTAAGTGAGTGAAGTTCAAGTAAGAATGGCAATGAAATCAATGTAAGTAAGTGAAGTGGAAGTAAGAATGAGGACGAAATTAAATTGAGGGTGAATTATATGTAAATGTGAAGTGAAAATGAGAGTGAGTGTGAAGAGAAAGTGCGGGTGAATTCAATGTAAGTGAGTAAAGTTCAAGTAAGAATGGCAATGAAGTTCAAGTGAAGTACAAATGCGAGTGAACTACATGTAAGTAAGTGAAGTGGAAGTAAGAATGAGGACGAAATTAAATTGAGGGTGAATTATATGTAAATGTGAAGTGAAAATGAGAGTGAGTGTGAAGAGAAAGTGATGGTGAATTAAATGTAAGTGAGTGAAGTTCAAGTAAGAATGGCAATGAAATAAATGTAAGTAAGTGAAGTGGAAGTAAGAATGAGGACGAAATTAAATTGAGGGTGAATTATATGTAAGTGTGAAGTGAAAATGAGAGTGAGTGTGAAGAGAAAGTGATGGTGAATTAAATGTAAGTGAGTAAAGTTCAAGTAAGAATGGCAATGAAATCAATGTAAGTAAGTGAAGTGGAAGTAAGAATGAGGACGAAATTAAATTGAGGGTGAATTATATGTAAGTGTGAAGTGAAAATGAGAGTGTGTGTGAAGAGAAAGTGATGGTGAATTAAATGTAAGTGAGTGAAGTTCAAGTAAGAATGGCAATGAAATCAATGTAAGTAAGTGAAGTGGAAGTAAGAATGAGGACGAAATTAAATTGAGGGTGAATTATATGTAAGTGTGAAGTGAAAATGAGAGTGAGTGTGAAGAGAAAGTGATGGTGAATTAAATGTAAGAGAGTGAAGTTCAAGTTAGAATGGCAATGAAATCAATGTAAGTAAGTGAAGTGGAAGTAAGAATGAGGACGAAATTAAATTGAGGGTGAATTATATGTAAATGTGAAGTGAAAATGAGAGTGAGTGTGAAGAGAAAGTGATGGTGAATTAAATGTAAGTGAGTGAAGTTCAAGTAAGAATGGCAATGAAATAAATGTAAGTAAGTGAAGTGGAAGTAAGAATGAGGACGAAATTAAATTGAGGGTGAATTATATGTAAGTGTGAAGTGAAAATGAGAGTGAGTGTGAAGAGAAAGTGCGGGTGAATTCAATGTAAGTGAGTAAAGTTCAAGTAAGAATGGCAATGAAGTTCAAGTGAAGTACAAATGCGAGTGAACTACATGTAAGTAAGTGAAGTGGAAGTAAGAATGAGGACGAAATTAAATTGAGGGTGAATTATATGTAAATGTGAAGTGAAAATGAGAGTGAGTGTGAAGAGAAAGTGATGGTGAATTAAATGTAAGTGAGTGAAGTTCAAGTAAGAATGGCAATGAAATCAATGTAAGTAAGTGAAGTGGAAGTAAGAATGAGGACGAAATTAAATTGAGGGTGAATTATATGTAAATGTGAAGTGAAAATGAGAGTGAGTGTGAAGAGAAAGTGATGGTGAATTAAATGTAAGTGAGTGAAGTTCAAGTAAGAATGGCAATGAAATAAATGTAAGTAAGTGAAGTGGAAGTAAGAATGAGGACGAAATTAAATTGAGGGTGAATTATATGTAAATGTGAAGTGAAAATGAGAGTGAGTGTGAAGAGAAAGTGATGGTGAATTAAATGTAAGTGAGTGAAGTTCAAGTAAGAATGGCAATGAAATAAATGTAAGTAAGTGAAGTGGAAGTAAGAATGAGGACGAAATTAAATTGAGGGTGAATTATATGTAAATGTGAAGTGAAAATGAGAGTGAGTGTGAAGAGAAAGTGATGGTGAATTAAATGTAAGTGAGTGAAGTTCAAGTAAGAATGGCAATGAAATAAATGTAAGTAAGTGAAGTGGAAGTAAGAATGAGGACGAAATTAAATTGAGGGTGAATTATATGTAAGTGTGAAGTGAAAATAAGAGTAAGTGTGAAGAGAAAGTGATGGTGAATTAAATGTAAGAGAGTGAAGTTCAAGTTAGAATGGCAATGAAATAAATGTAAGTAAGTGAAGTGGAAGTAAGAATGAGGACGAAATTAAATTGAGGGTGAATTATATGTAAATGTGAAGTGAAAATGAGAGTGAGTGTGAAGAGAAAGTGATGGTGAATTAAATGTAAGTGAGTGAAGTTCAAGTAAGAATGGCAATGAAATAAATGTAAGTAAGTGAAGTGGAAGTAAGAATGAGGACGAAATTAAATTGAGGGTGAATTATATGTAAGTGTGAAGTGAAAATGAGAGTGAGTGTGAAGAGAAAGTGCGGGTGAATTCAATGTAAGTGAGTAAAGTTCAAGTAAGAATGGCAATGAAGTTCAAGTGAAGTACAAATGCGAGTGAACTACATGTAAGTAAGTGAAGTGGAAGTAAGAATGAGGACGAAATTAAATTGAGGGTGAATTATATGTAAATGTGAAGTGAAAATGAGAGTGAGTGTGAAGAGAAAGTGAGGGTGAATTAAATGTAAGTGAGTGAAGTTCAAGTAAGAATGACAATGAAGTTCAAGTGAGGGAGAATTGAATGTAAAGAAGTAAAATTGAAAGTGAGTGTGAATTGAAAGTGAGGGTAAAGTGCAATTGCGAGTGAACTAAATGTAAGTAAGTGAAGTCGAAGTAAGAATGAGGATGAAGGTAAAGTGAGGGTGAATTAAATGTAAGTAAAATTAAAGAAAATGTTAGATTAAGTGAGTTCGCGCAATATTGTCAGACAATATTTAGCTAAAATGTTGTGCTATTATGGTTCTTTAAAGAAGTTAAGCTAAAAATGTAAAAGCCCTGCTAAGGAATAATAAAACTGTTATTTATACGCTTAAAAATGATAAATTTATTAAACAAAGTAGTTACAGCAGTCTGTTTTTTAGGTTTTTTGTTTCAAAAATAGTCAAAATAAACTTAGATAAACTTGACTTTTAAAAATTATTAATTTATTAGCATACGCACAACAATAACAGTTTCGAAACCTTTTTAATAACGAATAAATTTTACGTAGTACAAATACTTTCTATTTATGTTCCATTTCATTTGGGAGAAAGCTTACATAATTCTTTATAAAAACGAGTTTTCCACTTATTTGTGCTACAGGTAGAGCATGTATACAACAGGAATTTCGAACCGGAATGAAAATGTCGTTAAAACGCAGATCAAGCTCTGAGTTATTGATTTGCAGATGTGGATTATAATCAAATGAACGTAAAAGCTCTTGAACCATTGCATAAATAACATTGTCAATTTTTATGAAGAATTTTATGTTGCCGAAATTTTGACGATTGTTCCAGTGAATACAATAGTTAACTCGTTTTGTTTCTTTAGCGTAAAGAATGGAAGTATACTTTTGATTTTTTACTTTATATCTTCGATAAATTGATTTGACTTTATTTTTCAGTTGATCTTCTGAATATCCGGTAGCATTTCTTAAGGCAGCAAGATGTGTTTCCATTAATTCAAAATCTACTTTAGCTCCAAGTGTAGTTCCAATAGAGTCGTTATCTTTAAGTCGTAAATCCATTAAATTTTCAATGAACCTGAGAGCATTTCGAAAATTCATAGTATTTGCTAACTCCACTTCTAAATTTTTCGTTCCATGTGCCATACGTACAAGATATCCATTTCCATCTTCAAACGGGAAAGCCGACCAAGACCACAAAGGTCCCCACATTTTGACGTGTCTAGCCAGGTGCAATAGCTGATGAACATTATAAGTACATTTTTCAATTCCGTACAAGTCTTCAACTTGATCTACGAACAAATACAAATATGTGTCGGCTAAGTTAATCTTTTCACTGTTGATCTCTGATTGTAACAGAATGTGAATAGCTCTTACAAGCAGCAAGAAATGGTCATAATATTTTTTTTCCAGTTTATTTTTCAGAAGAATCGGTCCATAGAAAAGAAGAAAGGCTCTTAATTCTGAAGCTTTCCAGTGTTTTATAACTTCTAGCGATCTTGGCGTCCGCGTAACATTATCCTCAGGTTTAATATCAGACATAAGTAAGTTAATTTCTTCCTTTGTTTTTGGGCTGATGTAAAAAGCTTTATCTTTATTACTTGTATTGAACCAAAGAAACAGTAACATTTTCATAACGCCCAAAAGTACAGCGTGCATATAGTCTGGCACGAATCCTTTTGATGGGTCAAAATGTGGAATGAGAAATGTAATCGACGGCCCTTTTATACCTTTTACGTGCTCCTTGCCAGTGAAAATCGCTTTCGTTGCCTGGTTCAATATTCTTTGTTTAGTTCTTAGCGTATATTCCTTATCACTGTTTGGAAAAACTCGTTTACACCCTCTGCCTCTTCCTCTTTGATAATTCTCACCAGGATGCTCACAAGTAGGGCAACTGCATTCACCATTATACTGCATTGTATCCATACCAGCAGCTTTAGCTGGAGCATCCAATGTAGCAACTGGAGCAATCACCTTACTAGTTACAGTTTCACCTGTTTCCTTATTTTTCCAATTAACTCCATTTTCATACATTTGCCTTGTTTCTTCAACAAATGGTTTAAGAAATGATGACATCTCCGGTTTATGCTTGGACTTCTTGTTACTGTAGTATAAAGCAGAAAGAATTTGAAACCTTCTTCTATACCTTGGGTGGACATTTACAATTTGCGCTTGTAAAGCCCAAAGTTGTCCAGTGTCATTATCCGTCGGGATCCCGTCAGCGTTCCAAATTAAACATAAATCATACTTCCCCATAATTACTGTGGCTTTCAAATGCTTGAACTCATGACCAGAAGTTATATCGTAAATAATGTGATCTAGTTGCTGAGAATTGCACTCTTCTTCATATTCATCTATGAAACGTTTCAGATTCCCGACTTCGAATGCATCCTGTATGGCAGTTGTGATACTAAATTGCATAATCAAACCATTTAAATCGGAGTTCGAACAAACGTTGCAGGTTGTGTTTCGTGGGATTAGATCCAATTTACCTATATAATTAAAACATACATCACAGATCCTGTGTCTGATGAATGTTTCAGAGAACGAATGAGGCATTAATTGATTTATAATTTTTAAAACAAAATATCTCGACTTCGGGAAATTACTGGCTCCTGGTGGCAATGTAGATACAATAAGTTGTATTGTCTTGTCCAAAATTTGTTTTGTTCCTGCACTGGAAATATGAATATCCAGTATTTGGCGTAAAACATCCCCATTTGACGTGTCTGTTCCTTCATACAGTGGTAAAAATAGCCATTCACTTGTAAATTCTTTATCTTCGTCGGTGCTAATTTCAAATTCCGAAAGAACAGAATTTGCAAAAGTATTAGAAATGATTGATACACTTGAAGAAACATTAGACAGATCATTCATCCCGGAAAGTGATTCAAAATTACTAATAGACACATTTGCGTTATCGGATAATGGTTGACTATTCGAAGCGGTAGAATCAATCGAAGCAAGAGACAAAATAGCTTCTTGTAAAGCAGCGCTACTATTTGAGCCGGATCTCGATGGTGATAATAAGAGTGAATTAATACTAGTCGAAGCAGGAGAACTAACTAAGACATCCGATGTTGACAAATCATCAATTTCTACAGAAGCTCTATTACTTGAGTTTAATGTCAACGACAATGATGAGGTTGAAAGTTGACCAGTCGAAGAATTGTCAGCTAAATTATCCGATGTTGTTGACCAACTATCTTCTGTGAAACCAGAGCCATTGTCGGGATCCTATAAAAGAAAATGTTTACAGACATATAGTAATCCCAGAAATCAATGTAGCTGCAACTTATACCCAATCATCAGCACACACTTTATTTTTCAACATTTTATGTTGGTTTTACGCAAAAAAATATTACACTTTAAAATTGATTGTCCAAAATACAATGGGTGTTGATAATTGTGTGCTAGTTGGAGCTTCTTTAATAACTATTGCTCTACTTAAAAATATCTTGGTATTTTGATGTTGATGTTTTTGTTAAAACCCCCAAGCAGAAAATCTATTATATTGCGGTACTGACCATCGGATTTTTATTTCCCCAACACTAGCTCGCCAATATTTGGTTCGTTCATACTGGGATGCTATTCTGTAACTTCACTTTACTCTAAATCCACTTCCATTTCACACACACTCTCATTTTCATATCCACATCACCCTTAATTTTATTTCACTCTCAGTTTCGCTTAACACTCACTCTCTCACTTCATCTTTACTTTCATATACATTTTACCCTTTTAATATTTAATTAGTTTCACATTCACTCGTTTTTAGTTCAGAATTATTCTTACTTAGCCAGAACTTTCACTCTCAATTTCACTCACTCACTCACACACCACACCACGTTTTTTTACACATTCTTCACTTTACCCTCACTGCACACTTACAGACTATTACTCTAGCACCACCCTGACTTTCTTACTCACTCTCATTTGAATTATGGGGAAGGAAAAGTAAGGGTAAAGTGAGGGTAAAGTGATAGTGAGCAACAGTCATTTGAAGTTTGAGTGAAAGAGTAAGTTTAGAGAATTAAGAGTGAAAGTGAATGTGAAATGAGTGTGAAAGTTAGGGTGAAGCGAGAGTGAAAGTGTAAGTGAGAATGAAGTAACAGTGAACCAAACTCATTTAAAGTTTGAGTAATAGAGGAAGTAAGTGATGCGAGTAAGTGTAAGTTATTTAAAGATAGAGTATGACACTAAGTTTGAGAAATCGAGAGTTATAGCGAGTGAAATGAGAGTGAGAGGGAAAGTAAGGATAAAGCGAGAGTGAAAGTGTAAGTGAGAATGAGGTAACAGTCTAGGTAAAGTGATAGTGAGCAAATGTCATTTGCAGTTTGAGTGAAAGAGAAAGTAAGAGTGAAGCGAGAGGGAAGCTGAGTCAGAGTGAAGTAAAATTGAGAGTAAATGTATGTTACTTGAATTTAGAGTGAGAGAGTAAGTTTGGGAAATCAAGAGTAAAAGTATGTAAGTAATGAGAGTGAGAGTGAATGTAAGGGTGAAGCGAGAGTGGAAGTGTAAGTGAGAATGAAGTAACAGTAAGGGTGAAGTGATAGAGATAAAAAAACATTTAAAGTTTGAGTGATGCGGGAGAGAAAGTGAGAGTCAGAGTGAAGTAAAAATGAGAGTAAGTGTAAGTTATTTGAAGAAAGAGTGAGAGCGTAAGCTTTGGGACTCGAGAGTTATAGTGAGTGAAATGAGAGTGAATGTGTGAGTAAGAATGAAGTAAAAGTGAGGGTAAAGTGAGAGTGAGCAAAATTTATTTGAAGTTAGAATAAGAATGTAAGAGAGTAAGGGTGAAATAAAAGTGATGTGAAAGACATTTGAAATTAAGAGTGAGAGTAGGAGAAAGTAAGGGTGAAGGTGAGAGTGAGGGAGAGAGTAAAGGGAAATAGAAAAAGAAGTGAGTGAAAGATAAAGTAAGAGTGTTGCGATCGGGAAAGTGTGAGTCAGTGTGAAGTAAAAATGAGTGTAATTGTAAATTATTTGAAGTTGTTGAGTATGTTTAGAGAATCGAAAGTGATAGTGTGTGAAATGAGAGTGAAAGTAAGGATAAAGCGAAAGTGAAAGTGTGAGTGAGAATGAGGTGACAGTCTAGGTAAAGTAATAGTGAGCAAATAGCATTTGCAGTTTGAGTGAAAGTGAAAGTAATGTGATGCGAAAGGAAAACTGTGAGACAGAGTGAAGTAAAATTGAGAGTAAGTGTATGTTATTTTAATTTAGAGTAACAGAGTAAGTTTGGGGAATCAAGAGGGAAAGTATGTGAGGAATGAGAGTGAGAGTGAATGAAAGGGTGAAGCGAGAGTGGAAGTGTAAGTGAGAATGAAATAAGAGTAAGGGTGAAGTGATAGAGATAAAAAATCATTTAAAGTTTGAGTGATGCGAGAGAGAAAGTGTGAGTCAGAGAGAAGTAAAAATGAGAGTAAGTGTAAGTTATTTGAAGAAAAAGTGAGAAAGTAAGCTTAGGGACTCGAGAGTTAAAGTGCGTGTGAAATAAGAATGAATGTGTGTGTAAGAATTAAGTAAAAGTGAGGGTAAAGTAAGAGTGAGCAAAATTTATTTTGAAGTTAGAATAAGAATGTGAGAGAGTAAGGGTAAAATAAAAGTGATGTGAAAGCCATTTGAAGTTAAGAGTGAGAGTAGTAGAAAGTAAGGCTGAAGGTGAGAGTGAGGAAGAAAGTAAGGGGAATAGGAAATGAAATAAGTGAAAGTTATTTAAAGCTAGTGTGTGAATGAGAGAAAAAGTTAACTTGAAACGTATGTGAAATTATGAGTGAAAGGAAAGGAAGAGTAAGGGTGAGGGTATAAAATAAGAGTGATATGAAAGTCATTTGATTTGAAAGTGCGGGTGAATCGAGAGTGAAAGTGATTGTGAAATAAGAGTGTTTCTAACTCCATTTGAAGGTTAAAATGACATTGAGAGAGAAAGTAAGTGATAAGCGAGAATGATAGTGAGGGGAAGTGAGAGTGAAAGTGAAAATGATGTTATCGTCAGGGTGAAATGAGAGGGATAATGTGAGTTAGTGAAAGTGTGAGTGAAATAAGAGTGAGATGAGGGTTAAATAAGAGTGAGACATAGTGAGGCTGAAATAAAAGTCAGTGTGATTTACAGAATAGCATCCCTGTTCAAGAATCTTCATAGTCGATAAAGAAAGTCCCGTTGTTTGAATAATTATTATTATTATTGATAACAATAATAATATTTTTTGAGTTATTGTGAGAGTGGACTCTCAGAATTAAAAATAATATTACTGATTTCGCTGATACTTCGCTTTTAATGAGTGAATGTGATTAAGAATTTATGAAAAATAGTAGCTTCTTGTTTATTTTGCATTGCGACAAGGAGCGAAAAATTATTTAGATTTTAAAAAAATTATTTATAATCAATGAAAATTGATTATAAATTGTATTGTTAATCACATATTATACATATAAAGCATAAAATTACTTACTTCGTCTATAAAGTCCGCATCTTCGTTTTCATCCATGCTTATTTTTGACGGTCTACGTGGATGCAAATCAGTTCCGGAGTTCTTATCCTAAAATTTGTATTAGAACTAAATTATTTTCGTACATAATTAAGTAGTAAGAAGTGTTTGATTTTTATTATTTTTTCCATTTAGGAATAATAACCATAAAAAGAAATTTATTAAAATTTAATTAATTTATTTACTTTTATTTTAATCAAAAAATTTGTTCGTTCCTTTTAATAATAATAATAATAATAATAATAATAATAATAATAATAATAATAATAATAATAATAATAATAATAATAATAATAATAATAATAATAATAATATAAATAATAATAATAATAATAATATCAAAAATAATAATTAATAGTAGTATGATATTTGGCCTCTATGACAAGAATGATCAAAAATTTTATTCTCAAATAATGTAACTATTTAAATTTATAAAAACTAATAATTATAAATTTGTTGCTTATACTTACAATATAAATTATTTACACGTTGGTCTAAAAGTTTTCCACTGATTTATAACAAAGAGAATAAATTTTACTTTGAAGAAGATTCAAATTAAAATCCGTAATCACTTGAACGTTGTTAACATAACGTTTAATTGGTAACCAAGGAAACCAAGGTAACCAAGTGTTTTGTTGTATGTTGTCAAAGATAAAGTTGACATTTTCCAATTTCTTTTTTCGGTCTTTTATTACTTGGTAAAAATGGAACAATATTTATTGGAAGGCGATGGTTATTTTACCATAATTGAAAAAAGTTCAATTGCTGTTGATGAGAATGAAATAGTGGAGTTAAAGGTTGGATCAACTATCAATTATTTGTGGCCAGAGCGTGCACGACACAAAAAAAAGTATTCTGGGAAAATAGTTGGAATCTCAAGTAAGTATTATTTATCTGTTAAAAATCAAACTTCAATTTAATTCCCTGAAATTATATACTATAATTTTTAAGGTTAAAGTCACAATCGTTCACTCATGAAATTTGTAGTTAAGAAATGTTTTCATTGTTTATTTCAGCTAATGAAGCAGATTTGCTAAAATTAAAAACTCAAAAATTACAAGAAGCAACAAGAAGTTTAAAAAGAAAAAGAAACGAAAAATCCACAACAAGCTGTAAAAAAAATCAAGCACTGTCAGATGACAATCCTCAGAAGGTATTTTTATTAATATTATGATTATTACTAGTTTTGATATTGCAATTAAACAAATCTCCATTTTATTATTTCAACGATTCTTTTCTATTATTAAAAATTGTTTTAAATTTTGTTGATACTCATCATAAGTTCATTATTTCTAATAAGAAAGGTGATAAAAAAATTTTATTTTACTGAATTTTATAAGATTATAAAAGAAATTCTAAGTAATTATTAAATATGATTTTCAGAAAATAAATCAGAAACTTCTGCGCAAAGAAGCAAACATTTCTAGTGCAAAGGAGATATTGAAAACTTTGGATATGGATACTTTGGAATGCTCTACATTATCTTATGCACTAAACAATATTAATATTGCTTTACGTTTAGCAAAAGATATAACACCTACCTTGGAAAAAGCTAAAAAGGTAATAAGTATTAATTTTTACTACTCTACAAATCTGAAATAGTACAAGTTCGATCAATTTTTTACATGGTTCAATAATTTACTAAATGATTTAGCACTTTATTTATTATTTATATTTTATTTTAAGCAATTTTTAAAAGTTGATAAATCTATTTTTCAAAAAAATTGACATAAACACATATTCCAAATATTAAAGTCCTTAGAAATAAGTTTATCACTGTCCAATTTAAGGAAGTGAAATTTATTACCAAAGAATTTACAATTTAAAAAATATTTTGGCCTAACCTTGATGATATTTAATTTAAATTTTTTTATTTGAAAAAATTACCAAAACGTTTGAATTTCCTTATTGAAATAGACTTTAATTACAAACAGAGCGTTTTAAATAGAAAAAATATTTAAAAATGAATAATTTATTACAATTTTTCTACATTATCGTTAATTTTAATGGATATGTGAAATTTTTTTGTATGGAAATTGACACGGAAATTCTATTGACAATTTCTTAAAAATTTTCGGCCGAATTTCCTTACGAACTGCGTGGGAAATTCAATCAAATTACGAACGAATTTATTTTGAAAATTTTTTTTTAATTCTGCTCGGAAATTCGTATAGAATTCCGCACGTAATATCAGCTAAAAATTTCCTCAAAAGTTTTTAGCGAAATTTCCATACGAAATTCGTGTGAAATTTGAGCGAATTACGAACGGATTTATTTTGGAAATTTTTTATAAAATTCTGCTGGGAAATTCGTATGGAATTCCGCACGAAATGGAAGCCAAAAATTTGTTCAAAAATTTTCGGCGAAATTCCCATACGAAATTCGCATGATATTCGAACGAATTACGAATCGATTTCTTTTGGAAAATTTTTATAAAATTTCTGCTTAGAAATTCGTATGAAATTCCGCATGAAATGGCAACTAAAAATTCCTTCAAAAATTTTCGGCGGAATTTCCGTACGAATTTCCGAGCAGAATTTTATAAAAAATTTTCCAAAATAAATCCGTTCGTAATTCGCTCGAATTTCAGCCGAAAACTTTTGAGGAACTTTTTAGCTTTCATTTCGTGCGGAATTCCATACGAATTTGATAGGAATTCTGTACGAATCTGGCCGGATTTCTGAACAAAATTTGTAAAAAAAATCGTACGAATTTCGTAAGAATTATTTTTACCTGGGAATATAGAAGCTATTTAAAAAAACTAATTTAAATAGCAAGATAATTCTATATTTATGTTTTTGAGTATACATTAAAATTATAAATAAACTATATCATTGTTATACATTTTATATAAGTATACTTCAAAAGTAGAATTATAAAAAATTTTTAACGAGAAATAAAAATGTACCTAACCTAAAATTAACTTTCAACATTTGCTTAATTTTTGAATATTGACAAAATTTGTAACGAATTTTTCAATAATTTTTTATAAATTTATTAGATTGAAGTTATTAATAATACGTACAATTTTAATTTTGTTATAATATTAAAATATAAAAATTGTTTCAGTCATTAGAAGATTTCCTGTCAGATCAAAGTTCGGAGCTAATTCATCTTGATACCGGTGAAACGTCGACTTTCGTCATTCATGGACAACCTTCTTCTTCGAATCAAATACAGTATGATCCTTCGACTGAAAATCTGCCACGACCTGTCTTTGAAGGGCAGACATCTTCTTCGAATCGAAAACAAGATGATCCTTCGACTGAAAAAATGCCACGACCTGTCAATGAAGGGCAGTCATCTTCTTCGAATCAAAAACAAGATGATCCTACGACTGAAAATCAGCTTCGTCCTTTTATTGAGGGTCAACTTTCTTCTTTGACTGAATATCATTCTACGATTGAAGAACCACCTTCTAATTCTTTAAGACCGACTTTGGACAACCATTCTGAAGATAACATTTTAGAAACGGAAGATGATATTGACCCGAACGCAGTTAATAACACAGACTTAAATATTTTTTTATTTACAAAGCAGACTGCAAATGATCAGGTAATATAGTGCATAATAGATTTAGCAAGAAGTCTTGCGTATAGATATTTTCATTTCTCTTTTCGTTTTTTCTTTTCGTTTATTTTTCTTCTACCTTCTTTATTTGCTTGTTTTCTTCTTTTGCTTGGTTCATTTCCTTCCACCTTAATTTTTTTTCTTCAGTCTTATCAATTCCTATCCTTTATCCTCTTTTATCTTTGTCCTCTTTATTTTTTCCACCATTTTTTTAATTTTCTTTCCTCCACTATTCCCCGTGTAGAAATTTCCCTACTTCGCCTTACTTGAAAAGGGGCGCTGATGAGGAATTAGTAAAGTCAACCACACTAGAAATTTCTAGATAGGTGATAATCGGGCACTGACTAGAATGCCCTCTTTTTCAGATAGGGAAATCTAACTGGATCTATTTATGTCCCTTTTAAATATTTCAATCAGGCCCTGGCTAGAATGCCTCTAGTTGAATTCACACATTCTGATATTCTACTCAGGCACTGACAAGGCGATCTAGTTAGAACCTGTCTATTTTTCCACATCATCACCTGATAATCCAAGCGTGACGAAATTAGACATGTCCTGACGAATTTTCCTAGTTTGCGTCTCACTTTCGAAAGGGCATCTATTCAGGGCCTTATTAAAGCCTATTTTTAATTTCTACACGGGTCTTTATTCCATTTTTTCTCTCCTATCTTGCATTTTCTTCCTTCGCACTGTCAACTTCAATTTTCTCTTGTTTCTCTTCTATCGCTCTTTTCTCTCCTTTTATGTCTCTTCAATGTTCTACTTTTTTCTTCCCTTCTGCTATTCTCTGTTAAACCTTCTCTGTTCTCTATTCATACTTCTCGTTTTTTATACCTATCTCTTTTTGTCTCTCTAAATTCAAAAACATAAGAAATAATGTCTTTAAAAAACCTTAAATTTCTTAAAATTCGCAATTAGACTAGTACTGTAATTCATTTATAAAAAATTCACTACAAAAACTGAACTCTCTTATTAAACCATTATGCCATAAATTTTTTAAGTGTAATAGTTCCATAATTAATTAAAATCAAATTTTAGGCTGTCGAATTATATCCAGAGAGTGACCTTTACATAGACAAAACTGCTTTCAATGATGCAAAGAAAAAATCAACTTCCCAAGCAATATTATGTAGATTTCTTTTAATTTCTACAATTAAAGAAGAGGTTCTATTATCTAAAAGTTTGTCAAAAGAAGAAAAGGACCAGAAACAAGATGCAGTTAATAAAATTTTAAGTAAGTTTCTTATGTGATCTAGGGATCCCTTTTTAGATCTAATTCACCTTCTTTTCCTTTATCCCCCCTTATTATTATAATAATAATTTATTTATTATTATTTATTTTTTATTTATTTATTTATTTATTTCCCCTTATTATTTTTTCGCTATAGTATCAAAAGCACATAAAATATTATACTTTTCTCCTTTTACAAATAAATATTCTATTTTCCACTATTATGTCAGTTACTACCAGGATTTCCGGAAGTTTTTAGTAAATTTCCTCAACTTATCGAAATGTCCCTCTTCTAGTAAATTTTCCAGCAAGTGTGACAATCACAAAACTATTACGCATTTTACTTTTTACTTTCCGCAATTTACTTTACACATTTTCCATTCCATTTTTTTCAGATTCCACATTCCACTTTCCTTATTCCGCTTCCTACATTTCTCATTCTGCATTGCTCTTTTTACATTTCGCATTCTACTTTCACTTTCCGCATTACACTTATCACCTTCCACTTTTTACATTTCGCATAATACTTTTCACTTTCATTTAATATAATTTCATAAATTAAACCAATTTTTTACAGAATACTCTCGCTCGTTTGCCAAAAGAGTGAACTGGAAACCCGTAGATGACCAGATTATTAAATCAAGCATTCGCAGTAAAATTCGCGAGATGAGAAACAAAATGAATTGAAAATGTTTGTGTTTTACTCTAAAAATTGTGTTCAAAATGTTTGGATTTTCAAATTAAAATAGTTTTTTGACATGTTGATTTTAGTGATATTTTTGCTATTTTTATTCTCTATTCTGCAAGATATGCATTAAAAAATATGAATCACTTTTCCTTTCAATTGTTCCTTAATAAAAATTATGTGATTTATTTCTTAAAACACAAAATTACGCATTTATAAAACTGTCTTTGATTTATTGCATTTAGAGTACCTACGACTCACGTTTTCATATATATTACATTCACATATTTACATAGAATCAGTAGACATGGTTAAAAATTCTTGCGCATTCCATACAGAGGGATGTAGAAAATTGAACTGTTAAAAAGACAAGACCGGCAAAATTTGGCAATAGTTTATAGCTAATTTTTTGTTAATGATTTTCATAGTTTGAAGTCAAATCCCTTAAGAATTGGCAGGAATAAATTTCTACATAGAAGATTACATTGGTACTTTGTTGTTAAAATATTTTACATTTTGAGTTCAACTTCTTTATAAATAAGTCAACCAGAAAGTATCTCAACATTAGACGAATAATATTATCTCAAAGAAGGCATCCTGCAACGACCTGAACATCAATTAGAAAACTGGGTGTTCCCATGGAGAAATTTCCCTACTTTGCACCGTTTAAAACTGGGTTTTAGCAAGGACCAAACTTGCGCGATTTTGTTTTTGTTGATTTTTGTATTATGAGGTTAACTTTTCTCAAAAAATTGACCGGAAATGACAAGAACATCTGTGTGAAAACTTTCTTTTTGACCATTTTTAGGTTAACTTCACAAAAATCGATAAAATAAAATTATCTGAACATCACTTTTCCGAAGAAGCCAACCAGAGAAACCCCGTTTTGTTGTAATCTTTCCCAAACAAGTTGATGACTATTCTTTAATGACTTATTGATCCCTAAGGAAGGGGTTTAAAAAAGCTATATTAAATTTTATTTTTAGGATGGTATATTTTATTTTACAGATTTTGTAAATCATTCCTACAAATCCGCATTAGGGAAAATGTAACCTACTTTTTTACCTACCAGGTAAAAGAAGGACCTATAAGGGCACCATAAAGAACCGTTACGATAAGTGTTTATTTATACCAATTTTGGACAATTTTTACATACAGGGGGTCGATTCTGTAACTATCCCACTCCCACTCTCTCTTCCCACATTCCGCTTCCCACTCTCACTGCCTACTCCCACTTCCCACTCTCACTTCCCACCTTCCACTTTCCACTCTCACTACCCACACCCACTTCCCACATTCCACTCTCACCTTCCACTTATATTATTCCACTTTCTATTCCGACTTTGACTTTCCATATTCCACTTTTACTTTCTACTTTTAACATTCACACTCTACTCTCACTTTTCACTCCAATTTCACACTTTCACGTCCCACTTCCACTCTCACACACCACTCTTACTTTTAAATGAAAATACCTGATTAACGATTATGAGTGTAAGGTTGAAAGTGTGAGTGTCAACAAGGCGTAAAAGTGAAAAGAAGATATAAAAACTAGAAGTTAGGAAGTCAAAGTGGAAGATAATAAGTGAGAGTGGGAAGTGCAAAAATACATAATGTAGGAAGTAGGAGTAGGAAGTAGAAGGTATGAGTAGAAAGTGTGTGTGAAAAGTAGAAGGTGTGAAGTAAAAGTGGGAACTAGAAGTGAGAGTGGGAAGTGAGAGTGGGAAGTAAAAAGTGAGAATGGGTAGTGAGAGTGGAAAGTGGATGTGGGAAATAAGAGTGATAAGTGGAAGTTGGGAAGTGGGTGTGGGACTAAAAGTGGGAAATATAAGTGAGAGTGGAAAGTAAGAGGATGGAAGTGGGAGTGGGAAAGTTACAAAATCGACCCCCCGGTCAAAAGTAGGCCCCATGGCCTAATAAATTCCTCATTAACCTGATTTGAAATTTATAAAAATTGAAATAAATAAAAAGAATAGCAGGGGGCGGAGCCCCCTAGTATTATTATATTTTTATATATTATAACATTTCCATACAATGTTGTCTTAATTATGCTTAAATATAACCTGACAATGTTGACATAATTAATCTCGGGCAGAGCAGACATAATTAATGTTGAGTCAATGTTGTGTGTACATTGTTCGGAAATTTTTGCAATATTGCTATGCAATATCGGCACAAATTCGCGTAAGTCTGTAGGGTGAGATACTCATGTGATACTCAAGCAAATTTTTTGTGATACTCACGCGAATCTCACGCGAATCTCACGTGAGATACTCACGCGAGTCTCACGTGAGAAACTCACGCGAATTTTTCCACCTGGGAACTTGAAATAATTTTAAAAAAATTGATTTAAACTTTTTTAAAATACAATTATTTCTAAAAATTAATGCTTTAATACTTTTAGTATTCAATTATTGTTAAAAATTTTAAATATGTAAAATTAATTCTTCAAACAATTTTCATTAGAAAATTCTACGAGAATTCAATTATTTAAATACAAAAATGAAAAAATGATTGAATAAATGAATGTTTCACAAAATTGAATTCTCATAAAGAATTTTATCAACAAAATTTTTTAAATAATTGAATTTTTTTGACGAATTTTAATAAAAAATTTTTTAAATAATTACATTTTTCGAGAAATTCGGTTAATATTGTATTAAAAATAATTGAAATTCTATGATGAGTTTTATTTATTCATGAAAATAATTGAATCTTTGTAAAAAATTTTATTATTTATGAAAATAATTGAATTATTGCATTAAAAAATTAGTTAGCCGAATATCAATTTTTTTGACAGAAAAAAAAAATTATTTACAGACAATAAATAAAAATATATATATATATTTATTTATTCGGAAAGTTCTTGAGAAGGAATGCGAAAACGGCGCACGAATTTCTGCAAAAGGTTGAAAAGCAATTTCCCGTTTTACTCAAATAGGGCGTTTCGTTTCCGTTAGTCGTTTTAGGTCGATGACTTAGGGCGATTGCGTGACAAGGAAATAGCTTGGCAGTGATCAATCCGAGAAATCATTCCTCAGAATAATATTATTGAGCGTTAGTTGGAGTTTGCAAGAGCTTTCTTGTTAAATAGCTTATATTCTCCTCAGTTAAGTAACAACTTTGGTGATATTACAGCTATTTTCCCCTTTGCACCCCCCACCCCTTTTTCCTCTTCAGAGTCAGAGGATAATATATCCACTTTATCCTAAGTGTATTTGCAATTTCGAAATATCTCATCATTCAAAAGTACTCCGTTTTACTGCCTTTAGCCTTTTATATATTTGTGGAAGAAAAAAAATAATTTTTTTTTTGTAATAAAAAATTCTATTCTCAAAGAAGGGGAAAAATTTTAATAGTTAGTTAATTTTCAAGAAATTTAATATTTTATTTATCTATTTATTTATTTAATAAAAATTAAAGTTCTTGGGGCTAAAAGTCCTTCAAGTTAATTAAATCTTCATGTTTTATAATAATTTATAATAATTAAAAATTTATGAAAATAATTGTATTATTGCGAAGAAATTTGTAAATAATTGAATTCCTGTTTGGAATTATTTTTGAAAATAATTTAATGTTTGTTGTAATTAAATTTTTTTTTAAATAATTGAATTATTATTCAACATAATTGAATTTTATTACTTTTGAAAATAATTGAATTTCTACAATTATTACTTCTAATTTCTTCAAAATTCAATTTTTTTTTAGTGTTTTCAACAAAAAATAAAATTAAAAAATTTTTAATTCTATATAAATATAAAAAATCATTAATTTGTTAGGTTCCTTAAAAATTAAATGCTTTAAATAATATTATTCAAAAATTCTAAAAAAAATAATTGAATTTTAGAAGATCTGGAGATGAAATTTTCATAAAAAAATTTTCCAATGATTTTACATTGAAAGTGTATTAAAAATTCAGAGAAATCATTTATAATTAAAATTCTTCAAAAAGTTTGATAATCTTTTATATTTTTTCAAAAATCAATTTTTTTTAAAGATATCAAATTTCAATTATTTTTCAAAGATTTTACCAAATTTTAATTTTTTTTAAAAAGATTTTACTAAATTTCAATTATTTTAAAAATATTTTACCAAATTTCAATTATTATTCAAAGATTTATCAAATTTCAATTATTATTCAAAGATTTACCAAATTTCAATTATTTTTAAAACAATTTACCAAATTTTAATTATTTTAAAAATATTTTACCAAATTTCAATTATTATTCAAAGATTTATCAAATTTCAATTATTTTTCAAAGATTTTATCAAATTTCAATTATTATTCAAAGATTTACCAAATTTCAATTATTATTGAATTGATTATTGAATTGAATTGATTTAAAAAAATTTCAATTGAAATTTTAGAAAATAATTGAATATTTAAAGCGTTATAACAAGAATTTTAGGAAATGAATTAAATTTGAAAAGATTTTTTAATTAAATTCCTTGAAAATTTAAGGGAAACAAAAGTATAAAAATATTTAAATTTTTGTTATAAAAAATTATTAATTAAATTACTTTTCTTTAAAATTTCTTAAAGTTTTCAATCATTTTAATTTAAAAATTCTAACAAAATAATTGAGTTTTGGAAGAATTTATTACAGTGACAGTTTTTAGAAATAATAAAATTTCATGAGGTTTTTTATTGAAATTATTTGAAATTTTAATTTTTGTGGAAAAATAGATAAAAATTAGTTTTTAAATTTTTGTTTAACAAAAAATATTAAAGTTTTGAACAATTTAATTTAGAAATTCCAAAAAAATGTGTGTCTTGAAAAAATGTAATTGAATGTTGTTTTTTAGAAATAATTGTATTTCCAAAAATAATTTGAATAAATTTAAACAATTGAAATTTATATTTTTTTAAAAAGGAATAAGAATTTTCTTTAAATTTCAAAAAGAAAATCTTTTGCATTTTTTGCTTATATTTTCAAAGTAAAAATAAAATTGAAAAAAAATTATATCATAGTGAAAGTGGAAAGAAAAATTTTTGTAAACAAAAAATGTAAGTGAAAATGAGAAACGAAAAAAAATGAAAATGTATTTCGAAGTGTAAATGAAAATTTTCGTAAATAAAAATGATAGTGAAAATGAAAAGGTATAAAAATGAAAATCTTTGAAAATAAAATTGAAAGTTGAAATGAAAGTGAAAAGAAAAAAACTGTCAACCATTTCTTTTTTTATTACATATTTTTTCGTTAGTATAATTTTTAGTAATAAAAGAAAAAAAATTCCAAAAAATGCAATATTTAACGTACGTGATGAAATAAAAAATTTTTTTATTCAGTCGAAAATAAAATATCTGTTTTGTTTTTTTAACGAGGAGAGGTTGGGGTTTTTATTCTCCTGCATTTTTTGCATATTATGTAGTATTTTTTTTTTTTTGTAGAAATAAACAAAAATGAAAAAATGGAAAATATTGTTTTTTATTTGCTATATTACTGAATTCTTCGATCTGCGTGTTTGCAAAAATTAAAGAGTAAGAGATACAAACGTTTTGGTCTGTTATAAAAAATTTTTCTTTTTTTAAAAAAATTATTGAAATTTAGAGAAAAAAATATTTTAATTAATTATTAAAATTACATTATAATTATTATTATTATATAACAATAAGTTAAAAAAGTTAATAATTAATTTATTAATATAAATTAATTATTAATTTTCTTTTGTAAACGTACTCGAGAAGGGTGGAAATTGTTTTTCCATAGACATTCGATATAACATTATTTTCTAATAATAATAATAATAATAATGAAAAACAGGAAAAATATAGTAGAACTTTTTATAATAAAAAAATGTATTTGAATATTTTTGCTTATCATATTATTAACTCTGGGCAAAAAGAATTTAATAAATAAGAAATGAAGAAATTTCTTTGAATTGAGAGGTATTACATTATTTGCTTATTATTTTCCGTTTCTTTTTTTGCATTGCTCATTATGAAGTTATTTTTTACAAAGAAAAGTTCAATTGGACATGAAGTAAAGTGTGCCAGAGAGACGTGAAAATAAAAAAAGGGATGATAATAATAAGAGGAAAGCATTTCAAATATTATTTGAATAATAATAATATTCTTGAAATGATAATAAAATTAATAAAAAAAGAAACAAGAGAAATTAAATATATAAATAATATGGTATTTTTTGAACCCGTTTATGGAATAAATACCTAAATAAATCTAAAACAAAAATAAAAAAACCTTTTTTTCGCTGTTTTTACATAAATTTCTTTGCAATTAAATTTGATCAAAATTTGCAATTCGTTTTCTTGTATTTTTTTTTGAAAATTTTTGTAACAAAACTTTTCACTGAATTTGAATTATAAAATTAATTGTTTTGAAAATTTCTTGTTTCTTTTCTTTTTTTTTGAAATTTGACAAAATTTCCAATTGTTTCAATTTTTAAAAATTATTTTCGGAAATACAATTATTTTTAAAAACTTTAATTACATTTTCTCAAGAAACAAATTTTTTTAGGTATTTCTAAATTAAATTTTATTAAAAATTTCAATACTTTTATCAAAAATTTTTTTAAAAATTTTAAAATAAACAAAAAATTAAAAACATGACCTGATTTATTTTTCGACAGGAATTGAAATTTCATATAATTTCAATGAAAAACTGTTCAAAATTAAATTATTTCTAAAAATTGCAATTGTAATTCTTCCAAAATTAAATTATTTTTTTTAGAATTTTTGAATTAAATTATTCAAAATTTTAAGAATTTTTAAAGAAAAGTAATGTAATTGATAATTTTTCAAAACAAAAATTTAAATATTTTTATACTTTTGTTTCCCTTCAATTTTCAAGGAATTCAATTTAAAACCCTTTTCAAATTTAATTAATTCCTAAAATTCTTGTTATAACGCTTTAAATATTCAATTATTTTCAAAAATTTTAATTGAAATTTTTTTAAATCCATTCAATTCAATAATAATTGAAAGTTGGTAAATCTTTGAATAATAATTGAAATTTGGTAAATTGTTTTAAAAATAATTGAAATTTGTTAAAATCTTTTAAAAAATAATTGAAATTTGGTAAATCTTTGAATAATAATTGAAATTTGATAAAATCTTTTAAAAAATAATTGAAATTAGGTAAAACCTTTGGAAAATAATTGAAATTTGGTAAAATCTTTTAAAAAATAATTGAAATTTGGTGAATCTGTGGGAAAAATAATTGTAATTTTGTAAAATCTTTTAAAAAATAATTGAAACTTGGTAAATCTTTGAATAATAATTGAAATTGGATAAAATCTTTTAAAAAATAATTGAAATTTGGTAAAACCTTTGGAAAATACTTGAAATTCGGTAAAATGTTTTCAAAAGTATTTGAAATTTAGTAAATCTGTGGGAAAAATAATTGTAACTTTGTAAAATCTTTTAAAAATAATTAAAATTTGGTAAATTGTTTTAAAAATAATTGAAATTTGATAAAATATTTCAAAAATAATTAAAATTTTGGTAAATCTTTGAATAATAATTGAAATTTGGTAAAATCTTTTAAAAATAATTGAAATTTGGTAAAATCTTTTAAAAAATAATTGAAACTTGTTAAATCTTTGAATAATAATTGAAATTTGATAAAATCTTTTAAAAAATAATTGAAATTTGGTAAAACCTTTGGAAAATAATTGAAATCCAGTAAAATGATTTCAAAAGTAATTGAAATATGGTACATCTGTGGGAAAAATAATTGTAACTTTGTAAAATCTTTTAAAAATAATTAAAATTTGGTAAATTGTTTTAAAAATAATTGAAATTTGATAAAATATTTCAAAAATAATTAAAATTTTGGTAAATCTTTGAATAATAATTGAAATTTGGTAAAATCTTTTAAAAATAATTGAAATTTGGTGAAATCTTTTAAAAAATAATTGAAACTTGTTAAATCTTTGAATAATAATTGAAATTTGATAAAATCTTTTTAAAAATAATTGAAATTAGGTAAAACCTTTGGAAAATAATTAAAATTTGGTAAAATCTTTTAAAAAATAATTGAAATTTGGTGAATCTGTGGGAAAAATAATTGTAATTTTGTAAAATCTTCTAAAAAATAATTGAAACTTGGTAAATCTTTGAATAATAATTGAAACTTTTTAAATCAATTCAATTCAATAATAATTGAAAGTTGGTAAATCTTTGAATAATAATTGAAATTCAGTAAAATGTTTTCAAAAGTAATTGAAATATGGTAAATCTGTGGGAAAAATAATTAAAATTTTGTAAATTCTTTTAAAAATAATTGAAATTTGGTAAAATCTTTTAAAAAATAATTAAAATTTGGTAAATTCTTTTAAAAATAATTAAAGTTTAGTAAATCTTTGAATAATAATTGAAATATTTGGTAAAATCCGAAATTTTAATAAGTGTAAAAAAGTAAATTTAAAAAAATTTTAATTTACTTTGTTCGAAGGTAATTGAATGTTAAAAAATTATGATAAAACAATTCTAAGAATTACTTATTTATAAATATTGTAATGTTATTTTTCGTAAATAATTGAAATTATAAAATTGATATCTTCTTGTTTTATAACAATACTTTTATATGTTGTTTAATTTCAAAAAGGTTTGAATTTGAAATTTTTGAATGACTTACTTTCTGTGGAAAATTAATAATAATTAAATATTTATTTAAAAAAGAAGTTATTGATGTTTTCGAATATTTTTACAATTAAAAAAATTCGTAAAAATGTAGCAGAACATTTTTTTGAGTAAAATTATTTCCTTTATTTTCTAAAAATTTAAAAAGTTTCATGTTCATTTTCAATTAAAACTTGTAATTTACAAATAGAATTTATATAAGCATTTTTTTACCTTTTTTTAAGATTTTTGAAATTGTAATTAAGAAATAGAAATTATGTAAATTATATCCTTATGAAAATTTTCTACAAAAATATTGAGATAAAGTTTAAATAATCTATATTTATATTGTTTTAAAACAATTTATTGAATTTTCAAATAACCATTTTCAAATAACCATTTTAAAAAAACCATTCTCAAAAATGTGTATGAAAAACATTTTTTTTTAAAAACGGAAAGTTGAAATAATTCGTTGTAAAACAAAACAATTTTATAAAATATTGTTTCTTTTATTCAATATTTTTTTTATTTTTGATTTTCATTGTGGAAGAATTAAATTTTGTAGAAAATTTCTAATTTCTGTAAAAGGCGAAGATTTTAAGAAGAAGAAGAAGAGGATGAAAAATAAACATTAAAATATATTTGGCAAATTCTAAATTTAACGAGGAAGGGAGTAATAAGAAAAGAGGCCTTGAAATCCCATGTGGCTCGCATATTCATTATATTCTAAAAAACATGGCCTGACTCTTGAATTGGTCCCAGGGGTCGAATTTCGACTCGGTACCGATGAGAAACGGAAATCTATTCACTGCAAAAAGCAGATGGTCCGTCAGTAATTCTCAGACTCCGTAAAGGCGAGGAGCTTCTCTTTCAAAATTCTCCTTAAAAATCAAAGAAAAAAAAACTTTAATTTCTCTTATTTAGTAAAAAAAAAAAGGTATTTTTATCGAAAAAGGGGAAAAAAAGTATTTTTTTAACAACAATATTTTTTTTTTTTTGAGGGAAAAAAGGAAAAAAAAATGTTTTTCCACTTTCTTCTCACGGTGTTGATTCAAATTTGGCTTGTGAGGGGAAATACAATGGAATCGAGTCCAACGATTGCTTCCACGACAACAACATCGACAACAGCAACAGGAACAGCGACAACGGGATTTAATTCGAGAAATGAAAAATCAATTCACGATAATTCGGCCGAACATGTACAAGTAATGAGGCCGCCGTCGTTTTTCGATTTGCAAAATATGCACACGACTATTGTCCACGGAATGCCTTGTGTTTGTAATCTCGGATTCAGAAGTGCAAATTTGAGGGATGATTATCATTTGAGTGAAGGTATTGGAGCACACAAACTTCATACGAGAGCCGCAACTTGGAACGAGGCCAGGAAGACGTGCAATGACGAGGGTGGACATTTGGCAATTATCAATTCGAAGAGAGAAGCCGAAGTAAGTGTTTTTTTTATTTTAAACACAATTTCGTCAAAGAAAAAAAAAATAGTTATTTTCGTATCAAGGGCGCAAAATAGGTGATTTCGCCAGAGTCGTAATCACCTTTGCGCCCATGATGCTAACATAATTTTTTGTCCTAACTGCATGGAAAGTATGTCATTGAGGGCACGAACAATTAAACGCTCATATTAGTTAAAAATTAAACTCTATATAAATGTTAACTCTTTGAAGTCTATAATGATAGAAGTTTTAATATAGAAATAAGAAAACAATGTATTCTGGAAATATAGTAATTGCCAATTTTTATAACTGAAATGTGAACAAAATCAAATGTGTCATAATTTTTTTTTAGAGAAAATCGAAAAAAATTGCACATTTTTCTAGACAAAATAAAACAAGTTCAAAAAGTTCTGCATTTTTATAGTCAACATAAAAAGAAACTCGAAAATATCACATTTTAATGAAGAAAATCGAATAATTAACATGCGGGCGCAAAATACTCTTCCGCCTGCTCGAAGGTAGGGGAAGCGGGCGCAAAATATTTTGCGCCCGCTCGGAGGTTGGTGAGCGGGCGCAAAATATTTTGCGCCCGCTTCCCCTACCCCTGGGTGGTAATGATGAGTTACTTTGCGCCCGCTCTAAGTGCCCGAAATGACATACTTTCCGTGCAGGTAGGACAAAAAAAAATTTAGTAAAAATGTTCATTAATTGGAATTAGTGACTGACATTTTGCTTTTGAATTAATAAATTTTACTACTATATTTATTATTATTTACTATTTACTACACGGAGAAAAATATAAAGTAACTTCTACTATTTTTATAGTAAAACATTTCTGGTAAACTTTTATTACTTTCGGAGTAAATTTTGCTACGTTCGAAGTAAATTTTACTAATTTTTTACAAATATGTTTTTTGAACGTAGTAAAATTTACTTTGAACGTAGAAAAATTTACTACGAAATTAGTAAAAGTTACCAGAAATGTTTTACCATAAAAGTAATAAAAGTTACTTTATATTTTTCTCCGTGTAAGTTACTATTTCGTAGTAAAATTTACTAATTCAAAAGGAAAAAGTCATCCACCAATTCAAATTAGTAAATATTTTTACTAATTCAAAAGAGAGTAAATATTTTGTCTTTATAATTTCAAATCAAAATTCCCCCAAATGGTTGGTAAAAAAAAATTTGATAATAATAATTAATAAAAGAATAAATAAAAATTGCCAAAAGATATAATAAACAAAAATTCATAGAAAAAAAATAGTTTGAATTCAGCAAAAATATAGTTTTCATTTTAAAAAAATAAAAGAAATAGTTTGGATTCAACAAAAAAAAAAATAGTATAAATAAAAGATTTTTTGATTCTTCTGTTTGGCCTAAAAAAATAATATTTTGAATTTCACAAAAAAAAAACATAGTTATGATAACAAAAACAAATAAATAAAAAAAACTGTTTGGATGTAACAAAAAATAAATAAAAAAAAAAAAATTTTAATTATTTCAAGAAACTTTAATAAAATTCTACACGAGAATTCAATTTTTTTTTTACAAATTATAACATTTCTCAAAGAAATTCAATTATTATGAAAAATTTCAATTATTTCAATAAACTTTAATAAAATTCTACACAAGAATTCAATTTTTTTTGCAAATAATAAATTTTTTTTAAGGAAATTCAAGTATTTTCATAAATTACCATAAAATTCTTCAAAGCAATTCAAATATTTTCAAAAATTTTAATTATTATTTCAAGAAACTTTAATGAAATTCTACACAAGAATTCAATTTTTTTTGCAAATAATAAATTTTTTTTAAGGAAATTCAAGTATTTTCATAAATAATATAATTCTGCAGATGAATTAAATTATTTTGAATCTTAATGCAATGATTCAAAAAATTCAATTATTTCAAGAAACTTTAATATAATTCTCAAGAATTAAGTTATTTTTACAAATAATAGAATTTTTTAAAGAAATTCAATTATTTTTGCGCAAATAATAAAATTCTTCAAAGAAACTGAATTATTTTCATAAATAATAAAATTCTTGAGATGAATTAAATTATTTTGAATTTATATTTAAGAAAAATTATTCGCAAGGTTTCAATTATTTTCATAAATAATAAAAATTTCACTGGAATTCAATTATTTACAAATTTTTTATAACATTTTTCTAAACATTCAATTATTTTTGCAAATAATAAAACTTTTCAAAGAAAATTAATTATTTTCATAAATATAATAAAATTCTTCAGATGAATTAAATTATTTTGTAGTTATATTTAAGAAAAATTATTCGCAAGACTTCAATTATTTTCATGAATTTCGATAAATTTCTTCAAAACAATTCAATTATTTTCAAAAATTTCAATTATTTCAAGAAACTTTAATAAAATTCTACACAAGAATTCAATATTTTTACAAATAATAAATTTTTTCAGAGAAATTCAATTATTCATAAATTTTTATAATATCCTTAAAAAAAATTAAATTATTTTCCAAAATTTTAATAAAATTCTTCCCACCAGTTCGAGTATTTTTTATAAATAATAAAATTCCCCACGGAAATTCAATTACTTTTAATAGAATTTTAATAAAAGTTTTTTAAAAAAATAACATTATTTCTAATAACTTAGAAAAATTTTTAATAAGAATTGAATTATTTTCGATTCAATTTCAATTAGATTCGACTAAAAGATTTCAAGCATTCAATTATTTTTTATAAATAATAAAATTCTTGAGAGGAATTAAATTATTTTCAAAAATAATTCAATTCTTTGCCTGATTTCAATTATTTTAAAATAAAAATTGAAAAGAAATCCTTTAAAAATGTAATTATTTTTAAAAAAATGTTGATAAAATTCTTTATAAGCAGTCAATTCTAAATAGTAATCAATTATTTATGTTTATATTAAAACAATTGAATTCTCGTAGTTGAATTTCGATAAGAATTGATTTAAAAGTGTGAATTTCAAAAAATTTCAAAAAATGAATTGTAGGTAATAAATACTTGAATTATTAATATAGAGAAAATAAAATTTTTATGATTTTTGTAAATCGAGTAATACAACCTTTTTAATGATGAAGTTTGATTTTTCGATAACAACTTTTTTTTTTATTAATTTTTTAGTTTTATAGCTACTTTTTGCTTTTTTTTAAAAACCAACTATATTAAGTTCAAAGTCTGCAGTTTGGATTTGACAAAAAAAAAAAAAAAAAATACAAAATAGTAAATAGTATAAATTTGAAAAAAAAAATTTTTTTAAAATTATTTGGATTCACAAAAAAATAATAGTTTGGATTTAAGAAAATAATAAAAAAATTTGACATTGACAGGTATTGATGGACTTATTCAATAAATCCGAACCAATAAAGAATGCGTCCTATGACAATGTGGCATTCTTGGGAATTCACGATTTATATAAGGAGGGAGAATGGGTGAATGTTCTGGGCGATTCACTCTCAAAGTCTGGCTACACTCGCTGGAGCAATGAATGGGGTGGACAGCCCGACAATGGTGGGGGAAAACAGAATTGTGGTGTCTTTATGAAAGACGGATCTCTCGACGATGTCTCTTGTGATGTACCATTTGCCTTCTTTTGTGAAATTCCAAGACTACAATTTTTACATTAAATTTACCCTCAAAAAAAAAAAAAAAAAAAAAAAAATACATATAATATAATCAACTATATCAATAAATATTATTGCATTTTTTCATTTAGTTTCCTACCAAGAAAAAATTCAATTTTTTTTTTAATAATTATTATTCCTGAAAAAAATTTATTTGATTGAAATACTTTGATTCAAATTTATCAAATAAATATTCACTTGAATCAAATAATTTTTATGTGAGCCAAATTAAATGGCATTTGCTTCAAATAATGAAATTATTGGTTCAAATATAATTATTGATTCAAATTTATTTGATTTAAATAAAAATTATTTGATTTAAGTGAATATTTATTTGATAAATTTGAATCAAAGTATTTCAATCAAATAAATTTTTTTTCACTATCACAACGCGAAAAAAAACTTCACCATTTATTAAATATAAAGTAAATATTTAATTATTATTTTTATCTGATCCGTAAATTTTCAAAGAGATGGAAAATAAAATTACATCTACGTACGATGGGTTGCTCGCCTAGTGGCGCAATATTGAGAATTTAATTTGACACATTAATGGAATATTTTCATTTAGATATTTTCTTTTCGTTTTTACAACTTCAGTTATTGCAAATATTATTCGTAAATTCACTTTAGCTTTAAAAATTGAAAGCGTTAATTTTTTTCCTTTTACAAAAAAAAAACGACAATTTAAAAGCACTATTTGAAATAAAAATAATAACAAAAAATTGTTGAGGAAAATAATAAAATTTTAATTAACATGATGTTTTTTGTTCATGGTTCAATTTGGCAAAAAAAAACATTAGTTTCGATACATAACTATACAAACAGTAAATTGATGTAAAACAAATTTTCCAATATTGGTTTTTTTCCGGAGCTAAAGCTTTAAGTACATAGGTATATGTGTATTTTTCCGTTGAAAAAAAAAATAAAAAATATGCAAAAAAAAAATTGATATTCTAATGAAGACAAAAAAAGTGTATATTTTAACAAGGTCCTTTTGTGCTGCGCTTTTTTATTTTTAACATATTATTCAAAAAAATGTTTCTTTTAAACAAGGAAATAAAACGATAAACCTAAAAAACAAAATGAAAGGAAAAAAAATGGTTTTAATTTTAAATTTTCAAAAATTTCAATTATCAATAATGAACTTTATTAGAAATTTGAAAGAACTTAAATTTTCAAACATAATTTTAATAATTCAAATTTCTTCAAAAATTGGTTAAATTTTTTAATAAATATTTAATTAATTATTAAAAATAATGGATTTATAGAAGAATTAGTGTTAAAAACACAAAAAAAAATTGAATTTTTGTAAAGTTACAAACAATTGCAGAAATTCAATTATTTTCAAAAGTAAAAAAAATTCTTCTCCGACATTCAATTATTTTCGAAAATATTAATAAAATTCAAAGCAAAATTTTAAGTATTTTAAAAAAATTTTCCAAAAAAATTCAAATATTTAAAAAAAAAATGTTAATAAAATTCTACGCAAACATTTAACTATTTTCATAAATAATAAAATTTTCATCGGAATTCAATTATTTACAAATTTATTATAACATTCTTCTCAATATTCAATTATTTTCATAAATAATACAATTTTTTACAGGGTGTCAATTATTTTTTGTAAATAATAAAATTCTTTATAGAAATTCAATTTTCCTTTCAAATTAATAATAATATTCATCGCAGAATTTCAATTATATTTAGCTAATACAATTTAAATCAAATTTCTCAAAAAATGTAATTATTTTTAAAAATTTTATTAAAATTCATCAAAAGAATTTAATTATTAAAAAATTTGTTGATAAAATTCTTTATGAGAATTCAATTATTTTCAAAAATTTTAATAAAATTCTTGACAAAATTTCAATTATTTAAAAAAATTTTTCTTAATTCACTAATTTTCAATATCTACTATTTTAATACAATTATTTTCCAAAAGAATTCAATTTAAAAAAAAAAATTAAAAAAAATTTTACGCAAACATTTATATATTTTTATAAATAATAAAATTTATTGCAAGAACAAAAAATTTAACAAAATCCTGCTCAAGATTATTTTTACAAATTTTTAAATTTTTCTCTGAAATTCAATTATTTTAAAAAAATGCATTAAAATTCGTTGAAAAAATTCAATTATTTTCATAAATAATAAAATTTTTATTAAATTATTCGAAATAATTGAATTATTCTTTTAAATTTTCATAAAATATTTAAGAAATAAAATTATAGTAAATATAAAAATAATTATAAAACAATTAAAAAATTGAATTTTGGAGAAGTTACAAATATTTGCAGAAATTCAATTATGTTCAAAATTTTCTTTTGTATTTGAATATTTGAATAATTTTGAAAAGGTTTCGAATTAAAATATTTGAAAATTTGAATTTACTATAACTTTTAACTGGCAATTTTAAATAATTAATTCAATTATTTTCATAAATCATACAATTTTTTACAGGGATTCAATTATTTTCATAAATAATAAAATTTTTATTAAATTATTCGAAATAATTGAATTATTCTTTTAAATTTTCATAAAATAATTCAAAAAAATTCAATTATTTCCAAAAAATTTTACAAAATCCTTCTAAAGAATATTCAATTAGTTTTAAAAATATATTAAATTTTTTCACTAGAATTTAATTTATTTTAAAAAAGTCATTAAAATTCGTTGCAAGAAAAATGTAAATATTTTTAAGAATTTTATTAAAATTCGTCAAACTAATTCAATTATTTAAAAATTTATTGACTAAATTCTTAAACAGAATATTCAATTTTAAGAAACATTCAATTACTTAATAAATTATTGACTAATGTATTTAAATTAAATAATTGAATTCTAGTAGAATTTTCTATAAAAAAATTGATTTATAAATAAATTTCAGTTAACATTTTAGATAATAATTGAATATAGGTATTATAGCGTAAATTTTGAGAAAAAAAATTAAAATAATTGAAAATAATAATAATAATTGAAATAATTGAATTTTGAAAAGGGTTTTAAATAAAAATCTTTGAAAATTTTATTTTTAATACTAACTAACAATTGAGTAGCTGCGTGCAACAACTCGCCGAGCGCTCGGATGAACATTCAGCGCTCGGCGAGTTGTTGCATGCAGCTACTCAATTCTTGAGAATTAATTTTTTTTAAAAAAGTTTAATAATTTAAATTTTTATTTTCTAATATATTTAATATTGAAGAATTTAAAGTTGTTAAAGTTGTTAAATTTCGAAAAGTTTTGAATTTAAACCTTTTTAAATCTTAATTCCTTTAAGAAAATAATAATTATTAAATATTAGGTAATATTTAATAATTATTATTTATAAATTATAAATTATAAATTATAAATTTATAAATTCATTTATAAATAATAATTATTAAATATTAATATTTAATAATTATTATTTCTTCGTAGGAATTAAGATTAAAAAAAAATTCAATTCAAAACTTGAATGAATTTATTCAAAAAAGAAAAAATTGCAGAAAAATAAGGAAGAAAGTAAATAATAATAAACATATAAATTTTAAAGAGATTAAAAAATAAATGAACAGATAATAATAATGAACTCACTGTAATGTGATATATAAATATCGATTTGCCAAAAAAAAAAATTTAAGGAAATCTTTGTTAATAAGAGAGAAAGAGAATAGAACCTGGTTGTAATTTAAAATGTAAATGTGACTTGTGGTACCTAGGGGAGTGGGGAAAAGGGAAGGGGAGGGGGGATATAAAGCTAATGCAGGGTTAGATAGGGGGCATAAAATTGCGAGGGGTTGGGGGTTGCTACAGTTGGCCCTTGGGACAAGTCGTTCCAACAGCTTTTCTCTATATATACTCTACACGCATTTACGTGTGTAAACTTGTGCGAGGGTGACGCCGCGCGACACGACTAGAATAATTTTATCCTCTCCAAGTAATCTCGATTGCCAACCGTGTCCAGTAAACGATTACAGTACTCAAAACGCCCTTCAATTATATACACACAACTAAAGATTCCTTACATTTATTTATACTTTTAATATGTGCACTCCTTCACAAAGAGAAAAAAAAAGAAAAAAATAATAATAAAAATGTTTTAGAAAAAAAAAATTAGAAATGTCAGGAAATTTTATAAACCTTGAAAAAACCTGGAAAGGACAGGAATTTTTTTAATAAAAGTACTGGAAAAAATTAAATTTTTAAAATTCATGAGAAAATTCTGAATTTTTCTCTGTCTTTTTCGATTGCCTGATAAATTATGAAATTACCACGAATTCTAATACAAAACCTTCAATTATTTTTCTATTTCTACCAATCATTTCTTTTCAAATAACATACTCTCTAAATTTGAATTTGTAAAAATTTTTACTAAATTAAATTAGTAAATGACTTTTTGCTTAAATGAATTAGTAAGTTTTATTAATAAATTAGTAGAAATTACAATTTATTAGTAAAATTTACTGATTCAAAAGCAAAAAATAAATTTTGCTAATAACTCTAACTACTTAACTACTTTAGCTAATAATAAATTACCAGAAATTACTATTTATTTGTAAAACTGACTAATTTAAAAAAGGAAAACATCAATGACTTTTGTATTCATCAATTTACTTTTTTATTTTGTATTCATTCAAATCAATCGATTTTTTGTAAACATTTTTACTACCTTAAATTCAGAGAGTAATTTTTCAAGAATAAATAATTATCACAAAATTATTAGTTAGAATTTAGAAATTATTAAATGAATAATTTTACTTAAATACTTCAAAAATAATTGAATTTTAAAAGAATTGCGTTTACAACTTTCATAAATAGATGAACATCAAAAGGTTTTAATTTGAAATTTTAGAAAATTTCAATTTCGAATGAATTTAATTAGAAAGAACTTGGATTTTTGAAAAAATTTAAAAATTCAAATTCTTCTGAAATTAGTTACATTTTTTAATATATATTTAATTTTTTATTAAAACTAAAGAATTTATAGAAGAATTTTAGTTAAACACAGTAAAAAAATTGAATTTTCAAAAAGTTACAAATAATTGCAGAAATGCAATTATTTTCAAAAGTAAAAAAATTCTTCGCAGAAATTCAATTATTAAAATTTTTTTTTAAATTCTCGTCAAACATTTTCAATTATCTTCATAAATAATAAAATTCTCCTTCGAAATTCAATTATTTTCAAATATATTAATAAAATTCTTGGCAAAGATTCAATTATTTTCAAATCCATTTCTTTACATTTCAATTTTATCAAATTTCGATTGTTTGGAAATTCTTCAATTAAATATGTTAGAAAATAAAAATTTCAAATAATTTTAAAAAATTCAATTAAACTTTTTTTAAAAAAAATTAATTCCCAAGAATTGTTAGTTAGTATTAAAAATAAAATTTTCAAAGATTTTTATTTAAAAACCTTTTTAAAATTCAATTATTTCTCAAAAATTTATGCAATAATGCTTATATATTCATTTAATATTTAAAATTTTAACTGAAATTCATTTATAAATCAATTTTTCTTAGAAAATTTTACGAGAATTCAATTATTTCAATTCCTTTAGTAAATAATTTATGGAATAATTGAATATTTCTTAAAACTGAATTAAAGGAAACAAAAAAAGGAAGAAAACAAATTATTAATAATTGAATTACTTTAACAAATTTTAATAAAATTCTTTATATTATTTACATTATTTGAGTAATTCGATTAAAATTGTATTAAAAATTAATTGAAATTCTAAGATGAGTTTTGTTATTTATAAAAATAATATGGAATTATTGCGAAGATAGATATAAACAATTTGTAAATAATTTAATTCCCGTGAAATTTTTATTATTTATGAAAATAATTAAATGTTTGCTTAGAGTCGTATTAAAAATTTTTTTTAATAATTAATTTTTTCTAGAAAATTTTATCAATAATTTTTAAATAATTAAATTCTTTTAAAGACTTTTAATAAAATTTAAAAAATGATTTTAAATTTAAATTTTAAATGATTTAATTACAATGATTTTCAATATCTACTATTTTAATAAAATTTTCCAAAAGAATTCAATTATTTAAAATTTTTTTAATAAAATTCTACACAAATATTTAATTATTATCATAAACAATAAAAATTTCATAGGAATTCAATTATATACAAATTTATTAATAAATTTTTTTGCCAATTTAACTCAATTTTTTTCATAAATAAATAAAATTCTTTTTAGGAATTCAATTATTTTCATAGATAATAAAAACTCATCGCAGAATTTCAATTATTTTTAATACAATTGTAATCGAATTCTTCGGAAACAGTAATTATTCTTAATAATTTTATTAAAATTCTTCGTAGAAATTTTATTAATTTCAAAAATTTGTCGAAATTTAATTATTTTCAATGTCTACTATTTTAATAAAATTTCACAAAAGAATTCAATTATATTTAAAAAGATATTTTAATAAAATTCTACGCAAACATTGAATTATTTTCATAAATAAAAAAAATTTGAAAGGAATTCAATAATTTAAAAAAATTTACTAAAATTCTCGTCAAAATTTCAATTATCTTTATAAATAATAATATTTTCTCTGAAATACAATTATTTATAAATTTGTTGATAAAATTCTTTATGAACATTCAATTATTTAATATAATATTTATTTTTGTATTTAAATAATTGAATTGAAACATTCAATTATTTAATAAAATATTTATTTTTGTTTTTAAATAATTGAATTCTCGTAGAATTTTTCAATAAATATTGATTTAAAAATGAATGTCAGTTTTAAATGAAAATCTTTGAAAATTTGAACTTTTCATACTTTAAACTAAAATTTCTTTAGAAATAATTTTTTTTATAAAAGTTTAATGGATTTTTTTTTAATTATTTGAAGTTTTTAATTTCTAATATTTAGGGTAAGTGCGGGTATAGTCGGACAGTACTAGTAGTCGGACACTTTCGTGTTTTTTCGCAAATAAATAATAATGCATTGTGATAATTACTTTAAAAAGTATACTAGACGAATGTGTGAAGTTTATATTTTATTAAAATAGTGTTATTTTCGAAAATAATTAAACAAGAAATATTTTATTTAATGTTTTAAAAATCATGGTGTCCGACTATAGATACAACCATTTTCGAGTAGCGCGATGAGTGGCACAAAGTTTTGTTGATAATTAATCATAAATATTAAAACTTATAGGGTTTAAATATTATATTAATAACTTCTAATTTGCTTTAATTCCATTTTCCAGCAGATAGCAATTAAAAAATTATCTGTTTTACTTTATAAATCCAAAATATCTGACAGATGTCCGACTATAGAAACAAGGGGAAAAAGTGTCCGACTACTAAAGCATTCGTAATTTTTTATTAAAATGTTTATATTTTATTAAATACTCAACTATTTGTAACAAATTTATATGATTTTTAATCCTGAAGAACTCCTTTAATTAATAATGTGCTTATAAACACAGTAGATATTTGCTATTTCAAGAAAAAAAGCATAATTTAAGATTGTATCCTTAAGTGTCCGACTACTAGTGCATTTACCCTATATTTAATTGAAGAATGTCAGAATAATCGAAATTTCGTAAAATTAAATTGTAAATAAAAGGATTTGAAAATTGTCGAAGAACTGGAAAAAAAATTAATTTCTATAGAAGAAATTAAATTTTGTAAAAAACATTTCAGAGAGAAATCGAGTCAATATGAAATTACTGTTTTGGTAGAATTCAAATACGAGTCTTGAATGTTCGAGCGGGTGTAATATTTGTAATTATAATGTTGTTAGGTAAAAGCAAATTTAACTACGAGAAAAGTTTTCCTCAGGCAGAGGATTTCTCTCTCTCTCTCTCTCTTCATTTGCTTTTAACCGTTGCATCATTGCTGAATTTGCTTTACATATACATATTGGTCTCGATGCTTTAAGCAAATATTACACATGGTATTGGCAGAAGTTACCGCCAGAAAATATACAATAAACGAATAGTGACCCATTTAAGTTTCCTTCACCTGCCACCGATGAATTATTTAAAAATTTCTTGATAAAAATCTTTATGAGAATTCAATTTATTATTTTCAGAAATTTTAATAAAAATTCTTGACAAACTTTCAATTATTTAAACAAAATTTTCCTTAATTCACTGATTTTCAATATCTACTATTTTAATAAAATTTTCTAAAAGAATTCAATTACTTAAAAAAAAAAAAATTTAATAAAATTTTACGCAAACATTTATATATTTTCATATAAATAATAAAATTTCCAAAAAATTTAACGAAAATTCTTCAAAAGAATTCAATTATTTTTAAAAATAATCAAAATTTTCACTGGAATTCAATTATTTTAAAAAAAGCATTAAAATTCGTTGGAAAAATTCAATTATTTTCATAAAAATAATAAAAAATATTTACAGGGATTCAATTATTTTCATAAATAATAAAATTCTTTATAGGAATTCAATTTTTTTCAAAACAATAAAATTCATCGCAGAATTTCAATTATTTTTACCTAATACAATTATAATGTTTCTCGAAAAATGTGATTACTTTTTAAAATTTTATCAAAAGTTCTTCAAAAGAATTCAATTATTTAAAATTTTTTCGATAAAATTTTCTAGAAAAAATTAATTATTAAAAAAAATTTTTAATACGACTCTCAGCAAACATTTAATTATTTTCATAAATAATAAAAATTTCACGGGAATTAAATTATTTACAAATTGTTTATAACTATCTTGGCAATAATTCCATATTATTTTTATAAATAACAAAACTCATCTTAGAATTTCAATTATTTTTTAATACAATTTTAATCGAATAACTCAAATAATGTAAATAATTTAAAGAATTTTATTAATATTTGTTTAAGTAATTCAATTATTAATAATTTGTTTTCTTCCTTTTTTTGTTTTCTTTAATTCAGTTTTAAGAAATATTCAATATTATTCCATAAATTATTTACTAAATGTATTGAAATAATTGAATTCACGTAAAAGTTTCTAAGAAAAATTGATTTATAAATGAATTTCAATTAAAATTTTAAATAATAATTGAATGTATAAGCATTAGGTATAGCGTAAATTTTTGAGAAATAATTGAATTTTGAAAAGGTTTTTAAATAAAAATCTTTGAAAATTTTATTTTAAATAATAACTAACAATTCTTGGGAATAAATTTTTTTTAAAAAAAGTTTAATTGAATTTTTTAAAATTATTTGAAATTTTTATTTTCTAACATATTTAATTGAAGAATTTCCAAACAATCGAAATTTGATAAAATTGAAATGTAAAGAAATGGATTTGAAAATAATTGAATCTTTGCCAAGAATTTTATTAATATATTTGAAAATAATTGAATTTCGAAGGAGAATTTTATTATTTATAAAGATAATTGAAAATGTTTGACGAGAATTAAAAAAATTTTTTAATAATTGAATTTCTGCGAAGAATTTTTTTACTTTTGAAAATAATTGAATTTCTGCAATTATTAGTAACTTCTCGAAAATTCAATTTTTTTTACTGTGTTCTACTAAAATTCTTCTATAAATCCTTTAGTTTTAATAAATAATTAAATATATATTAAAAAATGTAACTAATTTCAGAAGAATTTGAATTTTAAAATTTTTTCAAAAATCAAAGTTTTTTCTAATTAAATTAATTCGAAATTGAAATTTTCTAAAATTTCAAATTAAAACCTTTTGAAGTTTATCTATTTATGAAATTTGTAAACGCAACTCTTTTAAAATTCAATTATTTTTGAAGTATTTAAGTAAAATTATTCATTTAATAATTTCTTAATTCTAAGTAATAATTTTGTGATAATTATTTATTCTTGAAAAACTACTCTCTGAATTTAAGGTAGTAAAAATGTTTACAAAAAATCGATTGATTTGAATGAATAGAAAATAAAAAAGTAAATTGATGAATACAAAAATGATTGATGTTTTGCTTTTTTAAATTAGTCAGTTTTACAAATAAATAGTAATTTCTGGTAATTTATTATTAGCTAAAGTAGTTAAGTAGGTAGAGTTATTAGCAAAATTTATTTTTTGCTTTTGAATCAGTAAATTTTACTAATAAATTGTAATTTCTACTAATTTATTAGTAAAACTTACTAATTCATTTAAGCAAAAAGTCATTCACTAATTTAATTTAGTAAAAATTTTTACAAATTCAAATTTAGAGAGTATGTTATTTGAAAAGAAATTATTGGTAGAAATAGAAAAAAATTGAAGGTTTTGTATATTAGAATTCTTGGTAATTTTGTAATTTATAAGGCAAACGAAAAAGACAGAGAAAAATTCTGAATTTTCTTATGAATTCTAAATATTTAATTTTTTCCAGTATCACTGAAAAAAATTCGGTCCAAATCTTCAACTACCATTACCTAGTTGAGTGGAAAGTTGTTAAATTAATTACTTTTTTAGTTTTGCTAACAATTTTCGTGTAGATGATTTTACTACTTTTGATGTAGTTAAAGAATATAGTTCAGATGACTAAAAAAAAGTAGTTAAATTACAACAACAACAACAACAACAACTACAAAATATGATTATACCAACTACATTCTTAGTTCTTTTTACTACTTTTCGGTATAGTCAATATAACTTTTTAAATTCAGTTGAGGACCTATTGAATCACGCAGAGTAGTTAAAAAGTAGTCAAACCTACCAGAAATTTTCTTCAGTGATACTTTTAATGAAAATCCCTTACTTTTCCCTGAATTTAATGACTTTTCGGACCTGTAGCAATAACCCTATATTGTGCTTTCCGAAAGCTTTTTTAGTCCGTCCCTTACTCAAGGAAATTTTTGTTGCACTTTTAAAATCCAACTCTATTTTTACACCGAAAGATTGAAACTTCCATAATAGTTTTCATATGATTTTTGTTATAATTGTAATCATGGTTTTAACTGAAAAATTAGTTGAACTGAACTTAGTTGAATATCAGTCAAAAATAATTTACTGAAACTACTGAAATTTACTGATAAAAAAAGTTGATTTTAACTAACAATCAGTTCTTTTTATAACTAATTGTTAGTAGAAATAGTACTATTTGAGTTAGTGACTGAATTTTTGTTTCTAAATCAGTTATTTTTGATTGATTTAAATTTAGAGAGGTATAGGTAATAGAAGTTTGGATAAAATAATTTACAATTCGGATAACAGAGGTTCGGATAATCGAAGTTCCACTGTACCACAACTACAGGATTAGAATTAGACGACTTTTAATGATTATCACAATTACCACATTAATCTCTCGCAATATTTCAATAATAATTAGGTTCAATATTTATACAATAAATAAGTCGGCATTAGATAATATATGGTGGAAATGTTATAGTTAAATACAAAGGGAGAAGTATATGATGTAACGAGTTAAAACTATATTAGTACTTAGTGAACATACATGCACACGTATCTGGCAAACGATTAATTAGACAGTTTGCTATGGACGGATACGTCGCTTAATTTGAATGGCATGTGAATTAGGTATGCGAAACGTATATCGTAGCTACTCCCTCTCTCCCTGTGCATCAGTATTCCCATAAAGTGCAAATGTGTGTATAGATGCCTATGTATATAAAGGAGGAATAGCGCATCATGACCCGGACCAAGTTTCCTAACAGAAATTGCGGATTCTGATCTTCACCAGTGAAACGCATGGCTTGTCATAATCCCTAGCTTTTCAGGGAATGTAATCCTTGTGTCCTTTGACTCTCCTCCTCCACCTCTATGCTTCAAATGAAAATAACCCTCCATTCAAATGATGCGGGGGATTCTTTCCTTTCTCTCTCTCTCTCCAACATCCCTTGTATGCTATGTATTATTTGCTGAATACAAATTTTAAATTGGGTTTTTATTATTTTTTTTTGCAAGGAACAATTTACGTGGATTTTCTTCTTCCTGTTCTTTTTTTAACACGTCAGAGGGGATTACTCTCGGATTTGTATAGAGATTACTCTATTGGTTTTAATTGATAATTTTTTGCTATCAAGCTTCGAATAATTGAAAACTGAATTCTAGTATATAATGCTAGTTATCGTTGAATTTTTATTTAATTTAATTTCCTATCGTTTGATATTTGTTTTCGTAAATTTCTACTATAATACTCTCTAAATCTGAATCAGTAAAATTCCACTGAAGTTCACTAGTTTAAACCTACTTTTATAGTTGAATTAAAAAAATTATTATCAAAAAATTGAATAAAAAATTCTTCATATAAATTCGTGTATTTTTATAAATAATAAAAATTCCTGCAGAAATTCAATTATTTTTTTTTTTAATTCAATTTTGATACAAATTTAATAAAAGTTTTAGAAAGAATTAACATATTATTAATAACTTAAAATTTTTATTTTTAAATAATAATTGAATTATTTTCCATACAATTTCAATTAGATTCGACTAAAAGACTTCAAGAATTCAATTATTTTCAAAAATAATAAAATTCTTTTTAGAATTTCAATTATTTTTTTTTAATACAATATTTTTAGTAAAACTTAATAAAATTTTTAATAGTAATTGAATTATTTTCAATATATATACAATTTTAATCCGATTTGACCTCGGATTTGACCAAAAGATTTCAAAAAATTCAATTATTTTCAATAATAAAAATTCAATTATTTTAATAATAAATAAATTCTTTGCAGGATGTTAAATTATTATTTTTAATAAAATTTTTAAAAGAATTTCTTGAAACATGTAATTATTTTCAAAAATTTAAATAAAATTCATGAAATAATTCACTTATTTTCATAAATTAAAAACAAAATTTTTTACAAGAATTCAATTATTTTCACAAATAATGAAATTTTTGGCTGAAATGCAATTATTTTCATCAATATCTACTATTTTAATAAAATATCTCAATAAGAATACAATTATTTAAAAATTTTTTAAATAAATTCTTTGCGAAAATTCGATTAATATCACGAATAATATAATTTTCACATGAATTCAATTATTTAAATATTACAATTTTTATTGAATTTTTTCGAAGAAAATCAATTAATTACTATATAAATTTAATAAATAAATATGTAGATTGAAATATTTTAAGAAAATATTTTTGAAAGAAGTTAATTATTTTCTAAAATTTTGATAAAATTTGTTTATAAGAATTAAATTGCTTTCCGAAATAATTAAATTCATGACAAGAATTTCATTATTTTCATAGATTATCATAATATTCTTCAAAACAATTATTCAATTATTTAAAAAAATTTAAATATAATGTTTCAAAAATTTCAATTATTTCAAGAACTTTAATAAAATTCTACACAGGAATTCAATTATTTTTACAAATAATAAAATTTTTCAAAGAAATTCAATTATTTTTAAAAATAATAAAATTTTTCCAAGAAATTTAATTATTTTCATAAATAATAAAATTTTTCAGATATGAATTAAATTATTATGAATTTAATTAAAAAAAAATGCTTCCCAATAATTCAATTATTTTCATAAATTTCCAAAATATTCTTCAAAACAATTTAATTATTTTCAAAAAATTTCATAAAATTCTTTCCACCGATTCGAGTATTTTCTATAATAATAAAATTCCCCACAGAAATTCAATTATTTTTAATAACTAAAATTTTAAATAAGAATTGAATTATTTCCAATATAATTTCAATTAGATTCGATTAAAAGATTTCAAGAATTCAATTATTTTCATGTACAATAAAATTCTTTGCAGGATTTTAATTATTATTGAAAAACAAATTTTTTTAATAATAAATAATAAATAATAAATAATAAATAATAAATAATAAATAATAAATAATAAATAATAAATAATAAATAATAAATAATAAATAATAAATAATAAATAATAAATAATAAATAATAAATAATAAATAATAATAATAAATAATAAATAATAAATAATAAATAATAAATAATAAATAATAAATAATAAATAATAAATAATAAATAATTCAAAAATAAATTCAAAAATTCTGGAAAAATTCAAAGACAATGTTTCGTGAAAAATTCTGGGAAAATTCAAAATTAATTATTATTTTTAATAAAATTTTTTTAAAAATTCTTGAAAAAAGTAATTATTTTTAAAAATTTTGATAAAATTCTTAAAAAAAACTCGAATCACGAATAATAAAATTTTTACACTAAATCAATTATTTAAAATATAATTTTCAGGAAAATTTTTAGAAAGAAATCTATTAATTGAAATATTTTAATAAAATCTTTCTGAAAGAAGTTAATTATTTTCAAAAATATTGATAAAATGATTCAAAAAATAAATTCAATTATTTCAAGTAAAATAAAATTCTACACATAAATTCAATTACTTTTGCAAATAATAACATTTTTCAAAGAAATTCAATTATTTTCCAAAATTTTAATAAAATTCTTCCCACGAATTCGAGTATTTTCTTAAATAATAAAATTCCCCATAGACATTTAACTACTTTCGATACCATTTTAATAAAAGTTTTAGAAGGAATTAAATTATCTTTAGTAACTTAATAAATTCTTTAGTAAAAGTTAATAA
The DNA here is from genome assembly GCF_015476425.1 of Leptopilina heterotoma. NCBI lineage: Eukaryota > Metazoa > Arthropoda > Insecta > Hymenoptera > Figitidae > Leptopilina > Leptopilina heterotoma. The sequence goes on from NW_025111040.1 coordinate 456,338, forward strand.
ATAAGAATTGAATTATTTTCATTACAATTTCATTTAGATTCGACTAAAAGATTTCAAGAATTCAATTATTTTCAAAAATAATAAAATTCTTGAGAGGAATAAATTCCATTTTTTTAATAAATAATAAAATTTTTTTTTAAGGATTTCAATTATTTTTGTTATAAAAATATTTTTAGTAAAACTTACTATAAGATTTTAAATAGTAATATTGGATTATTTTCAATATATACAATTTTAATCCGATTTGACCTCGGATTTCAAAAATTCAATTATTTTCATAAATAATAAAATTCTTTGCAAAGCCTGAAATACAGCTCTAATTGTCTATAAAAAAAATATGAGTAATTTTCCAAGAATAGTTTTCGTAAGTCAAATAAGTGACGCAATTTTTTTTTCGACTCGAGACAAAATGTGGCTGAATGTTTTTACAAGGAGAAGGGCTTCTCAAGCAATATTGAACAGTTCGGGTGAAGTAAAGGAAGTTTTGCTGCGGCAATAGCAAAAGGGGTTGAGAGAGAGAGAGGGAGAGAGAAAGAGAGAGTTGGCGACTGTCGGAACCGATTATCCCTAATTGGTCCTCGAGGTAGAACTGTCTCCCGCAGGAAGTTTTCTGTGGTGAGTTTTAACGTAATTTCACTTTCTACTTTTCTCTCTCAACATTCTTCTCTTTATAAATATATATATATATATATATATATATAATTTTTCTTTTTTCTTTTTTCCTTTTTTTGCCACACACGAGAAAATTCTTTCTCGCCAGGGATTTAGCATATACGGTAATCTTTACACTAAGCACATTCTTTTTTTTACCCAACCGCACATTCTCAAACTCAATTCATAAACATATCCTTTATATTTTAAAAACTTTTCTCAGCTTTTGTTCGAAAAAAAAAGAAGAGAAAGAAAAATAACTAATGTGAATCACACGTTGTAGAGAGAGAATAAAATTATTTCAGAGAGAGGAAAGGAAATTTTTTCTTCTCCCTAGCTAAACAATTTTTATAGTTAAAATTTTTAATTCGAGATTTTTTTTTGTTATATAGACGAATTTTCTTTTCTTTCTTTTTTTTTTGAGTAAACGGAATGTGATTTACTTTGTGGAAAATTATCAATTTGGTGCGTAAAATCTTTTTGAAAATTAACAATTTATCAAAATTAGAACTGTAATTCTTTCAAAATTCAATAATTTTTTTTTCACTTAAATATATTTAAAAATAAAAAATTGAATACTGTTATAGTTTTACAACAATTAAAATTTTCAAAAATTACAATTAAAAAATCTTTTGAAATTTAATTACTATTCTTTTTAATTATTATAATATATTTAAATTCTAATATTTAATTATGAACTAAATTTTTAATTGAAATTTAATTTTAAATCAATTCTTCTTAGAAAGTTCGAAGGAAATTCAATTATTTAAATATAAAAATAAATAATTTATTGAATAATTAAATATTTCTTAAAATTTAATTATTTATAAAGAATTTTATCAAAATTTCTTAAAATAATTTAAAATTCTTTCGAAGAATTTTAATAACAGTTTAAAAAATAAATCAATATTTTTGAAAGCGCCATAAAATTATATAAATAATTGCATTTACATTTAATTTCAAGAAATTGATTTAAAATTGTATAAAAAATAATTTAAATTCTGTAAAACGTTTTATTATTTATAAACATAATTCAAGTCTTGCAAAGAATAAATTTTTTTAAATAGTTGATTTTGTTCGAAAAATTTTATGAAAATTGTATTTTAACTTTAAGTCATTAAATTCCTGTAAAAATTTTATTTATCTAAGAAAATAATTAAATTTCCTGCGAAGAAGATTATTTAAATTATATTCAAAGTAATTGAATTTATCTAAAGTCTTTTTTTATTTAGAATGAAAATAATTGAATTCCAGCGAAGAATTTTATTATTTACTTGAATAACTGAATTCTTAAAAATTTCTTTCGAAGAATTTAATTAAAATTTTATTGAAAATAATTCAATTCTTATATTGGAATTTTAATAAAATTTTTCAAAATAATTGAATTTCTGCGAAGAGTTGCATTAAAATTTTCAAATAATAATTGAATTTCACGAGAAGAATTTTATAAAAATTCTTTTAAATAATTGATTTTTTTCGAAAAAAATCAATGAAAATTGTATTATTTAAATAATTGAATTCCTGTAAAATTTTTATTACCTATTTATGAAAATAATTGAATGTTTGCAAAAAATTTTATTAACATTCTTTGAAATAATTGAATTCTTTTGGAAAATTTTATTAAATAATATTAGATATTGAATATAATTGAATTTCTTCAAAGATTTTCATTATTTGTGAAAATAATTTTGATTGAAATTTTACAATTAATTTTCTTAAAATTTTTCAAAATAATTGAATTTCTGCGAAGAGTTGCATTAAAACTTTCAAATAATAATTGAATTCACAAGAAGAATTTTATAAAAATTCTTTTAAATAATTGATTTTTTAAAAAAAAAATCCAATGAAAATTGTATTGTTTAAATAATTGAATTCCTTTAGAAATTTTATTATTTATAAAAATAATTGAATGTTTGCAAAGAATTTTATTATGATTATATTCAAAGTAATTGAATTTATCTACAGTATTTTATTATTTATATGAAAATAATAAAACTGAATTCTTACAAATTTTTTTCGACGAATTTAATTAAAATTTTATTGAAAATAATTCAATTCTTAAATTAGAATTTTAACAAAAATTTTTTTAAAATAATTGAATTTCTTCGAAGATTTTTATTATTTGGGAAAACAATTGAATTTTTACGAAAAAATTTCTTAAAAATTTTTCATAATAATTGAATCGTTTCAAAGAAATTAAAAAAATTTTTGAGAATCATTTTTTATTTCAATAATTTGTATTTATTTTTAAAAATAACTAAATCATAATAACTGCACTAAAATAATAATAATAATAATAATAATAATAATAATATTAATGCTATAAAAATATAGTTAATAATTTGTAGTTTACCTTGTGTGATGAAGCTGCTAACGAAGTTGAAATCAGAAGCGTGAAAAAACAAATGGACAATGGATCCAGTTTTTGCCTCATCTGAAACAATATTAAAATTAGAATATTATTAGAAAGTATTCTTCGTACTTTTTTTGCGCCTAGGGTTTAAAACAATTCATTATTTTTCACTCGCTCAAGTTTGAAAAATAGAGGTATTTTAACACTAGGGAGTAAAATGTGTAGATATTCCGATATTACTAGTGGGTAAAAATAGACGTATTTTAACACTAGGGAGTAAAATAACCTTTTTTCACCTTGTAGCAGGAAAAAAAAGTTTAATAAATTTTGCTGATGTAAAAAATACGCAGATAACTTTGTTAAAATGTTATTTTTGTAATTGAAATGTTTGAATTATTCCCCTGGTAATAATTTTGTTATTATTAATTTAATATTACCGCAGTTCTTTGTTTCAATAATGTAATAATACAAAAATATGCAACTCATATTGTCAAAGGAATAATCTCATATATATTCTGATTTGAAATTGTTTCACGACTCGCGCGCGCGTGTGTGTGTGTGTGTATTGTTGAAATTTAATTGTCTCTCTCTTTACGTCAAACAGAGAGCTTGAAGGTAAAAAGCAACTGGTAGAAAAGTGTATATATACAATAAAGACTGTATTTTTGTTACAGAGTTTTGAGAACGATTTCATTTTCTTGAAAAGCAGTTAGTTTCAACGTCGAGTGGCACAGAAAAAAAAAGTCAAAGTCAAATCCCGTCCAACCATAACTATACAATTCTTGCTTAAAAGTTACTTCTTCTTCTTCTTCTTAAGTTCTGTAGTTCCATTTTCGCAAAAGTTACCTTATATCGAGAAAAGTCATTTTTTGTTTATGCTCCCCCCCCTCCCTCTCTCCCTCAACATCACTTTGAGAAAACTTTTGACAGGACGATAGTGAAGGATTACTTTCTCGGAAAATGAAAACTGACTGATTGCTATTACTTTTTTTCTAAATTATATTTTTCAAACTGTTTTACGTATTATATGTGGAAAAAAATATTTTTGTCGCAAAAAAAAAAAAAAATTATTAACTGATTTTGTTCATTTATTAACTGAATTATTTTTATTAATTGAATTACTGATGAATTGAACTATTTTATTAATTGAATTATTTATTAATTACTTAAAAATTGTTACTGACTATAGTTACTGAATATGTTACTGAATTATAGTTATTAAATTATAAATGCACTTACGCAAAAATTTACTGGAAACAAAAATTTTTCGAGTAAATATTTTTGTTTCAGTGAATCAAACACTTTATTTAATTCATTAAAATATTTTTTTTCCTAAAGAAATATTTTCCTTCATATAAAAAGAAAATTTACTTCATTTATTTATATATTTAATTAATAGTAACCGTAGTTAAATTTCGTTTTCATAAATTTAAAAATAAAGAATTGAAATAAATTAAAAATAATTGAATTAAATTTAAAAAAATTTTAACTAGGACAGTACAAAAAAAAAAATAAATTGGAAATAATATAAGTAAATTAAAAAATAATTCAATTAAATAAGTAAAAATTGAAATGAATTTTAAAAAATTAATAAATGGAATAAAAAAATAATTGAATTGTATAAAAAATAATTGATTTTACATAAATAATTAAGTTAAATGAAAAAGTAACTCAAACAAGATAGAAAATAATTGAACTGAATTTAAAGAAGAATTGAAATAAAAATTTAATAATTGAATTAAATTAAAAAAAATAATTGAAATAAGTAAGCAAAAATTGAAATAAATATTTTAAAATAATTGAATGAACACAAAAAATAATTAAAATAAATTAACAAGTAACTCAGAAACAAATTTCAAAATAATTGAATTGAATTTAAAAAAAATTAAATAAATGAAAAATAATTGAATAAAATTTAAAAAATAATTGAAATACTTAAATAGTAATAGAAACAAATTTCAAAAAAAGTTGCAAATAAATTGAAATATAATTGAAACAAATTTCAAAAAGAATTAAAAATAAATTGAAATATAATTGAAACAAATTTCAAAAAGAATTAAAAATAAATTGAAATATAATTGAAACAAATTTCAAAAAGAATTAAATATAATTGAAATAATTAAATTAAATAAAAAGGTCACCTAAACAAATTAGAAAAAATAATTCAAGTAAAATTAAATAATAAAATTTCATTAGAAAATGAATTAAATTAATTTAATTTAAAATAATTAAATTTCTTTAAAAAGTAATTCAAACAAATTAGAAAATAATTGAAGTGAAATTAAAAAAAAAAAATTTGAAATTAATTAGACGAACGAAAAATAATTATTGAATGAAATTAAAATATAATTTTAATAAATTTTAAAAATAATTGAAATTAATTAGAAAATAATTAATAAAAAATTTAATACATAACATATTATTATATTTTCACTACTAAATAGTATAAATTAATATTATTAATATTATTTCCTTTTTCTATTTTCATGTTTCTAAATTTCTACAACAATATGTATAGAAATTTTGCGAAAATTATTGTCTACTAGTGTTGGCATTGCGGTAGGTAAAGCGTAAAAGCAACTGCGTGTTAATTGCGGACAAATTTAATTGTCGCTTGTAATTACGTTCTTTAAACATATTTCGTTGGAATTTTGGTTGGATTTTGAAGCGAATTATATATTAAACTCTAAATCTCTCGGCTAATATATAAATCGTTATACACCGCACATGGAAAACTTTTGAGAGTGATGATGAAAATTGAATTCTAATAATTATTTTTCGACATTAAAGAGAGTAAAAAGAGTAAAGAGAGAGTGAGAGAGGGGGGGAGAAAGGGGGTGAAATGTTAGAAATTTGTACTGAAACTCACGCTCACAAATTTCTCAACGCGAAGAGAAATTACGTATTCAAATCGTGTCTCGTACACAATTCCTTTACATTCACATGAATGCCATTCGTCTAAAGATATTTACTACATTTTCATGCGCTATATGTAAATATAATTACAATTTAACATAAACATACAATTTACATTATAGCCAAATTGTGCGCATATTTGATCACATTTTTTTATTAATTATCATTTTTAAATTTTATTCAATTAATTATCATTTTGTAATTCAATTAATTATTATTTTCTATAATTCAATTCTATTATTTTTAATTCTATTTAATTATTTTTTAATTTCATTTAATTATTCATTAATTTATTTCAATTATTTCTATTTTTCAATTTCAATTTCAATTTCAATTATTTTCAATCAAATTTAATTTTTTCAAATTCATTACAATTTTTTAAAACTCTAATTCAATTATTTCTAAAACATATTTCAATTATTTTAAATCAAATTTTATTATTTGTAATACATTGCAAATTTTTAAACTCTTATCCAATTATTTCTAAACCATTTCAATTATATTTTTTTATCAAATTCAAATATTTCATAATTATTTCAAATTTTTAAAACTCTAATTCAATTATTTCTACATTATTTCGGGAGTCCCACTATTTCAATTATTTTCAATCAAATTTAATTCATTTCAATTTATTTCAAATTTTAAAAAATTTAATATTTCAAAACCATTTCAATTTTTTAAAATTCTAATTCAATTATTTTCAATTAAATTTAATTATTTCCAATTTATTTCAATTTCAATTATTTTTAATCAAACTTTAATTATTTCAAAATCATTTCAAATTTTTAAAACACTAATTCAATTATTTCAAATTCATTTCAATTATTTTTAATCAAATTCAATTATTTCAAATTTATTTAATTTTTTTTTAAATTCTAATTTAATTATTTCTAAACCATTTCATTTATTATCAATCAAACTTAATTATTTCAAAATCATTTCAAATTTTTTAAACACTTATTCAATTATTTCTAAACCATTTCAATTATTTTTAATCAAACTTAATTATTTCAAAATCATTTCAAATCTTTAAAAGTCTAATTCAATTATTTCAACTTCATTTAAATTGTTTAAAATTCTAATTCAATTATTTCTAAACCATTTCAATTATTTTCAATCAAATTTAATTATTTTCAATTCATTTTAATTTTTTAAAAATATAATATTTCAAAACAATTTCACTTATTTTTAATCAAATTCAATTATTTCAAATTCATTTCAATTTTTTAAAATTCTAATTCAATTATTTCTAAACCATTTCAAATATTTTCAATCAAACTTAATTATTTTAAAATTATTTCAAATTTTTAAAACTCTAATTCAAATATTTCTACACCATTTCAATTATTTTCAATCAAATCTAATTATTTCCAATTTATTTCAATTTTTTAAAATTCTAATTTAATTATTTCTAAACCATTTCAATTATTTTATAATTTACTTGAATTACTTTTCCATTAAATTTAATAATTTTTTAAATTTCATTAAAGTATTTAACAATTTATAAAAATAAATTGAAAATAATTTATTTGATTCAAATAAGTAATTACTTGTCTATTATCAAATAAATTTTAATTCTATGGAGTTAAAAAATACAGTTTTAATCTTAGGGAGCAAAAAACAGAGGTATTTTGACCCTAGGGAGATAATCGAACCTAAAGAGTAAAATTTGAAGGTATTTTAACTCCAGATAATAAAAACAAAATTATTTTAATCCTGGAGTTAAAAATACAGTTATAATCCTAGGAGTAAAAAATAAAGGTATTTTTGACTCTAGCGAGTGAAATATGCAGGTATTTTAACCCTAGAAGATAAAAACTTGAAGGTTATTTATAATCCGTAGGATTAAAACACCTATATTTATAAATATTAACGAATATTTTATTTTTCGAATTTTAATTTCGAGTTATAAATAATTTTGAGTTATAATATGTATAAAATGAAAATTTTCAAATGGGGTAATAAATTTATAGGAGTGAAACAATTTTTATTCAATGTTTAAAAGGGAAGCGAAAAGGTAATAAATATGATTTTTCGTTTCGTTCATTTTTTCATTTTTTTTTTTGGGAGAGAGGTTGGATATAGAAATCTTTGATGGGAGAAAAAGTAATATACATGTAAAAAGCGTTTTATGAATCTCTATATCCTGACCGACGGTAATAAAGATGGCGTTGTGTTAGGTGCTAGACGATAAATTTTCTGAAGTATCGCTGTAATCTCTGCGAACCAGCTACCGTGTTACAGGGCACGTATCCCGGCCTTATATGTGATGTACGCACACACACACACACGTACACTATTGCACTTAAGATTTTATATGTCGGTAAGATATAAAAATGGCCAACTCTTAAGACTTTGAGTTCAGTGTTAAGCTCCAAGCGCGCTCGTGAAACCAGATGGGCTTTTGATCTTAAGTTCCCTTAAGCCTTATTTATCGTTATTATTATAAGACCATTATTATTTTATTGAAAAAAAACCCCCACCTTTTGATAACAGTCAATTAACAATTTCAACTTCATTATTTTTGCAATACTTTACTAAACTACTTTTTAAAATTAAAACACAAAAAAAAATGAAAATATTTTTAGTCACAAGAAAAAGAATTATCCAAATTATAGATTTTTAATTATGACGAGTGAAATATAAATGTATTTCAACCCTAGAGGGTAAATATATTTCAAGGTATTTTAAATCATAGGGAGTAAGAAACGAAGGTATTTCGACCCTAGAGGGACAATAAATCCTAAGAAGTGAAATTGGAGGTATTTTGGCACTAGGGAATTAATTAAACCTAGAGAGTAAAAATAGAGGTATTTTAACTCTAGAGAGTAAAAATTAAAAAGTATTTTAATCCTAGAGAGTTAAAAATATAGTTTTACTTCAAGGGAGTGAAAAATAAAGGTATTTTAACCCTAGAGAGTAAAATCTGAAGGTATTTTAATTTTAGGGAGCTGAAAATAATGTTTTAATCTAAGGAAGTGAAAAACAGAGGTATATTTTGAACCTAGGGAAATAATTAAACCTGGGGAATGAGAAAAGAAAGTATTTCAACACTAGAGAGTAAAAATTCAACAACTTTTTAACTCAAAAGTGTAAAAAATTTAGGAATTTGACCCTAGAGAGATAATCAAACCTAAAGAGTAAAATATGGTGGTATTTAACCCTAGAGAATAAAAATTTAAAGGTACTTTTAGCCCAGGAAGCTAAAAATACTGTTTAAATAGTAGGGAGTGAAAAACAAAGGTATTTTAACCCTAGAGAGACAAACAAACCTAAGAATTGAAATTTGGAGGTATTTTGGACCTAGAGAATTAATCGAACCTAGGGAGTAAAAAATGGACATACTTTAAACCTAGAGAGTAATAATTAAAAACTATTTTAATCCTAGAGAGTTAAAAATACAGTTTTACTCCCAGGGAGTGAAAAATAGAGGTATTTTACACCTAGAGAGTAAAACCTGAAGGTATTTTAATCTTAGGGAGCTAAAAACACTTTTTTAATCTAAGGGAGTGAAAAACAGAGGTATATTTTGACCCTAAGGAGATAATCAAACCTGGGGAGTGAAAAAAGAAAGTATTTTAACACTAGAGAGTAAAAATTCTAACACTTTTTAATTCAAAACTGTGAAAAATTTAGGAATTTGACCCTAGAGAGATAATCAAACCTAAAGAGTGAATTATGGTGGTATTTTAACCATTGAGAGTAAAAATTTAAAGGTTTTTTAACCTAGAGAGTTAAAAATACTGTTTAAATAGTATAGGGAGTGAAAAACAAAGGTATTTTGACCCTAGGGAGACAATTAAACCTAAGAATTGAAATTAGGAGGTATTTTTGATCTAGAGAATTAATCGAACCTAGGGAGTAAAAAATAGACATTCTTTAAACATAGAGAGTAAAAATTAAAAAAGTATTTTAATCCTAAGAAGTTAAAAATTAAGTTTCACTTCTAGGAAGTGAAAAATAGAGGTATATAAACTCTAGAGAGTAAAACCTAAAAGTATTTTAATCGTAGCGAGCTAAAAATAGTGATTTAATGGTATGGAGTGAAAAACAGAGGTATTTTGACACTAGGGACATAATCAAACCTAGGGAGTAACAAAGGAACGTATTTTAACACTAGAGAGTAAAATTTAAAGGTGTTTTTAACCTAGGGAGCTAAAAATACTGTTTTAAATGTGTGGAGTAAAAAACAGAGGTATTTTAACCCTAGGGATATAATCAAACCTAAGAAGTCAAATATGAAGGTATTTTAGTTATAGAAAATAAAAATTTAAAAGTAATTTTAATCCTAGGGAGTTAAAAATACCGTTTTACTCCTGGGGAGTGAAAAATAGTGATATTTTGACCCAAGGGAGGCAGTAAAACCTAGGGAGTAAAATATAGAGGGATTTTAACCGTACAGAGTAAAACTTAAAAGTTATTTTAATCCTAGGGGTTAAAAAATGCACTTTTAAAGCCAGAGAGTGAAAAATATAGGTATTTTGACCCTAGGGAGATAATGAAACCTGGGGAGTGAAATGTGAAGGTATTTTAACCCTAAAAAATAAAAACTTAATGGAACTTTAATTTTAGGGAGTAAAAAACAGAGGTATTTTGACCCTAGGGAGTTAATCAAACCTAGGGAGTAAAAAAAGAAAGTACTTTAACACTAGAGAGTAAAAATTCGAAAACTTTTTAGTTCAAGACTGTGAAAAATTTAGGAATTTGATCCTAGAGGGATAATCAAACCCAATGAGTGAAATATGGTTGTATTTTAACCCTAGGGACTTACTTATTTAAAGGTATTTTAATACACGGAGTTAAAAAATACAGTTTTAGTCCTAGGGATTAAAAGATTGGCTCTTTTTGACCCTAAGAATGTAATTAAACCTAGAGAGTGAAATATAAAAGTATTTGAACTCTAAGGAGTAAAAATTTAAATGTATTTTTAACCTAGGGAACTAAAAATACTATTTTAATCGTAGGGAGTAAAAAACAGAGGTATTTTGACCCTAGGGAGATAATCAAACCTAGGAAGTGAAATATGGAGGTATTTTAATCCTGGAATCAAAAATTTTAAATTAATTTCAATCCTAGGGAGTTAAAAATACAGTTTTACTCCTATGGAGTGAAAAATAAAGGTATTTTAACCCTAGAGGGATAATCAAACTTAGGGAGTAAAAAATGGTCGTATTATGACCCAAGAGAGTAAAAATTCAAAAATTTTTTACCCCAGGGAGTGAAAAACAGAGGTATTTTGACTCTAGGGAGATAATCAAACCTAGAGAGTAAAATATAGAGGTATTTTTATTTTTTACCCTAAAAAATAAAAACTTAAAGGAATTATAATTGTAGAAAGTGAATAAATGAGGTCTTTTGTCACTGGCCAGTGAAAAAAAATCCTTTTCTTTCTAGTTAGAAAAAATCCTATTTCTTTCCCCCGGGGGAAAGAAATGATATTTTTTCTAACTAAGGAATAAAAAATGTAATTTTTTTTGAAATTGAAAAATGAAATATTTTTTGATTTTGATCTAAAAAATTATTATTTTCTATTTACAGAGCAAAGAAGAAGAAAAAAAATAGAAAAAGAATGTGAATTTTAAAAAGTATAAAAAATTACATATGTATAAGTCCGTTTTTGCATTTTTAATAAATCTATTTAATTTTTTGTATGTTCTCTAATTAAATGAATGGAATGAATTTTCACTCTCAACTTTTCTATATAAATATCATGGAAATATATAAGTTTTTAAAAAAAAATTGAAAAAAAAGAAATGAATGTGTAAGAAAACGTGAATATTTTATAATATGCGTTCTGAATCGAGCAGTCCAGATTCACATTTTTTCGCTGGGAATCAAATAGACCGCAGACCGACGAGTAATGAATCAGGAAAATTAATTCGCAATACAGAGGAAAAAAAGTGTTCTAGAGAAGAACAAAAAAAAAAAAAAAAAAAATAATAATAATAAACGACTAGCCGCGCAATATTTTATACTTTTCATGCAGTAAATCGTACCAAACGAAACGCCAGGCATCGGACAAAAAAATTTCAACTATAAGCGCATACAGAGATTGCATTGCAAATAGTTGTTGAATTTTATTTTTCTTTTCTTTTTATTTTTAAAACAAATAATGATATTATTTTCAATCTGTAAATATTTCCAATTCAAAAAAAGTACAATTTAAAAAAAAAAGTGTAAAATAATTGGACATTATTGATTATTAAAAATAATTATATAATTAATTATTAATTTTATAATTAGTAATTATCAATAATTTACAATATATCAATAAATCACAAAAAATTATTAAAAATCTAATTATTATTATTAAAATTACAAAAGAATTATTACTATTATTACTAAAAATTATTAAATCTTTACTCAATAATTACTAATATGAGTAATAATTATTAAAATTAGTAAAATTAGTAATTAATAATTTATAATAATTACAATGAAGAAAAAAATTTACTTCATTTAAATAACCGATTACTTGTCTATTGAGTCTACTTTCGTTATAGTCGTCGATTCCCTTTAATATTCTCCTTTTATATATGTAAAAGGACATATATATATATTTTTTTTCACCTAAAAGGTCAATTTCCGAAAAGCATTAAAATCGATCGGTTCTATCGAATTGAGCCTGATTTCACTTGCTGGTGCAGTACTCTCCATTTATCTCGAGTAATCGAACGCTTCTGACCTGTTTTTCTCGTAATTCGAAATTGAGATTAATTTCAGCGCTCTGCTAAATAGATTTTCATGTAAATTCACAAATCTAATAAAATTGAAATATATAATATCTTGTTTATTGAATTATTATCGAATTTCTTAAAATTACGAAAATTTTATTCATTATATTTAGGTGTTGATTTTAATTCAAACTTCTTTGTGTATTTAACATGAACACGTGATTATTTATATTTATTTATAAAATTATTAAATTTATTCAAAATTAAAAAAAAAAAATATTAGGATTCATAAATTTTATTGGGAAATTAAAAAATTAATTCTTTATAAAAAATACTGCGATAGTGAATTTAAATTTATTTAAAATAAAGTGTTTTTTTTATAAAGAACTAAAATTGTAATTTTACTCCCCAGGGGACAGAGAAATTTTTTTTCTAAGGGATTTTTACTCATTTTTACTAAAAAAAAAGGTATTTTTACTCTCAGTGAGCAAGAATGAAGCATTTTTCTTTCTTAGACTTCAAAAATTCTTTTAATCGGAAGAGTAAATGGCCTTTTTATTCGCAGTAGAAAAAATGTCAGTGAATTTCATTTAATTTGTCGTGATCGTGTTTTGTTTTTTTAAATGGAGAGAATAAAAAACACATTTACGAGAAATTATATCAATGTTAGTACATGGAAATTCACATAAAATTGATTGTTATTGTTCTTTCATGTATATTATTGTTTTATTGACCATAACAAAAGGAAAAATAAATTTGAGAAAAATTATTTACTACCATTGAATAGAAATAAAATTACAATAAAAATCATTGTTATACAAGTGTTTATGGTTATTTTTTTCTTCAATTTTTTTTCTAAACTGCAATAGTTACAAATTCTGTTTCTTTAAAAGTGTATATTTTTAGAGAATTTATTATTTTTTAAGGCAGATTTTCAAAATTCAAAATGTTGCATTTAATATGACGAACATTTTTTTTAAAAATAATACATCAAAATAATATTACAAAAATACCTCATTATTCACTTTCTACAATTATAATTCCTTTAAGTTTTTATTTTTTAGGGTAAAAATACCTCTATATTTTACTCTCTAGGTTTGATTATCTCCCTAGAGTCAAAATACCTCTGTTTTTCACTCCCTGGGGTAAAAAATTTTTGAATTTTTACTCTCTTGGGTCATAATACGTCCATTTTTTACTCCTTACGTTTGATTATCCCTCTAGGGTTAAAATACCTTTATTTTTCACTCCATAGGAGTAAAACTGTATTTTTAACTCCCTAGGATTAAAATTACTTTAAAATTTTTCATTCCAGGATTAAAATACCTCCATATTTCACTTCTTAGGTTTGATTATCTCCCTAGGGTCAAAATACCTCTGTTTTTTACTCCCTACGATTAAAATAGTATTTTTAGTTCCTTAGGTTAAAAATACCTTTAAGTTTTTACTCTTTAGGGTTGAAATACTTCCATATTTCACTCTCTAGGTTTGATTACATTCCTAGGGTCAAAAAGAGTCAATCTTTTAATCCCTAGGACTGAAACTGTATTTTTTAACTCCGTGTATTAAAATACCTTTAAATAAGTAAGTCCCTAGGGTTAAAATACAACCATATTTCACTCATTGGGTTTGATTATCCCTCTAGGATCAAATTCCTAAATTTTTCACAGTCTTGAACTAAAAAGTTTTCGAATTTTCACTCTCTAGTGTTAAAGTACTTTCTTTTTTTACTCCCTAGGTTTGATTAACTCCCTAGGGTAAAAATACCTCTGTTTTTTACTCCCTAAAATTAAAGTTCCTTTAAGTTTTTATTTTTTAGGGTTAAAATACCTTCATATTTCACTCCCCAGGTTTCATTATCTCCCAAGGGTCAAAATACCTCTATTTTTCACTCACTGGCTTTAAAAGTGCATTTTTTAACCCCTAGGATTAAAATAACTTTCAAGTTTCACTCTGTACGGTTAAAATCCCTCTATATATTACATCCTAGGTTTCACTGCCTCCCTTGGGTCAAAATATCACTATTTTTCACTCCCCAGGAGTAAAACGGTATTTTTAACTCCCTAGGAATAAAATTACTTTTAAATTTCTATTTTCTATAATTAAAATACCTTCATATTTGACTTCTTAGGTATGATTATCTCCCTAGGGTTAAAATACCTCTTTTTTTTACTCCCTACCATTAAAACACTATTTTTAGCTCGCTACGATTAAAATACTTTTAGGTTTTACTCTCTAGAGTTAAAATACCTCCATTTTTCACTCCCTAGAAGTAAAACTTAATTTTTAACTTCCTAGAATTAAAATACTGTTTTAATTTCTACTCTCTAGGTTTAAAGAATGTATATTTTTTACTCCCTAGGTTCGATTAATTCTCTAGGTACAAAATACCTCCAAATTCCAATTCTTAGGTTTGATTGTCTCCCTATGGTCAAAATACTTTTGTTTTTCACTCCCTAGGGTTAAAAGATTTTTGAATTTTTACTCTCTTGGGTCAAAATACGTCCATTTTTTACTCCTTAAGTTTTATTATCCCTCTAGGGTTAAAATACCTTTATTTTTCACTCCATAGGAGTAAAACGGTATTTTTAACTCCCTAGGATTAAAATTACTGTTAAGTTTTTATTTTCTATAATTAAAATACATCCATATTTCACTTCTTAGGTTTGATTATCTCCCTAGGGTCAAAATACCTCTATTTTTCACTCACTGGCTTTAAAAGTGTATTTTTAACCCCAAGGATTAAAATAACTTTAAAGTTTTACTCTGTACTGTTAAAATACCTCTAAATTTTTCTCCCTAAGTTTCATTATCTCACTAGGGTCAAAATACCTCTATTTTTCACTCCGTAAATGTGAAAAATGTATTTTAACTCCCTAGGATTAAAATAACTTTAAATCTTTTTATTTTCTAGGATTAATATAACTGCATATTTCACTTATTTAGTTTCTTTATCACTCTAGGGTATAAAATATCACTGTTTTTTACTCCCTACAATTAAAACAGTATTTTTAGCTTCTTAGAATGAAAATACGTTTAAATTTCTACTCTGTAGAGTCAAAATACCTTTATATTTTACTTCCTAGGTTTTTAATATCCCTAGAGTCAAAATACCTTTATATTTTACTCCCTAGGTTTTATTATCTCCCTAGAGTCAAAATACCTGTTTTTTACTCCCTAGGGTTAAAAATACTTTTTAATTTTTACTCTCTAGAGTTAAAATACCTCTATTTTTTACTTCCTAGGTTTGATTAATTCTCTAGGGTCAAAATACCTCCATATTTCACTTCTTAGTTTTGAATATCTCCCTAGAACAAAAATATACCTTTTTTTTGTTTCATAATGTAATTAATTATTATTACTTATTAATATAACTGAAAAATAAAAAAATTGTTAATAATGGTATAATTTTTGAGTTTGAGAAACATTTTTTGAAAATTAAAATATGAATAAAATTTGTAAGTTAAAATGTGGCATATATAGTTTTTGCCGTGGATTTGCTTTTGGCTAGGGAAATTTGTACGGTTCATTGTGTCATGATGTATTTTGTGGAGAGTGAGAAAGAGAGCGACCAGCATATGGGGACCAAAAGCTCCGGACAGAGGGTTAATTTGATTGCTGCTGACATTTAACTAGTATCTGGTAAAACTCTGTCGTGCATGAAGAACGTGTGAAAGTTGGTCTTTTGAGGACGTGGTCCCGCATCGCATCTCCTCTAATATAGATTGGTCAACATTCTCTCGCATTTTCTTACAACAAATCCCAATCCAATTGAGAATTTCGCTTTTTAGTTGCGATTTCTTTTTACCAAGAAAGAAAAAAGCTTTAGATTATTCGAAAAAAACAGAAAAATAAAAAAAAAAAAAATAAGAGAAAAAAATTTCGATTATCTCTGAAAATTGGTATATTCTGGAAAACAGTTTCAAATTCGACTTTTTCTCGTTTAACTTGAATTTTTAATTATAGAATTCCAAGGAGATAAAGGTTATGTAAATAAAATAATAATTCCGTTTGAAATTTAATGGATAAAATAATTTTTTTTTTGATAAAAATATAAAATTTATTTCCCCCTCTTAAATTTGAAACAGTTTTCAAAATTCGCTTTCCAAGAAAGTGAAATATAAAAATTTACAAATTGCAGCAAGGATCTTTTTTTGTCTTTCTTTCTTTCTTTTTTTTTAACCAAACGAAAGTGTAATATTCGGTGAAGATTCGAGAATGAGGGAGGGTAAAAAAGAATATAAAGTTGCAATTTGACAGCTTAAGGTTCAAGCGGCTTGAAGGACATAAAAAAAGATAAAAAAGATACGAGAAGAAGTGCACGCCTGGTGTGTGAGACATTATATGAGGAAGCAACGGGCAAAGAACAAGGAAATTTTTTTCTCCCTCTTTTTTTTCTATTTTTTTTTTTTTTTTTTGCAAACTTATTTTCCCTCTTCATAAGACGAAGTTGCGACGCCCGGCTCGTCGTACACTTGACAAATTTATAGTCCACTTACGCTTGCATGTAACCTTACGCGGAATTCACATTCAACCATCCCCGTTAAATTCACAAGTCATAATGTCAGATGGTATGTTTAAAATCTAAATTTTTCTCTATTTTCTTATATATTAGACACGTAAAATATAATATCACGCGGGATAATAGAATTTAACTCCCTTCTCCCCCCCCTCCATTATGTAGATCATATTTTAAAAATAAATTTTTCTTTCTCAAATTAAAAATAAAAATATGGGTACATTTTTCGAATATAATTTTCCTTTTTCTATAATTTTTTTTCCTCTATTGTATTAGATTTTTTTAAATTTAACACTGAATGATAAAAAATTGCCCGAGGAATAATATTTATAATTATTATAATTAAAGTAATAAAACAAGAATAATTACAATAAAAATTAGCGTTAGTGGTCACGCGGTTTAGTACACCGAGTAGTGATCCTAAATAGTGCGTTCGAATCTCGGCGTCCGAAAATTGTTTTCTCTACTATTATTGTTGTAAACTATAGCTATTATAATAATAATAATAATAATAATAATAATCTATATGATTATATAATAATTATAAATTAATTTTTTATAAATACTTTTTTTTATAATTGAGAGAATATCACAACTAACACTATCTTAAAAATTATTATTATTATTTTTAAAATTATTACTGTTATTGCTATTATTTCACTACTAATTATTAGTTATTAAATTATAATCGAATTATAATTAATAATAGTAAATATTAATACTGTTATTTTTAAAAAAAAGGTATTATAAATAAAATAATTAAATAATATTGATAATTATAATTGAAATGTAAAAGTAATAATTTTAATAAATAGAAATAAAATAATTATAATAAATAGAAAAATTATTTATAATTAAAATCAAAATTAAAATCAAACTAGAGTCCACAAATTTTATAATTCGAAAAATAATAATAAAGAAAACTAGATTTATAAAAACAACAAAAACACTTTTGTTTTTATTAAAATATATAACAGATAAGAAAAATTGCCAAAAATTATAACTAAAAAAAATTGTTTTTTTGACAAATTCGAGGACAAATTTTGCTTGAAAAATTTTTTGTACAAAAAGTAGAAAATACATAGAAATTTTTACCTTCAATTTGTCAATCACTGCGTGAATTTTTTTACTCTTGGGGTCAATTTTTTAACTCGATAACTGTCAGGATAATACGCGAGCAATTTTGGTAAAATAAAAATATGTCAATGAAAAAAAAAATTACTTCTAAAGCATTGAAGTTTGAAAAAAAAATTTTGTAAAATTTCTTTGTTAATTTATAGATTGTAGTAGACGATAAACGAACACGTTTAAACAGGCGGAATCACAAATTGTAACTGAGAGGATTATATTGAAAATAATAAGTTGCGAGTAAATCTTCTATTGTCTTCACACTGACCCATCGCCTTTTGTGTGTATAATAGAGAAAATGTAAACAAACGGGAAATTCTATAAAGTACCTTTGCCTGAAGGCAAATAAAATTATTTCACTGATTTTAATATAGTTTAAAATTGTTTAATTTCATTTCTATATTATTTGTAATATAATATTCTATTGTTTAAGTAAATTGTAAAATAATAATTAAAATAATCAATAGAATGAAAATTGAAAGAAAAAAAATGGAAAAGACTATAAAATAAATTATAATTGTAATTAGATATTGTAATTTTGTAATAATTTAATTTAATAGCTACTTTTTATTTTATTCACATTATTTATTTTTCAAGTATTATTATTTATTTAATTATTTATTTTGGTTATTTATTTTGGTAATTTATTTTATTTATTTAATTTATTTTACTAATTTATTTTTTTATATTTATTTATTTAATATACAAAATGGGCGAAAATAATCAAATTTATTTATAATTTTACTACTCTATATTAAATTTATGAAAAGTATTTTAATTTTATTATTACTCTATAAAATTAAAATATTAATTTTTATTACTAAATAGCATGTGGACTGTGTATAAAAATTTAGAAATTGAAAATAAAATTTTAATAAACTCCATACAATTTCTGATTGATTGGATTTTTAAATTATTGACAAATTCCCCCAAGTGTTCTATTTCAAGGAAACGAAAGACGAATTAGATAAGAGAATAAGTTATCAAACGCGAATGATGAAGCTGAAACGGAATAACGAACGAAAGGCACCTTGATTTTTTGTAGATGAAATTGAAATTTGCATATTAAATGGAAAATTCTTCTTTTCATGAGAATAGAAATTTTTTTAGTCATATATATAATATTATAATTAAATATAATAGTAGTTCGTCTGACTCCTGTGTGATTACAATTTGTTTAAACTACTGATTTGCTAAAGAAGTGAATTAAGAAAGTGTTGTCTGATCAAAATGAACTTTAAATACTGTATTTCTAAATTCAACTGTAAAACAAAAATTTGTCTAACTACAAATTACTTTAACTACTGATTTAAAAATTTCAATCATTTAAAAACTGTCGTCTGATCAAAAAAGATTTTGTCTGATCGAAAACAATTTTTACTACTGATTTACGAATTTCAAGGATTTAAGAAACTCCCGTCTGACTAAAACCTATTTAATCTACTGATTTTTCAATGAAAGGCATTAAAAAAGAGTTGTCTGACTAAAACTAAATTTGACTACTATTTTTCTTCGAACAAGTGGTAAAAAATACTTTGTCTGACTAAAAGCAATTTAAACTACTGTTTCTCACTATAAATCAAGTTTTATTTTTTTAGACGGTAATTTACTTAAATTACTGACTTTCACATGAAAAATATTTAATAATTTGTCGTCTGACTTAAATTTTACTTTAACTTTTTTATTCTCTTCAGGAAAATATTCAATGTTTTACTGGATTAAAAAAACTACCGTCTGACTAAAAATTGTTTAAACTACTGATTTTTCTTTTTAAAGAAACTATTAAAAGTTTTGTCTGAATAAAACTGAATTTTACTACTGATAATAAAAGTTGGAGAAATCCAAAAACCTACCGTCTGACTAAAACCTGTTTAAACTACTGATTTTTTTATTTAAAGAAATTATGAAAAGTTTCGGCTGACCAAAATTGATTTTTACCACAGATTTATTATTTTTAAGAATTTAAGAAACTATTGTCTGACTAAAACCTGTTTATACTACTAATTTTTCAGTGAAAATAATTAAAAAAGAGTTGTCTGATTAAAGCTATATTTAACTACTATTTTCCTAAAAAGGAAGAGTAGTAAAAAGAGTAGTAAAAAAATATAAAAATAGTGGTAAAAACTACTTTGTCTGACTAAAAATAACTGAAACTACTGTTTCACAAAATAGATCAAAATTAATTTTTTTCGACGGTAATTCACTCAAAGTACCGACTTTCACATGAAAAATATTTAATAATTTCTTGCCTGACTTAAATTTTACTTTAACTACTAATTCTCTTCAGGAAAATATTCAATGTTTTACTGGATTAAAAAAAACTACCGTCTGACTAAAAATTGTTTAAACTACTGATTTTTTTATTGAAAGAAACTGTAAAAAGTTTTGTCTGACTAAAACCTGTTTATACTACTGATTTTTCAGTGAAACTAATTAAAAGAGAGTTGTCTGACTGAAACTAAATTTTACTACTTTTTTACTTATAACAAGTGGTAAAAATACTTTGTCTGACTAAAAATAACATAAACTACTGTTTCTCTCTATAAATAAAAATAATTTTTTCCTGACGGTAATTTACTCAAATTACTGCCTTTCTCATGATACATATTCAATAATTTGTCGTCTGACTGTAATTTTACTTAAACTACTAATTCCCTCCTGGAAAATATTAAATAATGTTTTCTCTAATTAACAAAACTACCGTCTGACTAAAACTTGTTTAAACTACTGATTTTTTATTTAAAGAAACTATGACAAGTTTTGTCTGACTAAAACTGAATTTTACTACTGAAAAAAATCCTGTCTGACTAAAACCTGTTTAAACTACTGATTTTTCAATGAAAGGCATTAAAAAAGAGTTGTCTGACTGAAACTAAATTTGACTACTATTTTTCTTAGATCAAGTGGTAAAAACTGCTTTGTCTGACTAAAAATAACTGAAACTACTGTTTCTCACTATAAATCAAGTTTTATTTTTTTAGACGGTAATTTACACAAATTACTGACTTTCACATGGAAAATATTTAATAATTTGTCGTCTGACTTAAATTTTACTTTAACCACTAATTCTCTTCAGGAAAATATTCAATGTTTTGCTGGATTTAAAAAACAACCGTCTGACTAAAACTTGTTAAAAACTACTGAGTTTTTTATTTAAAGAAACTATGAAAATTGTTGTCTGACTAAAATTGAATTTTTCTACTGATAATAATAGTACTTCGACTACTGAATTCCTAAAGAAAAGGGATAAAAAATGCTTTGTCTGAATAAAAATATCTTAAACTACTGGTTTTGACTACAAAACAAATTTTTAATATTTGTAAAGTAAATTATATTCGACTTTAAAACATTTACTATTTTAGAAGTAATTTTTACTATATCCAAAGAAAATTATACACTGTTCGCAAATTTTTCCTATTTTCAGAGTAAATTTCCCTATACTTTAGAATTTGCACTTTTTTTTAAGGGAATTTTTATAATATTTTTTAAAATTTTTATTCTACTTTTAAATTTTTATTATTTTTAAATCAATTTTTACTGTAAATTATAGAATTTTTACTAATTCGAAAGTAAATTATGATTTAGTTACAAATTATTTAGTTTTTTTAAAGATTTTTTATTGTCTGACCAAAATTTATCTTAACTACTGTATTTTTATTTGAAAAATTCTATTTTTGTAGAATTTAACTTTAACCATCGAATTCCTCACGAGAAAGATTCAATAATATTTTGTCTGATTCGAATTTACATTAACTACTGATTTTTTTCGTGACAAATGTCAAAAAATTTTATCGTCTGATCAAAAATTATTACTACTACTGATTTACGAATTTCAAGAATTTGAGAAATTTCCGTCTGACTAAAATCTATTTAAACTACTGATTTTCTAATAAAAAGAATATTAAAACAAATTTGTCTGACTATAAAACTAAATTTGACTATATTATTTCCCTTAGAACTGGTGGTAAAAACACTTTGTCTGACTAAAAATAGTAGAAACTACTTTTTCTCACTAAAAAACAGAATTTATTTCTTTAGACGCAAATTTACACAAATTAGTAACTTTCTCAGAACAAATATTTAACATCGTCTGACTGAAATTATACTTTAACTACTGTTTTCCTAATGAAAAAAATTGTTTTTTATTGTTAGATGTAAAAAATAACCGGCTGACTAAAACTTGTTTCAACTACTGTTTTTTCTATTTAAAGAAACTATGAAAAGTTTTGTCTGACTTCAACTCAATTTTACTATCGATAATATAATTTCAAGTACTTGAAATACTCCAGTCTGACTAAAAAGTATTTAAACTACTGATTATTCGAAAAAATGAATTAAAAAATTCTTGCTAGACTAAAATATGTACCTAATATATTTTTTTCTCATCACAAATTGTCAAAAAAGTTTTCGTCTGATCAAAAACTATTGTTACTACTGATTTACGAATTTCAAGGATTTAAGAAACTCCCGTTTGACTAAAATTTACTTGAACTACTATTTTTTAAGGATATTTACTACTTGTTTTGAAATTGTAATGATTTAAAAACTTGCCGTCTGACCATAACCTATGTAAACTACTGATTTACTAATAGAATTAACTGAAAGTAATTTCGTCTGACTAGAAATCACTTTTACTACTGATATACTAACCGTAAGGACTTAAATTATGCCCGTCTGACTAAAGACTATTTAAACTACTGATTTTCTAAAATAATTATAACAAAGTGTTATCTTACTAAACTGTACTTTAAATACTGTGTTCCCTAAAGATAATTGACAAAAAATACTTGGTCTGACTAAAAATATATTTTCCGCACTGATATTTAAATATTTAAGTTTTAAAAAAACTACCGTTCGTTCAAAATCAACGCAAACTATACAAAACGAATAGAAACTGTATTGTTACATTCTATCCGATTGGTTTATTTTAGGCCATAATATTATTTAATTTTTTATTTAGACTAATATATTTTTTCTAATATTTAGGACTAAAATAACTTCTAACACTTAAATAGACCGGAATAATATTTTTTTTTACTCTTGAAAATCGATCCTCGACCCTGTAAACACAATAATAAGTTTACACGAAAGCACAGTAGCGGAGCTAATGGGATAAATGTAAAATATGATGATATATCGTAAATTAGCCGTACCGGACGCAGGTAATTAGGATAAAACGAAGGTTAATTAGAAAGTGGCGTTAGTTAGGGGGCAAAATTCAATTATCCTCTCGAAAATCGGCGTCTAGAAGGATGAGTGCCAGTTGTTGGATCGCGGAGGGCAATTTAACTCTGTCTAAACTCCTTAGGAGAGAGCGTTTACACGTAATTCGCATAATAAATTCAGCCCTGCGGCTGATTAGCATACATATGAAGGAACCTTCGGGGTAAAATGGCTCTTATGAGGGAGCTCACTTCATTCTACTGCTATTATTATCATTATTAATAATATACATTTGCTATCTCTTTCTTCTTAAAAAGACAAAAAATTTCCATTCTCATCATTTATCAACCGATTTTTATCACTATCTTCAAGACTGAAAATTAACTAAAAGGGATTAAAAATTTGTATAAACAAATTTTCGAAATATTTTTCAATTTTTCAACGAATTAATAATATTCTATTTTAGATGAATATTATTCCATTTATTTATTTTTATTAAAAATCGGAGTGAAAATACTACCGTCTGTCCAGAAATTGTTTAAAGTACTGATTTTTTTATTTAAAGAAAGTATGAAAAGTTCTGTCTGACTAAAATTGAATTTTACTACTGATATACAAATTTTAAGAATATAATAAACTCCCGTCTGACTAAAACCTATTTAAACTACTGATTTTTCAATGAAAGGCATTAAAAAAGAGTTGTCTGACTGAAACTAAATTTGACTACTATTTTTCTTCGAACAAGTGGTGAAAAATAAAAATACTTTGTCTGACTAAAAATAACTTAAACTACTGTTTCTCAAAATACATCAAAATTTATTTTTTTCGACGGTAATTTACTCTGAAATAGTAAATGTTTTAAAGTCAATTATAATTTACTGTACAAATAGTAAACATTTGTTTTGTAGTCAAAACCAGTAGTTTAAGTTATTTTTATTCAGACAAAGCATTTTTTATCCCTTCTCTCTAGGAATTCAGTAGTCAAAGTACTATTATTATCAGTAGTAAAATTCAATTTTAGTAAGACAACAATTTTCATAGTTTCTTTAAATAAAAAACTCAGTAGTTTTTAACAAGCTTTTGTCAGACGGTTGTTTTTTAAATCCAGCAAAACATTGAATATTTTCCTGAAGAGAATTAGTAGTTAAAGTAAAATTTAATTCAGACGACAAATTATTAAATATTTTCCATTTGAAAGTCAGTAATTTGAGTAAATGACCGTCTAAAAAAATAAAACTTGATTTATAGTGAGAAACAGTAGTTTAAGTTATTTTTAGTCAGACAAAGTATTTTTATTTTTTATCACTTGTTCTAAGAAAAATAGTAGTGAAATTTAGTTTCAGTCAGACAACTCTTTTTTAATGCCTTTCATTGAAAAATCAGTAGATTAAATAGGTTTTAGTCAGACGGGAGTTTTTTCAGTAGTAAAATTCAGTTTTAGTCAGACAAAACTTTTCATAGTTTCTTTAAATAAAAAATCAGTAGTTTAAACAAGTTTTAGTCAGACGGTAGTTTTGTTAATGTTATTTTTAGTCAGACAAAGTATTTTTTACCACTTGTTATAAGTAAAATTGTAGTAAAATTTAGTTTCAGTCAGACAACTCTCTTTTAATTAGTTTCACTGAAAAATCAGTAGTATAAACAGGTTTTAGTCAGACAAAACTTTTTACTGTTTCTTTAAATAGAAAAATTAGTAGTTTAAATAGGTTTTAGTCAGACGGGAGTTTATTACATTCTTAAAATTTGTACATCAGTGGTAAAAATCATTTTTTATCAGCCGCTAAATTTTTGAAATATTTTTATGAAAACTAATCAGTAGTAAATATTAATTCGAGCCACAGTTAAAATTAAAAGTATTAACATTTTCAAATATTTGTTATAAGAATGTTATTCAATATTTGTATAGGTAATTAAAAAAATAATTAATTAAATTTAATTTCAGAATAAAAAAATTATTATAATCTTTTTGTTGTGAGAAATTCATTTTATTGAGATTTCAGTAGTTTGAACGAGATTTAGTCAGACAGAAGTTTAAAAATTTTTATATTTCAAAAATCATTGGTAAAATTCTTTTTACTAAACAGTAGGTAAATTAAATTTTGATCAGACAATTAGTTGTACTTTTTTTAAATGGAAAAATCAGTGATCTTAACAAATTTTAGTCTTAAATTTTTTAAAAATAATATTTTTAAAAACTCTAAAACAGACGAAACAGTATTGAATTATTAAAATATTAATATTATGTATTATAATATAATTATAATATAATTTATTATATTATATTCTATATTATATATTATATTCAATATTATATATTATATTCAATATTATAATATTATATTCAATATTATAATATTGTATTATAAAATATTATAAAATAATGATAATAATTTATTAACAGCCACAGTTTTTCTAAGGGTATCAAATTGAGACAAAAAATTGAGTATATTGTTAAATAAAAAAGGACTATAATTCTCATTAAAAAATTATTTACCGAAAATCTTGAAATAAGTGCACTCTAATAATTTATGAATGAAAAATATTGTACTTAGAAGAGAGTTAACTGCCTTATTGAATAATAAATCATTCTTCGCCGTGTAAGATAAGCGGTAAATTATAACGAAGGCTTTTTAAAAATTAATAACGCAAGAAACGGAAATTGATATTAAATATCAGATATATACGGTATACTGAAAATTTATTTTTAAAAACTCTATATGCCAGGAGCAATTAAAAACTGTTATTTTCTTTTTTTCAGATAAAAGGAAACAAATTTTTATTTTTATTTAAATTTTTACATTCATTCATTGAATTGATTAAAAATACCATAGTGAAATAGAACGATATTAATGAATTATATAAAACGATTTCTCTTTATCTATATATCTATCTGTCTATCTCTCTCTTGTTTTTAATTTAACCGTATGTAGATGGATTTAAAATATAAAATAAAGCAAATATTCATTCAGGTCTCGTAACTTTTTGTACATTTCTCTTTTTCATTTAATTTTTTTTTTAAATATTACCAGTTTTTTATTTTTGTACATATCTGGACTTTAGAAGTAGAATAAAATTATTTAAAAAATATTTTAAAAATTTCTTTTCAAAATTTCTTTTTATAATTCAAAAAAATTTGTCTTTTAGGAAAAAGTAGTCATTGGAAAAGAAATTTTAATTTATGAATTTACAATTAGGAAAGAATATAGGAAAATAAATCTAGGAAAATCGTTCGCGAATCGTGAAATTTCCTGTGAAAATTGGAAAAATTTGAAAATAGTGTTTTAAAATCAAAAAAGAACTTTTTTCATACTTTTTCCCTGACTCTAATAAAATATTCTGATTCACTCTAAAAATTATTAAAAACTCAAAATAATATTCTATTACATTTATTTACAAATTTCAGTAATTGTAAAATTATTCTAAAAGAATTGAATTATTTAAATTAAAAAATAAATCATTTATTGAATAATTGAATGTTTTAAAATTGAATTCTCATAAAGAATTTTATCAACAAATTTTTAAATAATTCAATTATTTTGACAAATTTTTAAGAATAATTACATTTATCGAGGAATTTGATTAAACTATTGTATCAAAAATTAATTAAAATCTTGCGATGAGTTTCATTATTTATGAAAATAATTAAAAATTTTCCCAAAAATGTTATTAAAATTTTTCTAAAATAATTGAATTTCGATGAAAAATTTTATTATTTATAACGATAATTGAAATTTTGACGAGGATTTAAAAAAAAAATTAAAATAATTGAATATTAAAGAAGTTTATTATTCATAAAGATAATTTAAATTTTGACAAGAATTGTTTTCAAATTTGCGAACATAATTAAATTTCTGCGAAGAATTTTATTATTTTTGAAAATAATTTAATTCTTCCAACGAATTTTATTTCAAGTTTATAAATATAATTGAATTTCGGTGAAGAATTTTACTATTTCAAAAAATAATTGAATTTTTGAAAAGAACTTTGTTAAATTTTTTTTAAATAATTGAATTTATGCGACGAATTTTATAAAAATCTTTTTAAATAATTGATATTTATCGAAAAACTTTATGAAATTTTGTATATTATATAACTGAACTCATGTGAAAATTTTATTATTTCTAAAAATAATTGATTTATCTCGAAGAAATTTATTAAAAATCTTATAAATTATTGAATTCCTGTGAAATTTTGCCAAGAAGTTTAATAAAGTTTTTAAAAATAATTGAAATTCGAAGAAGAATTGTATAATTTATAAAGATTATTGAAATTTTAACGAGAATTTTTAAAAAAGTTTTTAAAATAATTGAATATTAAAGAATTTTATTATTTATAAATATAGTTGAAATTTTGACAAGATTTTTTTTTTTTTAATTTAATTTTGAACATAATTGAATTTTAGAGAAGAATTTTTTTTAGTTTTAAAGATATAATTGAAATGACCAGAATTTTTTTTTTATTTTTGAATATAATTGAATTTCTGCAAAAAATTTTATGACTTTTGAAAATAATTGAATTTCTGGAATTATTTGTAACATTTCCAAAATTAAATTTTTTTTTAGTATTTTTAACTAAAATTCTTTTCTCAATCTAGTATTTATGAAAATTATAAAAATTATTCATTAAATAATTTTTAAGTCATAATTTTATGATAGTTCTTGTAAAATTAAGTTATTTAAAAAGAAATTATTGTCTGAAATAGAAAAAATTCAAGGTTTTTGTATTAAAATTCGTGGTAGTTTCATAGTTTACGAGGCAAACAAAAAAAAACACCAAAACTCAAGAGTTTTTTCATGAGTTTTTAAAATTCAATTTTTTCCAGTACTTTTACTAAAAATCCCTGACTTTTCCCTGACC
The DNA here is from genome assembly GCF_015476425.1 of Leptopilina heterotoma. Classification (NCBI taxonomy): domain Eukaryota; kingdom Metazoa; phylum Arthropoda; class Insecta; order Hymenoptera; family Figitidae; genus Leptopilina; species Leptopilina heterotoma. The sequence continues at coordinate 484,599 of NW_025111040.1, forward strand.
AATTTTACTTTTCCTGACTTTTCCCTGAATTCCCTGATGATAACGTAAATCTGGATTCAAAATAAATTCTAAATTTCAAAGAAAAAGAGAAAAATTCATTAAAAATTCTTTTACGTATAAAAAAATGGATAAATATCGTTCCTTTTGATGATAGATTTACAAGATTTTTTAAAAATACGGTAAAAGTGGAGTGAGAGAGAGAGAGAGAGAGAGAGAGCACAGCGAGAGATAAATGTGCTGACATGCTCTCATAGCATGTTTCTCCAATTGAATTGAACAAGCAAACCAAAACACTAGTGTAAATAGTCCGAGAGAGAGAGAGAGAGTTGATTTCTAGACCGGGAATCGAAACTACTAATACTCTAGTTTCAACCGTTCGTACGGTCAAAGTAATCCCTTTGAAAATTGGGTCAGCTCAAAGTAAATAACAGTTAAATATCATTACTTTTACAGGAAGGGAAGAGGGGGGGGAGGGAGAGCGACTAAATCTATCGAAATCAACCAAAGAGAGTTGAGGCGAAAACACGAAAATTAATCCTGCTTCTCTCAAGCTACAGGGCAGGGGAGAGATAGGAGAGAGAGAGAGAGAAGGAGAGAAAGCTATACGCTAAAGCACCTGGGCGTCTAATTAAAAAATATTGATCCTTCAAGTCTTCATTAAGACTCATCTCTCTTTTTTTTCCTCTCTTCTTTACTTATTTTTTGTTATTTCTAACTCCTCGCTTATAGTTCGAGTTTTTTTTTCTTGCTCCTCTTCTATATTACTTGTATTTTAATTATGTTTCCTTAATCTCTAATCTTTTTCTCTATAAATAATAAAATTATTACAAATACAACTTTTTTTCATTTCACTGGAAAATAAGTGGTTAGTGAAAGTTTTAGTCAGACAACTTGCTCTTCTTCCATTACTTGTATATATTTTAATTATGTTCCCTAATCTATAATCTCTTTCTTCATAAAGAATAAAATTATTACGATTTTTTTTTCACGTTTCATTGAAAAATAAGTGGTTAAGACAAATTTTAGTCAGACATTTTCTGAATTATTAAACAAAGAAATTATTCAACAAAATTATTAAACGAAGAATTTATAGTCAAATTTTTTTTTAAAAAGAAATAATCTTGTTCTTTTTTAGAAGATCAGTAGTTGAAGTTTGTTTCAGTCAGACAAAAACCTTTTTCTTGGATTCAGACAAATCTGTTTTAATATTCTTTTTATTAGAAAATCAGTAGTTTAAACAGGTTTTAGTCAGACGGAAATTTCTCAAATTCTTGAAATTCGTAAATCAGTAGTAGTAATAATTTTTGATCAGACGATAAAATTTTTTGACATTTGTCACGAAAAAAATCAGTAGTTAATGTAAATTCGAATCAGATAAAATATTATTGAATCTTTCTCGTGAGGAATTCGATGGTTAAAGTTACATTCTACAAAAATAGAATTTTTTAAATAAAAATACAGTAGTTAAGATAAATTTTGGTCAGACAATAAAAAATCTTTAAAAAAACTAAATAATTTGTAACTAAATCATAATTTACTTTCGAATTAGTAAAAATTCTATAACTTACAGTAAAAATTGATTTAAAAATAGTAAAAATTTGAAAGTAGAATAAAAATTTTAAAAAATATTTTAAAAATTCCCTTCAAAAAAAGTGCAAATTCTAAAGTATAGGGAAATTTACTCTGAAAATAAGAAAAATTTGCAAACAGTGTATAATTTTCTTTGGATATAGTAAACATTGCTTCTAAAATAGTAAATGTTTGAAAGTCGAATATAATTTACTTTACAAATAGTAAAAATTTGTTTTGTAGTCAAAACCAGTAGTTTGAGATATTTTTATTCAGACAAAGCATTTTTTATCCCTTCTCTTTAGGAATTCAGTAGTCAAAGTACTATTATTATCAGTAGTAAAATTCAATTTTAGTCAGACAACAATTTTCATAGTTTCTTTAAATAAAAAACTCAGTAGTTTTTAACAAGTTTTAGTCAGACGGTTGTTTTTTAAATCCAGCAAAACATTGAATATTTTTCTGAAGAGAATTAGTCGTTAAAGTAAAATTTAATTCAGACGACAAATTATTAAATATTTTCCCTGTGAAAGTCAGTAATTTGTGTAAATTACCGTCTAAAAAAATAAAACTTGATTTATAGTGAGAAACAGTAGTTTCAGTTATTTTTAGTCAGACAAAGCAGTTTTTACCACTTGTTCTAAGAAAAATAGTAGTCAAATTTAGTTTCAGTCAGACAACTCTATTTTAATGCCTTTCATTGAAAAATCAGTAGTTTAAACAGGTTTTAGTCAGACGGGAGTTTTTTTATTAGAAAAATTCAGTTTTAGTCAGACAAAACTTTTCATAATTTCTTTAAATAAAAAATGAGTAGTTTAAACAAGTTTTAGTCAGACGGTAGTTTTGTTAATTAGAGAAAACATTATTTAATATTTTCCAGGAGGGAATTAGTAGTTTAAGTAAAATTACAGTCAGACGACAAATTATTGAATATGTATCATGAGAAAGGCAGTAATTTGAGTAAATTACCGTCAAGAAAAAATTATTTTCATTTATAGAGAGAAACAGTAGTTTATATTATTTTTAGTCAGACAAAGTATTTTTTACCACTTGTTATAAGTAAAATAGTTGTAAAATTTAGTTTCAGTCAGACAACTCTCTTTTAATTAGTTTCACTGAAAAATCAGTAGTATAAACAGGTTTTAGTCAGACAAAACTTTTTACAGTTTCTTTAAATAGAAAAATCAGTAGTTTAAACAATTTTTAGTCAGGCGGTAGTTTTTTTAATCCAGTAAAACATTGAATATTTTCCTGAAGAAAATTAGTAGTTAAAGTAAAATTTAAGTCAGGCGAGAAATTATTAAATATTTTTTATTTGAAAGTCAGTACTTTGAGTGAATTACCGTCGAAAAAAATTAATTTTGATCTATTTTGAGAAACAGTAGTTTCAGTTATTTTTAGTCAGACAAAGTAGTTTTTACCACTATTTTTATTTTTTTTTACTACTCTTTTTACTACTCTTCCTTTTTAGGAAAATAGTAATTAAATATAGCTATAATCAGACAACTCTTTTTTAATTATTTTCACTGAAAAATTAGTAGTATAAACAGGTTTTAGTCAGACAATAGTTTCTTAAATTCTTAAAAATCATAAATCAGTGGTAAAAATCAATTTTGGTCTGCCGAAACTTTTCATAGTTTCTTTAAATAAAAAAATCAGTAGTTTAAACAGGTTTTAGTCAGACGGTAGGTTTTTAAATCCAGCAAAACATTGAATATTTTCCTGAAGAGAATTAGTGGTTAAAGTAAAATTTAAGTCAGACGACAAATTATTAAATATTTTTTATGTGAAAATCAGTAATTTGAATAAGTTGCCGTCTTACAAAAAATATACTATTGATTTATAGTGAGAAACAGTAGTTTCAGTTATTTTTAGTCAGACTATTTTTACTATTTTTTTAGGAAAATACTAGTCAAATTTAGTTTCAGTCAGACTAATTTAAAAATTAAAATAGTAAAAGTAATTTTTATCTACAAAGTAATTACAAAGTGAAAAAACAAAGAATAGAAAAAAAATTACCCGTATGTTCATTAATTAATGAACATTGTTTGTTAATGGTTTAAATAATTAAAATTGGAAACTGAAAATTACATTTTAAAACTAAAATTGAAAATTGTCGACTAAATTTTTTTTTTTTGAAATTTAACGTTAATGCGTGACGTTATTTTTTTTTAAAAAGTGTATAGGAACTTTTCTCACTTGGGACATAACGTTTTTTCATTCTGACCAGAGGATTTCCTATTTTTTTTTTGTAACGGCTTCGCCACTAGAGACGAGATGAGGGAGGATGATATATTATCGTATTTATTATACAGCAGGTGTATCGCTCCTCAAGAATATAAATGCACGTTACATACAATCCTTCCTCATCAATTTATCAACGCTCTTTCTAACTAAATAACTTTTTTCTTTCAGTTTTTTTTAAAAATATTAATTATGTCAGTAAAATGTGAAAATCAGTTCTTTTTTTAAAATCTCTTTTCAACTTGAAAAAAATGATTTCGATTATCACTACTTTTTCAAAAATATTTGTTTTATTTTATTAAATTTTAATGTTTTTAATTTAACTGAATTTAAAATTTAAATTTCACAACTAAGTTTAATTTTTATTTTTCCTAATTCATATTTTACATATAATATCCATTTTTTCTAAGGTTCAAATCCTCTAATTTACAGTTTTTCGAATCGTTATTCAACTATTATTTTTTCAATTAAAAGAAATTATATAATTAATTCTTATACTAGATAAAAAGAATTTCGATAAAATAAAGATGAAATAAAAGGAAAATAAAAGAAGGGGAGTGGGGGGTCGAATATTCCGCGAAGCTTGCCAGGTTGTCGCGTGGGACAAAAGTTCTCGCGAAAAGAAAAGTCAAGTCTAGGGACGTTATTTTGCGAAGTAGGCAACCAATCATCCGGAATGGAACTCGGGCTGGTCGAGCTCGATCCATACGAAAACATGCAGCTTTTTCTCCCTTGTACGTGAAACGAGAGAGAGAGAGTGAGAGAGAGAGAGAAAGAGAGAAAAAGAAGAGATATTCAACCCTTCTTTTTCATCCCCCTCCCCTCTCCTCCCAACCCGTGTCTGGATTTCTAACCACCTTTACGAAGCAATGTTAAGCGACGCTATTGATAAACTGCTGTATTATGCGAGAGGATGAGAGAGGAAACGAGAGCGAGAGAGGGGGGGAGGGGGAAGGGAGGTTGTCCAGGCAGCGGATTATTTATTATACACAGAGCAACCTGAAAGCATGGAAATACGTATTCCATTGCCCTCATCGCTCCCAAACGGCAGCAAAAGCTCGCTTTAGAAAATGTCACACTATTCTCTGTTGGTATCGCCAATTGCGGTCAACTTCCAGTTACCATGTTGACTACAAAACCTAATGTACTTTTCAAACAGGCACATAAATCAAATTATTTCCAAATTTCCCCCTCCAATAAAGCAATCGCGAATTGATAACGAATTATTTGTTTTGGCACACTATTCGATAAAGAAAAAAAAAAAATATTTAAACTATTCGATAAAGCTCAAAAATTATACATTACGAATTTAAAAGAAGTTATCGAATTAATGATTCACAGCACAGGCCGAAAATATTTTAGGCCATCTCAGAATCAAAAACCGAAAGATACTTTCCTGAAACTTTTTAATCTGCTGAATGTAAATCCAACCTCAGGGGATTATCATTAAAAGTACTTGAAAAAAATTAAATGTTTAGAATTTATAAAAAAGTTATAAATTTTGGTGACATTTTTGTTTGCCTCATAAACTATGAAATTACCACAAATTCTAAAAAAAACATTCAATTTTTTCTATTTCTGACAATAATTTATTTTAAATAACTTCATTGCATTGAAGAACAGCCATAAAGTTATTACTTTTATGAAGTATTACTTAATAAAGTTACTTAATGAAGTAATTTTTTTTTAATTTTAATTTAATTTCTATTGAAATTAGTTTTAATTTAAAAAATTTTAACGCAATTCTTTAAAAGAATTCAAGTAAAATAATAAATATTAAAATTCTTTCCAGAAATTTAATTATTTTCAAGTTTTTATAAAATTTATTGTAAAAAATCAATTATTTTCATAAATAACAATATTCATCGCAAGAATTTAATTATTTTTTAAATTAATAAAATTCTTCTGAGAAAAATTATTTTCGAAACATCTAAAAAAGGTCAATATTTCAATTATCTTTATAGATGAATATTAAAATTCTTATTCCAGAAATTCAATTATTTTCAAGAATTTTAATAAAATTCATGGCGAAATTAAATTATTTTCATAAATAATAATAGTAATCATCACAAGAATTCAATTATTTTGAAAAGTTAATAAAATTTACTTATTTTTCAACAATTTTAATAAAATTCATGTCGAAATTTCAATTTTTCTTAATTCAATTTATTTTCAATATTCTATTTTAATAAAATTTCCCTAAAGAAATTAATTATTGTACAAAAATTTTGAGAATATTCTTCAAATTATTTAATTATTTAATTTAATTATTTAATTCAATTATTTTCATAAATTTTATGAGACTCTCTTCAGCGAATAATAAATTATTTTCTAAAATAATGAAAATTTCACAGGAATTCAATTATTTTCAAAAAGTCTAAAAAAAAATTGTCGTCAACATTTCAATTATCTTTATAGATGAATAACAAAATTCTTAGACAACAATCAATTATTTTCAAGAATTTTAATAAAATTCATTGGAAAAATTCAATTAGGTACTTTTAAAAGTAATAAAATTTAATTATTTTAAAAAATCTTAATAACAAATTAATATCAAAATTTTAATTATTTTCAAAAATTTGTCTTAATTCAATAATTTTCAATATTCTATTATTTTAATAAAACTTCTTAAAAGAATTTAATTATTTTTTTTTAAAAATTGGTAGAATCACGAATATTCAATTATTTTCAAAAAAAAAAAAAAATGAAAATCTTACAGGAATTCAAATTATTTAAAATAGAATTTGCATAAATTTTTTCGAAAAAATCAAATGTTTAAAAATTTGTCATTAAATTCTTTGCAAAAATTCAATTATTTAAAAAATTTTTTTAATTTTATTCAGGGATTTAATTCCTTTTCATAAATAACAATATTCATCACAAGAATTCAATTATTTTCAAAAATAATAAAATTCTTCGCTGAAATTCAATTATTTTTCAATAAATCTAAAAAAATGGCAACATTTCAATTATCTTTATAAATTAATAAAAAAAATTCTTCCCACAAAATTCAATTATTTTCGGGAATTTTTATCAAATTCATTGTAAAAGTTCAATTATTTCCATAAACAATAATATTCATCAAAAGAATTCAATTATTTTCAAAAGTAATAAAATTCAATTATATTCAAAAATTATAATAAAATTGTTGTCAAAATTTCAATTATTCTCAAAAAATTTTACTTAATTCAATAATTTTTGTATCTACTATTTTAATAATATTTCCCAAAAGAATTCAATTATTTAAAAATTTGTCCATAAAATTATATATAAAAATTGAATTTTTAAAAAACATTCAATTATTCAATAAATTATTTATGTTTGTATTCAAATAATTAAATTCTCCTAGAATTTTCTGATAAAAATTAATTTCAGTTAAAGTTTTAGATAAATAAATTAAATTTTGGAGAAGTTCCTAATAATTTCAATTTTTAGAAATAATTGAATTTTCAAAAAAGGTATCAAATTAAAATCTTTGAAAATCTGAATTTTTTATACTTTTAATTAAAAATTCTATGTAACTAATTTTTTTTATTAAAAAGTTTAATCCAAATTTTTTAAAATTATTTCAAGGTTTTATTTTCTGATGTTTAAATTAAAGAATTTTTGAATAATTGAAATTTCACGTAAAATTGAATTGCAAACAAATGAATTTAAAAATTCGCAAAGAAGAACTATTTCAAAAATTATTAAAAATAATTGAATTGAAGAAGAATTTCAGTTAAAAATCGTAGAATCAGAATATTTTTTAGGGTCAGGAAAAAAGGTAAAATTTTGTCTAAAAATCAGGGAAAAAAATTAAATAATTTGTGGCAATCTTGAAATTGTTTTCGAATTTAAAAAAAAAACTTTATCTTGTTCTGAATTATTGTCATTTGAAGGTTTTGAATTTGATAAATAGTAAATTTGTCAACGTTCCTAAATATTAAGCAAATCAGAGTCAATTTTTGAGAAAATGTCCGCCATATTAGATCCACCATTTTGAAATTTGAAATTTTTTCGCAATCATCGACTGAAAAATGAAGAAATAAAACCAAACGTTCCTACATTTGTGTAACGTAATTTTTGCAAAATAATACTTTGCAGCAATAGATGAAAACTTCTCGCAGTAAACAATAAACAAAGTAGAAAAAAAGAACAACAAGAAGAGGATAGAAAAAGAAATGAAAAGAAGTGGACACTTTTATTAGAAACTAAAAGTTATTCCAAGTTGAAAATCTGAGTGAAATTCGCAATTGTCGTTTTAAATCGTTGTGCGGTGGTAGTTTCAAGGATAGGACGTTCCCTCCGATAAAGAGAAAGCTGCCGAGCGTTTATAATGGCGGCGAATGCTCATAGGAATTCAAGGTAGTATATATTCGACTCGAAGGGAGGACGACGACGACGACGCTTACACGATAGAGGTTGGGACGCACTAAATCTTCCCACGGGAGTCTCTTACTTTCGGTTCCTTAAGCTTCCACTATGGCTTGAGTAGATGCGATATTCAAGACATTCTTCTCCCTCTACATCTCAATAGCAACGACATCTAATGTTCCCCATCATAGAACTCTCCCAATCAACTTATTAGTTTGCAAACTCTCAACTTTATCAAAACTAACCTTTATTTCACCTTTCACACACCGGAAATAATAGTTTTCTTAATTTTATTATCCCTTACTCTTTAGCATTAGAAAGCCTAAAGTAGACATAATTCAAAAAAAAATTAGTATTCGAAATTCGGATAGTAATCTTTTATTCTTTATCCAAACTGATTTTTATTTAAACTTGTTTTAATCAGAGAAATTTGGTAATAATTACTAAATGAATCCATTTTTATTATTTACTTTAAAATTTGGTAATAATTGCTAAATGAATTCATTTTTATTATTTACTTTAAAATTTGGTAATAAAAGCTAAATGAATTCATTTTTATTATTTACTTTAAAATTTGGTAATAATTGCTAAATGAATTCATTTTTATTATTTACTTTAAAATTTGGTAATAAAAGCTAAATGAATTCATTTTTATTATTTACTTTAAAATTTGGTAATAATTGCTAAATGAATTCATTTTTATTATTTACTTTAAAATTTGGTAATAATTGCTAAATGAATTCATTTTTATTATTTACTTTAAAATTTGGTAATAATTGCTAAATGAATTCATTTTTATTATTTACTTGTTGATTACAAGCTGAACTTACGGTCCATTATTGGCATTACGTCCTCGAAATATCTCCTGGAATTTTTAATAACCATCTCAGAATATTGCGTCTATACAGAATAACTTGAAACAAGAAGTACTCGCATTTGCCGAACCAAGGAAATAAAAAATAATAATTAATAGCGGTTAATTACATCGAAACAATTAGAAAAAAAATTTACTTATAATTATAATTAAGGAAAAAGAAGAAATAATTAAGAAAATTAAAAAGAGAACTTACTAAAGGTGACGATTCAAAGGCTTTACTTCCTTGGAATAATTTCCTATGAACGGTACAACTGCTCGGACTGTAATGACGCCAGGAGCCTCGCGCAGCTGCTTTATATAGTGGACAGTGGTGGGGGGTAGGCGCGCTCTGATTGGCCGGCGCTATCTCCCCACCAAGTTCCACTATATAAGCAGCTACGCGAGGTCTCCGCTGTCAGTTCACAACAAGCCTTGAGAAACTGTTCACATTTTAGAAAAATCTATGCGCTTCACGAAAAATACCTACATAAATTTCCAAATCTAATTTTTAAAATTTATAATAATTAATCAATTAAAATGTAAATAGAAAATTAAGTTTAGTAAAATAATGAAGTAAATAATATTTCATTTCTTTAAAAAAAATAATATAAGTAATAAAACAGGAAAACTAACAAGAGTAGCAATCTAAAAATTAAACTTGACGACCAAAAAAAAACTCGTTTTAGAAACTTCACAAAACTGACAAAAATTCCATTTTATATTTTATTTTCTAGACTTTTTCCTAATTTTTATTAAAAGTATTTATTTTTTTATCCTCCTAATAATTTGAATTCTTGCAGCGAATTTTATTATTCATGAAAAAATTTAAATATTTATAAAAATAATTTGATTCTTGTGAAGAAGTTTAAAAAAAATTTTAAATAATTGATTTCTTTTTATTAATATTATGCAAATTCTAATTTGAAGAATTGGATAAAAATTTTTTGACAATAATTAAATGTCTGTGTGGTATTTCACTAAATTTTTTTAAAAAATAATTGAATTCCTAAAAAGTATTTTATTATTTATGAAAATAATTGAAGATTGGCGAACGATTTTAGTAGAATTTTTTAAAATAATTGAATTTCCAAGAAGAAATTTATTACTTTTAAAATTAATTGAATTTCCAAGAAGAAATTTATTAATTTAAAAAATAATTGAATTTTCCAAGACGAAATTTTTTACATTCAAAAATAATTGAATTTCTAAGAAGAAATTTATTACTTTTAAAAATAATTGAATTTCTAAGAAGAAATTTATTACTTTCAAAAACAATTGAATTTCTAAGAAGAAATTTATTTCTTAAGAAGAAATTTATTAATTTTACAAATAATTAAATTCTTGTACTGAATATTGTTATTTATGAAAACAATTGAATTTTGCAAAGAATTTTATTAAATTACCACAAAATAATTAAATTTTCGTAAATAATTTTGTTACTTATCGATATAATTGAATGGTTTCGAAGAATTATTTATATAAACAATTGTATTCTTGCGAAGAATTTTATTAAAGTCTAAAAGAAAAATTTAATTATTTCAAAAAAATTTAATTAAAATTGTATTTAAAATAATTGATTTCTTTCGAACAATTTTATTTAAATATTTGAAAATAATTGAACTCCTGTGGGAAATTCTAATATTTTTGTAAATAATTGAATACTTCCAAAGAATTAAAAAAAAACATTTTTTTTGAATACTTGATTTTTTCGAGGATATGAAATTAAATTTCTAAGAATAATTGCGTTTTTAGCGTAATTAATTTAAAATTGTATTAAAAATAATTAAAATTCTGCGATGAATTTTATAATTTATGTAAATAACGGAATAGTTGCAAAGGATTTTATTAAAATTTCCAAAAATAATTGAATTCTTGAGATGAATTTTATTAAATATGAAAATAATTGAATTTAATTGCGAAAAATTTTATTATATCGTTTAAAAGGAATTGAATTTCAGTGAAAAATTTTGTTATTTTTGAAAATAATTGAATTCTTTATGAGAATTTTAAAAGCATTGTTTTAAATAATTCATTTTCTCGAGGAATTAAAATTAAATTTTTAAGAATAATTACATTTTTTAGCCATTCCTGTAAAATTATAAGAAAAATAATTGAAATCCTGCGATGAATTTTTATTATTTGTGAAAATATTTGTATAGTTGCAAACGATTTTATTAAAATTTTCAAAAATAATTAAATTCATGTGAAGAATTTTATTATTTACAAAAATAATTGAATTCTTGAGAAAAATTTTATTAAAATGTTTACAAAGAATTGAATTTCTTTGAAAAATTTTGTCATTGTTGAAAATGATTGAATTCTTCATAAGAATTCAATTTAGTAAAAGTTTCAATTCAATTTCAATTAAAAAGCAAAGTTTGTAAGAAATTCAAAATACTTTACAATAATTCTATATGTGATTTAAAAAAAGAGAGATAAAGATTTGGAATAGAAAATTAAATTTAAACAAATAAAAATGATGAGAAGTCGCAAAGATTTGCAACAATTATTTTCTTTTTAAAACAAACTGAAATTGTGTTTATCAAAATAGATTATTATTCTTGACAAAAGACAGAAAGTGAAATTTACACTCTCCATTACAGTTCATAATTTGAACTTATGAAGCTATTTGTTGCACTTTGAGAGAAAGAGAGTGGGACTTAACGGCTAACGAAGATCTATTGTTGGACAAAGTTTATTTTATACAACTTTGAAGCAAAACTTGCTATTTCTCCAGGAACAATCTCCACTTGATTATGAATTCATGTGTGAAGACTGTTTCTCAAACGATTCTAAGAGTAAAATTGCATACAGAAGAGCGGCGAGATTGCGAGAGAGAGAAGAGATTTTAGTTTTGACAAAATACATATTTCATTGTCCAATAAAGATTTTTAATCCAAAATACTAACACAATTTTTTTTCTACTTTAAATATTTGATAAGATTACAAATTCAAATTCTTAGTTTCTTTCTTTTATTAATACTTAAAAAAAATTTATTGAGAGTGTAATTTTTTTAACACTCGTTAATGAGTGAGAAAATTAGAAATCATTTGCATTAATAAAAAATTTTTTTTTTCCAAAAAGAGAAAGAAGGAAAATTTAAAGAGAAGAAGAGAATCTCGAATAAGGATATAAAGACTCTGCAATTTCTTCTTATCAGATCCTTATTCGTTCTTCGTTCTTTCTCTCAATTAGAAGACTTCACTTCGAGATCACCAATCAGCCTCTAATTATAGTTCTCTCAATTAAATTAGTAACTATGTTTCGTATAGTAATTACCTACTTTTTCAAATTATCTCCTCGAACTTTTGACGATTCTCAAAAAGGAACAAAAAAAGACGGGGTAAAAAATTTTAAAAGACACTTTTGAATGGCAGGAACACTTTTTTTTGCTTAATTAACTTATTGAAAGTTGGTGAATAATTAGAAAAATATATAAATGGAAAATATTTAAAAATTAAGTAAAATTATGAAAAAAGGGGAGGGGCTAACTCTACTACGGATCGAAACTGAATTAAATATTCGAAAAATATTTAATTGTAATTGTAAGATGATATAACATTGTAAAAATATACAATTATGTAAAAGTACTCAATTGAAAAATATGATTACAAAAAAAAATATATAATTGTAAAAATGCAAAATAAGTATAAATATAAACTTGTGTAATTGTACAAACATTGAATTATAAAAATAGATTTTCAACAAAAAACTATTTTGTGTTACAAACATTATCTACTTGTTGGCTACTGTAACTAGAATCAATTTTTTTTCCTTTTACATTTCGAAGTTTTTGAGAGAGAGAGAGAAAGTAAATAAAATTATTCGACATTCGCATTTTATTTGAGGATCGACATTAACGAACGCGAGTACTTTAAACTTGCTTCGGTGAACTTTCAATCGGTACAAGCGCGACTAGAGTGTCTTAGGATGCTCTTCCATTTCAAGAGTTCCCAAGTTTGTTGCTCTTTAATTTCTATCTTCGAAACTTTACAAATTATGGATATTTCTTAAATAAACCAACACTTGCATTAAAAAAGTTGTTATTTCTATTTTTACCAATAATTTCCCGAAGGTAGATCGGACAATTTTTTTTCCACCAGCAAAAACTGGTTTTTTTTAAAAAAAAGAATGAATATAATTATTATTTTAAGAAATAAAAATGGACAATCCTTTTTATTCCAAATGGAAGGAACAAAAGTCTAAAGCTTTAATAAATTCGTCTTTAGAAAAAGTAGTGTATTTTTTAAAAATATTATTCCATCGATTTTGAACTGATGTTTTAATTTTCTCCCATGAGATATTTGTGTACATTCTTAATTAAAATTATTAAATTAATATATTAACAAACCACAACAAATATTCATCTCATTATTTATATTTGCCTGGACTATCCGGATATTCACTGTATATTTTTAATCATTTTCAATACATTTATTCTTTTCGACAACAAAATATTAAATATAGAATCAATACAAAAGCATGAGGCTTCTATCTTGAATTTCAGTCAAGTAATTATTTGGTAAGAATGAAAAAAAAGTTGAATTAAATAAATAGACTTACTAAAGGTGACGGTTTCAATTTCTTTGGTTGTAGGAGAACGTTGTTGTGAACGGTATGACTGCTCGGACTGTAATGACGCCAGGAGCCTCGCGGAGCTGCTTTATATAGTGGACAGTGGTGGGGGGTAGGCGCGCTCTGATTGGCCGGCGCTCTCTCCCCACCAAGCCCCACTATATAAGCAGCTACGCGAGGTCTCCGCTGTCAGTTCACAACAAGCCGTGAAATTGTTAACATTATAGAAAAATTTATGCGCCCTGCGGAAACATAACGGAAACTACAATTTATAGTTTTCAAACAGTCAAATACAATAAAAAAAATATAAATCTAAAATTAAGCTAAGTAGATTAAGTCACCAATTTAAATTCTATGATTTGATTCTATCACTCGGTTTGGTAATTGTACCAAAAGGAGACGTTCTTTTTGGTACAATTATACAATTCTAACTTACAATTAGCAATTTTTTCAGACGTGTGTAATAAAAAAATTCCTTTTCTGAAAGTACGTAAAAGAACAAAAAACGATTTATAAGAAAATAATTTACGATAATTTTGGGTAATCTAGAGAGAGAAAGCAATAGAGACTTGGAATAAAAAAACAAATATGAAGAGATGAAAATGATGAAAAGTCGAGATTATTAAAGACGATACATCATCGCCATAAGGATGTGGGCCTTTACTTCTTGGATAGCTAGAAACTTGGAAGCAATTTAGTTTTAACTTCGGTATGACGCATGGCCGTATTCGGTTTGCCAACCGTCGAGTTAATAATTCATCGTGCCGCCACGCTGTCTATGTGAATGCCTTCCCCATTTCGCTTTGTATATAATCTATGAACGATCACGTATGCGTTTTCGTTGTACATGGACGATGCATTCTGACTCTATACAGTCATAGATAGATACTGCGCTCAACTACTTTGACTCAAATTTACCGTCCATACCTCAGCCACTATTCTGTCTCTCTCTCTCTTGACTCTCTATATTCCTCTCTCTCTCTTGTCACTCTAAATTCCTCTCTGTCTTTCTCTCACACTCTATGTTAAACTATTCTGTCTCCGTCACACACTCTATGTTCCTCTTTCTCCCTCACTCTTTGCGTTCGTGACATGTATAAATCGAAAAGGCACATGACCACGAATACTATTATCGTTTGCAACCCGGAATTCAACGGCGGAAAAAGAAATAAAAATTTCAACACTGATCCTGCTTTGCTGAAATACTTCCCATTTTTTGGGGGGGAATATTTAGTTAAATTTTTATTTTTTAACGAGAGTCAATATCGATTTTTAATCTATATTTCATTTGATTTTAATTGTCAGGCAGAAAAAAAATTACATCCCGTTCCTATAGTTTTTTTTTCATCGATTCTCTTTTTTTTTATTACAATCGAGAGATAAAAATTGTAAACGTGGATTTTTTTCCCTTTTTTTTGATTTTAGAGCAAAGTACACGTTGAATTTTTATACAATGGCATAGTTTATTTGTTATTCGTGAAAAAATAATAAAACCAAAAGTTCCGTTTCGAACAGGAAATGGAAAAATTCAGTGAAGAACTAATTTTTTTTTGCATTTATTTTGAGGGATTATCTGCTTTATTTTTGTAGCCAAAGTTTTTATGTTTCCAAACAATTGGAAATTGTCTGTAATCGGAGAAAGTAGAATTAAAAGAAAAAGATAATGACGATTGTCAGCACACTTTTCTAGGTATCTTGTATTCTTACACCAAAATAAGAAGCGTTGTTTGAGGAAAAGCTGTAGGACAAATTCAATTTTAAGAACAGCTTCGGTTTTACAAAATCATTAGTGATAAAACTTGACAGAAGTTTTGTACTGTTGCTGCTAATTGTAATGATATTCTATTTTTTGTTTCTAAGTAATTATCAAGAAAAGAGAGAAAGGAAAGGAGCGCTTTTTGTACATCAAAATTTGCGTAGTGTAAAATAAATTTAACTGTAATTCTTTTAAATATTGTATGATGTTAACAGTACCGTTGCTCATTGTGAACTGACAGCGGAAGTCTTGTGTAGCTGCTTATATAGTGGAGCTTGGTGGGGAGAGAGCGCTAACCAATCAGAGCGCGCTTGCCCCCCACCACGGTCCACTATATAAAGCAGCTCCGCGAGGCCCTTGACGTCATTACAGTCCGAGCAGTTATACCGTTCACATTGAAATTATTTCCTCAATGCTAAAATTAAATATTGACGCATGTCTCTAGGACGTGACAGTATTTTTTTTACTTCCTAGGACAAAATAAATTCTAATTCTAGTAATGAAAATAATTATTTCACAAAAAAAATAAACGGACAGTAAATAACTAAATAGTGTCAAATAAAAATCTACTGTATCTTATTAAAAGGGAATAAAGTTAATATTTTCCACAAGTACTGCTCTCTCTCTTTAACTCCGTGTATTTTTCTCAATTGCATCGTAATCCTCTTTAGCTTTAAATCGAATGGAATCTCAAGACTCTGACGAGTTCCTTTTCGTAAGTTGAGCAGCAAAAGCAGCAGCAAGGTTCAATTATTCGATCTGTTATACTAGAGCTTAGCACGTACGGATTAAGTCGTATTCGCTTCGTTGAAGAAAAGTTCGATTGAAATTGAAGTACCGTCTTCGTTCTCCTATTAACAGAGAGTGTACACGAATTATTCGGATTTTGCGCCCACCCTTAACGACATAAACCAAATGGGAATCACAGAGGCCTCTTTCATTTCGCATAGTTCAATCCATTCCTTATTGCATGTCGGCGAGATGCATTTCAATGCGAATTCTCGGTTTTGTAAAATTTCTAAATCCCAAACTGGCTTTTGCTTCTAAATTGAAAAGTTGTTTTCAAGCGTAATAATGAATACACCACCTTTCTCTCTTTTTACACCTATTCTGCTATCAAATTACTACACAGATTACCGATTTTGAAGAATAATTCTTTTCAAATAGAATTGTACGTCATTTTTTTTTTAAACCGAATTATATATCTCTTTTATTTATTTTCTTTTTGCTTGTACAAAAAAAATGTTCACCAATTAAAAGATGTTTCAATTATGAATCTCTAGTTTATAAAAACAAAATTTTTATGTTTCCATTTTCGGGCTGTTGAGTTTTTCTTTCTTGTTGAAAATCTAGGTTAATTGAAGAAATTTTTTTTCACAGTTTCTATTGATTCAGTGAGCGTTTTTAAAAAACTCAGAAGGAAAAAAAGAAAATGATATAATGCAGTACAAGTACTCCATTTTATTGTCCCGTGTTAGTTAATTAATATAAATGACTACAATTTTTTTCTTCTTTTTTTAAAAAACAGAAAAGGCACAAGGGAAGTTGTGCCAAAGAATTCCAAAGAAAATTAATCAATTAGGATAAGGAATAAAGAAACAGCAGATAGGAAAGTTGTTAATAATTTCTTCTGCACTAATAATCAAGTATGAGGGGCGAATTTATGTTCGATCGTTAAAGAAGAACCATATTTTTCGTAGAAAAGTTTACAAAGTTCCGCGGGAAAAAATTATAATATAAATTCTTTGGGAATTGTAATTGTTTTTGAAAATTATAAATAATAATAATTGTTCTTACTATTACGAATATTATTATTTATCATTATTAATATTATTACTGTAATTATTGATAGAATAATATTTATAATATTCGATAATTAGTGAAGTGGATGAGGAAAACATAAATAAGGGATAGTTTGGGAGTTTATAGTGATAAGAGTTTGAATGCAAGTTGAGCTAATTAAGACAATGTTCTCTCAAATATGGAAATTCGATTATATTGAGATCGATATGGGAGAGATCGAGGGACCAATTAAGTAACGAAGTAACTAAGTAGTAACTAAATAACTAACTAACTAAGTCAGACAAAGTTGAGTCGATACATGGTACGAAGCAGAACTGAATCGCTCTCCCTCTTGCAGAATGCTCGGTGAGATTGACCATTAACCTCCAAGAGTAACACCCCTAATTACCAAGAGGCATGCCTGACACTCGACCCGTGCTACGTACTCGAACCGTTACCCGAGCCGACGCGGTGGCTAAATTAATGACACGCCAATAGCATTCCATGCTCGATTCTAAAGCGTCAGTTGTTAAACAAAATTACGACCATTATCGTGTCCACTTTTTCTTTTTTTTAATTCACCCTCTCCCTAACAATTTATTTTGTTTCCCTTTTTTGAGGTCTGTGTGTACGGGAAAGAAATATTTATCTTCGAAATTATGGGACGCAGTAAAATACACTCTTCTTTATTTTACTATAATATTGCCTCAATATCTTATTTATTTATTCGTACCAGAATAAGAGGGGAGTGGTTTTTAGTGGGTCGACCAGAACAAGAGCGGTAATCCTCACATAACTTGGGATTCTTTATCCAGGTATCTGAATTCACAGATTTTTCACTTTCGACTACAAAAAAATACTAAATATTCCGATTTGAAACTAGGAGTATCCGCATTTGACTAAATCATCCGGATAATAAATAATTAATGACGGTATAACATAAGTTACAACTATTAATTGTAAAGTAAAAAATTAATAAAATATATTTATAATTAAAAAGTATAATAAAAAATTAATGAAATTAAATCGATAACTTACTAATATTGACGATTTAGAGAACTTTGGTATCCGGAAAATTCTTTTCAGAACGGTATGACTGCTGCGACTGTACTGACGCTCGGGGCCTCGTAGTAGTGCTTTATATAGAGGACCGTGGTGGGAGGTAGGCGCGCTCTGATTGGGCGGCGCTCTCTCCCCACCAAGCTCCACTATATAAGCAGCTACGCAAGGCCCCCGCGGTCAGTCGGCAACAAGTGTTGTCCGCGTCAACTTGTCATCAAAGTAATATTGAATGTTTTTAAATTAACTGAGAGGACCGTATAGTTAAAAAAGCGCAAATATTAGTTATGCAGTTTATTTAAAATTATATTTTTTCGTCTGAAAATTTTTCAGTCTGTACTTGAAATAAAATTCTACAATGTTTAAAAAACGGAAATACTTTTCTATATAATTGTATAAGTATATTTAGATTAATTTAAAACGCGGAATTAAATTAACAATATGTATATATGGATAAACGTATATGAAGTTTCGGTATTCTTTTCCATCACGTAAAAAATTCTAATTAATTAGTTCATTTTATATAAAATTTGCCCCGCTAGTCAAGTTCGTTAAATTTTTAATTAAAAAATTTTTTAAATGAAATTACACCAGCCATTATTATAAGTTTTACTGTTATTACTGAAATAATTTTTTAACCGAATTCTTTCATATCAGGTATTGTTAGAAAAATATTACTTACTTTTAAGTATTTTTAGACTTGACGTTTATTTTATCGAATGTGGCGTGAAAAATATTTGTCTGCTATCGTCTTACCTGAAACAAAAATAAATAGTTTTTGTAAATTTAATGTTTTTTTGTTATTATTTCATATATTATAATTATTGTTATCATTATCGATATCATTATTTCTATTATTACTTTTATTATTATCATTATTTTTATTAATATTTTTATTGTTACCATTATCGATATCATTATTTCTACTAATACTTTTATTATTGTCATTATTTTTATTAATATTTTTATTATTATCATTATTTTTATTAATATTTTCATTATTATTATTATTTTTATTAATATTTTTATTAATATCATTATTTTTATTAATATTTTTATTATTATCATTATGTTTATTAATATTTTTATTATTATCATTATGTTTATTAATATTTTCATTATTTCATTTAATAATGCGATGGCAGTGGATTGTGCCATTAGCTACAACTGATAGATTGGATTGTTCGCGTATTTAAGAAAAAAAAAATCATAGTGTATAAATTGATAATTTGATGGCTCAAATTGGATCTTGTTTATTGCAGTGTAATATCGACATTACGTATAACCATTTGACGTTTAAGTAGTTGATAACGGTCTCTCACGTTGGAATTATAGTTTCGCTTGCCAGTTTCAATGCGCATCAGTGTGTGGTGTGAGAACTTTATCTGCAATTTTACGTTTTACGAGTTCGATTGTCTAAAGTACAACCATATCGAAAGTTCCGTTATTCTATAACGACTTTCGACACTTGGAATCTCTCCTTTAGGACTTTTCCCTTTTGAATCTCCCCCCCCCTCCCCCACCATCACCGTTAATACGATTAAAGACTCTTTCAAACTTCTTCTTCTTTCAATTCTTTATATACTCATACTTAAATAACTCTGACTTTTTACACTTATATATTTAACGGAGGTGCACGAATGAGCCACAAAGGTCATTTTGTCAAAATTTTGCCGTGTAAGAAGTTTGTTTTTGTGGAAATTTAATTTTTTGTTGGAAATAATTTATATTTGAACAAATATTTGTTTGGAAAGAAGAATTCTTATTTAAACGATTTTCTATTTTGAGAAAAGAATAATTTATATAAATTAATATTCATCTAAATAAATATTTATATAAAAAAATATTTATTTAAATAAATATTTATTAAAAAGAATATTTATTTAAATAAATATTTATTTAAATAAATATTTATTTAAGTGAATGTTTACTTAAACAAATATTTATTTTAAAAAATGTTTGTTTAGAAGAATTTTTGTTTTTTAACAAATTTGTAACTAACGGAAAGCTTAATTAATAGAATGTTGAATGATCTGAAAAAAAGAAATAATTATTTTTTGTTGCTTTGGGGAAGTGGGGAGATGAGAGTGATGGAGGGAGGGGACTAACGACGCGCGGCGCATCTTCGGCGCGTCGCTCTCCCCCCACGAACTCACTTTCCCCCACTCCGGACGGGACGCTTATATATAAGGCGCTCGCTTGCGGGACTCGCCACTTCGCCTCTAACCGCCACACGAGACGGATCTAAATTATTATTTTTCTTTCCTCCAATCGGTTTATTTTCCATTTTTTCAAATATTTCAAAATCTTTTTTAATTTATTTAATAACAAAAAAAATCATTTCAGACAGTCCGGAAGAACCATAAGAAACAAAATTCTTTTTTATACAATAAAAAGAAAAAATAATACAGTAAATAATTTGATATACAATAAAAAATAGATGAAAATTTTTACTAAGACTGATTATCCAAAAAGGAAATTCTGTCCAAAAATATTATCTTGCAAGCTAATTAAAAAATTGCTGTTACTGGAATCTTACTGCAAGTTGACAATCGTAATGAAAACCATTTATTAGTTTAGTAAAGCAACTTTTTACTTTCTTTTATTAAATTTTACAGCACTACTTTTGTTTTTCCGGCACAAAAAAATTCCTGAAATGAATTTAGACTTAAATTGGAGAAAATGAATTGTTCTCGTGGAAAAGAGAGGGAGAGAAAAAAAGAACTAGGGAATGTCACTCTAAAACTGTCAAGGATTCCTTTTCAGGGTGATAAATGCCAGTATAATTAACTGATTCGGCGAGAAGTTGTTAGAGAGGAGGGACATAAACGAAGGGAGAAGGAAAACTTAACGAGAAACAGTTTTTTTTCCCTCCCCTTTGGACATTAAGTAGATTTTAAGAAGTGTCCTGTTTCAAGTGTACCAATGTCGAAAGTAAACTCATGAAAAGGGAATGAGAAAGAGAGAGTGAGTGAGTGGAAGAGAGGAAACAACCCTCTTGGGACGAGTGTCGTAATCGTTGCTACTCACCAGAGCTACAACCCTTATCCTAGGCTCATTGGTAAAGTAATCCCCTTCACTCCTCAACTATTTCTCTCCTACCCCACTGCATTCTCCTCTCTCTCTGTATTTTTTCTCTTTCTGTATTTTTTCTCTCTCTGTATTTTCCTCTCTCACTGTATTTTCTTTTCTGTCTAACAATTCTCTTTCTTCTTCTCCAATTCTTTCTTCCCTCTCCTACGTCTTTCGTAATAATATGTATATGCTTCTGCGGATAATGCCGCATGAAATCGCTTTAGTAAAAGAACATGATAATCAAGTAGCAGACGCCAAAGGGATTTACGTCTACTGTCATCGCTTCTAAAAAGCAGTCCGTGCAAATCGGATGAAAGAAAAAATAAGGAAAAAAACTCCCAATGGGCTTTTCGTTTCAGTCTCGAAAGCAGTGCGAAGGAAAATTAGAGGAAATAGTTTTTTCCTTTTCGCATTTACGCTTCTGGAATTTTTTTTTTTAAAAAGTCACTTATTATAAAAAAATACTTTTTCAAAATTCAATTATTTTCAAAAATTTTAATAAAATTCTTGTCAAAATTTCAATTATTTTCAAAAATTTTCCTCGTTTAAATGATTTTTAATATCTAATATTTTAAAATGATTACCCAAAAGAATTCAATTATTTAAAAACAATTTTAATAAAATTGTACGCAAACATTTAATTATTTTCATAAATAATAAAAATTTCACAGGAATTCAAATATTTGCCAAATTTTTTATAAATTTCTTCTCAATAATTCAATTATTTTCAGAAATAATAAAAATCATCGCAGCATTTCAATTATTTTTAATATAATTTTAATCGAATTCCTTGAAAAATGTAACTATTCTAAAAAATTTTATTTAAATTCGTCAAAAGAATTCAATTATTTAAAAATTTGTTGATAAAATTGTTTAAAAGAATTAAATTTTAAGAAATATTCAACTATTCAATATATAATTGACTTTTCTATTTAAATAATTGAATTCTCATAGAATTTTTTAATAAAAATTTATTTGAAAATGAATTTTAGTTTAAATTTTAGATAACAATTGAATATGAAAATAATTTTTTAGAAGTTACAGTAACAATATTCTTATAATATATAAAATAATGATTTTAACACTCGAACCTCTTTAATTATTATAAAACATAAAGAAATCGATTACTCCGAGTCTTCGACTCGGAATGATCAATTTCTTTATGTTTTATAACAATATTTTTAAAGGTGATTTATTTTTAAAAATGTTTAAATTGAAATTTTTTGAAAATCTTAATTCCTATGGAAAAATAATAATAATGAACTATTTAAAAAATAAATTATTGCTTTCGAATAATTTGACAATCGAAGATATTTGTAAATAAATTTAACGGAACATTTTTTTGAATAAAATTTGTTCTTTATTTTCTAAAAATTTTCAGTTTCATTTTCAATTAAATTTTCTAATTGACAAATATAATTTATAAACAATTTTTTCCTTTATTTTAAAAAACTTTGAATTTTATTAAACCAATTTAAATTAAGAAATAGAATTGATGCAAATTATTTTCTTAGGAAAATTGAGAATTTTCTACAAAGATATTAAGAAACGGGAATATCTAATGTCTTTCTTTCCAAAAGAAAAAAATGAATTTGTAAACAATGTTGTTATTGAAAAATAAAAATTATGCATAAAAATGGGTATATTTTCTACTTCTAAATAAAATTTTTTTAACAATTAACAATTTTCTAGTATTTCTATAAATAAAAAGGAGAATAATTTCCATTATAATTTACATCAGTCAAACGAAATTTGTTATAGAAAAAAGCATATAACAAATAAAATGGATATATTATTAGTTTATTACTCAAATACCCCCCAGTACCTTACTAAATCATTTTTTATGAAGAAAAGAAAACTTTTCACTTGAAAAATGCAACGAAAATTAAAGAAAAATTAAATATTTATACCTTTTTTTATTCGGTATTTATTCTCCACAAACAATTAATATTTTATTTTTCCACTTAATTTTAAGTTCACATAAAAAAATTGTAGAGAAAAATATTTACTTTTAAATAAATTACACGCTTTGCGATGTGAACGGTTTGACTGCTTGTAATGAACTGCCAACGGACGCCTTGCGTAGCTGCTTATATAGTGGAGCTTGGTGGGGAGCGAGCGCCGGCCAATCAGAGCGCGCCTACCCCCCACCACTGTCCACTATATAAAGCAGCTCCGCGTGGCTCCAGGCGTCATTACAGTCCGAACAGATGTGCCATTCACTGAAAAGTTTTAATATAAAATGATGTTAACGCTTCGCGATTAAATACCTAAATCGATTGGAAAATCACTGACTTATTTAATAATTTAAATACTCATGAATTTACAATTAATTATTAATATTAAATAAAAATCGATTTCTGTGACTAGGATTTATTCAAGAAATATTAAACAGAAAAAAATGCCGAGTCCAGTGTTGGGTCATTATTGTCAAATTAGATAAAAATTGTTTTAAAGAAACTTAGATCCAAGGTAAATTTCCAAAGAATTCTAATTTGTTTTTTTTCTAGAGAACTTTTCTGTGGAGATAATGTGGAAAAGTCTATTTTATCGCCATACACAACGACACAGGAGAGAATCCGCAGATTACCGACTTGGAGAACGAGTGAATGATGATAACGATATTTGCAATCGACGTCACCAATAAATTAGTCTCGGCTGAAAGTGTAACAATGCCGACGAGAAGAATAGAACATAGTCTTTTCTTTGTGTGAGGGGATTGCGTCTATAAATAGAGACATACTCAAGATCCCCCACACAAAAAAAGGAATTTCAAAATTATTACCAACTGACTGATGAGAAAATTTACATTTCTCTACGAGATAGCGAAGAAGATTAATTTTCAAACGGATTTTGTTTCTTTTAGCTAAACAAATTAGTCATGAAGATAATTTCTTTCATGTTGAGTATAATTTTCCTCTCTGTCAAAGAGGAATTAAAAGAAGAGAGAGAGAGAGAGAGAGGGAAACGAAATGAAAGAAAAGAAGTCACAGTGCAGAAGAAAAAGCTTGGGATAACAAAAGCTCTCACTAAATATCTCATTTCACTCTTGAGTTCTCGCATGTTCGTGGACAGAATGAACCCTCCTTTCCAGTTTCTGTTCTTCGACGTTCTCACTCATTCTTTTCTGACAATTTTTCCCATCTTCAGTGTCTGGTGGTTTGAATTTTTGTCAAATATGCCGAGTTACTTTTACTTTCCTTTTTTTTTTTTTTTTTTTTGAAACAGAAACTCCCATTTTTCCACCCTTCTGATTTTGGAATTTTGACCACTAAATTCTTAGATCACGGACTTATACTCTGTTCATACGGCAGTCTCATTTTCAGGATTCTACGCTCTGTGGAATCTCGAGGATTATGCGCGAGATCAATTTCAAGTTGATTTAGAGTGGCAGATTTAGCAAGCAAAGGGGAATTTAAAATTTTTTCTCGTTCTCCTTTTTTTCTCTCCCCTCTATTCAATTTCTAGGCTTAGATGAAATGACTTCTTTTAAGGAGGGAGGAGTCTTTTTTTTAGGAATATTTTTAGATTATACAGTAGTTAATAGCTCACAGTTTTACTAAGGATATCAAATTATTTCGCAACACAGTTTTTTTTCGCACAGTTTTTTTAAGGATATCAAATTATTTCGCAACACAGTTTTTTTTCGCACAGTTTTTTTTCGCACAGTTTTTTTAAGGATATCAATTCTAAATCAACTTTTATTAGAAAATTCTATGAGAATTCAATTATTTAAATACAAAAAAAAAATTATTGAATAACAGAAATATTTCTTAAATTCGAATTCTTATAAAGAACTTTATCACAATTTTTTTAAATAATTGAATTTTTACGAAAAATTGCATTAAAATTTTTGATAATAATTAAATTTATTAAAGAAATGTAATTTTAAATGAATGGAAAATAATTATTACACTCTAAGAAACAAATTATAACAAATTTTTTTAAATAATTGAATTTTTACGAAGAATTTTATTCAAATTTTTAATAATAATTTTATTTTTAGCGGAATTAATTTAAAATTATATTAAAAATAATTGAAATCCTGCGATGAGTTTTATTATTTATGAAAAATAATTGAATTTCTCTCACCGAACTTTCATAAACTTTTTAAAATAATTCCATTCTTTGGAAGAATTTAAAGAAAAATCTTTTTAAAAAAAATGATTTTCTTCAAAAAATTTTATGAAAATTGTGTTTTAAATAATTGAATTTCTTTGAAAATAAAAAATTTAATTCTTTCAAAAAAATGTTATTAAAATTATATTGAAAACAATTAAATAATTATAAAGAAAATCATTAAAATTTATTAAAATAATTGAATTCTTTTAAAGAATTTTATTAAAAATTTTGAACAATAGTTGGATTTCTCATAGAATTTATTTAAAATTGTTTAAAAAATAATAGAAATCCTACGATAAGTTTTAATATTTATAAAAATAATGAAATTCTAGCCACGATTATTATTGCAATTTTAAAAAATAATTAAATTCCTGAGAAGAATTTTATTATTTCTAAAAAATAATTGAATTCTTGCGAAACATTTTTTAAAAATCTATTTAAATAATTGACTTTTTTCGAAAAATATTAAGAAAATTCTGTTTTAAAGAATTGAATTGTCGTAAAATTTTTTTTAATTTATCAAAATAATTGAATTTTTGTCATTGAACTTTAATAAAGTTTTTAAAATAATTGCATTCTTGAAAGGAATTTTAAAAAAATGATTTTTATCAAAAATTTTATCACAATTGTATTTTAAATAATTGAATTTCTTTGAAAATTGTATATTATTTATAAAAATAATTGAATTCTTTGAAGAAATTTTTTTTTAAATTATATTAAAAACAATTCAATTATAAAGAAATTCATTACAATTTTTTTAAATAATTGAATTCTCGCAACGATTATTATTGAAAATTTAAGAAAATACTTGAATTCCTGAGAAGAATTTTATTATTTCTAAAAATAATTGAATACTTGCGAAGAATTTTATAAAAATCTATTTAAATAATGGATTTTTTTCGAAAAATATTAGGAAAATTCTGTTCTGAATAATTGAATATCTTCTGTGAAATTTTTTTATTTGACAAAATAATTGAATGTTTGCGAAGAATTTTATAAACGTTTTTTTTTTAAATTATTCAATTCTTTTGCGATTTTTTATTAAAATAGTAGATATTAAAAATCATTGAATTACGAAAAATTTGTGAAAATAATTGAATCGTTTTAAAGAATTAATTTAAAATTTTCTGAATTGTTTCCAATTACTTTATTAAAATTTTTTTTATTTCATATGTTAACAAATTGAAAGTAGTGTCAATTCTCAAACAGGGAAAAAAGTAGCTTTTAGTGTAAAATTTTTTTAAAAAAGTATCCGAATAGTAGCAAATTGTAAAAAAACAGTAAATAGTAGGTTTTAGTAGATGAGTGCGAATCCTGATAAATAGAAGAATATAATTAAAAATTAGAGAAAAAATATCAGTAAAGAATATTTATGAGAGACGATAATTTCAAAAGTTGGGATGAAAATTTTATTGTGAGGTGTAGGGCATCAAAAAAAAAAAAAAATAGTTGTTATGAAAAAAATCGTCGGAGGGAAACAAAGAAAAAAATTCAGATCCGTCTCGAGTGTAGGCAGCAGGGGAACTGGCGAGTCCGCAAGCGAGCACCTTTTATATAAATCTGAACGTCAGGAGTGGGGGAACACGAGTTGGAGGGGGGAACGCGACGCGCGCAACTAATCGCCTCTCACTTTCTTTCTCTTTCTCTCTCACTTCCATCTCCCCACTCCAATTTTACACTACTCTGAAAAACGTAGTAATAAAAATAATAAACAAACCGAATTTTTTTTTTACAAAATCTATAAAAAGCGAGAACAACAAAAATTTCTAAAAAATTTATTTTTTACTGACTATATATGAGGACAACAAAAAATAAAAACTGTTTTTCCGTTCCAATTACTAAATTGCTTCTTCAAGGAAGTTGATATTTCAAAGTAGGTGGGTTATTTTTTTTTCTATTTCTCTTTCTTTTTTCGGATCAAAAAAGCGTTTTTAAAACGGAGTTTCGCGCAACGATGCATTTCGCTGGTTTAATTTCTTTCGTTACCAGTTATACGTTGAAGTGTTCGATGAAGTGGAGTTCTTGAGTTTCGTATCCGTTAAGGAAAGAAAAATAATTGCGGTGCCCAGTGGTGCACGTAGTTATTGCTTCCCGATTTTCTTCCCTCTTATTCGACAAGCTGCTGCAGACGCTGAATTTTAATTGTTCCTTCCACGTCGTCTTTACTTTTGCCCTCCATTCACTTCAATAAACTTCTTTTAACATTTTTTTTAGGTCATTCTTTCCGTTTTGCTTACTTTTTTTTGAATATTGATTATTACTATCATTTTAATTCTTTTTGAAAATTATTATTTTTTAAATTATTATTAATAATTACTAAAATATTAAAAGATAATTTTTACTATGTGAAATATTTTTTTAAAATAAGACAGAATTTTTTTTTTCATTTTTTTCATTTCATTATTTTTAATGAAAAAAGAATAAAAATTTGTATTAATAATAACGGTTGTAAAAAAAATTATTATTATAATAATAACTGTAATAATAATTTTTATAGTAATTATAATATTAATAAAAATAAATAAGAATGGAAAGGGGCCTCGAGTAAAAATAATAATAATGGTAATAATTCTAATAGAAATTAAATAATTATACTTTATTATTTTTATTATTTATTATTTTTGTTTAATTATTTTTATTCATAAATAAATTATTTTTATTGAAAAATAGTAATACAGTTATAACAAATAAAATTAAAAAATACTCTCATGGAAGGAACAAAAAACGAATTAAAAATATAGAAAAATATTCTCAAGCTATTTTTAATAATAGTGATTTGCAAAGATTATTTTTATTTTAAGAAAAAAAAATTTTTCTTATATTTCCTCCCAAATGAGAAGTAATTTTAATGAATTTTATTCATTTAACCTTTTCCCTGACCTATTTTACTTAAACTTGTTCTAGAAATATTGATACTTTTTAATTAAGGTCGTTAGCATTTTCGCAGGCTGTTATACTTGTTAAAGTTTGATTAATTAAAACTGATTCAAAGATTATATTTCGATTTCTAAAAATAAATTTCCAACAAAAATTTTCCCCGCTTGGTAATAATTGTGAAATTTCATTAACATTATTTCTTTTAATAAGCTTATTATTATTATTATTATAATAATACAGTAATAAATTATTTACTATTTAATTAAAAAATTGTATAAAATATTAAAAAATTATTCGTTAGTTAAAGTTCTATTTTTCTTTTAGTGAAAATTCATTATTAAAATTTTTTAGTTAATACAACGATGTAATGGGTACTCGAGATAATTCAATAGAAAAAAGTAATTAAATAAAATTACTTTTAACAAATTAAATAAAATTTCGCTGTTATTAAACATTTTTTATTTTACGATAAAAAATTTCGAATTATGTAAAATTAAAAAATTAGAGAAAATTAAAATTCTATAAAATTCATAGTAAGATTTATAATTAAAAAAAAAAAATTAGAATTGAAGAAAATTTAGAATTCAATAGGACTTTGAAACTAAAAAAAAATTTTTAATTCAATTTGCAGAAGAAAAATGTTCTCTTATCAAAAATAAAAAAAAGAACATCGAATACAAATGTCAAAATGGAAATGAAAGAAAAAAGTCGTTAATTTTAGTAAAAAAAAAAAACCAATTCGCAAAAATGGTTCGTCAAAATAGTTTTAATTTCGATTAAAAACAAACTAAAAAAATGGAACGAATATTTTTTTTTGGGATTTCAATAAAAAATTTGGATTAAAAATACACAAAAAATGTCATCTTTGATTATTTCGCATGATTTGCACATTATGATGTTGGAACTAGCAGTCGAGAAGGTATACAAATATTTTTTTATTTATTTTATTTACAAAAAAGTAAAAAAAAAATTTCTCGTATTATATTGAAAACAAAGAATTTTTTTCCCTACACCTGCAAAAAAATTCTTTCCACTCAAGAAAAATGAAATTTCACAATAATATCTAAACAGAAAAAAGAATATTTTTTGTTTATTTCGTTATGGAAATATTTTTCTCTCTTTTTTTTTTGTACGCAATATAAAAAAGTGTTTTAATTATTTATACAGACAAAAATTCGTTTCTCTTTTTGAA
The DNA here is from genome assembly GCF_015476425.1 of Leptopilina heterotoma. Classification (NCBI taxonomy): domain Eukaryota; kingdom Metazoa; phylum Arthropoda; class Insecta; order Hymenoptera; family Figitidae; genus Leptopilina; species Leptopilina heterotoma. Next base: position 514,063 of record NW_025111040.1, read on the forward strand.
AATTTTTCAAGCAAATATTAAATACTAAAAAAAATTTTATTTTGCATGAAATTCTGTTCTTTCCTCTTTTTTTTTTTGTCAAAAATTTCTATTTACACAGCTTTTTGTGCCAAGAAAAAATATTTTCGACGAGGCAATATTAAAAAAGACAACTGTTATGTTTCGCTTGTTGGACGACGAATGGACGGCATTGTATCCGCAGCGCAGTGATTATCATCAATATAGAGGATCAAATTACGAGAGTGAACCATTTCATGGGGGAAAATCAATTTTATTTTCATTGCCCGAGGCGAGTTTAGAAAATTCAATGAAAAATATCGATTTACAGATGCATATTACAAAAGATGTTTCACATTATTTTGAGATGCATACTTCAGAAAATATTGGTTACGCCATTGTTAATGTTGACAATTTATTTAATGGAATTATCAACGAATTGAAGGATCGCAAGGAACTTGGTTCATTTTTGCATTATCATAAACGAGAACCAATTTCAAGGCATGTGTAATATATTAAACATTTTTACTAACAATAAATTAATAAATTAATTAATTAATCAATTAACTAATTTACTAACATATTTTTCAAAAATTTGAAATTTTCCAAAAAATTGTAATTATAGGTATTTTGTTAATAATAGAGTTAAAAATTGTTTTTAAATCATATATAAAATTTTTAATGCATTTTTCTTCTGTGTAAAGATATCAAATTGAGGCAAAAAAGTACTTTTAATAAATTAAAATTTATTATAAATACTGATGACTAAGTCAGACAAAAAATTGTTGTTCAAATAAATTTTAATTTGACGAAATTTTTTTAGGGGTATTCATTAGGAATTTAGTAGTTTAAAATATTTTAAGACAGTCAATAATTATTATTTTAAATAATTATTAATAAATTATTAATAAAGAAAATAATTAAATAATTATATTAAATAATTATTAATAAATTATTAATAAATAAAATAATTAAATAATTATATTAAATTATTATTAATAAATTATTAATAAATAAAATAATTTAATAATTATATTAAATAAATTTACTTTAAATAAAATAAATTTATTTAAAGTACTGACTAAATTAAGACAAAAAACTTTTTAAAAATTATTTTTCATTCGAGAAGTAGTATTTAATCTTTGAAAATTATAAAAAAATTAGTAATATTTATTTTTAGTCAGGCAAAGTTTCTCTTAAGTTTTTTCTGTAAAAATTAAGTAGTTCAAATAAATTTTAGTCAGACAACAATTTTATTAGGTATATTCATAAGGAATTTATTAATTTAAAATATTTTTAGTCAGGCAATTATTATTTAAATTTCAAAGTAAAAAAAATAAGTAGTAAAAATCATGTTTAGTCAGACAGGAAATTGTGTAAATATTTTTAATAATAAATCAGTAGTTGTAGTAAATTTTAAGTCAGGCACAGCTTTTCTTAGTTGTTTTTATTGACAAATCAGTAGTTAAAATAAATTTTAGTCAGACAGATTTTTTTTAGTTATGTTTATTAGAAATTTACTAGTTTAAAATATTTTTAGTCAGTCAATTATTATTTAAATTTGAAAATTAAAAAAGAAGTAGTAAAAACCATTTTTAGTCAGACAGGGAATTTCGATTTTTTATAATTTAGAGAAATTAGTCAAATATATTTGAGTGAGAAAATTATTTATTTTTTCTTCTTTAGAAAGTCAGTAACTTGAATTTATTTTTAGTCAGACGATAATTATTAAATTTTCAGATTTTAAAACAAGGTGCAAATTATTTTTGTCTGACAACATTATTTTTAGTTTCTGTTATTGAGAAACAAGTAGTACGAACAATTTTTCGTCAGACGATAAATATTTAATTTTTTAATTTTCAAAAAGCTATAGTCGAAATTATTATTTTTAGACAGTCGAAGGTTCTTTTAGTTTTAATTATTGAGTAATCGAATAATTTGAATAATTTTTTAGCATGACCTTAATTAGTTAAGGTAGTTAACCAAATTAGTTGGTCTTAAAAAAGAAGTGAAAATTATTCATATCTTATTGTTATTTCTTCGCTTTTATTATTGGGGAATTCAATAATTAGATTTTTTTTAAAACTATTTTCATTAGAAATTAAGTAGTTAAAAATATTTTTAGTCAAAGCAATATTTATTCAAACTTGAAAATTAAAAAAGAAGTAGTAAAAATCATGTTTAGTCAGACAACAAATTGTTTTAACATTTTCTATAAAGTAATCAGTAGATATAGTTAATTTTTAGTCAGACAAAGCTTCTCTTTCGTTTTTTCATCAAAAATTAAGTAGTTCAAATAAATTTTAGTCGGACAATATTTTTTTCGATGTATTCATTAGGAATTTAGTAGTTTAAAATATTTTTAGTCAGGCAACAATTATTCAACCTTAAAAACTAAAAAACAAGTAGTGAAAATCATTTTTAGTCAGACATTGTAAACATTGTACATTTTAACATTGTACATAAGAATATTAGTAGTTATAGTAACTTTTCAGTCAGACAAGGCTTTCCTTCATTGTTTTCATTGGCAAAGTAGTAAAAATAAATTTTAGTCAGACAAAATTTTTTTTTTTATTTTCAATAATATTTCATTAGTTTAAATAAATTTGGGAAGTCAGTAGTTTAAATAAATTTTAATCAGACAAAAAATTTGTTATTTTTATTGTGAAATGAGTAGTATAAATAAATTTTAGTCAGAAAAAACACTAATGGCACTTTTTTCTGCGTCTTAATTTGATATCATTAAAAAAAACTAAAGGAAAAAATGAATTTTTACAAAAAATTAAATTTTTTTTTCTCATCATCAGATCATTGAAGGGAGATTTTTCGATTCTCGATGAGAATTCAGAGGATAATGGTTCACACATTGAAATCTACGTGAGACTAAGTTATTTTGGAAAATCGATAATAACAGAAATTTTAAAACCAACAAAAATCATGGATTGCTTTTATGTTCAAGAGGAAACTAACGAGAAGTATCCATATCAATGCCGTGAATTGGAAGCGAATGATATTGCAAATTATTGGAATAGTGTCGCCACTATTCCACCAGTGGAACCACAGAATCTTCAATGCGATTGTCAAAGTCAAAGGAGGGTGAAATCGATTCAAGAAAGTACACAACAACACATGTCCAATTTAATGGCAAACAATGAGGTGAATATTGAAACAATGAACGGACAAGAAGTTAGTGAGGAGGGAAAAGCGAATGAAAATTTAAAAACGAGGAAAACTAAGGAAGATGGTGATATTAGTACAAAAGTAGTTATAAGTAATTGTTTCTTATTTTATAATCTAAAATCGATTGGGATTTTCTTTATATCTAAATATAGAAAAATTTATAATTATTTATTATTAATTATTATTTATTAATTATTAATTATTAATTATTAATTATTAATTATTAATTATTAATTATTTTATTATTTTACCTAATTTGTAATTAGTAAATTACAAATTACTAATTTTTAATTAGTAAATTACAAATTACTAATTTTTACTAATATATAATATTATTTATTTTTCTTGTCGAATTAGTTAATTTAATTTTAAATATTAATTTTTTGTCACTTACAAAATCCTGTTACTTACAGGATAACAAGCGAAAAGTGAAAAAAAATAAAAAGAAAGAATCTGTAAAAGAAGAGAAAGATAACAATGAAGAGGAAGCAGCAGGCAAAGAAAATAAATCCCGGAAAATTAATAAAGCGAAAAAATCAACCAAAACGAATGAAATAAATAGTGGACAAAAAATTGAAGAATCGAATAAAACAGATAAAAAAAATGAAAAAGTAGAAAATTTACCAAATGAGAAATCTAATAAAGGGGAAAAATCAAAAAAGGATAAAATTCGTGAAAAGGAAAATTTGGAGAAAGTGGAGAAAGGAAAAAGGGAATTTACAGAGAGAGGAGAAAAAACAGAGAAAGGGAAAAATAAAGAAAGTACTAAAGAAAATAAAGAAAATAAAGAAACTAAAGAAAAACTTGACAGAGGCGAAAAAGATGAATTGAAAAGTAAACAAAAAGTCAGTAATAAAGAAAAAGGCGATAACGAGAGAAAGGGATTTAAGGAAAGTGTACAAAGAAACGAAAAAAAGGAAACAATTGACAGGAAAAAGAAGCAAAAAGAAGAAAAGGCAAATTTTGATAGTAAAGAAAAAAGGAAATTAAGTAGAGATAAAATTGACAGCGAGAAAATAAAATTGACAAGAAGAGAGAACGCAGGACCAATTACTGTTGGTATTTGGGAAAAGAAGAATTCTTCGTGTTTAGAAATTTCTCCGCAATGTTCATGTCAAATAGTTTGCAATTCGCAAATTTATAATTCATTATTAAAAAATGACATTTCCTGTGTTGATTGTCCCCCAGAAAGGCAAATTTCCAGAAACAATTTAATACTTCCTTCCTGTTACTCAGAAATTTTTTTTTAACCACTGTCAGATAAAGTTAACTATTCATTTTGTTTACTATTGCTTACTATTGCTTACTATTCATTTTCATTTTACAAAAAAGCAAATAAATAAAAATGTACTCTGAATAAAAATTTTCTGTTTTTATTTAAAATTTTTAAAAATATCCTGTCTGAATAAAACTGACATGAACTACTGACGAGATTTATCACTGTAAGGAAAGAAAAATTGTTTGACTGAAAATATTTGTTACTACTTATTTTCGAATTTCAAAACAACTTATCCACTTTTATTTTCTTTTGTTTATATTTCAGAAAAGTTTTGTCTGACTAAACAGATTTTTCACTACTATTTGAATTTCAAAGATAAGGAACTGACTAACACTAAAATGATGTTATACAATTCACGACATCATATTTTTTTAAAAATTATTTTCATCGGACTAAAAATTATTTTCACTTCTATTTTTAAAAAGACAAATATTTTAAAAAAGCTGCGGAATGACTTGAAGTTATTTTTACTACTTATTTTTTAATTTTAAAATTGAAATTAATTAAAAATTTATTGCCAGACTTAAAATATATTAAACTACTCAATTCCTAAAAAAGATAGTTAAAACAATTTTGTCCGACTAAAATCTATTTGAACCACTTATACTTTAATGAAAAAATATAAGAGAAGCTTTTCATGACTAAAAATAAGTTTTACTTCTTTTTTTTATAATTTCAAAGATTAAAATACTACTTTTCGGATGAAAACTAATTTAAACAATTTCCTGTCTGACTAAACATGATTTTTACCACTTTAATTTTAATTTTGAAGTTAAAATAATAATTATTGCCTGATTAAAATTTAATTTCTAATGAACACAGCTAAAAAAGTTTTGACTGACTAAAATTTATTTTAACAAGAACTGATTTGGCACTGAAAACAATGAATAAAATCTTTGTCTGACTGAAAAGTTACTATAACTACTAATATTCTTATGTAGAATGTTAAAACAATTTACTGTCTGACTAAAAATTATTTTTACTACTTGTTTTTTAGTTTTGAAGTTTGAACAATTATTGCCTGACTAAAAATATTTTAAACTACTAAATTCCTAACGAATGCATGAAAAAAAAATTTGTTAGACTGAAATTTATTTTTACTACTGACTTGGCAACGAAAACAAGGAAGAAAAGCCTTGTCTGACTAAAAATTAACTATATCTACTGATAACTTTATAGGAAATGTTAAAACAATTTCTTGTCTGACTAAACATGATTTTTACTACTTCTTTTTCAATTTTCAAGTTTGAATAAATATTGCTTTGACTAAAAATATTTTTAACTACTTAATTTCTAGTAACCATAGCTAAAAAAATTTTGTCTAACTAAAATTTATTTTAACTACTGATTTATCAATGAAAACAACTATGAAAATTTGTGTCGGACTTAAAATTTACTGTAACTACTGATTTATTATTAAAAATGTTCAAATAATTTCTCGTCTGACTAAACATGATTTGTACTACTTATTTTTTTACTTTGAAGTTTAAATAATAATTGCCTGACTAAAAACATTTTAAACTACTAAATTTCTAAAAAAAATAACTAAAAAAATTCTGTCTGACTAAAATTTATTTTAATTACTGATTTGTGAATGAAAACAACTAAGAAAAGATGTGCCTGACTTAAAATTTACTATAACTACTGATTTATTATTAAAAATATTTACACAATTTCCTGTCTGACTAAACATGATTTTTAATACTTATTATTTAATTTTGAAGTTTGAATAATTATTGCCTGACTAAAAATATTTTATACTAATAAATTTTTTATGAATATACCTAAAAAATTTTGTCTGACTAAATTTTATTTTAACTACTGATTTATCAATGAAAACAATAAAAAAAAACTTTTGTCTGACTTATTAGTTACTATAACTACTGATTTATTATTTAAAAAGTAAAAACAATTTCTTGGCTGACTAAAAATGGTTTTTACTACTTCTTTTTTAATTTTGAAGTTTAAATAATAATTGCCTGACTAAAAATATTTTAAACTAATAGATTTCTAATTAACATAGATAAAAAAAATTTGTCTGACTACAATTTATTTTAACTACTGATTTGTCAACAAAAGAAAACAATGAAAAACTTTGTCCGACTCAAAAGTTACTATAACTACTGATAATCTTATGTAAAATGTTCAAATAATTTGTTGGCTGACTAAACATGATTTTTACTACTATTTTCGTAAATTTTAAGTTTGAATAATTATTGCCTGACTAAAAATACTTTATTCTACTAATTTCGTAATGAAAATGACAAAAAATTATTTGTCTGACTAAAATTTGTTTAAACTACTGATTTGTCCTTAGAAATCAAGGAAGAATTTCATCTTGCAAGGAAAAATAATATGTACTACTTTTTTTAAATTTCTAGGTTTAGTAAATTATAGTCTGACTGAAAATTATTTTAACTACTAGTTTTTTAATGAAGAAACCTAATGGAAGCTTTGCCTGACTAAAAATACATTTTTTGTCCTACCTGCACGGAAAGTATGTCATTTCGGGCACTTAGAGCGGGCGCAAAGTGACTCATTACCACCCAGGGGTAGGGGAAGCGGGCGCAAAATATTTTGCGCCCGCTCACCAACCTCCGAGCGGGCGCAAAATATTTTGCGCCCGCTTCATCTACCTCCGAGCGGGCGCAAAATATTTTGCGCCCGCTTCCCCTACCTTCGAGCAGGAGGAAGAGTATTTTGCGCCCGCATGTTAATTATTCGATTTTCTTCATTAAAATGTGATATTTTCGAGTTTCTTCTTATGTTGACTATAAAAATGCAAACATTTTCAACTTGTTTTATTTTGTCTAGAAAAATGTGCAATTTTTTTTCGATTTTTTCTAAAAAAAAATTATGACACATTTGGTTTTGTTCACATTTCGGTTATAAAAATTGTCAATTACTATATTTTCAGAATACATTGTTTTCTTATTTCTATATTAAAACTTGTATCATTATAGACTTCAAAGAGTTAACATTTATATAGAGTTTAATTTTTAACTAATATGAGCGTTTAATCGTTCGTGCCCTCAATGACATACTTTCCATGCAGTTAGGACAAAAAATTATGTTAGCATCATGGGCGCAAAGGTGATTACGACTCTGGCGAAATTTCGGAACCTCGGGGACACTTTCGCTCCCTCGGCTTCGCCTCGGGCGCGAAATTGTGTCCCCTCGGTCCCTTCATTTCGCCATCGTCGCAATCACCTATTTTGCGCCCTTGATACGAAAATAACTATTACTACTTAAACACTTATATTTCCTCATGAAAAATGTTAACAAATTTCCTGTCTGACTATAAACGATTTTTACTACTTCTTTTTACATTTTTAAAGTTTAGATAATTATCGTCTGACTAAAAATAATTGATACTATACTGATTTTCAAATGCAAATAACTAAGAATTATTGTCTCTTACTGAAACTTATTTTGCCCAGCAATTTCTCAATGAAATGAAAGTAAAATCTTTGACTTTTATTATATCTACATGGAAAATAATTCGAAGCTGAAAAATGTGAAAGGTTTATTTTTAATTTAGTTATATTTGTTTTAATTTATTTATATTCATTCGTTTATTTATTACTTTCTCATAGAGGAAGTATTATTTATTGTAGAAACATCGTATAAATTATTACTTTTCAATGCATTTAAATCTCACCAGAGGGAATTTTATCCCTTTTTTTTGGATTTAAAGAAAAATCTTGGAAAGGAAAAAAAGGAGGGGTAGGGTAGTTGAAAAAAACGAATCGGAAGTTTATGGAGTTTTCTGAGTTAGTTAAAATTTGATGAACTGGAACTTTATGCGGCTGTGAGTGCCTCGGGTAATGACTATGTATATACATATATACATGATCAGCATGGGAATTTTGTATAAGAAGCGATCGATAAAATGCTTCATCTCAATTTAAATTTTCAGGAATCTCTTATCTGTCGGGGAATTCTTTGGGCGCTGCTGGTTACGTGATATAAGCTATCAACGGATACAGCGAACGTGTTTAATGGGCAATAAACGAGAACAGCCATTAGGAACCGCAAACCTGCGGTGGGTGGACGTGGTTATCGACTGCTTCTATTCTCTTCCCATCACTTTCGTTCCTTCTCTTTTTCACTCTCTCTCTCTCTCTCTCTCTTTTGCTTTTTCTCTCCTTTTCAACTTACACTCGAATGATTTCCTCTTCTTCAGTTCCACATGATTTCACATATAAAGGTGTCCGAGATCTGCTTAAATGTAGTTCGAGATATTTGAGAAAACTAAAGAGTATTTTTGCATCTTTGGTAAACTGTTTCTTCTCTCTCTCTCTCTCTCTCTCTCTTTTACTATCCTTTACTTGTCGCAAAAACTAAGTAGGTATGAAAGTTATTTTTCTTCTCAAAGAAATATTAAATTTTTTCTATGGCATTTATTTTGAATGAAAATATTTGCAAACCGTGGGGATTGAACTCGGAACCCAAGGCACTCAAGACCGGTACGCTAACCACTGGACTAACTTACATGTGAATTAAAATACCAAATTTCTTTTATAAAATTTAGTAAACATTAAAATTTACTAAACATTAAAATTTATTAATCAAATAGATCGCATTTAACAATTTTTAGTGAATTAAGCAAACAAAGACTAATAAAAATTAGTTTTTCCCTGATTTCCCTGACCAGTTCTTCTTTTCCTGATATTTTTCTGAATTCTCTGACCTGTGACAACCCTCTACTAATTTTTTTATGCGTCCCAAAATTTTTGTCCTAACCCAAATTGGTTTTTAACTACTTAGAAATTTTAAGATAATTTAAATATTTATATCGTCTGATAAAAAATGATTTTGTACTACTGATTTTTTTAATAAATGAAATAAAATGGTTTTTTAAAGGAAAAATTTGTCTGACTAAAATTTATTTTCACTAATGATTTGTCAAATAAATTACAGTGTAACATTTATTTTTGACAGTTACAAAAAAATTTTCATTTTTAATAATATGTGTACTAGTTTTCTTTCATTTTCGTTTCGTTTTATTAAGGTTTTATATGGGAATGAATGCGTCAGCAAGAAAGATATCTGGACTAAGATTTGGATTTTGTCGAATAACACGTATCACGTTTTAAAGCTGAGTTTGCGTATTCTGAAAGGAGGATTTGCGTCACAAGAAGGATTTTAAACATTTCATGTAAACACTTTAAAAGGAGAAACGAACCTGAAAATTTCACAATTTTTTTCCTATATATATATATACATTAACGTTGGAAAATAGTTTAAAAATCTGATTTTAATGTCGGATTTAGTATGAAAGAATTTAAAAAAATTGTAAATGCTTGTAATTCAAAAATCAGTAGTATAAATAAATTTTAGTCCGACAAAGGACAAACATTTATAAACAATTTTAATTCACTCAGTAGTTAAAGAAAATTTTACTAAGACATTTTTTCAGTCTCTTGTTTAACCATTTTGATATTCTTTTCATTAGCAAATTAGTTGTTTAAATAAATTTTAAATCAGACAATGGTTTTTTTAAATCTAGTTAATTAATTTGTAGTAGTTAAGGAAAATTTTAAGTTTTATAAAGTTTTTGTTAGTTATTTTTATTAGAAAAACACTTTTTGTCAGAGAAAAATTTTTTGAAACTGTCTTCATTACCAATTCAGTAGTTTAAAATATTTTCAGTCAGGTAATAATTATATAAATTTCAAAATTTAAAACGAAGTAGTAAAAACCAATTTTAGTCAGACTGGAAATTGTTTAAACATTCTTTATAAGATAATCAGTAGTCTGACTTTCCGGTCAGACAAAATTTTGTTTATTCTAATTTGCAAATCAGTTGTTTTAATTATTTTTCTTCACAAAAGTATTTTTAATCTTTGAATTTAAAAAAAATTGTAATATTCATTTGAAGTCAGGTAAAGTAACTATATTTGATTTTTTTACTAAAAAATAACAAGTTCAAAGAAATTTTAGTTAGACAAAAATTTTAAGCCATTTTCATTAGGAATTAAGTAGATGAAAATATTTTTAGTCAGGCAATAATTATTCAAACTTCAAATTTAAGAAAATAGTAGTAAAAATCATGTTTAATCAGCCAACAAATTATTTGAACATTTTACATAAGATGATCAGTAGTTGTAGTAACTTTTGAGTCGGACAAAGATTTTCATTGTTTTCTTTTGTTGATAAATCAGTAGTAAAAATAAATTACAGTCAGACAAAAAATTTTTGTTTAAATTATTTTTAGTCAGAGACGTAGTACATAATCTTTAAAATTTTTAAAAAGTAGTAAAACTTATTTTTAGTCAAAAAAAGCTTTTCTTAGGTTTTTTCATTAAAAAATTATTAGTTAAAATAATTTTCAGTCAGACGATAATTTACTAAACCTAGAAAAGTTTAAAAAAGTGGTACAAATTATTTTTCCTTGTCAGATTAAATTCTTCCTGGATTTTTAAGGAGAAATCAGTAGTTTAAACAAATTTTAGTCAGACAAATTATTTTTTTGTTATTTTCATTACGGAATTAGTGGAATAAAATATTTTTAGTCAGTCAATAATTATTCAAACTTCAAAATTAAAAAAGAAGTAGTAAAATTCATGTTTAGTCAGATAACAAATTATTTAAACATTTTACATAAGATAAATAGTAGTTATAGTAACTTTTGAGTCAGACACAGCTTTCTTAGTTGTTTTCATTGGCAAATCAGTAATTAAAATAAATTTTAGTCAGACAGAATTTTTTTAGTTTTGTTTATTAGAAATTTAGTAGTTTAAAATAATTTTAGTCAGGCAATTATTATTTAAACTACAAAATAAAAAAATAAGTAGTAAAAATCATGTTTAGTCAGACAGGAAATTGTTTTAACATTTTTAATAAAAAAAATCATAAGTTACAGTAACTTATGAGTAAGTAGTCAAAATAAATTTTACTTACAATTAGACAAAATTTTTTTTAGTTATATTCATTGAAAATTTAATAATTTACAATATTTTTAGTTAGAGTATTAGTTAAACTGCGAAACTTGAAGAAGAAATAGTAAATACCATTTTTAGTCAGATAGGATATTTTTTAGACTTCTTCTTTTGGAAATCATTGCTTCAAAATAATTCCTGACAGGCGATAAATTTTAAAATTTTAAAATCCAAAGATAAAAGGTAACAGAAATAGTAAAAATTATATTAAATAAAAAGATTTAAATGACTTATTTTAATTTTAAAATTAAAAAAATAACAAAAATAGTAAAAATAATAAAATAAAATTTAAATTACTAATTTTTCAATGAAGAGGAGTTTAGAACAATAATTAAATTTTTATATATTTCTATAAGACTATAAAAATGAGAGTGATTAATATGAATTTCCAAAAAAGAGAAATATGTGACGCTTCATGAGAAAAGGGACCTTATGACAAGAGTAAATAAGGTCCCTTTTCTCGTGGAGCGTCACATATACTAAAAAATATGTCTGACTGAAAATTATCGTAACTACTGATTTTCTCATGATAAAATGCCCTCGGAATACTTTATCAGAGAATTTTCTTTTTTAAAAATCCCAACATATAAAAGAGAGATGAATTCACCATCACTGCCAAGGACACTTTTCGTCTAAGAATTTTTTTTATATATATATTTGGTTCCTTTTTGGTTCCTTTTGAAATCTTCTTTTTTTTCCTCGGTATTCTCGTCATGCACTCCTTGCCACCTTGAAATTCATAGGATTTCGGATTCGTCCAGACTCTAGGCTTTTCCCATTCCTGATTCCCAAGCCAAGTGTCAGCCTCACGTCGGATTTGCCATTATATCCATCTCATCCCCTCCCCCCCCCTCTTAGTCTTTCTCTATGTCTCTCTGACTCACGAGAGAAACCCATTGACGTGACATAGCAAAAGGCAAGGGATGAGAGAGAAGAGATTGTAGCGATTTGAAACGTGTGGGTGGAGGGGTGGGGATAAGGGGGATGTAAGTTGCTTCTCCATTTCTTATTCTCTCCTCCCTTTTTCATATCGCTCAAGCCCTCGCATAAGAATTGAAAAGAAAAGAGACCATACTTTGCAGGTCGATGAGGGATGAGAGGGAGGGAGTCGTGACTCGACAGATTTATCTCGACCAGATTTTTCAATAACGTCTGCTACGGACCGGGCCACTACTACTATACGTGCCATTGATTCGTTTCGAAATGAAGATGAGCAAGTGGTGTGATAGAGATGTGAAATATTTCGCATTCAATTCCTGTTTTTTCACGAGACAAATTGAAATATTTTTCTTTTTTTATTCTTTTAAAAACTGATTTTTTTTCTTCTTTTTTTTTCTTATAGGAAGCAGAAAACTTTTTTCGAAATACAGAGCCGGAAATTACCAATCGATTTGAAAAGCGATTTCGAAAAAACCCAATCGTTTTCAGACGCAGGAAGAAAATATTTTCTTTTTTCGGGTAAAATGATACCAAGAAGAAATGTTAAAATATATTTTTTTTTTTGGGGACTAAAAAAATTTTGACTGAAATTTTCTTTAATTACTGATTTGCCAATGAATACAATTAAGAACAGCTTTGTCTGACTGGAAACTTACTATAACTGCTGATTACTTTACACAACATGTTGAAACAATTTCCTGTCTGACTAAAAATGATTTTTACTACTTCTTTTTTAAGTTTTAAGTTTAACTAATTATTGTCTGAATTAAAACAACTGACTTGCAAATGAAAAACAAGAACATTTTGTCTGACTAAAATTTATTAAAACTACTGACTATATAAAATTAATTTATACTACTGAAATCACAAAAAAAATTACTACTGATTTATTATTAAAAGTGTTCAAACAATTACTTGTCTGACTAAACAAAAATTTTACTACTTCTTTTTTAATTTTGAATTTTCATAAATTATTACCTAACTAAAAATATATAAAATAATTTAATTTTTCATAAACATAGCTAAAAAAAATATGTCTGACTAAAATATTATTTAACTACTGATTTTTCAATGAGAATAATTAAGAAAATCTTTGTCTACTGCTTTTTTTATAATTTCAAAGTTCAAATACTACCACTTTGATGAAAAATAATTTAAACAACTAATATTTACATATTAAAAAAAACCAATCACATTTTGGCTGACTAAAATTTATTTATACTACTGATTTCCCAATAAAAATAACAAAATTCAACAAATAGTTGAAACAATTTCCTGTCTGACTGAACATGATTTTTACTACTTTTTTTTTATTTTGTAGTTTAAATAATAATTGCCTGGCTAGAAATATTTTAAATTATTAAATTTCTAAATTTCAAAGTTGTGTCGGACTTAAAATTTACTATAACTACGGCTTTATTATAAAAAATGGTTAAACAATTTCTTGTCTGACTAAACATGATTTTTACTACTTGTTTTTTTATTTTTTAGTTTAAATAATAATTGCCTGGCTAAAAATATTTTAAATTATTAAATTTCTTATATAAATAGCTAAAAAAATGTGTCTGACTCAAAAGTTACTATAACTACTGATTATCTTATGTAAAATGTTTAAATAATTTGTTGTCTGACTAAACATGAATTTTACTACTTTTTTAATTTAGAAGTTTGAATAATTATTGCCTGACTAAAAATATTTTATTCAACTAATTCCGCAATGAAAATATCAAGAAATTATTTGTCTAACTAAAATTTGTTTAAACTTTACTAAATTTTAAAAAATCCAAAAAACAAATTTTACATCTTTACTTAAACTAATAAATTTCTAATAAACATAGCTAAAAAAATTTGTCTGACTGAAATTTATTTTAACTACTGATTTGTCAATGAAAACAACTAAGAAAAGCTGTGTCTGACTTAAAATTTACTATAACTACTAACTTTTGTTAAATGTTGAAACAATTTCTTGTCTGACAAAACATGAACTTTACTACTTACTTTTTTATTTTGAAGTTTACATTATAATTGCCTGACTAAAAATATTTTATTCTACTAATTTCGTAATGAAGATAACAAGAAATTATTTGTCTGAATAAAAATTGTTTAAACTACTGATTTCTCCTTAAAAATCCAGGAAGAATTTAATCTGACAAGCAACAATAATTTGTACAATTTTTTTTTAAACTTCTAGGTTTAGTAAATTATCATCTGACTGAAAATTATTTTAACTAATAATTATTTAATGAAAACTCTAAGAAAAGCTTTTTTTTGACAGAAAATAAGTTTTACTACTTTTTAAAAATTTTAAAGATTATGTACTACGTCTCTGGCTAAAAATAATTTAAAGAAAAATTTTTTGTCTGACTGTAATTTATTTTTACTACTGATTTGTCAACAAAAGAAAACAATGAAAATCTTTGTCCGACTCAAAAGTTACTATAACTACTGATCATCTTATGTAAAATGTTCAAATAATTTGTTGGCTGACTAAACTAAAATTTATTGATACTACTGACTTTATAAAATTAATTTATACTACTGAAATTACAAAAAAATAACTACTGATTTTTTTTAATTAAAAATGTTAAAACAATTTCTTGTTTGACTAAACATGGTTTTTGTTTCTGCTTTTTTAATTTTGAAGTTTAAATAATTATGACCTAATGACAAATGACTAATTTTTGTCGAAATAGTTAAATTTCAAAAATGCGTTACATTGAAATCGATGAAATGTTTTAATTCCTTTAGACAAAACCGGTTTTTAAATATTTATTTTTAAAAAAATTATTTTACTTTTTAATGTAATTAAGAAATTATAAAAAATTGAGTCAAGTTTAATTTTTTGATAGCTGCTTGTTTACTACTTTTTTCTGTCTAAGCTACTGTTTTTTTAAAATTTATTATCGAGTACGAAGCCTGAATTATTATTATTTTTATTATTAATCAACTACTAATAATTTCTATGTGAATTTGTTTGAAAAACATTTCGTCTGACAATTACCGATTTGAACTACTGATATTTTCTAATGAAAAGAAAAAAGAATTCACTAATATAATTGGCCTTAACTTAAAAAAAATGTTAGGACACCTATAAATTTTTTTCTTTAGTTTTGTAGAGTTTTTTCAAACGCATCTTTTGAGCCTTTATTGAACATTTTTCGTCTATATTAGCCGAAGATATTAAAGTTTTAAAAATCTAAATTTTTCGAAAATAACACTTTTTTGAAAATTTTGTTGAAAAATATAAAAGTAACTTCAAAAGTATCATTACCAACTTGTAGAGCATTAAGAAAGGCTTCGATTGAGCTATTTTTGAACCTGATTCGGTCAGAAATTATCAAATTATTGGTATTTGAAAAATCAAAAATTGTGGAAAATAACATTTTTTCAACATTCTTGTTTATTAACTTATATGTGTAATTATTAAACTATTATAACCATCTTATAGAATATATAAAAACATATTTTTTGGACCATCTTATAGAATATATAAAAACATGTTTTTTGGACCAAGATTTAATGAGTTTTAACTCTTTTATAAAAATTAATTCTTATATTTCAATTATTATTATTTCCATGAGGAAGCAAAGTGTTCATGAAATGAACACCAAAATTATAAAAATGTACAACTTGGCAGCGGTTTTTTCTTTTCCATTTTGTCGAATGAAAATAAAATTCCCTATTGAAGATATTTATAGAGAAGATTTACTGTAATGTGTACACATATATATCGAAAAAGTTGATCAACTTTCAGGCGGAGTTGGAGGGCGAGGGGTTGTATAGGCAACATATGTAGAAGCAATTTTAGTGAGACTATATAAGTAATAAATGTCGAGTCCCTGACTTTTAATGCAAGCTCTCGATGAAACTCGCCACGATGCGGATTGTTTTGCCGGTCTCGGATCACCGGACGTTTTATACGATAGAAATAAATGCGGATGGCAAAACAATGGTTCGCCAGGACGGTATATTTTGTATATGAATATGAAACGAAACTCTCTTTCCCTTCTTTTCTTTTTTTTTCTGTTTTGTTTTTTTATTCACTGTGTAAGCACTCACAGTCTCGAAAAATCATCCCTCTTCACTCCCATGCAGATTTTTTTTTAAACCCAGTGGTTTTTTTTTTGGGCGGGAGGTTACCCTGTATTTATGGGAGGAGAAACGGAGAGTATATTCTGCTGTGTGTACTCAAAGCAATGTGCGACTCGTGTTGTCCCATGGGACACCGCGCACCCTTGCTTTTGCATTGAGGGTGTGTTTGTGTATGGCGCACCATTAGGGGATGAGTAGTGGCGCTGCACTGCGACACAGGCACAGGGTGCAGTCATTATCGTTGCTTTTGAAAATCGTACTGGGAGTTACGTAGCCAAACGATTTATCATACTTCTGGACGAACGACGCGATTATTCTCCGAATATAAACCCCCCTCTCGACGTTCATTATTATTGTTCATTATTATCATCATCGGAACTATTCCTAATAAAATAGAATTTTTTTCAGCACTGTAAAAACGAAATTGGAAAGTACTTGTGTTTTTTTTAAATTCAACTCATTTTTGGGCTTGAAATAAAAAAAAGAGAATTTTAGATCTGAAAATCAGTTTTCTATTCAGAATTCAATCTTTCTTGCCGAAAGTCTGACTTAAAATTTATTTTAACTACTTATTTGACAAGAAAAACAATTGAGGAAATCTTTCTCTGACTTAAAAGTTTCTATAACTACTAATTATCTTAAAAAAGATGTACAAAAAATTTCCTGTCTGACCAAAAATGGTTTTTACTACTTCTTTTTTTAATTTTGAAGTTTGAATAATTATTGACTGACTAAAAATATTGTAAACTACTAAATTTCTAATGCAGACAGCTACAGAAATATCTTTTGGCATAAAATTTATTTGAATTACTTATTTTTTAATGAAAAAACCTAAAAAAAGATTTGTCTGACTAGAAATTATTTTTACCACTTTTTTTAAAATAATTTTTAAAATTAAATACCACCTCTCAGAAGAAAAATAATTGAAAAAACTAATTTGCAAATGAAACTAAACAAGAAAATTTTGCCTGACAAAAATCAATTTATATGAACTATTTATTAATGAAAAGACCTAAGAGAAAGTAATAATAAGAAATAAAGAGAAAGTAATAATGAAAAATAATTTAATCAAATAATTTGAAAATGAAAATAATAGAAAACGATTTTTCTGACTAAAATTTATTTAAACTACTCTTTTTCCAATAAAAAAAATAGCAAAAAATTTTTTGTCTGACTGAAATTTACTTTAACTACTGATTTGTCAATGAAAAAAATTAAGCTTTGTCTGACTAAAAATTAACTATACCTACTGATTTTCTTGTACGACATGTTCAATCTATGAAAAGTTGTATCGGACTTAAAATTTAATATAACTACTGATTTTTTATTAAAAATGTTCAAACAATTTCTTGTCTGACTAAACATGATTTTTACTACTTATTTTTTTTTAATTTGAAGTTTAAATAATAATTGCCTCACTAAAAATATTTTAAACTAATAAATTTCTAATTAACATAGATAAAAAAAATTTTCTCTGGTCAGAATTTATTTTAACTACTGATTTCTTAATGAAAACAACTAAAACAAGCTGTGTCTGACTTAAAATTTACTATAACTACTGATTTTTGTTAAATGTTAAAACAATTTCTTGTCTGACTAAACATTAAATTTTACTACTATTTTATAATTTTCAAATATAAATAATTATTGCAGAAACGAAAATAATTTATATTATACCTAGTTTAATATTAATCATTTTTGAGTTTGTCTGACTAAAAATGAACTATATCTACTGATTTTCTTATACGATATGTTCAAACAATTTTCTGTCTGACTAAAAACGGTTTTTACTACTTTGTTTTTTAACTTTAGAGTTTAATTAATTATTGTCTGACAAACAATAATTAAAACTTTTAAATTTCTATTAAACATAACTAAAAAAATTCCGTCTGACTAAAGTTTATTTTAACTACTGATTTTTTTAGTGAAAACAATTAAAAAAAGCTTTGTATGACTCATAAGTTACTAGAACTACTGATTTTTTAAATAAAAAATGTAAAACAATTTCATGTCTGACTAAACGTGATTTTTACTACTTCTTTTTTAAGTTTGAAGTGTAAATAATTATTGGCGGCCAAAAAATATTTTAAACTACTAAATTCGTAATAAATACACCTAAAAAAATATTGTCCGACTAAAATTTATTAAAACTACTTAATTTCTAATAAAGATAGCTATACAAATATTTTTGGCATAAAATTTTATTTGAATTAGTTATTTTTTAATGAAAAAACCTAAAAAAACGATTTTTCTGACTAAAATTTATTTAAATTTATTTAAAATTTATTTTTTTTATCTATTTATTTATACTCATTTTCCAATAAAGGAAATAGCAAAAAATTTTTTGTCTGACTGAAATTTTTTTTACTACTGATTTTCTAAATACAAATAACAAAGAATTTTTTGTCTGACTAAAATTTATTTTTATTATTGATTTGTAATAAAAAACAACGAAAAAAAGCTTTGTCTGACTAAACATGAGTTATACTACTTATTTTTTAATTTTGAATTTTCAGTAATTATTGCTCAACTAAAAAATATATAAAATAATTTAATTTCTCATAAACGTAGCTAAAAAATTTTTGTCTGACTAAAATTTATTTATACTACTGATTTCCCAATAAAAATAAAAACGATTTTTTTGTCTGCCTAAAATTTATTTTTACTACTGATTTTCTAAATATAAAAATAACAAGGAATTTTTTCTCTCAGGACGAAAATTTATTTTTACCACTGATTTATTAACGAAACGACAAAGAAAAAACCTCTATAAATAAAAGAAGAAGTAGTACAAAATTTGTTTTTTTCTAATGAAAAAATAAATAGTATAAGTAAATTTCAGTATTTTTCGTTACTTTTTATGGGGAATGAGAGGTATAAACTATAAATTATAGATAGTCTAATTATTTTAAATTTTGTAATTTAAAAAAAAAGTAGTAAAAAGTAGTCGAACAAATCTTTTTTCACAGATGTTTTCATACTCAGTGGTTCAAAACATTTTCATTCATACTATATTTATTTAATCGCATTAAATTTTAAAAGCATATATGTGTCAAATATAAGTTTTTAGAAAACTTTTGTTATCAAAATTTCCCTAGTTTTTATCATAGAAAATACAGTAGTTTAGATAATTTTTAGTCAGGCAAAGAATTTTAACAAAATTTTAGCTTGAAATTCAGTACAGTTTCATTTTTAGTTTTAGTAAACGATAATTAATATTTAATCTTTAAAAATTACCTAAACATGAAAATATTATAAAAGTAGTAGTAAAAATTGTTTTTGGTCAGACAAAAGTTTTCATCTCTCTTTTTTATTAAGAATTCAGTAGTTTAGATAAATTTTAGTCGGACTTTTTTTTTGTTTATTTCACGAGATGTGAATAGTGAATATTGAAAGCATTTAATATCCATAACTAATTAGACTTTTCACTATTATTTAATATATTCTTTCTCGAGATGAAATTGTAGTTTATATAATAATGACATATTTACTGAAGGTTATCCGCCTCTGTAAAGTTTGATTTATGTATTTAAGAATACAGTTGGCTTAATTGTTTAGTTTCATAAGTTCCCTAACTTTCAAGGTGGAAGACTGTTTCAAAATTGGTACCTCCTCTCTCTCACTCCCTTTTTCTCTCTCTTTCTTCCTCTTTTCCTCTCTCTCTATTTTTCTCTATTTTTGTCTTTTTCTCTCTTTTCCTCTTTTCCTCTCTTTCTCTCTCTCTCTCTCTCTCTCTTTTTCTCCCTCGTTGTATTCAACTCTCGGGAGTTGCAACTTCCAAAGAGTACCTATCCTTGTACCCTTTTTCTACTTTCAACCTTCTCGTCCTCTCTTTGCTTCCTTTTTTCTCTCTTCCACCTTTTCAGCTACCCCTATTTTCTCTAAAACCCATTCCATCCGCCGGGATTTTCTTCTTTGGGACAAGTTTAAACTTGGCCTCCATCTTTCGCGCTCTTCTACCTCTTATAATAAAATTCATCTCCACCTCTTTCTTTCCCGAGTCTTTCTCACGTATACATTTTAAACTTTCATCAAATCCACGCAAAACTTGGTTTATTTTAATTTACTTTCAACTATATACATGTATATGCGCAGAACGGTTAATTTTCAGATTCGAGTAAAAAGATCATTTTCAAAATAGAAAGAAAAAAATATTTTTAAATATTTTTAAAAAATAATTTTAAAAAAAGAAAGTTTTTACTTTGAAAATAAAACTGAAATTGAAAGTAAAAATGACGATGAAACCAAAACTGAAATTTGTAAAAATTAACTTGAAATCAAAACTGTAATTGAAAGTATGTAATTGTAAAAATGAAGTTGAAACCAAAAGTGAAATTGAATGTAAAAATGAAAGTTGAAAGTAAAAATAAAATTGAAAGTGACAAATTAGAAAATCAAATGTAAATGATAAAATAAAATAATTAATACATTTTGAAAATAAAAATAAAACAATAGTAGGTTATTAATTTCCAATATTCAAATTACAACAATATACTGACAATATCGAATATCCTGATTTGCAATTGTATTAAAGGCTTGTAATTAAATTTTCCCCTAATGATCACTTACAATTGAATGGTTGATGAACAAATAGAATTCCCATTTGATAATTAGATTTTCCCATTTAAGAGAAATATGTCAAAATCAAAAATGTTACTTGATCATTAAATATTACTCAATTTGTTAAATAATAAGGAAATCTGTCTATTTTAAAAGAAAATCTTACCGCCTGTCTTCTTCTTCACTTCCTTTGAAAATTAAATTATTCAAATCTCGAACTCACCTGAAACAGAAGAGAATAATTTCCATGAAATATTAATTTTAATTTATTCTCAAATTTATCAAACATATACATTTATAAATTATTTTTGAATATTTAGGAATATTGTAATAAATTTTATTCTTAATTTTATTATTTTATTAATAATTGAAAAATTAATTTTTTCATTTTCTATAAATTTTATAATTACACTTCAAGTCCACATTCGAATGTTATTTAAATATTCGGACAAAAATTTACTTGACTTACATATTTCTTATTGAAAAAAAAACTAAGAGAAGCTAATGTCTGGCTAAAAATATTTTTTACTACTTTTTCTATAATTTCAAAGTTTAAATACTACCTTACCTGTTTGATGAAAAATAATTTGCAAATTATAATCCAAAACGTTTTTTCTGACTAAAATTTATTTAAAATACTGATTTCCCAATAAAAATAACAAAATTCAACAAATAGTTGAAACAATTTCCTGTCTGACTAAACATGATTTTTACTACTTCTTTTTTTATTTTGTAGTTTAAATAATAATTGCCTGGCTAGAAATATTTTAAATTATTAAATTTCTAAATTTCTAAGTTGTGTTGGACTTAAAATTTACTATAACTACGGCTTTATTATAAAAAATGGTTAAACAATTTCTTGTCTGACTAAACATGAATTTTACTACTTCTTTTTTAATTTTGAAGTTTGAATAATTATTGACTGACTAAAAATATTTAATTCCACTAATTCCGTAATGAAAATAACAAGAAATTATTTGTCTGACTAAAATTTGTTTAAACTATTGATTTCTCCTTAAAAATCCAGGAAGAATTTAATCTGACAAGGAAAAATAATTTGTACCACTTTTTTTAAACTTCTAGGTTTAGTAAATTATCGTCTGACTGAAAATTATTTTAACTAATAATTTTTTAATGGAAAAACCTAAGAAAAGCTTTTTTTTTTGACTAAAAATAAGTTTTACTACTTTTTAAAAATTTTAAAGATTATGTACTACGTCTCTGACTAAAAATAATTAAAAAAAAAATTTTTTGTCTTACTGTAATTTATTTTAACTACTGATTTGTTAACATAAGAAAACAATGAAAATCTTTGTCCGACTCAAAAGTTACTTTAACTACTGATTATCTTAAATAAAATGTTCAAATAATTTGTTGTCTGACTAAACATGATTTTTACTACTATTTTCTTAAATTTAAAGCTTGAATAATTATTGCCTGATTAAAAATATTTTCATCTACTTAATTACTAATGAAAATGGCTTCAAATTTTTTTCTAAATAAAATTTCTTTGAACTTGTTTTTTTTTTTAGTGAAAAAATCAAATAGTGGCTTTACCTGACACCAAATAAATATTATAATTTTTTTTTAAATTCAAAGAATAAAAAATATTTCTGTGAAGAAAAATAATTAAAATAACTGATTTGCAAATAAAAAAAATTGTTTGACTAAAATTTACTTTAATTACTGATTTGCCAATGAAAACAAATACAAACAGCTTTGTCTGACTGAAAAGTTACTATAACTACTGATTATCTTATAAAAAATGTTCCACAACAATTTCCTATTTGACTAAAAATGATTTTTATTACTTTGTTTTTTAGTTTAAAATTTAAATAATTATTGTCTGACTAAAAATATTTTATACTACTAAACTCCTTAAAAAGCTATAAAAAATATTGTCTGACAAAAATTTTCTTGAATCAGTTATTTTTTAATGAAAAAACCTAAAAAAAAGATTTGCCTAAATAGAAATTAGTTATTTGCCACTTTTCTTTTCAATTTCAAAAATTAAATACCACCTTTCAGATAAAAAATAATTAAAACAATTGATTTGAAAATGAAAATAAATAAGATAATTTTGTCTGACAAAAATTTATTTAAACTACTGAACTCGAAAATTAAATTAAACTACTAAAATCCCAAAAAAAATAAAAAAGGAATTTTATGTTTGACTCACATTTATTTTTACTACTTATTTGTCAACAAAAACAGCAGAGAAAATAAATTTTAATTATTAAAATTTCAAAATTAAAAAAACAGTAGTAAAAATCTTTTTTAATCAGTCAGTGAATTGTTGGAACATTTAACTACTTATTTTTTAATTTCGAAGTTTTAGTCTTAATTATTACCAGACTAAAATTATGAAATAAACATTTACTTAAATCAAAGAATGAATAATAATAAATTCGAAAAAATAATATCGACACTAATGACAATGAATTGAAAAAGAAAAATGGTAATGAGATAAAAATAATATTGATGGTACCATTTTCAGCAATGAAATTCTCAAGAAAGTTAACGACTTGAGTGACTATTAAAGTTAGACATTGTAATTATATTGAAAGTAGATTGAGGGTGGCAAATGCGAAGATTGGTGTGGGAGGGGGAGGAGGGTGGGAGAAGGATCTTCTTAAAGAGCGTATAATGGAGATCTGGTAATCGTTTCATGGGATCAGGGAATCTTACATCGTCTGAATTTCACGATATCGACAAAATTGTGTCCTGCTGACAGACATCGACATTGATCGATCGTCCAGCATCGACTCCTATTTTCCGCACTGTAATAAAAAAAAAAATCCCAGTAAAATGTAGAAAAAGATTAAAAAAGCAAGGTAGGAAGGAAGGAAGGAAAAAGAAGCAAAAGACGAAAAAAGAGAGAGAGAGAGAGAGAGAGGACGAAAAATAAGACGAAAAAGAAGAAGAAGTTGGCCGAAGAACGTGAAAAGAGAGCACACGAATGTAAAAGTGATAGATGGAAGATGAAAATCTTCCCTTTATGTACGATTTTCCGTATTGCTCCCCTTCCAAATGGTGGAGAAATGTTTTCTATTCATACTCACAAACATAAAAATACGTTATAGCGAAAACTTTTTAACGATCAACTTTATTTGTCACCGCAATGAATGAAAAACAAGAAGAAAAACATTGTTTCTCACTTTCTCTAAAAGTGAAACTTATTCTATAACTATTATTTTTAATATTTCTTTTTTCAAAAAAAAAAAAAAAAAAAAAACATTCACAAAATTACTTGTGAATGTAGAGAAGGGTTTTTGCACTCGATAATTAATTTTTAAAAATTAGCAAAAAGTGGCTTTCAAACTAAAAACAGTAGACCAAAGATCTTTGTTCGACTTAAAAAATAGATTAGTTTGACTAAAATAATTTTGTTCTACTTGAAAATTATTGGCCGACTAAAAGTTTTCCTTCCACTTAATAAATATAATAATAATAATAATAATAATAATAATACATTATAATAATCGTAAGTTTCCTTTCCGTTAGCAAATTATCTGCATTCATTTGTTTGTTTTGAATATTAATTTTTGTGGGTTATTTTCATTTTTTTTAAGGTCAAAAAAAAGAAAAAAAAAACTCGTTTTATTCACTTCGCAAAATTGACAAAATTTCCATTCCATATTTTTTATTTTCCTGATTTTTTCCTAATTTTCATCAAAAATATTTACTTTTTTCTTATCCTGCTAATAAATTAAAATTTCTGCTACGAATTTTATTATTCATGAAAGAATTTAAAATAATT
This sequence comes from Leptopilina heterotoma, assembly GCF_015476425.1. NCBI lineage: Eukaryota > Metazoa > Arthropoda > Insecta > Hymenoptera > Figitidae > Leptopilina > Leptopilina heterotoma. Next base: position 538,814 of record NW_025111040.1, read on the forward strand.
TAATTCTTGCGAAGAATTTTATAAAAATTTTTAAATAATTCATTTCTTTCGAATAATTTTATGCAAATTCTAATTTAATAATTTAAATAATTGAATTGATGAAAATTTTTATTATTCATGAAAAGAATTGAATTTTTACAAACCATTTTTTAAATAATTGAATTCTATTTGGAAATTTTATGAAAATAGTAGATATTGAAAATCATTGAATTGCGAAAAGTTTTTAAAGATAATTAAATTTTACAAAGAATTCTATTAAAAAATTTGTCAATAATTGAATGTCTGTGGGAAATTTTATTAAATTTTTTTAACTTAGAATGTTTTTAGGACCTTAAAAATTTTCAATGTTTTCAGGACAAATTTATTTGATTAAATTTTGTTGAAAATTAATTAAATTCCTAAAAAACATTTTATTATTTATGAAAATAATTGAATTCTTGCAAATGATTTACTAGAATTTTTTAAAATAATGGAATTTTCAAGAAGAAATTTATTATTTTTAAAAATAATTGAATTATTGTGATGAATAGTATTGTTCTTTATGAAAATAATTGAATTTTGAAAAAAATTTTATTAAAATACCTCAAAATAATTGAATTTTCGGGAGTAATTTTTTTTTATTAACCTTTAATAATTGAATTCTTAGAAAATAATGTTATTAAAATTTTAAAAAATTGAATTATTTCAAAAAAATTTAATTAAAATTGTATTTAAAACAATTAATTTCATTCGAACAATTTTATTAAATTTTTGAAAATAATTATTCAATTCTTCCATAGAATTTAAAAAAAAAACATTTTTTTAAATAATTTATTTTTGTCGAGAAATTGAAATTAAGTTTTTAAGAATAATTAAATTTTTGAGCAATTCAATTGTAATAAAAATAATTGAAATCCTGCTATGAATTTTATTATTTATGAAAATAATTGAATAGTTTTTAATTTGAATAGAATTTTATTATAATTCTCAAAAATAATTGAATTACAGAGAAGAATTTTATTATTTTTGAAAATAATTGAATTATTGCGGAAAAGCTTATTAAAATATTTAAAAAGTATTGAATTTCTGTAAAAAATTTTATTGTTTTTGAAAGTAAGTGAATTCTTCATTAGAATTTTATAAACATTGTTTTAATAATTATTTTTTTCGAAATATAATAAATATTTTGAAAATTTTATTATTTAAAATAATTGAATTCTTGTGTGAAAACTTTATTTGTGAAAATAACTGAATTTTTCGTATATTAATTTAAAATAGTAATGAAAATGATTGAAATTCTTCGATGAGTTTTATTATTTATGAAAATAATTAAATTCTTGCTTAGAATTTAATCAAAACTTTTTTTTTAAATTGATTTTTCATGAAAAATTTTATTATTAGATTGTTAAAAGATATTTGATCAAATTTATTTTAATTCATTTTTATTTTTACTTCTAGATTCCCCAAGTATAAAATTATTATTATTATATTATTATCAGTTATTAATTTTAAATAATTATTTTTATAATTTGTATTTTTTATTCTTGACTTTTCCTAATTTTCATCAAAAATATTTACTTTTTCTTATCCTGTTAATAAATTAAATTCCTGCAATTAATTTTAATATTCATAAAAGAATTTAACTAATATTTATAAAAATAATGTCATTCTTGAGAAGAATTTTATAAAAAATTTTTAAATAATTGATTTCTTTCGACAAACTTTACGCAATTTCTAATTTAAGTAATTGAATTTCTGAAAAATGTTATATTCATGAAAAATTTTATTAAAATAACTAAATTCTGTTTGGAAATTCTATGAAAATAGTAGATATTAAAAATCATTGAATTGTGAAAATTTTGTAAAAATTTTATTAAATTTTTTTTGAAAATAATTGAATTCCTAAAAAACATTATTCATTATTTATGAAAATAATTGAATTCTTGCGAACGATTTTATTAAAATTTTTTAAAATAATGGAATTTCCCTGAAGAAATTTATTACTTTTAAAAATAATTGAATTATTGTAATGAATATTGTTATTTATGAAAATAATTGAATTTTGTAAAGAATTTTATTAAAATACTTCAAAATAAATTAACTTTCGGTAATAATCTTCTTATTTATCAATATAATTGAATTCTTCCGAAGAATTATTTATAATAATAATTGAATAGTTGCTAATAATTAATTTTTTCGATATATAATAAATATTATGAAAATGTTATTAGTTAAAATAATTGAATTGTTGTGGAAAACTTTATTTGTGAAAATAACTAACAGTTATTTTAGTTTTAAAAAATACGGAATTCTTTGTTTAAAAAGCTAAATAAATAATTATTTTTTTAATTTTTAGAATAATTTTTAGAATAATTTAAATGTTCGTAATAAAAATTATTTTTGAAATAAAAGTATAAAATATGTAACAATTTTTGCGAGATTCAATTTTACATTTTTACTACAATTGTACTAGAAGAAAGTAACAAAATTTATCGGATTCACTTGAAATTTATTTCTAATGCGGTAAACATAACATTAAATTTTAGAAATTCAAAATAGAACTTCCATTGTATGACTTTTTCTAATTTATCGGATTCAGTGATTTCTGGGGTGAATTTCGTAAAGTTTTGAGACAATTAATGTCTATGTTAAATTCGTTATTTTGACTTTACAAAATCTGATGTTAATTTAATTTAATTTTTTAATTTAGTGCTTCAATTAATACTTTCGCTATTCTAGAGAAAATTATCGCTGTTTCAAGTAAAAAATGATTCAGTGTATTATTATTATTTCTTTAAAAAGTATTTAAATTAAAATGGCTTTATATTGTTTAAAATAAGCAATAAAAAAGATAAAATTCGCTCAAAAAATAATTTTTCACCTCCTGATGATTATCGGCTGTGGATATTTTTTTATTATTGTGAATTAAATTCATTTTTATGACCCAGATATTAATTGGAATTGTTTTAGCCATAGTTTAGGTCCAGTACTGTAAATTCTATTTAAATTGAGACCATTGATGGAAATTATTAGAATTTAAACAAAATTGGAAGTTCGAATTTGTTAAAATTTTTTGGAAACTTTAAAGTTTCTAAACAATATAAAATGAAAATTTAATTCTCTATAATTGTTAGCTTTTTCCACCTTTAAATAGTTGAAACTTTTTGTTAGGTAATAATAATAATTATTTCTTTACAAATTTTTAAAAATAAAATGCCTTCAAGTTGTTTAAAATAAACAGTTCAGCAGAACATTCCCGCGCGGATAGTTTGGCTAGTAATAATAATAATAATAATAATAATTATTATACATTTAATATTATTAATATTATGCAAATACTTTTAGTATGTAAAGTTAATTTTCGAAAAGAGAAAAAATTAAAAGATCAATACGATGAAATAAAAATCGGAAAACTTTTTTTTTGTTTTTAAAAGTAGATGTATTCAATCCTCTTAAGAACAGTAGAGAGCCTTATTGCGAACACTTACACCAAGGGAAAGTTGTCTCGATTCTCGAAAGTGTACGTAGACAGTCTCATCTATCTATGTGTCAAGTAGACTCGTGTGCCACTGCCGCTCTGTAGTTTCTATCGTGGTCTTGTAAACACAACACCATACCCCTTTTCTTACCCCGGCAAAGATTTGTAATACTCTCTTAGTCCTTCCCAGCTAAGAACACCACCACTACCCAACATCACACCCCCCGCCCTTAAAATCCACCTCTCCCACAATCCTATAACCCACCAAACAGGAAGAAACTTGCTTAATTTATTCGCAAAACTTGGCCGCATTTATTACCATCCCTTAGAAAGTCTTGCGTCGCTACCTTGAGAAGATACATACATACACACACCCTATTTCTAATATTCCTTTGCCAGTCAACTTTCAACCTGTTGGTTATGCCAATGGAATTCGGGAAATCTTCTTCTTTCATTAGTTCACATTTTCCTTTTGTTCCAAATTGGATATATTCAAAATTTGATCAAAGTTTAAACTGAAGGAGGAATTAAATTATTCTCGCAATTTGTAGGGGAAAGTTTTATGAATTTTCTTTTCTACTAGCTCCTCGTAAACAATTATTTTAATAATAATTATAATAATAATAACAATATCCGGTAAACGTTAAATAATAATAATTTCGCTCCCCGTTAGTAATTATTTTAATAATAACTAACCAAATTATCCGCGCGGAAATGGTGCATTGGACTATTTATTGTAAACAATTTCAAGTCATTTTAATTTAAGTAATTTTTAAAAAAATACTTTATTATGACACATAACTGAAAAACTAAGAATTAAATTCTCAAATTATATTATATTTTTAAACTTTAAAGTATATAAAAAAAACTATAAAATTTTGATACTAATTTCAAATTTGACATTATCAGATTTTCAAAATTTAATTAAACTTTCTTGTACGAGGAAAATTGAATTTCGTAAAATTTGTTATTTGATAAATATAAATTAAAAATAATCTTCATTACGAAAATTTTAATTATTCTACTGAAGAATAAAGAAGGTAAAAGAATTATGTATATTCAACTTTCTGAGCACAAAGAATATAAATAATATTTTTTTAAGAGAATTTCCACTACTTTTATGTAATTCGCTAATTTTCAAAAAAAAAAAAAAAGAAAAAATCTATTTAACAAAATTTTATGCAATTTATATTTCACAATAATTCAATTACTTTCACTAATAATAAAATTTTTCATGAAAATTCAATTTTTCTAAAAAAATTTTTTTGATTAAATTCTAAGTATGAATTTAATTATTTTCATAAATATTAATAAAACTTATCGAAGAATTTCAATTATTTTTATTACTATTTTAAATTAATAATCGAAAAATTCAATTATTTTCACAAATAAAGTTTTCCACCAGAATTCAATTATTTAAAAAAAAATTTTCATAATATTTATTATATTTCAAAAAAATTAATTATTTAAAACAGTGTTCATAAAATTCTTATAAAGAATTCAAGTACTTTCAAAAATAATAAAATTTTTCACAGAAATTCAATTCTTTTTAAACATTTTAAATTAAACTTTTCCGCAATAATTCAATTATTTTCAAAAATAATAAAATTCTTGTCTGTAAATCAATTATTTTTGAGAATTATAATAAAAGTTCTAGCAACTATTCAATTATTTTCATAAATAAAAAAATTAACAGCAGGATTTTTATTATTTTTAATTACAAATTACAATTTTATAGGAATTGCTCAAAAACTGCAATTATTCTTAAAAACTTAATTTCAATTCCTCGAAAAAATCAATTATTTAAAAAAATGTTTTTTTTAGTACTTTTTGTGGAAGGATTGAATAATTATTTTCAAAAATTTAATAAAATTATTCAAAAGTAATTAATTGTTTTAAATTCCATTTTTAATTAAAATATTTTGAATAATTCAATTATTTTTTTAAAATTTTAAAATAAAATTTTTTCTACTAATTCAATTATTTAGTTATTTACACAAAAATTTTTTCGAAAGAATTCAATTATCAAAGATTAATAAGAAAATTACTCCCGAAAATTCAATTATTTTGAGGTATTTTGATAAAATTCTTTTCAAAATTCAATTATTTATTTATTTTCATAAATAACAATATTCATCGCAAGAATTCAATTTTTTAAAAAAGTAATAAATTTCTTCTCGGAAATTGCATTATTTTAAAAAATTCTAATAAATCGTTTGAAAGAATTCAATTATTTTCATAAATAATACAATTTTTAATATCAATTTAATTATTTAAAAAAATGTAATAGAATTCGTTGTAAGAATTCAATTAATATTGTCATAAATAATAAAATTTTTCATAGGATTTTAATTATTTTTTAAACCATTTTAAAATAAATTTTTTGAAAAATGTAATTATTTTCAAACATTTTTTGCAAGAATTCAATTAGATTTCACAAGTAATGAAATTTTTCGCTCAAATTCAAATATTTTTAAAAGCTACCTACTATTTTAATAAAAATACTTAAAAGAATTCCAATTATTTTTTTTTTAAATGTAAATAAAATTCGTTGTAAAAATTCAATTATTTTTCTAAACAATAAAATTCTTCACAGGGATTTCAATTATTTTTCAATACAATTTAAGGGAAATTCTTCAAAAAACCTATATTGATTTCAAAAATTTTATTAAAATTCTTCGAAAGAAATAAATACACAATTATCAATTATTTTTAATAATTTTTGCAAAAGTTTCTAAAGAATTGTCAAATCCATTTATTAATAATTCAATTTTACGAAATTTTGATTATTCGGAAGTTCTTCGATAAAATATTTAGAAATTTAAAAACTTGAAATAATTTTTTAAAAAAATTCAATTATTTCTAAAAATTTATTCTATAATGCTTTTAATATTCAATTATTATCGAAAACTTTAACTGAAATTCATTTTTATGAAATGAAAATCAATTTTTATTAGAAAATTCTACGAGAATTGAATTATATAAATACAAAAATTAAAAAATTATTGAATAATCGAAAGTTTCTTAAAATTGAATTCTCATTAATAATTTTATCAAAAAAAATTTTTAATTGATTTACTTTAACAAATTTTGAAAAAATTCTTAAGAATAATTACATTTTTCGAGAAATTCAATTAAAATTCTATTGAATATAATTGAAATTGTGAAAATAATTGAATTTGTCCGAAGAATTTTATTTAATATGTTTAAAAATAAATGATTTCATTCAAGAAATTTTATAAAAATTATAATGAAAATAATTGAATTCATGAGAAGCATGTTATTAAAATTTTTAAAAAGTATAATTGAATTCCTTTGTGAAACTTTATTACAATTCTATTAAATAATAATTGAATTTTTGCAAATTTTTAGGACGAATTTATTGAAAATTGCATTTAAAACATTAAATCACTAAATTCATCTAAAAAATTTTATTATTTATGAAAAAAATTAAATTTTTGCCTAGAAGTTCATGAAATTTTTTTTTTAAATAATTCAATTGTTTTAAAAATTTTTATTAAATTAGTAGATATTGAAAATCATCCAATTGAGATTTTTTTTAAATAATTTCATTTCGGAGAAGAATTTTATTATTAATGAAGATAATTGAAATTTTTACGAGAAATTTTAAAGAATTTTTTAACATATAATTGAATTTTTGGGAAGACATTTATTACTTTTGAAAATAATAGAATTTCTGCAATCATTCAATTATGAATTAAAATTTTAACTGAAATTTATTTTTTAATCAATTTTTTTTTAAAAATTCTACGAGAATTCAATTATTAAAATACTATGAAAAAATTATTGAATAAATGAATGTTTCACAAAATTGAATTCTCATAAAGAATTTTATCAACAAACTTTTAAATAATTGAATTTTTTCAAAACGAATTTTAATAAAAATTTCAAAAATAATTTAACATTTTTCGAGGAATTCGATTAAAATTATATTAAAAATAATAATTTAAATCCTATGATGAGTTTTATTATTTATGAAAATAATTGAATCTCAGTAAAAAATTGATAATTTATGAAAATAATTGAATTATTGCAAAGAAATTTGTAAATTTTTTTTTTCTTTTTGTAAATTTGTAAATTTTTTTTTTTTCTTTTTGTAAATTTGTAAATTTTTTTTAATTGAATTTCAGTTAAATTTGTATTATTTATGAAAATAATTGAATTTTGGAGAAAAATTTTATTAATTTGAAAAATAATTGAAATTTTGACGAGAATTTTTTTAAATTTTCGAACATAATTGAATTTCTGCAAAGCGTTTGTAACTTTTTTAAAATTCAATTTTTTTTTATTGTTTTTAACTAAAATTTTTCCATAAATCCATCATTTTTAATAATTAATGAAATATTAATTAAAAAATTAAAGAAAACTAATTATGAATCCTGCAAATATAATTTTCTTCCGGTACTTTAATAAAAACATGGAAAAATTTATTTGACTTAAATAAACGATTATTAAATTAAAATTAATAAATTAAAAATAAATTAATAATAAATCAATAATTAGTCTATTATTAAAGAAATTTTTTATTGAATCGCATAAATTTTATTTAAATCAAATTAATTTTTTCCATACACTGCAAACAAAGGTAAAATCCAATAAGTTTCACTGGTACCAATATACCAAATTGTCTTTGAAATATATTAATTAAATTCCAGACCTGAAGTTCTATTATGAAGGAGAGAGATCATTGTCGATTACAATTCAAATTCCGTGGTTTTATTAAAGAAAAAAAAAACCTCTTTTCCCTGTTTCTAGAAACAATAAAAGTGATTTTTTTGGAAATTTTGCGCCTTGTTTGAATCATTGATTGAGTCTTAAAAAAAAATAGGTACTACTCCCGAGTATTCTCTGGAGAAAAATGTAAACATATAAAAAAAAATTCCTCTCAAACATTTGTAAATTGAAGCATCGGTTTTCTATCTCGTCTAGTATAGATGTCCCTGGTTGAGCCTCAAATGGAAGCTGAAACCCAAAGCAGCTGTCTGAGAATGCATTTTACATGGGCGTAATAGCATTCATATTACATAAAATACGATGCATTATTCAACTCACACTATTTCAGATTCTATTTGCATGCGGTGATTCCCTATGAAAATTTGTGCATCATATGGACATACAAATTTTTCATCCTGTGGAAAAATTCAAAAAGAAAAAAAAATTTTTCCCCTTTAACATTCATCTTTATTCTTCTCTCACTATAAAATAGCCGCAGTATCGAAAATGGTCTTTTTCGACTTTTCAAAATTCTTATACATTAGAAATCGGAATTTAAAATTAATTAAAACTAACAACAATTCACGCGCGGTTAACTTTCTACTCACTTCTTTTTAAAAATAAAATTAGCAATTTTAAAAATAATAGAACGTAAAAATTGGTAATTAAAATTTTTTTTTTATAACAAAATATGAATTGAAATATAAAATAAATTATTTAATGAATTCTTTTATTTAAATATTTTAAAATTAATTCAATTCTAAAAGAGTTGCATTTACAATTTTCCTAAATAAATGAACTTCAAACAGTTTCAATTTGAAATTTAATAAAATTTCAATGCGTTCAATTGGAAATTATAATGAACTTAGATTTTTGAAAATTTTAATGATTCAAAATTATCTTAAATTAGTTAAATTTGTCAATATAAATTTAACTAATTATTAAAAATAATTTATTTATAGAATAGATATATATATATTTATAGAATTAATAGAAAAAAAAGAAAGAATTAATAGAAAAGAGATAAAGAATTAATAGAAAAGAGATAAAGAATTAATAGAAAAGAGATAAAGAATTAATAAAAGAAGAGGAAGAATTAATAGAAAAAAGAGGAAAAGAACAAACATTACTAAAATTCTGCAAAAAGGGGATCAATTTGAATAAAGAGATTGCGTATGAATTTCAGAGCATAAAGGGAAAATGAAAACCTTTTTTTTTTTGAATATCAAGAAAATGGCAAATTGTTCAAATCAAAGCGATAACGAAGGATCTATTGATGGCACGTGCTCCATTATTAATCTCTGGTCCATAGAGGGAAGTATACATATACGCTGAGGGTTGGGAGGAGTGTCAGAAAGGTGGAGGAGGAAGTTACACGTAGTATAAAGCGGAAGTTACACGATTGGATAGAGAGAGAGAGGGTTTTGGGGAAACTGAATGTCGATGCTTTCAGAAGCGCGTGAAATTTGCAGGTTTGCTTTAACGAACGAACATCGTGTATACAGTGTCAAAATCTCATTGCAAAACAACATCGTGGATTTTAGAGAGTGAGAGAGATAGATACCAAGTCCCTGAATAATGCGGGGGATCTTTGGGGACATGCTGAACCGATTATCTGATTATCCCAGCCAATAATTTTCCTCGCTTCTACAACCGCATTCCTGTCTGCTGCTTCCACTTCAACATTCCGCCCACACTAGACTACTATCACAGTGAGAGAGAGAGGGAGAGAGAGAGAGAGTGTACATTGTATTTTCATAATTAGGTTCCCTTGTTATATGAACATATCGTTTGTACAGAGACAAAAATTCATGCAAATTTCATCTCGCTTATTCTCAATTGTTAAATTAGGTAAATTTAATTAAAAACGTGAGTAAAGGGATATGTTACATTTTAATCATGTTAAACGTGAGATGGTGTTTATAGAGCAATAGAAAATTACATATTGCACTAATTAACAAAATTACCAATTACTGATTAACAAAAAAAATATAAAAATTTAAAGTTAAATGTTGAGGAAACATTGGATGAGGTTACGGGAAAAATTAGCGAAATAGGAGGCACCCTTGCCGAATTAGTCAGTACAAATCACTATTATCAAATCATAAACCTGCGTTCGTCGTGTCAGTTCGGAAATCGACACCAAGATTTACTGGTCCTAAAGTATTGCTAAAACAATTCCAATTAATATCCGGGTCATCAAAATTAATTTAACTCACGATTCATAAAAAGTAACCACAGCCGATAATCAGCAGAAGATGAAAAATTATTTTTTGACCGAATTTTATGTTCTGTTTGCTAACAATTGTTGGTGACAAAATTTTTACTGGTCCTAAACTATTGCTAGAACAATTCAAATTAATATCCGGGTCATCAAAATTAATTTAACTCACAATTCATAAAAAGTAACCACAGCCGATAATCAGCAGAAGATGAAAAATTATTTTTGAGCGAATTTTATATTGTTTGCTAACATTTTTTAGTTATAAACTTATTTACTGGTCACAAACTATTACTAGAACCATTTCAATTCATATCCGGGTCAAAAAAATTAATTTAACTCACAATTCATCAAAAGTAACCACAACCGATAATCAGCAGAAGATGAAAAATTATTTTTTGAGCGAATTTTATGTTCTCTTTGCTAACATTTTTTAGTCATAAACTTATTTACTGGTCACAAACTATTGCTGGAACAATTCCAATTAATATCCGGGTCATCGAAATTAATTTAACTCACAATTCATAAAAAGTAACCACAGCCGATAATCAGCAGAAGATGAAAAATTATTTTTGAGCGAACTTTATCTTCTGTTTACTAACAATTGTTAGTCGCAAAATTTTTACTGGTCCTAAACTATTACTAAAACCATTTCAATTCATATCCGGGTCAAAAAAATTAATTTAACTCACAATTCATCAAAAGTAACCACAACCGATAATCAGCAGAAGATGAAAAATTATTTTTTGAGCGAATTTTATGTTCTCTTTGCTAACATTTTTTAGTCATAAACTTATTTACTGGTCACAAACTATTGCTGGAACAATTCCAATTAATATCCGGGTCATCGAAATTAATTTAACTCACAATTCATAAAAAGTAACCACAGCCGATAATCAGCAGAAGATGAAAAATTATTTTTGAGCGAACTTTATCTTCTGTTTACTAACAATTGTTAGTCGCAAAATTTTTACTGGTCCTAAACTATTACTAAAACAATTCAAATTAATATCCGGGTCATCGAAATTAATTTAACTCACAATTCATAAAAAGTAACCACAGCCGATAATGAGCAGAAGATGAAAAATTATATTTGAACGAACTTTAACTTTTGTTTACTAACAATTGTTGGTCAAATAATTTTTTCTAGTTCTAAACTATTACTAGAAAAATTCCAATAATTATCTGAGTCATTAAAATTAATTTAACTCACAATTCATAAAAAAGTAACCACAGCCGATAATCAGCAGAAGATGAAAAATTATATTTGAACGAACTTTATGTTTCTCAAAATCTTTAAAAACAGCGAAAATTCCAGAAAATTTTTTAAATTCCATACCATTTTCAGTTTTTCCATACCTTTTTCTAAATTCCATACCTTTTCCAGGTTTTTCAGGATTTTCAGGCTCTGTGGTAACCATGCAGTGAAAAGTGGATAGACCAGATATTATTAAAAGTTAGAACACAATTCTTTACGGTTTTATCTGTTGTTCAGCAACATTCGAGCTACAGCTCAGGTGTTTACCAGCTGATAAAACATTATTAAAATTGATGAAAATAAATTTATGTATCCTTTTTATAAAATTTCAATTGTCTACTGAAAAGCGGATGGACCTAATACAACTCAAAACTTAGAATAAAAATTTCTTTGCTTTACAATGTTGTTCAGCAACAACGTATCTGCAGCTCAGGTGTTTACCAGCTGATAAAAAATTATTAAAATTGAAGAAAATATATTTAAACTTCCTTTTTCACAAATTTCGATTGTCTGATAGCGTACGAGTGGACCTGCTACTACTTTCTTTCTTTTAAAAAACTACTTAAAAGTTCCAATGTCTCTTATATACAGATTTCGAAAAGTGGTGGGGGAAGACCTTCGGCTAGGTGGAGTGCTCTGTGATTGGCTCGCCGCGTCAAATGGGGAAAATAATATGAATTTCATTCGCCAGTTGATACAGCTCAACACACTTTAATATTGATAGCGTTAAAACAACAATGAAATTTACGTACTTTTTTATTTTTTATTGTATGCAAGAAATTTGCATTTATACGAACAAAATCCAAACAGACAAAAAAGTACAAATACATTAAATACAAAAATTATTTGTCCAGATTCCAATAAATAACAAAGTACATTAAATAAAATAATATTCAAATTTGTGAGAGAATTCCAAATCAGTATTTAAGAGCATTAGTAAACGGAGGCGATGTAATCCGAAAGTATATAGAACGAAGGTAATGTGAAGGAATCAATAAGTTCGATCTCCCTCTCTCTCCCTCTTTCGCTCAGTTTGAATCGATTCAACAACGGAAGTGGATAAAGTTATTCATGTGAATGATTTGGCAAGTATAATTAGGATCGAGAAGATTGTCATGCTCGACGATCACGTTTAGCCATCTAACCTGACAAGAGAGCTTTCTCTCTCTCTCTCTCTTGCATTCTCTCCTGAAATCCTAGTCGAAATTCTGCATTTTGATTGTAATGTTATCGCTGGTTGGTGGAGAGAAGAGGCTTTTGAAACTGGTTTCTAGGTTGAGCCTCGAGGGTTTTCATGAAAATAGCACGTCCGATAGGTCGACTAGCTCTAAGCCCCCCCATAAGATTCGTCGAAGGTATCGGCTATTGGCCGCAGGTTCACCTCGATAACGCGACATTTCCCATATACATCGAGAGAGCACGTTTACGATTACACTGAATAATCAATTTCTCTAATCTAATATCCTACCGCAAAATTATGCCACAAATAAAATTTGGATTCAAAAATAAAATTAGGAAAAATATTCCGTTATTGCAGACAAAATATTATTATACAAAAATATTTCAATTAATTTTAAATGGAACACTATCATAAGAGTGACATTATAAATAAGTTGTTAATAAATGGTAACTGTTAGTTAATTATTTTTTCTTTTTAAAAAAAACCAATCTAACCTGGGAAACAAAAATGTAATTCTTCAATTGTGTTTTCTATTTTACTCCATCAGAATGGGAAGAAAAAAAAGGGGAAGTGAGCTGGAGATCGATTTTTCTAAATAATGGATAGAAATGCTCGGACTGACTGACAGTTAACTGTTACCTCATTCACGAATTAACTAGTGACAGGTAACTATCTACGTGCAAGAGTACAGGTTGTTGAACTCGACACAACGACCCTTCTTGCCATCTCATGCAATGGTAGTAAAGGACATTTCGAGAGGGATAAGCCAATAGGCGCCTTGTTGTCTCGCAAGTCTACACGTAACATTGCATGAAACTCGACATTTTCAATCGACTCCTGCTCTCTATACATTCACCCGAAAAAAGGTCAGAACAAAAAAAAATAAACGTTTTCACTAAAACTTTTCACTCTATGTGCTCATCATTAAAAATATATTTTTATAATTAAACTAAACTAAGAAAAAAAAATAATCTCATGTGATGGGAATGTAAAAAGAATAAATTTTAACTTTTGTTGTTGAAACTTACAGTCACATTGTAGAAGTACAGAATTTTAATCCAATAGTCCTAGGAATTCAACACTTTTTTACACTAAATTTTTCTTAGCCATAAGAAAAAATTAAAATAATACATATCACACTTTTTTTACACTGAACTTTCATGTCTAATTATAAACGAATTAAAATAGTAGTAAAAAAAAATGGTAACAACAATTTTTTTACACTAGTTTTTTCAGAAACGGCAAAAAATTAAAATGATAAAGTAGGAAACGAAATAAAAAGAAAGGATTAAAAACGAAACATCACGAAATTATTTCGATCCGAACGCCACGATTACTAGGGGCGAAGTAAGAAGTCTGGAGCGTGACGCCTCTTATATAGAGATTGCGAATAGTGGTGGGGGAAGAACTCCCACTCGGCGGAGCGCTCTTAGATTGGCTCGCCGCGTCAAGTGGGGATCCGAATTTCATTCGTCAGTCGCTGCCACTTCTATCTACTAAAATTTTTCTCTATCCTACTCGTTATATTTCAATGAAAACAATTTAAAAAATTAATTTTTCTTCTTTTATTTTTAATAAAAAGTAATTTAATTAATTAATTAATTAAAAATCTAATCAAAGGGGACTCCTTTAAAATAAAATAAGAAATTTAATGGGGAAAATAATACGAATTTCCTTCTAGTCGCTATTAAGATTATTAAAATATAAAAATTAAAATAAAAATTATTAAGATTATAATAAAGACGAAATTTATCATAATAAAATTTAGTTCTGACCAAGAGCTAAAGGAGATGTAGGATAAAAAATGAGAAATTTTTTTCAAATGTTGGGAAGAAGACAATGAAGATGCCCAAGGATTGTGGGCAGAGAGGGAGCGAAGGGGATGGAGAAGAAAGAAGAGATGAGGCTCAGATGAACAATAGCATCTGGAAACACCGGAAAGGGACAAGTGAAATTCCATTTGCCATGAGTGTCAGGATTCACGAAAGAAAGGAACTGCAAGCTTTCAAGTACAATACACACTTTCATACAAGTAAAAAAATAAAAAATCACTGATTTTTCATCGAGAGTAGTATTTGTTCAGAAAAAAAAATTTTTTTTCTCCTCTTAACAAAGAAAAAAAAATTATTTACACTTCTTACTATTGGGTTTTAAATATAAAATTTTTCAAAGAAAGGAGAAATTCTTTTTATACAAACAAGAATTTATTTACTCTTATTTGATCCGCTGCTTATTTTTTTTTTGTATTCATTTGTTTGTCGAAAGTAGAAATATAAAATCCTGAGATAATAACTTAGAATAAAAATATTGACAATAATTGAATCCTTGTAAGATTAAAATAAATAAATAGTAATTTAAATGAAAGTAACACTAACAATAAATATAGAAATACTTATAATTTAATAATGATAATAATAATAATAATAATAATAATAATAAGAAATACTAATATTGAAAATAACATTAAAAATCTTCTATTTTTGAAAACTATTATTTCAGAAGATGAAATGCTTTGCTTTTAAAAAAAAATTTAATTTTAAAAATGAAAAATTTAATATTGAATGCGACTTTTCTGAAATAATGATTTTTGTGCTTTCAACAATTCTCATTTCCGTTTACATATATGTACATGCAGGGATATACATGAACTTCTAAATCCGCTTCACAGGAAACGTGTATCACTATAGCAACAACGCAAACAACATATATTGTACATTTCACCTTTTATAGGCATTTATCTGTTTTGTCGATTACAAGTCCTGAATAGAAAATATACGCAACGAATGTCAAGTTTCAGTTTTCGATTCATCAATCAAAAACAAAAAAAAAAAAAAAAAATTGAAATTTTCCATTAAAATCCCAAAAACAAGAAAAGAGTATTTTAATTACAGTGAAATGAAAACAGAACAAAAAAACTGGAAGAAAAGAAAGAATGACAAATTTGTTCATACTGGAAGTTGTATTTTTTGAAAAATTGCCACCATCTCTCTTTTCATTGTTTTTTAATTTAAAAGAACCGACATCTATCAAATTTTTACGAACTACTGAAAACAAATTACTTGTAAATTAATTAGATAAATTTATAAACTATTATTAAAAAAAAAATTCTGTCATTTTAATTATTTTTTATATTTAAAAATTTACGAAACTATTTTTTAATAATTATTATAATTAAATATATAAATAAAATTAAAATAAAGAAATTTTAACTGCAAAAATAAATGGAATTTATTTTAAAAACGTCGAAAGAAAAAAAAAATCTATTCAAATCACGAATTCTGAAATAAAATTGGCATAAAATAAAAGTGAAGAAGTAAAAAAAAAATTGAGGTATTATTAAAAAGTAGAAAAGTTTGTATTTTGGCAGTCTGCCCTCTTGTTATTCTCACACATTTTTCACAAAATTAGGAAATGATCCAAGATTCATAGGGGATGAATTTTTTTTTCATCTTCCTTTTTTTTCTTTTATTTTTCAAAAAAAAAAAAAAAAAAAATATGGAATATATGCAAAGAGAGCTTTTTCACGTTTCATGTTTATTTTTATCTTTTTAGGTTTCGTTATTCAGCTCTCTTTTCTTTCCTTCCGCTCCATTTCCTTCAAACTGGTCCATTATTCATTTATTTAATTTCTGATTTTATTTCGCTTTTTTTTTGAGCACCTTTCTTCTAAACATTTTGCATTTTTAAATTTAGTGACATTCTTGACGTTCATTTATTTCCGTGCCTTTTTTTTCTCTTTCCAATTTTTTTTTCTCTCTCTTCATTCCTTTGTAGAGTAAAGAATATTTTTTTTTTACTTTTTAATTTTTGCCATTATTCACATCGCTTGAATTTTTAATTACATCAAACACATTTTTTTTCCAAGTAAAAAATTATCCCTTCTCATTCAAGCTTTTATCATTTTTTTTCTTTTTGGCGGGGAAATTTTCCATCATTTTAAAACGAGGTTTTCTATTCTATGTACTTTAAAAGCTCTTCTCACACCTTTACAATTTATTAAC
Source organism: Leptopilina heterotoma (assembly GCF_015476425.1). NCBI lineage: Eukaryota > Metazoa > Arthropoda > Insecta > Hymenoptera > Figitidae > Leptopilina > Leptopilina heterotoma. The sequence continues at coordinate 555,665 of NW_025111040.1, forward strand.
TATTTCTTTGTTCAATTTAATCGAAAAATTGTTTCAGTTTAATTAAAGTTAATCATTTTTCTAAAAACAGGTAGGAGCGGAAATATAAAATAGGATTAAAAAATTTTTTTTTATTATTATATTTATTATTGTTGTTATTATTATTGGCCCCCCCTTTTTTATAGTTTTAATTTATTTTTAATTATTAATATTATTTTTATATTTATCCCTACAACACTAGTTTTATTTTTTTTTATTTTTTATTTCGAAAATGAAGTAAAACATTTAAAATTTAAAAATTAACATACCTAAATAATAAAATTTTTAAAATTCTAGGTAGCTGACAATGAGCGAATGAAAATGGGATCAATTTCCCCCTTTGACGCGGCGAGCCAATCAGGGAGCGCTCCGCCCAGCGGGAGTTCTTCCCCCACCACTTTTCGCAATCTGTATATAAGTGGCGTCGCGCTCCACTGTCCTCACTTCGCAACTAGTAATTGTGCCGTTCGGATCAAAAACTGACGACCTCGTCATTAATAATAATAATAATAATAAAAGTATTATTGTAATTGTTATAATAATATTAAAATAGTAATAATAAAAAATGTTAAAATTAAAAATAATAAATTAGCAATAAAAGTAATAACGACAATAAAATGAAATTGGAATAAAATTAGTCTAAAAGAAACTGTATTTAATTTTCAAAAGGCCAATATCGAGTATTTTAAAAATAAATATATACAACGAAAATTATCCAAACAATAATATTCTATTAAAGTCTATATATTTTGAATATATCGTGACATATAATGTCAACAAAATCCGGCGCGAATCCGGGGATTTTGACTTTAATATAAAGTAATGAATTTAGCTCTGACAATATGAAGCTTCACATTGCACTGCTTGTAATTTGCTGCAATTCAAACACAACCAACAAGTTTCTAAATCATTAATAATGAAGAAACTTCCAAGTGGTAAATACCTCAAATCCTTACACAATGTTGAATATTAGACGTGGAATTGTTACATGAAAGTTATATACAGTGAAGTAAAGTTTCTTTTTAAAATTTACACTCGCACTGTACACTGAGAAACAGAGAAAAGTAAGTACAGGTTGTTGTCGACAAAAGAACATGTGCAACCAAAGTGCACCTTTGTTCCTGTCTTCTTCCCACACATTTCTTTTCCAACAAAAACTCAGCAATACTCTTTTAAATAAATATATAACTCTAAACTAGGCGACAAATAAATATTAAAGAATAATATAATTAAAAATAAATATAATAATATATATATGGTTGTAAAGTTGCAGAGCGCAAAAAAATAAATTATACATTAAAATAATATAGAAATTATATAATTAATAATAATTAACAAATCTAGATATTTCTACTAAGTAGGTAAAATAACATATTTACACAAAGAAACATTAGAAAAAAAAAATAATAGGAAAGACGAAAAGAAAAATAGTAAAAAATAATAAAGAGTAATAAGAAACAAAAAAATAATCAGAAGCATAAAGAATAAGAAAAATAATCATAAGAGAAAAGTAAAAATTCAATAATAAAAAAATAGGAAAGATGAAAGAAATAATAGGATATATAATAGTAAGGGAAAAAGAAGAATCAAAATAAAAAAGAAAATAAAAAACGAGAAATTGCAATAAAATATTTTTTTAACTTAAAGGAAATATAAAAGAATGATTGTTAAAAAATAAGAATAAAAAGACAATATTAATAATAGAGAAAATAAAACAAAATGGAAAAAAATTGGAAGCAAACTTTATAATATTTTCCTTTTGCAGGAAAACACGAACAATCGAAAAAGCTGGGGAAAAATATTTATAGACTTGACCCCTCCAAGTGTTCCTGCATGACGCATTCAAGTATCGATGTCGCAATATATTCAGGCAACATTCTTAAAAAAGAATGTTTGAATTTAGATCCCCCACTTAACCCCAGAGGAGAAGAGATCCCTTGAAAAATTTCATCTTGAATTTTCTCCCCCATTTGATCCACACAAATCGTCTTTTGATTCCACTGGAATTACTATTATTATTATTATTATTATTATTACTACACAAGGTCCTAAATTTTTTTCTCAATCTTCTATACACATCGACATGAGAGAAAAAGAGAAGGAAAAAAAAAGAGTGAAAAAAGAAAAAAACAGAGGAAAAAAGGAGCGAAAAATTTATGAAGCGACCGAATCAAATAAAGAAATATTATAAGAATTGTAAGAAGAAGGAGGAAAGAAGAATATAAGAAGATCCTCGCAGATTGATAGGTGGTATTTTAAAGAAAGAATTGCACGTGATTTCAAGAAAGAGGAGTTGAAAGAAGATATAGCTAGGGATAGTGGATGTAAAGCAGATATGTGAGGGAGAAAGAAGGAAACGAGAGACAAAGAAAATGACACTATTTCGTTTGAGGATTTTCTCGCAACTGGAGGAGAGAAAACTATCTCTCTCTCTCTCTCTTACTCTTTCTCTCCTTTTCTTTTTTCTCTATTTTCAGAAAATGCCGCGTTGTGAGAAAAAAGAATAAATGACGTTTGGAAAAAAAAGAAAAGGACAAAAAAAAAGGAACGATAAAATCCCACCTCATTCTATAGACGACGCAGCTTACTTCTTACAGTTCTTTTTCATTTTTATACACTTTACATTTTGCAGAATTATTCCATTTTTTCGAATTTTTCCAAAATTCCTTTCTTTATTATTTTTAGAATGCAATTTAATTAAAACAAAAAAAAAATTTCAAAAATTTTTTCGTTAAAAAATTTGTAAATTCCCTCTTTTTTGTAACATAATGAATTATAGAAAATCATAAAAAAAATTGTTTTCGGTGGAAAAATAAAATAATAATACTAATTGACAATTTTAAATAATTACAGATACGTGAATAAATGACAAAAATAATATTATTAAATATTTAGTATTCGACGTCAAGTTATATTTCAGTCTAGTCATTCTTTACTGTTAATGAATAACAAATTATTTTTAAAACTGAATGGAGAATACGTAATGAAAGTATTTATATCGCACTAAATACACTATAGTCATGATAACAAAAAAGTTTATTCACTTTTGTTTCTGACACTATTAATAAAATAATTTTACATTCAAGAAGTTATCAGAATGAATTTTTATTTTTAACTCTACTAATATGGATGTCAATAAATCAGGCAAATAACGCGAGAAAAATATTTAAAACTCGTAGTTATATTTAAAATTTTTAAATAAAAGTGTCATAAACTTTTTATGTGCTTTTAGAATCTATCGGAAAATACAACTCAAAATCCATGTTATGCGAACAACAAAGTACTGCTAAATTGATATAAAAATATCTATACTATGAATTAAAATTATTTGGTATAAATTAACAATAAGAATAAGAAATAATAAGAATAAGAATGGATCTATTAATAAAAAAAAGTAGCGAGAAATTAGAAATGGGAGAGAGGAAGAGGTGAATCGTGACGCGCCGCGCATCTGTGGCGCGTCGCTTTCCCTCTCCATTTCGTCTTCCCCCACTCCGGACGGGCCGGTTATATATAAGCCGCTCGCATGCGGACCCGTCAGTCTGCCTGCTGCTAGAGCACGAGGCGGATCTACTCGCAAGAATTCGTGACAATTAGAAGTATACAAATGTTTTACTAAATAACTTTCTTTTAAAAACGATTCCAATTTTGTCTTGGTAATAAAAACCTAATGTTTCTTATTATTAGACAAAATAACTTATAATTACGATGTGAACCGTCACTACATCTGTCGGATTTTTCTTCGAAGCTTAATTAAAAGACTGACTGCCAAGTGATTTACTAGTTTCCCTTAGGAATAAAAAATTAACGTTTCTCATTATTGCACAAAAGAAATTATATAATTATAATAACGATGTGAATCGTCACGCCATCTGTCGGAATTTTCTTCGAAGCGTAATTCAAAGACTAATTACCAAACGACTTACTAGTCTCAGCGAAAGTCAATCGGCTAATTTAGTAGTAAAGAAAGTTAAAAAATTTGTAATTTTACTTATTGAAACGTGTCAGCGTTTCAATACTTAAAATTACAAATTATTCCCTCTCCACCTCCCGATAAATAAATTTTATTAACTCCCGAATAAAACTTTTGACATTTAAACTAGATTGAAATAGTGTTAGGAGTGAAAAAAAAAGAATATCTTTCTTCCTTCCCTCAAGTCTTTTGATACATTTTAACTTTCTTCTGTATAGTTTTCTATCCAAACCAAACTCTTTTGTTTCTCTTTTGAAAATAATACACAGACACACGCAAAAAAAAGAAGGAAAGAAAAAAAATGAAAGCTGCCTCTTTCTAGACCTTTAAATCCCTATAGAGCAAAAGTAGAGAGAGACTATACACAGAGGAATGACTCAGGAGAATGCAGAAGGAATAGAGAGAAAAGAGTCGAATAGAAACTATATATTGAGAAAGAGGGAAGCAATGTGTAGTCGACTGCAACTTCCCAGGAATGCCACATCAGGGGATGCTTCAAGGTGTGATACGTGCGGAGAACGAACTAAAAGGGTTCAATTTAATTAGTCTGTTGTTTCCGCGCACAATACTTGATAGACTCTTGTTTCAAATAAACTTTCCATTTAAATTGTAAATTTTCCCCTCGTATTTTTTCTTTGGGTTTCAAAAATAAAAGCCGAGGAGTGTGAAACGAAAATTTTTTTTTATTTCAAAATAGTAATAAATTATCTTATTTGTGTAACATTTTCTTGGTAATTTTGCTTATCAGCAATCTTACAACTGGTGTACACTATTTAATTTATAAAACGTAGTTCGTCGCAGCTAATTGGGGCACTTTGTTCTTCCATTATAACACCTTTAAAAGAATTCAAAAATCAACAAAGAAAAAACGAACTATCGCACGTAAATCGCAACGATTATTCTTTACGATTGCTACAAATGTGAGAGCTTGCGAACGACTTTTACAATTTGCAACGAGTGCAAATCTCTTCCAGATTTCCCGTAAAATAAAATGCGACATATCCATATTATGGAGACAGGAGCTCCTGGAATATCGAAGAGATTTTTCTTCCTTCGTATATGTATATCTATATGTGTGTATAACACCATCGTGTTTTCAGTTGACGGCCTCAAGGCGGTCTACCAGGACTAAAGAGTATATATATTCACGTACTATTTTTCTATACATATATATATATATCTACAAATGTATTTGTATACACATATGCGAAAAAGAAGGATCTAGTCAAGATTCCCTCAGATAGGTGTGTGAGAAAACATTTCGCCCTATTTCCTACACTCAAATGTGTTCCACTCCTGACATAACATACAACTCATGAAAGAGATAAATATACTCTTCTATGTAAATACTCAATGTGTCACTTTTCCATTCGGTGGGGAGGGGAAAGTTTTTTTCTTGTTGCAAGAAAAACATCAAGGGCAATTTTTTTTATTTCAATTGTTTCCTTTTCCTTCTAATCCAAATTTACTCCTTCGTTAAAAAAATTATTTGTAATTAATAACCGACTGATTCTATTTCTATTCATGCGGACAATTCAGTTCATATAATTAATTAGATGAAAAATTCTAACAAGAGACTATTTTTTACTTGGTGAAAAAAAATTTTGACTCTTACGAGGAATTAGAATGGATGAGTGGAGGACAGTGAAATTAGTGTAGGGAGAAGGAAGTGAGAGAAAGAGGTGAATAGTGACGCGTGGCGCATCTCTGGCGCGTCGCTTTCCCTCTCCATCCCATCTTCCCCCACTCCGGACTGTCAGGTTATATATAAGCCGCTTGCAGACGGACTGACCAGTCTAGCTGCTGCTGGCTCACGAGGCGGATCTGCCCTCGAGAATCAATTACTGTTACTAATCTACAAATTCCTTTTTAATTTACTTTCTCCTAGAAACTATTACTATTATTTCTTAGCAATACAAAATTTATGATTCTCATTATTTTAAAAAATAAATTATATAATTATAATAACGATGTGAATCGTCACTCCATCTGTCGGAACTTTCTTCAAAGCGTCATCGTTAAGAAGTTTTATTTAATTAAAATTAATTTTTCACAACAAATAGAAAAGGTAGTTTAGGCAAATGCGAGTACTTCTAATTTCAAGTCGTTATGTAAAATATTTACTAGTATACTGTTTAAAGTATACTTCGTCAAAAAATTTCCACGGGGACACTTGTAACTCTAGTATCAAAGCAGAAGTATATAAATAAATTATGCCTTATTTATTATAATAAATAAGGAAGCTATTCTAATAGAGTTTTTTTTATTTTTTCTCTATACCCATAATCGTTGAGATGAGAAATTTATCTACTGGCAATTTCTTTCTCTATTTTGCACATGTAAACTCAGGAGTGAAAATAAAAAAAGGAACTTCAAGCTCATTTACGATCTCGTCGATTCTACATGATAGTCCATGTAGAGTGGTGTAAAAAAATTTTATCTGAAACGTGTAAGCATTTGCTGACGACAACATACAGTGCAGTGCGTACATGCGTTTTATAAAATAAATGTCCATGTGCTTGAGAATCTGTTGTTAAAGCACTGGGTCATAAAACTGTGTAAAAAAGAAAGGAAGCACTATACGCCTCTATGAAGTATGATGTTACTAATACTCTTAGAAAGTATCAGTTTTTCCAATATCCTATTATCTATGATATTCTTATTTGAGAGAGAGAGGGGAAAAATAGAGTGTGAGAGAAAAAAAGGAGGAGAGACATAAAATATACGGATAAAGTTACTCCACACTATACATTAGATTTATAGACACTATAATCCATTTACTTACGTAACGATGCTACGCAAAACTGCAGTATTGTAATTTTTTTTAATTAGAAACAAACTTTTTGTTTACTTATAAATTCTTTTTTAAATTAGAAACACATTTTTAAATTTATTTTATTAAATTTTACAGCAAGTATTATAGAAATCCGAAAATATTGTCGAGTCTAATAAAACAAAAAAAAATGTTAATAATGAAACAAAAACAATTCATTTGCATCTTTGTCGTGTGTTGATACAGTCAAGGGAGAAAAAAAATTAGTCATTCAAATGTCTAACCAATATTGACTGTATTATTTCCATACGCACCAATGTGTACGAATAACGCGTTGACATACAGGGAGAGAAATAATGTCAACATGAGAGAGAGAGAGAGAGATAGAAAACATATTGGCATGCAAATGAAGTAATTATTTTGTTCCAATGGATACGTGAATCTGATGCAAATAAAACTATTATTAAAATGTTTTCATGTTTATAATGAATGTAATTATGCAAGATTTCTGCTTCGCTTGCCATCAATTGTTAGTCAAGCGTAAAGTAACATACAAATATTATATCGAACCAAATATTATCTCTAAAATTTCCCAAACATTTAATATAATATTAGAACAAAGTCAATTTCAAATATGTAACTATTAACAAATATAAATATCTTTTTAATAAAATAAATAAACTTTTGATTTAAAGAAAAAATGATGATAATAAAGATTTCATAAAATACGAGCACAGTTGTACAGTTCCGGATGATATATGAATTTACAACAAAGCATAAAATTTTCTCATAATCTAAAGCAGAAAGTTTTCTTCTATTCATACTTTGCTTCTTTCTCTTAAAAACAAAATTCGAAGGAGAATCTTGGTGACCTTTGTTCTTGAGAGAAAGAGAGGGATGCAATTCTCCTTCTCTCTTTTTTCTCTTTTTCCCATTTTTCTTAGCGAGAGTCACTTAGACAAGAAAGAGAACGTGAAAGTAGTATAAGAAGAGAATTTTTCTTATCCTAACTGAGATCTTAAAGAGCTTGCAAGTTTACTTGTTCTCTATCTGTAAAGACAAGATAGCGTTTGATGAGTTTGTTAATATTCCCTTGCCAAGCAAAAAGCATCTCTAAAAACAAACTCTTTTCCCAAACATCAAAAAAAAATTCTGCGTATACTTATTTCCTGTTTTTAAATTTATTAAATGAAAATAAAATTCTGAAAAGAATTTCAGGACCAATTACCAAATTACTTATTAGGAAATTAGGAATTTTACTGAATCTGTTTGTAAATCAACTGTAACTGGTTTAATATTTGTCAACAATTTTGTTTCAGCTGGGAATTATAGTATCAAACGGAAAATAAAAGTTGAGTGTCTAATGCGCCAGGTTGTTTTTAAATAAATTTTTGTTTAAAACTAAAATTTACTTAAATTAATAATAAACTAACTTTTGAAATGTAAAAAAGTGCGAAAACAAAGAAAGCTGCTTAAACCCGTAACAAGGATTACAAGAACAACTCTCCAAGGATGTTGTTGTCATAGGCTAAGCTAGACTATAATCTAGCTTTCCCTAGGTAGAAACACGATTCACGTTATCTTCAAATGCATACTACAATATACATAATAAAGGAAATATCAATAAAAGAACGAAACACACACATTTATAACAGATTTTAATCGACTTGAAAATTTTCATTTCATAAGCGCAACAATAACAATGCATTTACAAGAATGAAAATGAATTAGAATTTCACAATTTTGAATTCTGTTTAGGAGAATAATTATTCTCAAACCCATCTCCCCAAACCCCATACCCCTCCTCCTGCGCACATAATTTGCGATATGAGATTTTAATCTTAATCTCTCTCTCCGTATATGAATTCAAATTATCACACGAAAGCGTTTCATTTATACGAGAATCGTATTTGTGTATAATGTATTTACAGTAACTGCACGAATTCATTTCAAAAGGAAAAAAAAATAATAGAAATTTAATTTCTGCAGAGAGGACAATACAACATCCCTGTCGGATTTGTTTATTTAGGTAGACATTACGGAAAATGTGAAAAAGTTCATGAATCAGCTAAAATTAAATAAAAAAAATATTTCCTAGTTAGAAACATTTTATAAAATGAATAATGGTAATAATAACAATAAAAAATATCTCCACTTACAACAGACATAACTGTTGCAATTGAAATATGACTGAATCTACCAGGCATCTTGTTATAATTTAACAGCAGCAACACTGCTTGCAATAATTACCCTAGTTGAGATTGTTTTAGGATGCTAATATCTGCCAATAGTGAAAGCAATAATCACGTCATCACTAATGACAAAACTAAAATTTGCGACAACAATAATCCGTTTAATACCACCAGTACTATCTAATACCTAATAGTAAACAATCCCTATAATGCGGATTTGGAATCAACTATTAATTCAAAATACATGATTTTCCATCCTCTATTAATTAATTTATTTACAAACGTAATGCCGAAGTTCTATAGGAGCATAAATGGGAACCTAAAAATTCCTTCTTTTAATTAATTTCCATATTTACTCTTTTAAAAACAAGGATTGCAAAAATGCTTCTTTTTGCGTTTTAAACCTTTACCCCCTTCATTAATCGACGAATGTCATCAAGAGAATAGTTGGAGTCATTACAACTGATGACAAAATAATAGCTTAAGAATCAACAACTTCTCAGTTAATCAGATATTTTGTAAAGCTAAAAACTGAATCCTTATTTTCTTGGAATCAAAGCAATATTGATCCAAAGTCTTTACCTGGATAGCAGAAACTAAATATGGTGATCTGTATTTTGTCACCCTTCTACTGGGTCCTCACTTGACTGATACAGGAGTTAAAAATTAAATAAATAAATAAATAACAAACTGACCCCGAAAACAATAAAATTGGGTGGTATGATGTAAAATCCGTTTGCAAATGAAACCTATAAAAGGTGCCACCCTTTCTGAATTCGTCAGTCCAGAAGTCACCACCGAATCAACGACCTGTGTTCTTCGTGTCAGTTCAGGAATCCCCTTAAGTTAACTAGTCTAGAAATCACTTCCGAATCAATTGCCTGTCTTCTTCGTGTCAATCCAGCAACCGCGAGCAAGTTAAATGGTTAACCAAGTTAACAAGTTGTTTATTGTCATCAAGTTTCTTCCTTGACGTCTTAGTCAAATTCATTCAAGGATATAATTTCTACTACGAGGCACATTTCTATTTTCCTAAGGACTGCATTTACCACGACATCAACGTCAATTAAATAATTCGCTCACTCCAAGGTTGAGGGATGTTCAATCTAATTTACATCGACACCTGGACCGCGGACCTTTCACTTTGGTTAGCTCGAAAACAATTTGAGGGAAATCTACTGCATTCTCTGTTTCGACTAGTCAAGGTATTTTCTTCGACCTCACACTGAAGGATGTATCGCTTGCTGAGTCTCTAACAATAACTTTAAAAGGTAAATTACTAATACTTGTCCCCATTTAAATTCTCTTTGATTCAACAAAATTCTAATTTTGTTTCAGTGTGCTTGAAGACATCTGGATCTACTCTTCTTCTCTCATTCTAATTGTAAAGGATTCAAATAAAAAACTTTAATAATTTAAATTTATTTCAATAGTTCCTCTTTCTTAAAACCTGTCCCTTAAGATCAGAGGAATAAATCAAGTATGAATCACCGATGCCGGAGAATTTAAATATAATTTGGAATATGTTTAGTTTCCTTCTGAGACATAACAGTATTAATCTTCGAAATTTGTCGATAAGAAACCATGTAACACGATTAAGTAGACGGGAAGTAAATCTAGCGATTCACTTTTGCAGGTATCGCAAAAGTAGTCGATGCATAATCAAAAGAGGATTGAAAAATATAAAAAAGAAATTAAATTGAGTTTTGGTGAAAGGTATAAGAGATCGTAATCTCTTCTTGTGGGGGAATGTACGCAGAAGATGTGATTTACTTTTTAAACGTACCACCTTCACGTGGTTCAAAATAACGAGCTTGTATAAACCCAGATATTAAGCTTCCATATGATCCCTTATAAGCGATTAAGTGTGTACGAATTGTGTGTATACACAATGTCTATCTATGTAGATACTTATGTGTATATATATTCGCTTCACATTACACGCAACAAATCTACACTCTAGTGTCAGTCGCCACATATATATATTTCGAAAGGCAACATGTGTACGTTGGACAGCCGCTTAAGCGTTACAGTGGCGCCTCTAATTACGGGGTTAAATTCAAACGCCGTTCTCTACAAGCGAAAACTTCAAGGTGCCTTTGATATTTTGACCCCCCAACACAAGATTATGATACACAAGCTGAAGGATATTAAATCTATCAAGCTTGTTATATTTCAGGAGCTCAGCAACAATATAGGGAAGGAAAATTTTTTAATTATTTTCTACTCGTAGTCTTTAAGGTTTAGTGTCACTTTTAAAAAATTACTTCATGATAAGAGGAATTAACAATAGTTGTAACATTGTCCTAGAGATGCCGGACAATGACTAAAAGTATTTATTTAAAAAAAAACCTGGCGCAAATGAGTAATGAGTATTTTTTACATTAAAAAATGCAGATTATAATCTTGTAGCCAAATTAAAAAAATATTTCTATAATTAAATGCAGAAGGCGCAAAAGAAAATTTGTGATATGTAATAATTATGAAGAGCAAGATGTTTTTGAAAGGAGAGAAAATTTGTTTCTCTAATATTTTTCTATGAATTTAAGCAAATATGCGCAATAACAGAATGAAAAGTTTGTTTCAAAAGATATTGCAAAGTAGAAACACACCTGTGTGTTTTATTATTTTATATAAAAAGATGCTGCACGCGAGAGTCATGATTAATGAGATCATTTTTAACTTGATGTATACAGCATTTGCGTCGTGCGCAAAATTCAGTGATTTTTTTTTTGCCTCTCTACTTTTCTATAAAATTAAAACAAGAAGACGTATTTATCATTCTGACCTCAAATTGCAACTGACAAATAGTTGCAAGTAAATTATATATTTTCATAGATTTTTTTTTCTTTTTACAGGAGAAAAATCCCTATTCATATTATGTCAGATAAAAATCACAGTGTAAAAGGGAAAAATTTGTAAATCTTTTGCGCCAGATTATTTTTAAATAAATCTTTTGAACTCTTAAAATTACAAGAACTTTTACAACTCTTAAATTAAGACTTTCTAATTTAAAAACTGTATAAAAATTTAATTTTCTAATTTTATAATTAGAAATAATTTTAAAATTTAAAAACAAAAATTGATTTCCCTTGGATTATATTTGAAAAACGATTTTTGGAAGATGTCCAAAAAATACCCCAAAAGTTCTTCCTGAAAGCGAGTGGAACCCCGGTACATATAAATGAAGTAAAAGGGAATATATAGTGAGGTCGAAATTGAAAAAAGCTAACATAAGATATTGAGCACTTGCACGTTTCTCCATTTCGCTTAGTGTCATCCGAGATCATGAAAAATTTTCGAACGTGAATATTTTCTAGAAAACTTCTCGGGAAATTGACTTTTCTTCCTCTTTCACCAACTTATTGTTAGTGACAAGAAAAAAATTTTTTTCAATGAAAAAAAAAGTTTTAGTGAACGAAAAAAAAGTAAACAAAAAACAAGCATAAACATTATCTAGAAATACACAAGAAAGTATTATTTAAAAATAAATCTCAATATGAAAAATCTTACCTTAGATGGAGATACGACGACCGTTGTCCGGACGTGCATCTGAAAGAAGAAAAGAAAAATTTACTACATTTAACCTTCTTTAAAGTAGACCTTTTTTTTTACTTTTCTCTCTTTTTTCTTTAGTAGACTCCCGCATATAAATCTTAATGATAAATGTACATAAGATGTTGGTAAGAAAAAAAAACTCTTTTGCATGACAAACAGTAATTGTTATCACAAGGTGAATATCTGATAAATTGGGAGAAGTGAAGTACCTTTTCAATTTTCCTTTACAAATAAAAATCCCCTCCCCCTCTCACCTTCTTATTCGACTTTGAGAAAGTTGTAAACTTTTTCTTTTACTTCTTTTTCCATGTAATCTAGATAATTTCCCTCTTTTAGATTCAATTGTCGGAAGAACAAGTTTTGTCAATTCTATAGAGCCAGTTGAATATAGTTTCTAATTAAATTCTAATGTGTTGGTAAAGTACTAAGAGAATGGAATTAGTGACTCGCGATACTTGTGTAACAATTCAATAGAAGCGTACTTCAATTAAGGGAGAAATCGACATATTAGAAACCGAAAGCCAATTCGCCAATCAATATGAGTGTGGAAACCGATCTTGACTATCGACGTGCATTTACAGTTCATTAAGTACGTTTATTAATTCGAATTCCATCGTACTAAAGACGTTCTTTCGTACGATTTCATCTCTAAAAGTGTTATACAACTTTAGCGATTTAGTGAAAAACAAAAATACAATTCTATATTTCATAAAAGATTTGTTTAATTTTAAAAAATACTTAAATTTTAATTTCAAAACAAGTCTCTGTATTTTTAAATTAAAATAACTTCTAAAAAAGTGTGTTTAATTAAACTTTTGCGCCGGGTTATTTTTAAATACATTTTTTTATTGATTTCTCTTTAAAAATTTAATTTTTTAAATTCAAACTACTTCAATATTTATAATTAAAGAAAAGAATATTCCTTTTTAATTTAAGAATATCTATTTTTAATTTCGTGAATTCTTTTTTTAAAAAAAGAATTTTTAATTTAAAAGTGATTTCATGATTTCTTTTAATTTAGAAATAACTTGTAAAATTATTGTTGATTAATCTTTTGCGCCAGGTTTTTTTTTAAATAAAAACTTTTTTTAATCCTACGAGCTATCCTTCTTGCTCTCTGCAGTCTGTGGGACATCTACCAACATGTGTTGAGACACGTTCTTTATTAGAACTCTCGAAATTAGCGGAATTTCACAGATTCTCATCATCGATAAGTATGTTCAGTGATTCACGAAAGATTAACTGATTAGAATTAGCAGAATACTTATCGTTGCTACAGATTTAGAGAGTAACGTAAATTTCGAGATTTACTTGTCGACTCTAGATTTTATCTGCATAGTTTCCCAATATCAGATTGATGCAATTTTTAATTTTTCTCTATTCTTATTCCCTTATCTTTCTAAGCTCACTTCTCAATAATCTCCACTTTTTCGCCAAATGGATTTTTTGTCCAATTTTAACTTTCAATATCTAATATTTACTGCTACGTTGTATTTTATTCATATACCCAGACCAACCAGTAGCGATTATTGGTTAAAGTATAAGAATATAAAAATTTGATGAACCTTTAAATTTTAACTGCGAATAAAGAGAGAGAGAGAGTTCACTGGAAGAATTAAAATTGTTCTAGTGCGATGGGTAAAGAAAAATATTTTTTTTTGATAAATAAAATCACTCTTTAAAATGCATCTAAGGTAAATTATTTTCTATGATTGAATAAAATGTATATTTATTATTTATTTATATTCTATTAAATGTGAATTTATTAAATTTACATTTTATTAAATCGCAGTAAATAATTTTTATAAATATATATATATTTCGAGTGAAAGCAAAAAATGTTTTCCCTTTTTGTTCAACAAAAAAAAAAAGAGAGGAGAGGAGAGCCGATAGTCACGTTACTATCAAAAACGAGATCCGGAGCGGGGAAAAGCGTGGAAAATAAATCTTTCCCTCGAAAGTGTGATCGAGACTAATTTTCCACGCGATAAAGCGAAACAAATGCGAACCCATCGCGTTAAAACAAACTACCCGTCCGTTTGACTTCCGGAGTTCCGGCGCGCGACCGCAACTACTTTCCGTCTCAAGTTTCGCGTTTTCATTCGCGGCCCTGCTATTGTAATACCCTTTTTTTATTTGCCCATGTTATAATCTAAAGACCCCCGCTTTTTTGTCATTTTTAACCCAATGGTGGAATATATCAAACAAAACAAATGATTAAATTAAAAAGGAACATTTGAAAATAAAAAAAACATTTAAAAAACAAAAAAAAAAACGTTTAAAATACAAAAATAACATTTAAAAAAAAAAAACGTTTAAAATACAAAAATAACATTTAAAAACAAAAAACAACATTTAAATTACAAAAATAACATTTAAAAACAAAAAACAACATTTAAATTACAAAAATAACATTTAAAAAACAAAAATCACATTTAAAAAAACAAAAAAAAAACATTTGAAAAACAAGAATAACATTTAAAAAACAAAAAAACAAAAAAAACATTTGAAAAACAAGAATAACATTTAAAAAACAAAAAAAAACATTTAAAAAACAAAAAAACAAAAAAAAACATTTGAAAAACAAAGACATTTACAGGAACGTTAAAAAAATAATTACTAAAAAAAATTCAAAGAAACATTTAAAGAAACTTTTTTTACCTGTTAGCGGCTTACATAACATTTTCTGATATAATGATGATAAATATAAGAATGGTCGTTAACTAATGATATTTTCCCATTTTTTTATCATAAGTCAATGACTGATATATATTGACAAGTAAATATAAACACATTATATAAATATAAAAAAATATTAAAGAAACATTACATTACAAGATAAGTACAGTTTTAAAAAAAATAAATTAAATTCCTGCTTAGCCGCGAGGAAAATTTGAAAATTTTTCCTTTTCCAAGAATTATATTATCAAAATAAATTTATATGTAAATTTTTGATTTCTCTCGCCGCAGAGAAAATCTGTTTTTGAATAATAAGCTTAACGTTCCAATTTGTGAATGTTCCTGAAGAATTTTTTTTTAAATGATTGAAACTTAATTAATTATAATTTAAATATGTAATTTATTATTTCGTAATTAAATGAAATGTTCAATATTTTACTTTCATTTAATATTTTTTAAAAAATCTTTATATTCTTGAAAAGAAATGTAAACGAGAACCCCTGCTTTGATGAAAGAATATATTTTAATTTAATTCTTAATTTTAATTTGATTCAACTTTTATTTATTTATTTATTTATTTATTTAGATGTATAAACGAGCGATAAGCCCTTTACAAAGTATAAAAATGAGGACAAAAACTTGTCGTTTTTAAACATTTTCATAATTATAACCTAATAAATTTAACATCTCAGTATTGTTTTGCGCAAAGTAGCAATAAACCGATTTAAATTAGAATCAAAAAAGTTCAGGCAATCGCTATAAAAGTTTTTTAAATTGAATTTAGAGAATATTTAATAAATTTTTAATAAATTTTCCATCAAAAATATAGGATGGTAAAATTTTCAATAGTCAACTAAATGACGAATGATTCTTCTCTTTTGAATCATAAAAAAATATACGAATTGTCGGTGTTGTGTCTTAATTTTTCGGACGCTTTTATTTTATTCGAAACCGTTACAAATGTACATAACAGATTATTTATTTAAATAATTTAAAAAGAACTGATCAGGTAGATATTAATTTGTGATTTATTTGTTTTTGTGGAATTTTATTTTATTTCAAAATTAATAATTGGTAAAAAATATTTCACTGTTTAATAAAGTGGCTTGATGATGGTGTCAAACCTAGACACCGAAACGTTGCACAACTAATGAAATAGTGTTTCATTTATTACTGATCGATTAAAAGAAATAAACTTCAACAACGGAAGAAAAAATCATCTATGAATGCTAATTTTATTTAATTAGATTAAAAAATAAAGTTTAGCAACATTATGTTCAGTTTATAGAAACAAAATAAAATTTTTAATTGAAGAAGGCGAAAACGAGCGTAATGTTTAATTGTTTACTGATCGATTAAAAGAAATAAACTTCAACAACGGAAGAAAAAATCATCTATGAATGCTAATTATTTAATTAGATTAAAAAATAAAGCTTAGCAACATTATGTTCAATTGTTTGTAGAGCAAAAATAAAATTTGTAATTGTAGAAGGCGAAAACGAGCGTAATGTTTATTTGTCGAGCTAGTGACGCTTTCTCCTGTTGTCCTTTGGAAAATTTTCTTTGATAAGAATACTACCGCAAACTGGGATACAAATTGAAACAAGCGGATGTCGTTAACGGGCTGGTAAATACGCGCACGGCTTTCGTTGTATGTCATTGACAAATACTACCGCGATATGTACGGATGAGTGTTGTAGATGCTTGTCAACACATGCTCATTTACTCGGGTTTGCAGGAGTTTCCGGATTTTCTAGTTGAACCCTTTGCCCTCTCCCATTGTCCTCTCTCTCTCTCTCTTTCCCTTTCCCCTTCCCCTTAACCCCCAACCCCACATCGTCTGGTGAAAGCCATCGTTTGTTTGTAAGGGAAAGGTCCAAGCATACACTCTTGCTCGTGTAGAATAGGAAGGAAGGAAGGGTGTGGCGATATAAACCACGGATTACCACAGAGTGTTACCTCAGAGATGTGCCAGTGTCTGAGTATCTCTCTCACTCTCTCTTGCCTTCCCAAGGCCAGACAGCGTTGGACACCTTCGTAAATCCGCACACTCGTTAACCGCATAAGATAGTGTGGCGACTGTCCCACCAAACCAACCCGACTAGTTGACCCAACTTCGCAGATAAACCAACCCTGCGGTTTATATAAATGGGCCGTTCATTATAGTCTTGCTGAATTCGGATTTTGGCTTAGGACGAATTCTACTTCTACACAGCAATGGGAGAAATCAAATTTACTCATTCCTATTGAACCTATCGGGGATCATAATTTTGCTAATGAGCATTTGTTTTCGATGTTCAGTGTTTGTAAAAGTATTCGACTATCAAAAATAGAGAGAACTGCATTCTTCCTATTTTAAGCGTGAAAAAAAAATTATTTAAAACGAACCTGGCGCTAAAGATTCTATTACCAGTTGTTTCAAAAATTAAAAAAGCAATTATTGTCAATCTTAAGGAAGAACTCTGACAAAATTTTCCTATTTTAAGCCTTCTTTCTATAAAAAAGTTTTTATATAAAACAAACCTGGCGCTAAGGATTAAATTTACAATTATTCTAAAAATGAAAAATACAACTTTTAAGCTTTAGGAACAACAATTAACAAAATTGTTTTTGGAACAAAAAAGTATTGTTAAAAAAAGACCTGGCGCTAAAGAATAAATATACAATTATTCTAACAATAAAAAATACTGTTGTTGTAATTGAAATTGTTATAATTTCGGCTTTTTAAGCCGAAACATGTAGCAAACAATTATAATATTTATGACAAATAAACATCTTTAACCGTACAAGGCCTCTTAAATAATGAAACAATAAAAAATACTATTTTCAACCTTAAGGAACAACATTAAAAAAAATTCTTTCCGGGACAGAAAAATTATTATTAAAAAAAGACCTGGCGCTAAAGTTAATTTACTATTATTTTGAAAAGAAACTACTTCTCAATTTTTGGAAAAAAGGCAACAAAATTTTTATTAAAGCAAAAAAAGTAATACATAGAAAAACCTGGTTCTAAAGTTAATTATTATTATTATTTAAGGGTCGGTAAAAATTTTTGCAAAATTTCAAATTACAATCTTTATAAAAATAATAGGATTGCCACATGTCAGAGAAATCAGGGAAAAGTCAGGAATTTTCATTAAAAGTACTGGAAAAAATTAAATTTTTAGAATTTATAAGAAAATTCCGAATTTTAGAAATTTTTCCAAAAGAATTCAATTATTTAAACCAAATTTTAATAAAAATTTCACAGGAATTCAATTACTTACCAATTTTTTTTATAAATTTCTTCGAACCAATTCAATTATTTTTAATTTTTTAATGAAATTTCTCAAAAAAAAAATCAAATATATATATTTAGAAAATTTGAAAAAAATAGTAATGAGAAATTTAATTATTTCGACAAATTTAAATATAATTCTTTTAAAAATTCTATTATTTAATATAATTTTGACAAAATTCTTTACAAGATTTAGTTAATAAAATTTTCAATAAAATTTTTCTTAAAAATTCAACTATTTTCATGAATAATACATTTTTTTGATCGGAATTAAATTATTTTAAAAAATTCGAATAAATTTCTTCGCAATAAATCAATTATTTTAATAAATAATAAAATTTTTCTGGAGAATTCAATTATTTAAAAAAAATTTTGATAAAATGCTTTATAAATTTTAAAAATTCTAATAAAATTCATCATAGAATACAATTATTTTCGTAATATATAAAATTCCTCCTTGGAATACAAATTATTGTCAAAATTGTTTATAAAAATCTTGGAAGCAATTCCATTATTTTCATAAAAAATAAAATTCTTCGAAGCAATTCAATTATTTTTGAAAATTTTAATAAAATTCTTCCCAAAAATTCAATTCTTTTCAAAAATAAACATTATCACAGGAATTCAATTACGTAAAAAAAATTTAATAAACTTCTTCGTCAGATTTTAATTATTTTCAATTTTTTAATAAGATTTCTCGATAAAATTTAATTTTTGTTTAAAGTTTTAAAAAATTTTGTTAAATTTAATTATTTGAAAAAAAAATTGAATACAATATTCTTCACAAGAAATTAATTATTTTCATAAATAATAATATTTTTCTCCGAAATTCAATTATTTTCACAAACAAAATTCTTTACTGGAATTCAATTCTTGAAAAAAAAATTTTAATAAAATTCCTTGTAAGAATTCAATTTTTTTTATAAATAATAAAAGCTTGTCGAAGAATTTCAATTATTTTTCATACAATTTTAAATAAAATGATAGAAAAATGAATTTATTCTTAAATTTTTTTTTAAATTCCCCGAAAGAATTCAATTATTTTTAAAAATTTTGATACAATTCTTCATAAAAATTCAATTATAAGAAATATTCAATTATTTAATAAATTTTTTGTTTAAATAATTTGAATTCTCAAAAAATATTCTAATACAAAATTTATTAAATAATGAATTTTACTTAACATTTTTAATTATAATTTAAATATTAAAAGCACTATAGCGTGAATTTTTAGAAATAATTGAATTTTGAAAAATTAAAAAAATTAAAATTAAAATCTTTGAAAATTTGAAAAAAAAAATTAAAATCTTTGAAAATTTAAATTTATAGTTACAATATACTTATAATCAAATGAATAACGAATATTTGAAAATCATTACCTTGTTCTGAAAATTATTTCAAATTTTCCCATCATATTTTTCATACATCTCTATTGATTGATAATTATGTAATAATTTTACATGATATGGTTTTAATTACTGTCCTATATGATGCACACGTATATTATTAATTAATTAAATGTAACACTAATAAATATTCATTTGGTAGGGAAACGAGAAAATATCAAATTTATGATACATTTATGATTTATAGTGCTGAAGGGTGAAAGGTAAGAGAGGGGAAAACGACGAAATTTACAGCGAACGTTCATAATGTCAAACAAAAAATATATTATTGAAAATAATTCTCTAAATGTCAAAAAGTTATTTTAAATATTATGAAATTGAATTTTTCTACATGAAAATTTAATAATGTATTAATTGATATTTTTGACGTATAAATCTCTGAATTCAAAAATTAAAAAAGGAAGATAAAATTCACGTTAAAATAAAAATATACCATCAAAACGAAAAGTTGATAATTTTATGAAAAAAAAATTTTATGAAAAATTGCAGATCAAATTAAAAAAATCAAAGTACTAAGTTTAATATAAATAATAGAAATAAATGTAATTAAAAATTATTTTTAATTAAAAAATCAGTAGTAATTTTAGAAAGTTTAAAAAAATTATTTTGTTCAAAGTTTAGTTATTTTTATTTTCAAAATCAAAAGTCATAAACATTCCAAAGAGATTTGCTCATAAATAGAAAGTTTTCCATGAGAGGTCTTCTATACATATAAAAAAAAATATATATGTATATGAATCCCTTGGTAAAGTTACAAAGTTTTCTTCGTGTCAAAACTTTACTTCGAGGTCTTTGAAAAATGTTTAAAACGAGATACTGGACTTGATACAATTTAAAAAAGAATACGAGAGTCGCAATTTTATAAATCACAGCTTTAAAACTATTACTCAAGTATTTTTTTTTCCTTTTAGTTTTCTATTTTTTTTAAAAAACTTTTTTACGAGCAGTGAATAGATTTAGAAGAATTGTTTCTTTTCAGTCTCTAAAACTTATTTTGATTAGTGCACATTTATTTTATTTTTTACAAAAGTACTGATAAAAAAGATGATAATTATTAAAAACATCGATTTTTCAAAAATTATCTTTCCATTTATTTATTTAAATATATTTTTAAAGTTTAACAGCTTAAGATAATAATTGTAATGAACTATAATAATCTTCGTATTTCATTGATAATAATTTTTATAATTTAAATAATTAATTTATCTTAATATTATTAATATTATTTATCTTTAATATTGTCATAAAAAATTTATGAGTTATAATTTATTACGAATTAGATGTAATTTCGTTATGAGTTTATTAATAAATACGATTTGGTAATGATTCTTAATTGTTTTTGCTAAAATTGACAAATCCCGGTGCTTTTGTCTGATTTGCTTCTCTATATGTGTGTATCGACTATTCGCTACCTACAATCTTGATAAATGAGATCGTCACAGTTGGTAAAGACCATTGAGATTACACTGTTTATGTACATTATTATTGGCGCCGTCAGTGTTATCGTCTTACCGGTAATCCATTGTTATCATTGCAACACTCATCTCACATGATGGTTTGTGACGTTTTCAAGGATTTGGATACCAACAAAATGCGTATTTTCCAAATTTTCAATTATTATATAGTCAGTGAATAATTTTTTTTCTCATTACATCATTATACTGCTTCAATGATTGTTATTAATAAATGTTTATTAATTAATATTATAAATTAATAATAAACAATTATAATAAATAATAGAAATAAATTTTTAGAGCAAAAAAAAAAATTATCAAAAGAAAACCTGGCGCTAAAGATTAAATACTATATTATTTTAAAAGTAAAATATTTTTCTATTCTTAAAGAAAGGCGACAACATTTTTTTTTAGGACAATGAAAGTGTCAACTGTTAGTGTTTTTAGGACAATAGTAACATCCATTCATATCATGATTTTTATTTTTTTTGTTGCGCAAAAATTTTCATCTAGTGTAATTTTTAATGCTTTACTAAACGATTGTTGCAATATGTACAAAGAAACACATCAATAGCCTTATCAATAATTTATTTATCTCCCATCACATGATTAATAATGACTATATTTAGCCTATTTGTTTTTCCTTTAATTTCACTTCATTTATTGTTTTTCTCCTTTCTGATTAACAAGAATGATGAAAAAAGATGCTAATTACTTTTAGTACATAAATCTTGACAACTTAAAAATTGAGTTTGTTTTTTTAAAGCATTAAAGTTTCAAAAATTTCCTTATCTTCTTAAAACTACAAAATATTTTTTTTTGGGTCCACATTATTAGTTGTGTAATTAATAACAAAAAAAAAACAAGCGTAAAGCAGATAATTATTAAGACTGATGTAATTTATATTCAGATTTTGTGAGCGAGAAAATAAAAATTGCCTAATGAAAGAAATAGAACACTTCTGTGAAATGAAAAGTATATCGGCAACATTTCTAAAACAAAATAATTTTGTTAAAAAAAATTTTGATTCATAAACAAAAATAATGGAAAATAAATAAATTTTCTATTTCTTAATCACAGTTGTTTAACAATTTTCTATTTTTGTTTAGCAGTAAAGAACAAAAATAATTTAAATTTGACAAAACATAATATTTAACAAAATTTTAGTTTCTTTAATGAAAAGAAGTGAAAAAAAATGCGGATCATTTCTATTTGTCATTACAATTTTGAATTAATTATAAAATAATTATAACATTAATTAATTAATAATAATAAAGTACATGTTCCGGTAATCTGTTCGCAGTTTGAAAATTGATGTTGTTTGCTTTTTGTTTCTGAACTTTTTTATAATTTTTCTTTTCAAATATTTTCAATTTTAAAATTAATGTATTGAAAATCATCCAATTGTTGCAAAGAATTTTATCAAAAAATTTGATGATTTGTTTCGAATGTTGAATTGTTTCAAAGAATTTATTAAAATTTCAGGACATAATTGAAATTTATGGAAATATTTAAAAATATTTGAATTCATCCGAGGAATTCAATTGAAAATGGTTTTGAAAATCATTGAATTTTTGTAAAGATGTTAATAATTATAAAAATAGTTGAATTATTGCGAAGAATTTTACTATTTATAAAAATAATTAAAATGTTTCGAAGAATTTATTAAAATTTTAAGAAATAATTAAATTGTTATGAAGAATTCTATAGAAATGTTTGAAAATAATGAGATTTTTTCGAGAAATTCAATTAAAGTTTGTTTCGAAAATAATTGAATATTTCTTTAAAGAATTTTATTAAAATTAAGTATATTCAAAATAATTGAATTCATCACAAGAATTTTATTATTTTTTTGAAAATAATTGAATTCTTCCAATTTTTTTGAAGATAAATAAATTATTATATATTCAAATTTCTGAACAAAGAATATAAATAATGTTTTCTTAGAGAATTTCCACTACTTTTAATTCGCTAATTTTTCAAAAAATTTCGAAAAAATCAATTATTTAACAAAATTTCGTGCAATTTATTTTTTCACAATAATTCAATTACTCTCACTAATAATAAAATTTTTAATGAAAATACAATTTAAAAAAAAAAAATTTGATTAAATTCTAAGCATGAATTTAATTATTTTCATAAATAATAAAACTCATAGAAGAATTTCAATTATTTTTATTACTATTTTCAATTAATTATCGAAAAATATTTTCACAAATAAAATTTTCCACAAGAATTCTATTATTTAAACTAATAAAATTTTCATAATATTTATTATATTTCGAAAAAATGAACAATGAACAATGTTCATAAAATTCTTATGAAGAATTCAATTACCTTAAAAAATTATAAAAATTTTCACAGAAATTCAATTCTTTTTAAACATTTTAATAAACTTTTCCGCAATAATTCAATTATTTTCAAAAATAATAAAATTCTTCTCTGTAATTCAATTAATTTTAGAGAATTATTATAAAATTCCCAGCAATTATTCAATTATTTTCATAAATAATAATTCATAGCAGAATTTCAATTATTTTTAATACAATTTTACAGGAATTTCTCAAAAAATGTAATTATTCTTAAAAACTTCATTTCAATTCCTCGAAGAAATCAATTATTTAAAAAAATGTTTTTTTTAGTATTTTTTGAAAGGATAAAATAATTATATTCAAAAATTTACTAAAATTATTCAAAAGAAATTAATTGTTTTGAATACAATTTTAATTAAATTTTTTTGAAATAAATCAATTATTTTTTTAAATTTTTAAATAAATTTTTTTTTAAGAATTCAATTATTTACACGAATAATTTTTCGAAAGAATTCAATTATTAAAGATAAATAAGAAAATTACTCCCGAAAATTTAATTATTTTGAGGCATTTTAATAAAATTCTTTGCAAAATTTAATTATTTTCATAAATTACAATATTTATAACAATAATTCATTTATTTTTAAAATTAATAAATTTCTTCTTATAAATTCCATTATTTTAAAAAATTCTAATAAATCGTTCATAAGAATTAAATTATTTTCATAAATATAATAAAATGTTTTTTTAAGAATTAAATTATTTTCAAAAAAAATTTAATAAAATTTCCCACAGACATTCAATTATTGACAAATTTTTTAATAGAATTCTTTTGTAAAATTTAATTATCTTTAAAAACTTTTTGCAATTCAATGATTTTCAATATCTACTATTTTCATAAAATTTCCACACAGAATTTAATTATTTAAAAAATGGTTTGTAGAAATTTTCGTAAGAATTCAATTGTTTTTATGAATAATACAAATTTCTCTAGAATTCAATTATTTAAATTAGAATTTGCATAAAATTATTCGAAAGAAATGAATTATTGAAAATATTTTATAAAATTCGTAGCAGAAATTAAATTTATTAGCATCAGGATAAGAAATAAGTAAATATTTTTTATGAAAATTAGGAAAAAGTCAGGAAAATAAAAAGTATGGAATGGAAGTTTTGTCAATTTTGTGAAGTGAATAAAACGAGTTTTTTTTTGACATTAAAAAAAATGATAACCCAAGAAAATTATTTTCGATACAAACAAATGAATGCAGAGAATTTGCTAACGAAAAGGAAATTTACGATTATTATAAAGTATATTACGAAAATGCAATAAAAAGAATTCGATTTTTTCAAAAAACCCTTAATTTCAATTTTAAGTTTTTTCATTTTATTCAAATTTTTAAAAATCCTAATTCAATTCTTTTGAAGAATTTATTTAATTTTTTCTAAATATTGGAGTTTTTTTTAATAATTTTAATTGAAAATTTTTATTGTAATTGAATTTTATGAACAATTTCTTTCAAGTGTTTAAAATAATCGTGTTTAATAATTGAAATTAAACTTTTCATTGCTGAATTTCATTCAAATTTTTAGAAAATAATTAAATTCGTCTCAGAATTTTATTACAATTTTCTAAAATAATTAAATTCATTAAAGGATTTTATTCATTTAAGAATTTTAGTAAAATATAGAAAATAATTTCATTCTCTCAAAATATAGATACTATTACTATTAAAAAAAATAAATAAATAAATAATAATTTGATAATAATTGAATTTTAAGTTTTCTCAAAACTGTCCCTTTAAGATCAGAGGAATCACCGATGCCGGACAATTTAAATATATAAAATTTAGAGTATGTTTAGTTTCCTTCTGAGACATAACAAGACAAAGAATAAGAAGAAAAGATTTGTGCCAAGGAAAATGTTCATATAACAATAAAATTTCATAAGGGAAGAGATGTAAAAAAAAGGAAAAAAAAAAGATCAGTCTGTAATTTGGAGTGAGCTTAATGTATTAAAGCGGCTTTATGGGGTTTATGGACTAATACTCTGTTTATCACGAGGGAAGAACTCTCCCGGGGGTTAGAGGGGAGAATCCATGGAATCCGTTTAATCCAGTGAAAACGATGCCACATCCTTGGTACTTTTCAAGTACCTCTACAGTATAACTGACAATGAGAGCATCAGAGAGAAAGAGAGAGAGAGAGAAACCAAAATCTAATAAAATGGAAACCTATCGTCAATTTTCACTAAAACTACGTTCTTTAACTTTCCTCTTATTCTCCCCCCTTTTTTCCACCTCCTTCAATCCCCTAACAACCTCATCCCCCTAATCCTTTTTGCGGCAAACTCTTCGTTGAGTCCTGCTTCGGTGACTTGAATCTACAAACGAGTAATTACTCGACGTAATTACTTGTCACGTTGCATTCTAACGTGCAACAATCCCTTTTCCACATTCTCTCTTTCACACAAACACACAAACACACAGACACACAGAAATTTTATCTTTTTTCTCCCATTTACTCTCCGTTACTATTCTTGTATCGTTTTTCCCATTCTAGTTTACGAGTCTCACAACTCAAATTAAATACAAACCCTCGGGGATGATGTGATACTTTTAAAAAAGCTTTAATTCGATAGATTATTCAATTGAAATTGATATTTTTTTTAACGAACAAAATGGAATTTTTCTTTTGAAAACATAAATTCAATTTTAATAATAATGAATTTAGTCTGCTTTTCACTTGGATTAATTAAATTTTTTAATTTCGATTAAAAGTTCCTTTCTTTTTTTTTTTTGTGATATAAAAGCCGAGATGATAATGGAAACATTTTAATACATTACGTGATCATTTTTAAATTTAAAATCATTTTATATTAAAAGAGTAAATGCAATTAAATTATCCCCTTTTTGTACAGTTATAATAATGAATTGGAGATAATTTAAATTTAATTCGTATTATAAGAGTTTTTCTCTTTTAAATATAAAAAATCGAAAAGTGTAGGTATTCATTTTTGATAAAATAAAATCTGCTGTAGAATTTAAATAAAATTGATATTTATTTATTTTTGACATAATTACATAGAATTTGAGAATTAAACAATGTATTTATAATTTAAATGCTTTTTTAGATTAATATTTGAAATTTAGGATTTATAATTGGAATCGTTTAGAAAATTAAAAAAACAAATAAACATTGTTGACGCACTTTCATAATTGACATAATTAAGAGATAAAAAATTGAGCGCGTGTAAAATGAGATAATTTTATTTTTTCCACACATTGTGTCGAAAAAAAAAATTGTAAATTTGTCAAAAGTATTACCTGAATTTCTTCACGTTTGTCATTTTATGTAGTGATCAAGTGAAAACTAACAGTAAAATGAAAAACAGAGGTTTCGAAATTAAAAAGAAAAAAATTTAGAAAATAAACCATGAATAAAAATAGAAAAGTAAATAAATAAAATTGAATGGAAATACCAAACAAATAAAATTTTTTTATTGCTACAGTATTAAATCTTTAAATTCTATATTAGCTAATAATCATTGTATTCCAGTAATCTGTTTGCAGTTTGAAGTTAGTTGTTTGTTTTTTTGTTTCCTAAGTTTTTTTTTAATAATTTTTTATTATTGAATTCTTGCAAAAAATTTTATTAAAACAATTTGAGAGTAATTGAAATCCTTCGAAGAATTTTATTCTTTATAAAAATAATTGAATTCCTTCGAAGAATTTTATTCTTTACAAAAATAATTGAATTCCTTCGAAGAATTTTATTCTTTATAAAAATAATTGAATTCCTTTGAAGAATTTTATTCTTTATAAAAATAATTGAATTCCTTCGAAGAATTTTATCATTTATGAAAATAATTGAATTCTTACGATAAATTTTATTCAAATTTTTAAAAATCCTTATTCAATTCTTTTGGAGAATTTATTTAATTTTTTTAAAATATTGGAGTTCTTTTAATAATTTTAATTGAAAATTTTTATTGTAATTGAATTTTATGAACAATTTCTTTCAAGTGTTTAAAATAATCGTGTTTAATAATTGAAATTAAACTTTTCATTGTTGAATTTCATTCAAATTTTTAGAAAATAATTAAATTCGTCTCAGAATTTTATTACAATTTTCTAAAATAATTGAAATCATTAAAGGATTTTATTCATTTAGGAATTTTAGTAAAATATAGAAAATAATTTAATTCTCTAGAAAAATAGATACTATTTAATGATTTGATAAAAATTGAATTATTTCAAAAAATGTCTTTAATTTATTAAATATAAAATCGACTTTGTTAATGATTGTAATAAATAATTTTAATATTAAAATTTTATTAAAATTATTCATAGAAAATTAAACTCTTTTAAACAATTTTATTAGAGTTTTTTGTAAATAATTAAATTTTTTTGAAGAATTTCTTCAAGATTTTTTGTAAAATAATGTAGTTTTTTGAATAATTTTAATTGCAAATATTGAAAATAATTGAATTAAAAGAAAAATTTTTTTCAAATTTTTAAAATAGTCGTGTTTATAAATAATTATAATTAAATATTTGATTATTGAACTTTATGCATTCCTGAGAGAAATTTTATTATCTTTAAAAATAATTTTATTGTTGCTATCAATTTTACTACTTATAAAAATAATTTAATTTTTTTGAAGAATTTATTTAAATTTTGTTAAATAATTTCATTTTTTCGAAAAATTTATATTTAAAATTTTTTTTTAAATAATTGAATTGTGTTAAAAAAAATTTATAACAAATTAAGAAAAAAAATTGAATTTCTTTGTGAAATTTTATTGAAAATAATTGAATTTTTGCAAAAAATTGTACTATTTATAAAAATAATTGAATTTTTGCAAAAAATTGTAATATTTATAAAAATAATTGAATTGTTTCAAAGGATATATTAAAATTTCATTGAAAATAATTGAATTTTTGCAAAGATTTTACTATTTAAAAAAATTATTTCATTATTTCAAAAAAATTTTTAAAATAATTGAATTCTTTTAAAAGAATTTATTAACGAATTGAGAAAAAAATTGAATTTCTGTGTGTAATTTTATTGAAAATAATTGAATTTTTTGCAAAGAATTGTACTATTTATAAAAAAATAATTGAATTGTTTCGAATTATATATTAAAATTTCAGAAAATAATTGAATTTTTGCAAAGATTTTACTATATTAAAAAAAATAATTGAATTGTTCTGTAGCATTTATTAAAATTTTAGAAAATAATTGAATTCTTCAGTAAAATTTTATTAAAACTTTGTTGAAAATAATGTAATTTTTGTAAAAAAAAAATTGTACTATTTATAAAAATAATTGAATTTTAAATAAATAAAAGAAATTAATTAAAAACAAAATAAAAAATTGAATAAAGAATAAAAAAAATAAAAACGATGATTGAAGGAAAATCCTAAATATTTGACAGTTTATTTTTGGCGAAAAATTATAATATTTAACGGAAAATAAAATTTGTATTACCTTTTGCGCCAGGTTTGTTTTAAATAAATTTTTTCAGTCTTTCAAAAATTTGTTACATTATTGCGAACAAAAAATTTAAAGCATTTAAATAAAAAATGCTTTTTTATTTTTTTAGTTCAAGAAAAACTTTTTGTTTAAGAACAATTAATTATTGGTCAAGTGCGAGATTTGACGTTGAGGTATACTGATATGCACTGTCAATTACTACAAAATATCAAAAAAAGAAAATAAAAAAAACAAACTAAAAAGCAATTTCCGTATAGGTTGAATAAATAAATCAACAAAATATAAATTGTAAAACTAAAGAAATAAAAACAAAATATAAAATAGTAATTAAAAACGTCTAATAGAAATTTACAGAAGAAGATTAAAGACCCTTGAAATAAATTTTTGTGATAAGAATAATAATAATAAAAAAACCAACCACCCCAACAGAAGCAGCAACTCAGTCAAGTAATGAGTGCCGGAGTCGTCCCCTAAGCAAGAAGCTTGTGGCAAGTCAAGCAACAGGAACTCTTAAAGAGAAATTAGAAACTCGTTTACCAAGACCAAGGTAGAGAGGACCTCCTTTCGGAGATCACTCCAGAATGCATTTAGAAGATGCAGAGTGGAGGATTGCTTCGTTTGCACTGACTGCCCTTAGGTGCAGAGCAATTTCGCAAACGCGCCCTATACCTACCAGGTGGTTTGTAATTCCTTGGTGCAGTGACACGTTCCTCCCAAGAAACGTCACTCTAATTAGTTTCTAAAACGACACGTGAGAACTATTTCACCAAATTGTTAAACACTCTCAACATTTCCGATTTTCTCCTCAATTATATTTATAACTCAAAGTAATTGCATCTCAATTCAGGAAAAAAAAATTGCTCACGATCAAGAATTTTTCCTCAGGGGTAAATTATACAAGAAGTATTTAATTCTTTATCTCCTTCAATTACTTAATTAATATTAAACAACTCTTTTGAATCAAAAAAAAAATTATATGAAAAAAACCTGGCGTTAAAAGTTAATCAACCGACTACTAATCTTTCGAGAATTAAAAATAGAAAATTCACGAAATATTGTTTTTAGGACAAAAAAAATTATCAAAAGAAAACCTGGCGCTAAAAGTTAATCCAAGGTTGCCACAAAAAATTAATTTTGTTTTTCCCTAATTTCCAGACAAAAATTTCGACTTTTTCCCTGACCCTAAAGAATATTCTGATTCACTCTAAAAATTATTAGATTCTAAAAAAAACATTCTACTACATTTACTTACGAATTTCTTAAATTGTAAAATTATTCGCAAACATTAATAACTAAATTATTAAATAAATATATTTATTATATTATATTTAATTATTATTTTCCCATAGGAATTAAAATTCTTCAAAACATTCAAATTTAAACATTTTTAAAATTCAACAACTTATAAGAATATTATTATAAAACATGAAAATATCAATCACTCCGAGTCTTCGACTTAAAGTAATAAAATTGATATCTTCATGTTTTATAAAAATTTAAACTTCCATAAAATTTTTCAAAAAAAAATTAAATTATTACAAAAATTATAATAAAATTCAAGAATTCAATTATTTTCATAAATTATAAAATTTTTCTGAGGATTTCAATTATTTATAATACAATTTAAAGAAAATTCCTAGAAAAATGGAATTATTTTCTTCAATTTTTTGCAATGAATTTAAATACATTTCACGAATATAATAAAATTCTACGTTGAAATTTAAATATTGTCAAAATCTACTATTTTAATAAAAATTCTCAAAAGAATTCAATTATTTTTTAAAAATGTAATAAAATTCGTTGCAGGAATTAAATTATTTTCATAAATAATAAGATTCTTTACATACTTTTAATTATTTAAAAGAAAAATTTGAAAAAATTCATTGCAAGAATTCAATTACTTTCATAAATTAATAAAATTCTTTACAGGACTTCAATTATTTTTAATACAATTTTAAGTAAATTCTTTGAAAAATTTAACTATTTTCAAAAATTTTATTAAAATTCTTCAAAAGAATTCAATTATCAATTATTTTTAAAAATTCATGCTATAATGCTTTTAATATTCAATTATTATCTAAAGTTTTAACTGATATTCATTTTTTAATCAATGTTTATTGGAAAATTCTACAAGAATTCAATTATTTAAATACAAAAATAAATAATTTTTTGAATAAATGAATGTTTCTTGAAATTGAATTATCATAAAGAATTTTATCAACAAAATTGAATTTTTTCGAGGAATTTTAATAAAATTTTCAAGAATAATTAAATTTTTCGAGGAATTCAATTAAAATTGTATTAAATTTGATTAACGTAGTAGATATATTAAAAATCATTGAATAGAGGAAAGTTTTTGAAAATAATTGAAAGCTTACAAAGAATTTTATTGAAATTTTTAAAAATAATTGAATTTCGGAGAAAATTTTTTTATTAAATTTATAAAGATTATTGAAACTTTGACGAGAATTTTTGTAAACTTTTTAACACAATTTGAATTTCTGCTAAGAATTATATTATACTTTTGAAAATAATTGAATTCTTGAGATGAATTTTATTAAAAATTTTTTTTTAAATAATTGAATTCTTTTGTGAAATTTTATTAAAACAGTAGGCATTGAAAATAAATAAATTTTGACAAATTTTTGGAAAATAATTTAATTTCTAGGAATAATTTTATTTAAATTATTTTAAAAAAAAAAATTAAATTGTTACAAAGAATTTCATTAAAATTTTTGTAAATAATTTAATTCTTTGAAGAAATTCAATTAAAAATGATTTGAAAATAATACTTGAATTCTATTAAATAAATTGTAACAAAAGGTTTTTAAAATAATTAAATTTCTTTGATGAATTTTAATAAAATTTTCAAAAATAATTACATTTTTCGAAGGAATTTCATTAAAATTGTATTAAAAATAATTGAATCCTTGTAAAAAATGTTATTAATTATGAAAATAATTTGTAAATAATTGAATTCCTGTGAAATTTTTATTATTTATCAAAATAATTTAATGTTTGCTTAGAATTTTATCAACATTTTTTTTTAAATAATTGAATTCTTTTGGAATATTTTAGTAAAATATAGTAGGTTATTGAAAATCATTGAATTGAGAAAAATTTTTTGAAAATAATTGAAATTTTGCAAAGAATTTTATTAAAATTTTTGAAAATAATTGAAATTCAGAGAAGAATTTTATTATTTTTGAAAATAATTGAATTTCTGCAATCATTTGTAACTTCTCTAAAATTCAATTCTTTACAGTACTTTAATAAAAAAATTCCTGAATTTTTCCTGATTTTCCTGAAAAATTGTTTTTAGAGCAAAAAGTATTATCAAAAGAAAACCTGGCGCTAAAGATTAATTACAAATATTATTCCAATTATTATTATTTCTATCATCGCATTATTAATTCAATAACTATTTTCAAAGTATAGAAAAAAGTTTTGATTATAATTTGAAAATGAAAAAAAAAATTCTCTCGAGAGCGATCTGATTTTATTCTCACATGCTTGAAGAACTTTAAAGTTTTCGAATTTTCTTGAAATTTTCGGCAGAAACCGAAGGAAACCATGCAAAGGAAGTGGCGGTTCAGAAACTACCGCTGTTATCTAGATCCTTCAACATGAAAAGAGAATACGATGAGAAACTTTTGCACCTGTTTGCTTCAAGAATCGATTCGAGGTTTTCTGTTTCAAGCGCACAAAACCACCCACACTTTAAAAAAAAAAGGTTAAAAAGCTTCTTAATTAAGAATAATTACAATCAAGTCACACACAAGGCTAACACACAACGATAGCGTTATGTAGCATTTTTTTTTCTTTTGTAGAAAAATTTCTTTTCTTTTAAAAAATTTAAAAAGAAAACAATGACAAAAAAAAATGTTGCAACTCTCAAACGTGAATTTTTATGCCACAAGTTTACAAAAGCCCCACTTCTATTCTTCCTTTTTCTCTTGTTTTACTCTCTTTTTTCTCAACATCGGGAGTTGACTGTTTTTTTTCTTCTTTCTTTTTTTTTTCTTGACAACCATCAGAGAAAACCTCCCGAGAGTCCAGAGTAAATAAAAGCTCAAGCCTTCCAGCTATTAGCTTCACCAGACTCACTTCTCTTCCGGTTCCTTCACTTTCTAAAGCTCCAAGGTAAAGTCGACTTTAAACCGAAGGGACAAAGACGAATATGTCTACGTAATGGGAAATACTTCTGGATTTTTCTACTTTGAAACTACAAAATGGTACAAATCTCTTTGAAAACGTTTGATGTCGATTTTCTGTTTTCTTTTTTTTTGGGAAAATCAACTAGGATTGAATTTAATCTCTATTGAATGAAATCTACATTTATTGAATGAATCAATTTCATTTTCGTATAAATGGAAATTAGTAGAATTAATTATTGGAAAGCTTATGCAGAATTGAGGGAAATAAATTAGTTCCAAGTCCGACTAAAATTTAATTTGTTGAACATGTAATTGAAAAATCGAAAGTACTTAAAAATATTAAATAGAAAGGTAAAAAATTTAAAAAATTATTTTATTTAATTTTTATAAAAAACAAAATTAGTTTGGTTGTGGTTAAAAGATCTCGCATCAAATGATAGGCTAAGCAATCTTGGTTACCCCCTCCCTAATGCGTCTGAATCAATCAGCGTCGGCGCATCCCCTCCACATACGCAAGCGGCCAATCGAATGCAATCTCCGCTAGGCGCTTTATTCTGATTCTCCTCTAAACCATTTCGTTCCAAACTCGGAAGTAAGCAAACGCCACTAATATTTAATTATTTTTTTCAATAAAATTTAATTACACTTAATTGAAAATTCTCCCTTTTTAATAATCTCCTCACCTTAATTTTTCATGAAGTAAAAATTTAATTATAAATTAACATTAAAATTTTCGTTTAATGAAAAAATACCGAATTTATTCTGCAATTATCTCTCTCGACTTTTCTTGAAATAAAAATTGAAATTGTAATAAATAAAAAGTAAAAATTTAAATATTTACAGAAAACAAAATTATTTTTAGGGCAAAAAGTTATTTAAAAAAAACCTGGCGCAAAAGGTTAATTAATAATATTTCGAGAAATAAAAATAGAATTTTATTAGTTTTAGAAAACGTAACAAGTGTTTCTACATACAGAAAAAAAAATTTATTTAAAAAAATCCTGGCGCAGGAGAATAATTACAATTATTTAAAAAAATTTCTGAATAGACAACAAAAATTTGTTTTAGAAAAAAATTTTATACAAAAGAACCTGGAGCGGGAAATAAATTCTATTTATTAAATTTATTAACACTAAACTTTTCATTTCATGAAAAAAATACAGAAATTATTCTGTAATTATCTTTCGACTTTTTTTTAATATAAATTTAAATTGTAATAAATAGGAAGTAAAATTTTTAATTTTTATAAAAAACAACAAAATTACTTTTATAGCTCCTGGCGTAGAAAATTAATTGTAATTATAAATAAATTAACACAAAGTTTTGAATACATTTCAGGGAAAAAATACCGAAATTATTCTGTAATTATCTCTCGACTTTTTTTTTAAATTTATGTAAATTAATTGCGATAAAAAATTTATTTAAAGTATAAACTATTTTTTCTATACATTTCATAAATTCTTTAAACAAAATAGTAAAAAATAAATAATCATGAAATAATTTTTTTACAACTGTGTAACTAATTTTTATTTTTGGGCAAAACTGATGATGGACAAAAATTTTTAAATCACGTCAAAGTGGATTAAAAAAGTGCAACATTTATCAAAAGTGTTATTTTACTTCAAAAACGGAAAAAAATGATTAAATCGTTATATAATAGATAAAATAATAAAGTGATACGATTATATATATATACATAGTAGAACACCGCCTTAAAAAATAAACACGTGCTCATTATGTTAAGAAGATAGCAATTGAAACCACGACAAACAAAGTAATATCATATCAAAAACATTCAACTCTCAAAGAATTAAATATTAAACTATTAAAAATATGTTAAAAATAAAAAAACTCAAAAGGTTTCTTTTTAAATTCTTCTAAAAAACACACATTTTATCACGAAGAGAAAAAAAATTAAAATAGAGCAACAAATATGAATTTTGCAATTTTAAATATATTTTAATATTTTATTAAGCGTTTTTTAATTTACTTTTTAAAAAAAAAATACAATTTTTAAGTTGAAAAAGTAATGGAAATTGAAAATATATAAATATTAAACGTGGCACAGATATTTTGACTAGTATACCCAGAAACATTTTCCACAAATACATTCACCGATGATGAGATAACTAAATTTCATTTATATTTTAAGTAAATAAAACGTATATATATAGATAACATTTATAATAACGACTTGCGCATTAATGGAGAGCAAACAAGTTACTAATTCATTAACGATAGACATACATGTATATAAAATATATAAATAATCTCTAAAAAGTTAAAAATATTATGTACTCAGTCTATCGATACTTATTTAGAGAAAAAAATGCATTTTTTCAAAAATGAAAACGAAAAAAAAAATTTCATTTGTTTCAAGGTTATAATTGTAATGAAAAAAAAATATAGAAAAATCATTATCTCATTCTGTATAGTCGAAACAATACTTTATTTAATGTGAATCATTGTTTTCTATTTAGTAAATAATTTTTTATGTTAATTATAATAAATTATTTCCAATAATTATTTTTTTAGTGCGATTATTATTTATTTGTTTTTTTTTAAATTTTATTTATCTTATTATTTTATTTATTTGCCATTTTTCAATGTTTTCATTTATACACCTAAATATTTATTAATAATTTATTTATTTATTAAAAATTATTTATATTTGTTTATTTTGATTTATTTACTTATTTTTATTTATATGTAAGTATTTATTTATTATTTAATTATTTAAATTATTTAAAATATTATTTTTCTTATTTCTTGATTTTTTATTGTATTATAATCTGTATCCTTTTCAAATATTAATTATTATTATTTATGTTTATTTATTTACTTATTATTTTTTTCATTATTTACATTTTTTTCATTATTTTTATTTATAAAAATTTTTTAAATTATTATTTATTATTTCTAGTTTCTTTTATTTTATTACTTCTTTATCCTTCTTGAATAGTAATTATTATTTTTATTTTATTGTTTATCATTCTTAATTATTATTTATTATGTTTAAAAAAATAAATCATTTTAATATTATTGTTATTTATTATTATACATAGTTCATTTCCTTCGACTTTCATTGAACTTCCTGCAGTAATTTTTTTCTTATTTCTACTTTAGTTTTATTTTATTTCAATTACTCTTTATTGTAAATAAATTAAGAAATTTTTTTTAAATATAATTTCTTATTTTTCATTATTATTTACTATTTATTATTATAATTACAATTTACTATTATAATTTACTATTTTCATTTTCTATATTTTTAATTTCTAAAATTCTCACTGCTTCTCATACTTTTTGAACTTCATCTCGGTTGTGAGTAACAAGTCTGTTTGCCCTCTAGCGGAAGCGTCATAGAATTAATATTGGCGCGAAATTCAAATTCGACCTGAACAAATAAGGAATTTCGTTAATATTTTTATTTTACCGAAAATAAAAAAAAATGGATACAACTAAACACCAAGAAGAACTATTTTTTATCGGCTAAAACTAAATATCTTTTGAATTTGAATTTTAAAAAGAAAAATTTGAAAGGGTTGGGAGAAAAAAAAATGTAAAAATCTCAAACAATGTTATACATATTATGGAAGCTCACAAGACTTCTGATAACCGGAACATTGAACTCAGATCATGAGATTTCCTCCCTGTGGTACCACTGCAATATTGAATTACGTACTTTCTTATCTTTATCTGCTTTTTTTCCAGCATTTTTTTTTTTTTTTTTTTTTTTTTTTTTTTTTGCACTTCTTTGCTTTATGTACTTATAGTACAAGTGCGGTGCACGAGCGAGTAAGTCATATCGAGGAGAATTAGAAATGTCTCAATGTTCAAGCGTCACTTTATTGAACAAAAGTTTCGTCATTATTGCCACTGATTCATAATCAACTTCACCATCCATACATATGTAATTTATCAAAAGGCACACCAAGGTTAGATTTTTCGGGTTTATGACCTCGCAATCATCATTATCAGTTTGTGTCAATAGTAGTGAAGCGTTCCGTTCTTGGAAGTCAAGAAAAGAAAAAGAGAGAGAGTGAGAGTGAGTGAGAAGGTGCCTTTAGTAAATTGAATTCTTTTTAAAGAAATCATTTTCCCTTGATGCTTAGAATTTACAATGTGCTTTGAAGATAGCGGATGTGTTGTGATATCGTTAAACATTAGTGCTAACGAGGACAATTGTCAGTCACAATTTGTTACTCGTCGTGTATAAATTCAAGTCCCTCCAAAAAAAAAAAAAAAAAAAAAAAAAAAATTAATTAATTTTTCAATTCGGAAAAAAATTCATAAAAAAAAGAAACAGAAAAAATCATGTGGACAAGTTCAAAGTGATTTCCATTAAAACAAAAAATAAAAATTCTCAGTGAAGTGAAGTAATACTAAAATTGGGAAAAAGAATCAAAAATGCAAAATTATTATAAGTAGGAAATTTTTTTTTACTCCTTTAGAGACATAGGGAATTAGGAGTAATTTTTTTTTTTTTTTTTTTTGAAAAAGTGAATTTCGAATAGAACTTTTTTTCCTCCTTTTCGGGGGGAGTTTTTTTTTGGAAACGAAACAAAGAGAAGAAAAAAAATGGCGAAAGTGAATAACAAAACGGTGACAGCAAATGGGAGAAAAAATGAATCAAAGTGTCAAAATTTAACTGCTAAATATGTACCAGTGTCAAAATGGCTTCCAAATTATACGAAATTTCAAGCTGTCTCCGATCTTGTGGCTGGTATTACTTTGGGTCTAACAATGATTCCACAAAGTATCGCATATGCCGCAATAGCTGGACTCACGCCTCAGGTGTGCGATTTTTTTTATTAATTATTATAATTAATTTATTTAATTATAATAATATTTATTCTAATAATTATTTATTATTATTAATAATTATAATTATTATAATAATGCACAAAATAATTGTAAAATAACAATAATAATAATAATAATAATAACAAATATACTTTATACTTCTTTAAATATTAATCAATTAATTTATTTAAATATTTATTTAATTTATTTAATAATTATTTAATAATTATGTAATAATAATAGTAATAATAATAATAATAATAAAATATTTCAAAATTGATACTAATAATAATAAAATACTAATTATAACGATTATAATTGTTTTTGTATACAATAATAGTAACATTAACAATAATAATGAAATAAATAATAATAAAAATAATATAATAATAATAGTATAATAATAATAATAATAAAAATAAATAATAATAATAATAATAATAATAATAATAATAATAATAATAATAATAATAATAATTATAATAATAATAATGCTAATAATTTAATACCAATAAAATTAGTAATAAATATAAATTAATAATACACGAAAAAAAACTGGAACAACTACAAATTTCACTAAATTAGCTAAATTTTTATTTGCTTCTGTTAAGAATTTTGCTAATGTAGAGAAACTTATTATTGTTCTACGTGAAGCTGTTTTTCCGTGTAAAAATAATTAAAATATAAAAAACAAAAAAAAAAATTAATGATTCATAAAACAAGAAAATTGAGTGTAAAATTCATACAAAATTTTACACTATGAAGAAACTTTTTCTTTCACAAAATTATCCTTTTTTTCTAAATAACTATACACAAGTGTTAATTAAATATTGTAAATAAAATAAAAAAGAGTCAGAAATAATAATAAATAAATATATATATATATATATATAAGAAATAATAATAAATAATAACATTATGATAAATAATAAAATAGTACCTAATAGGTAAATAAAACAATAAAATATTTGATTAAAAAATTTTATTAAATAAATAAAAAAATATATTTAAAAAAAAGTATTTTTAAAATGTAATTTTTTTCTTTCAAACACTGAGAAAACAATATATTTGAATCAAACATAATTATTTTTGTTATACAATAAAAAAAACTATTTTTGAATTAAACATAATAATTTTGATTCAACACACAATAAGTTTGATTCAATAAAAATGTTTAATTTAATTATAAAATATGTTTAATTTAAACATTTTTTCTTGGTTGACTTTTTGAATTAAAAAAAAAGTTTGATTCAAGTTTGATAAGTTTGATTCAATAAAAATGTTTAATTTAAACATTTTTTCTTGGTTGACTTTTTGAATTAAAAAAAAAAAAATTTCTCAGTGAAGAAAATTTATTTTATTAATTTATTATTTTTTTGGCGAAAAATTTGAAATTAAAGAAGAAAAGTAGACAGATGCAAAAAAAAAGACATTAAAAAAAATTGTAATATATTAAATAATAATATATAGTAAATAATTAATTAAAGAAAATAATGTAAATGGAATAATTTGTAATGTAAAGAGAAAAAACAAAGGCCTTATTAATAATGAACTGATAATAATTTATGTGAAATGAAACAATAAAAAAAAAGTCACATGATGATAAAATGACCAAGTTAATGGAATATTTGTAATTAAAAAAAAACTCATATACACTCACACACTGACTAGTAATGATTAATTCTACTTTTCTACTTGACCTGAAAATATCTAAATAATTATCAAATGGGGAAAAAAAACCAGTCAATGATGGTTTTTTTTTTTTGTTAATAATTATTCAAATTCTTTCTTTTATTTCATTCTTTCTATTTGGTCATTATTAAATATACGTTAAAATTTACCCAAATAATTTTTTTCTATTGTTAATTATTTATTTTTATTTATTACATTTTATGTTTTTTATGAAAAATATAAATAAATATTATATATTTATTTATCATTTATTATTTATTATATTTTATGTTTTTTATGAAAAACATAAATAAATTTTATATATTTATTTATTATTTATTATTTATTATTTATTATTTATTATTATTATTATTATTATTATTATTTACTGTTACTAATTATTATTATTATGACTTCCATATTTATTATTGCAATGTTCATACAATGTTCTAAAGGGTTTTAAGCTCGTTAAAAATTGAATGAATAAATAATTTACCCGCGAGTAAATAATGTTTATTATAATTATTAAATATTTATTTTTGTCCTGTATAATTCTGCAGTACATATATTATAACGAAAATATATCAAAGAAAATTGTCATTAATAATTTCGCCTCCCCCCCCCACCTCCCCTCTCTTTTTAATGTGATGTACTTTAATGGAATTTGACATTCAAAAGTCGCATGTAAATATGAAATATAAATTGTTAATTAAAAAATGGTAATGAAGCGATTTCTATAATATTTTATATTATCATCACATTTTCTCAAATGTCACACACGCGTTCCCGTTTTAAAAATTTGCAGAATGTCAACTGAAAAGTTGTCTTCTGCAAAAACGTATAAAATAAAAGCAGAAAAAAATATTTAATTAAAAAAAAATATTGCAAGCAAAAAGAAAAAAAAAAGAAGAAAATAACTGTGTAAATATTTCCAAATTATGAATATGACAAATAGTTATATAAATTTTAATTAAATTATATATGTATTGCATGGAATTCGTCCGGAAAGTACAAACAAAAATAAATATATCTCTGATTTATGAATATAGAAAAGTTTATAAGAATTGTTAACATAAAATGTCTGTATTATTTTTTAAAGAGTAAAAATATTTTTTCAATTTATACGACAATTTTTTTTTTTTTTTTTTAAGGGTTACGGTTAAAAATACAGAAAAAATACAACAAATGCAATTAAATACGACAATAATAATGATAATAATAGCAATGCTATTAAAATACTAATTAAAAAACGTAATTTTTTTTTTTTAATTACAAAGACCAACAGTATAAATAATAAAAATAATTAAAAAAAACATAAAGTAATAATAATAGTACGAATAAAAACGATTTTAAATTAAAAGACAACTGATTTTTGAACTATATGAATTTTTTTTTTTTTTTTTTTTTTTTTTTTTTTGTAATTTGTTTTTAAAAAATAAATTATTTACAGTATGGACTTTACTCGACATTTATTGGTGGATTTATTTACATCTTTCTTGGGAGTATTAGAGAAGTATCAATTGGACCAACATCACTTATGGCACTTTTGACACTTGAATTCACAACAGGAATGCCACTTGATTTTGTGATAATTCTTGGATTTTTGGCCGGTTGCATTGAATTGGCGATGGGTTTACTTAATTTAGGTTTGCAGAAGATACTTATTTCATTTTTATTTTCTAGTCATTAAGATTAATTTCCTAATGTTATTTTTATTCGTTAATATATTTTTTATATTTTTTTTTTATTTTAATATTTATTAGGGGAGAGAGTTATTAAAAAATAAAACTAATATAATTTTCAATTCAATAAAGCAAGAAGTGTAAAAGTAATAAATACGTTTTATCTTTTTCACAATATTATTGATGATAATTTACAACAATATTATCATCATCATTTAGTATAAAATGGAATGAAAAAAAAATTTTATAATTTGGTATGCGCGTGGTATTTAATCTGATAATGAGTGTACGGCTCGAATAATCAAAATAATTATAAATCGATTGTTAACTTCATATATATATATATTTGTATAGAAATGAGGTTTAATGAAGACCACAATTTTGCAGGTTTCCTCGTGGATTTCATATCAATACCTGTTAGTACGGGATTTACTTCTGCCACTGCAGTTATTTTAATCGTACATCAATTGCCACATTTATTGGGACTAGAGTATGAAGC
Organism: Leptopilina heterotoma; assembly: GCF_015476425.1. Classification (NCBI taxonomy): domain Eukaryota; kingdom Metazoa; phylum Arthropoda; class Insecta; order Hymenoptera; family Figitidae; genus Leptopilina; species Leptopilina heterotoma. The sequence continues at coordinate 597,620 of NW_025111040.1, forward strand.
GATTGCTGTCATTGATAGTTTGACGTGCCTCTTTCGTAATATCAGCAAAATTCGTTGGACCGACACTCTCCTCGGTATTTCCAGTATTGTTATTCTCTTATCAATGAAGGTACGTCAAAATATCGACGAAAAAAAAAATTTTTTTTATTTCTAAATCCATTTTTGAGAATTTACACTAAAAAATTTTAATAAAATTAGATATTGGAAAAAATTTTTTAAAAATTTAATAAAACTCTTTAGATTCAATTATTTTCACATATTTTTCGTAATTCAATGATTTTTAATATCTACTACTTTAATAAAAAATTTCCAAAAAGAATTGAATAATTTTAAAAAATGTTTATAAAATTCTTTGCAAACATTCAATTATTTTCATAAATCAAAAAAAAAAAAAAAAATCACACGAATTCAATTATTTGAAAAAGCATTTTTCTAATATTCTTCGACAAAAAATCAATTATTTAAATAGATTTTAATAAAATTCTTTAGATTCAATTATTTTCACATATTTTTCGTTATTTAATGATTTTTAATATCTACTACACTCGATTCTCGTTATAACGACGATCTCGGGACTTCAAAATCTCGATATAACGACAGAAGGAGAAGATCCTACTTCACGTTCTATTCAAACGTCAAATACGTGCAAAATTTTTCGTAATGTATGTTTATTTATATTAAAAGTTTTTAAATTATAGAATCAGTTTAAAGAAAAAGTAAGTATTTTTAATAATAATCGGATCACTAGATTCTTTAGGTTAAATAAAGTTAAGAGTCGATTAAATTTGACGTTTTTTTTGAGTTAACCAAAATTTTGGTTAAATTGAATTCTTAAATTCGTTCGTGTTTTTTTTGTCGTTGTATCGAGAGTTTTAATGTTCGTTATAACGAGAGAACGTTGTAACGAGATTCGTTATAACAAGAATCGAGTGTAATTTAATAAAAAATTTCCAAAAAGAATTGAATAATTTTAAAAAATGTTTATAAAATTCTTTGCAAACATTCAATTATTTTGAGAAATAAAAAAATTTTCACAGGAATTCAATTATTTAAAACAGAATTTTCCTGTTATTTTTCGAAAGAAAAACCAAATTCTTTAAATAGAATTTTATAAAATTCTTCGAAAGAATTTAATTATTTTTATGAATGATAAAATTCTTCTCAGGATAATTATTTTTTTTTAAATTTTAATAATAAATCGTTGCAAGAATTCAATAATTTTTAAAAAATTTTTAAACTCTTAGCAGGATTTCAATTATTTTTAATGAAATTTTAAATGAATTCCTCGAAAAATGCAATAACTATTCTTAAAAATTTTGATAAAATTCTTCGAAAGAATTCAATTATTTAAAAAAATTCTAATGAAATTCTTTAAAATAAATTTAATAATTGAATATTTTTCAATATAATTTTAATAAAAAGTTTCGGAAGAATTCAATTATTTTCATAAATAATAAAACTCGCATCGCAGGATTTCAATTATTTTGAATCTAATTTTAAATTAATTCCGTTGGAAACGCAATTATTCTTAAAACTTTGAATAAAATTCTTTGAAAAAAATTCAATTATTTAAAAAAATTCGATATAATTTGTTTCTTATTATTTATTTATTTATTTTTCTTATTTCTTATTTCTTTCTTTGTTTTCTTATAATTATTTTCAATTCATCCTTAATTACATTTCATGAATGGATTTAATTATTATTAAAAATTTTAATCCAAGTCTTCGTAAAAATTCAATTATTTTAAAAAATGTTGATAAAGCTTTTTATAAGAATTCAAATTTAAGAAATATTCAATTATTCAATAAATTATTTATTTTTGTATTCAATTATTTCATTCTCATTGAACTTTCTAAGAAGAATTGATTTAGAATTAAATAAAATGAAATTATTAAAGTTTTGAATAATTTTATTTATAAATTTCACAAAAAAAAAAAAAATAAATAATTGAATTTTGAAAGAATTAGTTTTGTAATTTTTTAGAAATAGTTAAATTTCAAAAATGCGTTATATTGAAATCATTTCAAATATTTAAAATCCTGTTGAAAAAATAAATGAATATTTAAATATTTATTTTAAAAAATTATTCTATTTTTGAATGTAATTAAGAAATTATGCAAAAAAATTGAGCTAATTTTTTTAATTTTTAATTAATATTATTAATTAAATTATAAATTCTATTGAATTGTTCCAGTGAAACTCTATAGAATTTTTTCCACTGGATATAATATCCGGTTGGTAATTATAATTTAATAATTAATTATTCTTTTTTTTATATTTCATATAGACCCTGAAGGATATTGAATGGAAAAGTTTAAAGAATAATAAAACAATTGCAAAGGGGAAATTTTTGAAAAAAATTTTATGGTTTTTATCGACTGGCCGTAATGTTGTTGTCGTATTAGCGTCAACAATTGCTGCATATCAATTAAGTATTGTCGGTCACGAACCATTCCTCCTTTCAGGTATGAAACATTTTTTTTTTAATTAACAAAAGAAAAACAATTTCATTTATTGCAAATTTTTTATTCCTCTTTTTGTTAATTCTTAATTTTATGATTTTTAATGTCTTCTTGGGAATCTATTAGTAATTATTATTTTTTTTCATCCCAGACAGCAATCTTGCGACCATAAAAGTAATAGTAAAAAAAATAATAAATAATAAAAGGAATAATTTTTTTCTTCAAAATCCGTTAATTATTATTAATATTTTCATTTATTTTCAATTTACATTTTTTAAAAAAAATTATACAAGAGTAAATTTTTAATATTTTTTTATTCTTAAAATCCATTAGTAGTTATAAATTTTTTTTTCAATTTCAATTCGTTTTTTTTTTTAATAAATAATGAGAGGACAAATATGATCGCAAAATTCGCTTAGAGTATATAACATCAATATTTACTCGATAGATTTCAATTTTAAATGTAAAAACCGATGAAAGATTTTTATTTTTTCGTTATTTAATTTTTTTTTTTAATATATATTTTCACAAATTTGATTTATCCAAAAAAAAAAAAAAATGATTTATTTTCCGTCTGTTTTTAAAGGAAATGTTACATCTGGCCTGCCACCTTTTAAATTTCCCAATATCACGTCCCAGATAGGCAATCAGACTTACACATTTTTCGACATGTGTTCTCACTTGGGTTCAGGATTAATCATTGTTCCACTTGTTGCTGTTTTAACAAATGTTGCAATCGCTAAAGCTTTTGGTATGTTTTTTTGCAATAAAAAGAGAATTTTCGGAAAAAATTATTTTTGACTTTAGAGCGACAATTTTTTTTTATGTTACCTTTCTATTTATTTGTTGAACTTATAAATATAATTTTTATTTTTTAAATTTTTAATTAAAACTATTTTTTAAATTTTTAATCAATAAATAACATTTAAAATGTTAATTATAATTCTAACTGCACCTAATTCCAATTTCCATTTCTGTTCTAATTCTCTAATTCTAATTCAATAGCCAATTCAAATTCTAATAAAAATTTTAAATGTAATTCTAATCCTATTTCCAATTCTAATTCTAATTCTCATTCCGATTCTAATTATAAATATTAAATATACATAATTATAAATATAATTCTTACAATTTATAATTGTACTTATATTTCTAATTATAATTATAATTCTATTTTTAATTCTAATTCTAATTCTAATTCTAATTCTAATTCTAATTCTAATTCTAATTCTAATTCTAAAATTCTAATTTTAATTCTAATTCTAATTCTAATTCTGATTCTACTTCTAATTCTACTTTTAATTCTACTTCTAATTCTACTTCTAATTCCACTTCTAATTCTACTTCTAATTCTAAAACTAAATGTAATTTTAATTCTATTTCTAATTCTAATTTTTATTATATTATTAATTCTTATTTTAATTTTAATTCTAATTATAAATAAAATATACTTCTAATTCCAATTCTAATTCAAATTCTGATTCCAATTCTAATTCTAATCATTATTTTAATTCTAATTCAAATTGTAATGTAGATTCTAATTCTAATTCTATTTTTAATTATTATTCAAATTCTAATTCTATATCTAAATATAATTCTAATTCTAATTCTAATTCAAATTCAAATTTTGATTCTGATTCTAGTTATGATTATAATTATAAATATAATGCTAACTGTACCTAATTATAATTGTACCTCTAATTCTAATTCTAATTCTATTTTTAATTCTTATTCTATGTAATTCTATTTCTAATTCCAATTATAATTATATTTTTAATTCTTATTCTAATTCCAATTTTAACTCCAATTTTAATTCTAATTCTAATTCTAATTCTAATTCTAATTCTAATTCTAATTCTAATTCTAATTCTAATTCTAATTCTAATTCTAATTCTAATTCTAATTCTAAGTCTAATTCTGTTAAAAAAATATAATTTTTATGGATGCATAAAAAAATGTTCTATAACGAATGTCAAAAATAATTTTCTGCATTTAATTAAAAATTAATATTAATAATTGAATGTTTAATTGAAACAATAGCGACGGGAGATTTAGTGGACGCTTCACAAGAGATGAGAACACTTGGAGTTTGCAATATATTGGGTAGTTTTGTGTCCTCAATGCCAACTTGCGGTTCTTTTACAAGAAGTGCCTTGAGCAGTGCAAGTGGGGTTCAAACTCCAATGGCAGGCCTTTATTCAGGTAAATAAGTCAAATGATATCTAATAATAATTATTAATAAGTACAACGTCAACGATAAATAAATATCAATCACAATTTGACCCTATCGCAATTTTATTTTTACAACTTTTTTTTTTACTATAATTTCCCAATCTGCAATACATAGTTATAAAAAAATGGATAGAAAAAATTTCTACTTACAAAAAAAGTCGTTCGATAGAAAAACAAGGACTCACCTGAAAAAGAGAAGAGAAACATTTTATTAGTCACATATTTTTAATTGTTTTTACATATTTTTTAAAGATATCTAATTGCATTAGAATTTTTTTAATTGTAATTCGAATTTGAATTCTAAATCTAGTTCAAATTCAAATTCAAATTCAAATTCAAATTCAAATTCAAATTCAAATTCAAATTCAAATTCAAATTCAAATTCAAATTCTAATTCTAATTCAAATTCAAATTCAAATTCAAATTCAAATTCTAATTCTAATTCTAAGTACGATTATAATTATATTCAAATTATAATTCGAACTAGAATTTTAATTCAAATTCATAATCTGACTGTAATTTTAATTCTAATTCTAATTCCAATTACAATTTCGATTCTAATTCTAATTCTAATCACGATTATAATTCTAATTCTAATTCCGATTATAATTCAAATTCTAATTCTGATTATAATTAAAATTCTAATTAAGATTATAATTCTAATTCTAATAATGATTATAATTCTAATTCTAATTCTAACTGTAATATTCTGATTATAATTATATTCGAATTATAATTCTAACTGTAATTTTAATTAAAACTAATTTCAATTCTAATTATATTCAAATTCATAATCTGACTGTAATTCTAATTCTAATTCTAATTCCAATTACAATTTCGATTCTAATTCTAATTCTAATCCCAATTATAATTCAAATTCTAATTCCGATTATAATTCAAATTCTAATTACGATTATAATTCTAATTCTAATTACGATTATAATTCTAATTCTAATTACGATTATAATTCTAATTCTAACCATAATATTCTGATTATAATTATATTCGAATTATAATTCTAACTGTAATTTTAATTAAAACTAATTCCAATTCTAATTATATTCAAATTAAAATTCTAACTGGAATTTTAATTCAAATTCAAACTGTAATTCTAATTCTAATTTCAATTTCAATTTCAATTTCAATTTTAATTTCAATTTCAAATTTAATTTTAATTTTTATCTTAATTCTAATTTCAATTTTAATTCTAATTTCAATTCTAATTTTAATTCTAATTTCAACTCTAATTACGATTATAATTCTAATTCTAAACGTAATATTCTGATTACGATTATAAATATATTCGAATTATAATTCTAACTGTAATTTTAATTCAAATTCAAACTGTAATTTTAATTAAAACTAATTTAAATTCTAATTACGATTCTAATTACATTAAAATTATAATTCTTACTGGAATTTTAATTTAGATACAAACTGTAATTCAAATTCTAATTTCAGTACTAATTTTAATTTCAATTCTAATTCTATTTTCAATTCTAATCTAAATTTAAATTTAAATTAAAATATTAATTTCAATTTTAATTTCAATTCTAATTATATTCAAATTATCATTCGAACTGGAATTCTAATTCTAATTCTAATTCTAGTTACGATTATAATTCTAATTCTAATTCCGTTTACAATTTTATTTCTAATTATGATTATAATTAAAATTCTAATTACGATTATAATTCTAATTCTAATCACGATTATAATTCTAATTCTAACCGTAATATTCTGATTACGATTATAATGATATTCAAATTATAATTTTAACTGTCATTTTAATTCAATTTTAAACTATAATTTTAATTCAAATTCAAACTAATTTTAATTCCAATTACGATTCTAATTATATTAAAATTATAATTTTAACTCGAACTTTAATTCAAAGTCAAACTGTAATTCTAATTTCAGTACTAATTTTAATTTCAATTCTAATTCTACTTTCAATTTTAATTCTAATTTCAGTACTAATTTTAATTTCAATTCTAATTCTACTTTCAATTTTAATTCTAATTTCAGTACTAATTTTAATTTCAATTCTAATTCTAATTTCAATTTTAATTCTAATTTCAATTCTAATTCTAATTTCAATTCTAATTACAATTATTATAATTATATTCAAATTATAATTCGAACTGGAATTCTAATTCTAATCCTAATTTTAATAATAATTGTAAGTCTAATTCTCTAATTCTAATTATCATTCTAATTACAATTAATATTATAATCTATTTATAATAACAAATATCAATTCGCATTATAATATTCTCTAAATTTTTCGTAATTTTTTTACATTAATTAATTTATTAACTTTTTTATTAGTTACTTGCATAAGAGATTTAAAAAAAAACAGTAATTGTTTACATATAAGTTTTCATCTCGTTTTCCACAATATTGAAAATAAATTTTTTTTTTGTTCATTTCTATTAAATAAAAATTTGTTGACATCTTTCTTTATCTCAAAATTGTTATGGAAATGTTTATATTTAACTGAGGTAAACAACAATCGAGAATGTCAACAAAAAACAAAACATACTACACTGTTGAAGTGTAAATATAATTTCTTTTTAAGAAAATAGAAAAATAATTAATTTCTGAAAGTCATAAATTTAATTTGTTGTAATTTTCATTTTATAAGTCTAATTTAATAAATTCACAAACATTTTCGGTTAAATTTCATAATGAGTGATAATTTTACCATTAAAAACATATTTTACAAAATATTATACAGCAAAATATTCTAGTTTAAATAATTTTCACCATTTTGTACAGGAACAATGACACTTTTCGCTCTGAGCTTCTTGACACCCTATTTTCACTATATTCCACAAGCGACACTTGCTGCTGTACTTATAAGTGCAATTATGTTCATGATTGATTGGCGTCTCGTGCCATTACTTTGGAAGGGAAAGAGTAAGTAAATTTACAACAACAAAAAAACTAAGTAAATTTAGTTACAGTATGTAAAATTAGGAGTAATTAAATTTTCTCAGAGGAAAAAAATCGACATCAGAAAAAAAACAAATTATCACATAAATTTTACATAATTATTTTCAAAAATTGAATTCTAGACTAAAAAATCGAGTGTAGAAATTAGAAACAAAAAGATTGTGGGTATATTGGGGAAAAAGAGTCAATGGAGGGTGAAATTTTTGGATAAAAGATAAGCGAATCAAATAAGGTCTGCTGAGTTCGTACTTATAAAACTTTATAAATATAATATCATTCCCATGGATTTGGGAAAGGAACTGAAGAGGAAAATGTCGAGTGGAGTAAAAATGATGGAAAAAAATATTGTACACGTTGCAAAAATAACGCAATTTGGAAATACAGTGTCGAGATTGGAAAATTGAAACAAAAAAAAATTGAAAAATTTAAGTTTAAATAAATAATGTCGCGATCTAATTAAATCTGATTTTAATAATAAATTTATTAAAAGGCTCATTTTATTTTTTATATTACTTCTGTGAGTGGCAATTTATTTTTGAAAATAAATTAAATTTTCCTATAGTAATTATCAAATAATTTATTATCGAAAATAAATAAAAATTTTTCGATGATAATTATCGAATAATTTATTAACGAAAATAAATTAAATTTTAAAATATTTATTTTTATAGAATAAATAAGATTAGGTTACGCAATTGTTGGTACTCACCGGGACTAATCGAATTTTTTGAGCGGAAAGGAAAAATGTAGAAAAGTAGAAAAAACCTAGTAAAATACTAACAATGGGGAGAAAAGTAATTTGATGCTACGGTTCGGAAACACTGCGCTTTACAGTTTAGAATTTTTTCTTATATACTCTGGCAGTAGTGGAAGTAGTGGGGGAGACGCGCTCTATTGGTGCGCTCTCTTGAGCAGCGAGCAAGCGATCACTGATTGGCTGCGGCAAAGAGGCGGCGCGGCGGACCAATAGGCCGCGTCTCCCCCACTACTTCCACTACTGCCAGAGTATATAAGAAAAATTATCCGCACTCATGTGCTCACTGTTATCTACTTTCTCGTTTGGTAAACATAGAAATTGATTTTTTTTAAATAATAATAAATTATTTTATAATAAAAATGTCTTTTTATTTCAAAATAATTTAAAAAACGGTTTTAAACATTAGCAAATAGTAATAAATAAATTATTAATAATCTTTTCTAATTGGGATTACAATTAATTTGTTTAGAGACATTTATTAATTTATTTAGTTCCAATTAATTTACTTGCAGACATTTATTAATTAATTTAATATAGATAATTAATTTACTTGGAGATATTTATTAATTTATTTAGTACAATTATTTTATTTGGAAACATTTATTAATTTATTTAGTACGATTACTTTACTTGGAAACATTTATTAATTTATTTAGTTCCAATTAATTTATTTGCAGACATTTATTAATTTATTTAATATAATTAATTCACTTGGAGACATAAATTATTAAAAATCTGCTAATTTATTTTTCATTCAATAATCAATTTGAATTTATTTATTAATTCATACCTTAACGAAAAAAAAATGAAGTTTAACAGTTAATTAAGTTCAATGAAAATAGAAATTTAATTTGAAGGGAAATTAAAAAACATTTTGATATTTTTTGAAATGTGGAAAAATAAATTAATAGAATGAAAATAAAATTTTGAGTTAAACGGAAAATTTTTCTTTTTCAGGATCAGATGCGATTGCATGTCTGGTAACATTTACAGTATGCGTTGGAGTTAACGTAAAAACGGGTCTATTCCTGGGTACAATTTGCAATATTATTTATCTACTATTACAATCAGCAAGGCCCAAGATTTCTGTGACAGAATGCAAGGTGCTTACAAAAAATATATCTACAAAACTGTGAGGATAATATTGTATTTTCTAAATTCTGCCACTTTTTTGAAATTTATTTTTTTATTTTAATTATTTTATTCAGTATTTCTTTTTTTATTTTTATTATATCCTTTATCTATTATCCTTTGACTAATTATTTATTTATTATTTGATTAATTTTAATATTAATACAAATATTAATATTATTTTAATATTAATATTGTAAATTAATTATTATTTTAATATTAATGTTAATATTATAAATTAATTATAATTTATTATTATTTTTTTCATATACTTATTCAATATTCTGTTTAATTATAATAAAAAAACTAAAAAAAAAAATTTTTTAATTTTCTTTTACTAAAATTCTTTTACAAATTTTTATAATCTATTTTTCAATTTTGGTTTCATAATTAAATAAAAAATCCAATAGTTAATTTTTGCAAATTAAATTTTAACTCAAATGAAAATTGTGTAAAAAATACGGTTCTTTTTTTAAAAAATGATGATTAATTTATAATTGCAGTCGTAATTATAATATTAATGAATATTGATTTATAGACACATTTGGGGGACAAATATCTGCTGCTTAAACCAAGTGATGGACTGCAATTTCTCGAAGTTAATTATCTGACGCAAAAAATATCAGAAATTGGAGAAATTCAGAATAGCAAGGGATTACCTGTCATTGTCGACTGTCAGAATGTTAAGGGAGTTGACTACACTGCTATAAAAGTACGTGAAAAATCACTTTATGTTAATTTTCCATAATTTTCTTTTTTCATTTTTTTTTTTTTTTTTTTTTTTTTTAATTATTTTTGCAACGGAAATTGTGAGCGAATTATTAAAAATTTAAATAAACTTTTAATTAAAAATTAATAAAATTTTAATTCTAATTTCCGTAATTTTTAATAAATATTTTTTACATTTTCAAATAATCCGCACAAAATTTTTTAGATAAAACCAATAAAAAAAATTGTTAATATTAATACCTATAAATAAACATATATATATATATATAAAAATTAAATAAATTTTTAATTCAAATTTAAAAATTCAATTTGAATTAAAAAATAATATTTATATTAAGCATTTAATTATTATGCGCTAATAATAAAATTAGAAAAGAAATCAATTTTAATAAAAAAAAATTAATAATAAAAAAAATGATTATTTCTCTCAATAATTAAATTTCCATTTTTTTATAAAAATAAATTTTAGGAAAGAATTTTCATTTTAAAATTATAGAGAGATCGTATTTCTTTTTTGTTTTATAATAATTTTTCTATTTGGATTAAAAGAAATTAAAAATTTCCAGGGAATGGAGAGACTTCGAAAGGAATTCGAGGCGAGGAATCATCAACTTTGGTTTATGAATATGAAACCATCTGTGATAAAAACTATTCGCGTTCTGAGTTCAATGGAATCTTTACAAATCATGGAAACTGACGAGAATATTATAGAATGTTTTCAAGAAATGCAGACGAGTAATAATTCTCAAACTGTATTTGCTTTAAGTACGTAATTCTTTTTTATTTCTTCAATTCTATTTTTTCTTGTATTTCTATTATTTTCTTATTCTCTTTTTACGTTTATTTTCTTTCCTTTCTTCTTCTTTTTTATTTTTTATTTCTTCTTTTTTGTGTTTTCCTTACTTTTTGCTTCTATTTTATTTTTCATTTCATTTCTTTCCTTTTTATTTCTATCTTGACATTTATTTTTTCACTCTATTTCTTTCTTTTCTCCTCTTTTCTTTTTGACTCATTTTTTTTTCTTATCCTTACTTTTCTTTTTTTCTCTTTTCTTGTTTTTTTTCTGTTTTTCTATTTTTCCTTATTTTTTTCTTGTTTTCTTTATTCTTGCTTTTTTCTGTTTTTCTATTTTCCCTTATTTTTTCTTGTTCTATTCTTGTTTTCCCTTTTATCTTCCAACTTCTTTTTGTTCTTTTTATTTTCTTTCCTTTTTCTTTCTTTTTTAATTGTTTTCTTAAATTTTTCTTCCTCCTTTCCTCTTATGTTTTTTTTTCATATTTTTGTATTTTTTTTTGTTCTTTTTTTTCTTAACAGTTTTTTTCTCCTTTTTTTCTATTTTTTTGTTCTTCTTTTTTCTTCTGAACGGTTTTTTGATCTTCTTTTTCGTTTATTTTTATTTCTCTTCTTGAATTGTTTCTTCTTTTTTACATTTTTCTCTTCTCTCATCCTTTTTTTATTTTCTTTTTCTTTTCTTGTTATTTCATTTCGATCCTTTTTTTTCTTTTCTTTTCCTGTATTTTCTTTTTTTGTAATTTTTCTTGTTCTTTTTTTCTTAAGAGATTTTTTGTTTTTTTTTTCTATTTTTTCTTGTTCTTTGCTTTTTTTCTTCTTAGCAGTTTTTTTGTCTTCTTTTTCATTTATTTTCAATTCTCTTCTTGAATTCTTTCTTCTTTCTTCTTTATTTACTTTTTCCTCTTCTCTCATCCTTTTTTCATTTTCTTTCTATTTTTTGTCATTTTATTTTGATTTTTTTCTTTCTCTTCTTCTTTGTTTTTTTCTATTCTTTTGCTTTTCTTCTTAACAGTTTTTTGTTCTCTTTTTTGTTTTTTTCTATTTTTTCTTGTTCTTTTCTTTTTTTTTTCTTCTTAGCACTTTTTTCCTTCTTTTTCGTTTATTTTTATTTCTTTTCTTGAATTGTTTCTTCTTTTTTCTTTTCTTCTATTCTTTTTTCATTTTCTTTCTCTTTTCTTGTCGTTTCTTTTCGATCCTTTTCTTTCTCTTCTTTTTCTTTGTTTTTTTCTATTCTTTTATATTTTTTTCTTTTTTATGTTTATTTTTCCTGTTATGTTTTTTATTTCTTGTTTCTTTTCTTCCATTTTCTCTTCTTTTCCCTTATGTTTTTATCTTTTTTCATTTTCATTCTCTTTTCTTTTTTTCTTTTCTCTTTCTTCTTTTCTTTTCGGTTCTTTTTTATTTTTTCTTGTTTCTTCTTGTTTCTTCTTTTTTCTTTTCTTTTCTTTTCTTGTTTTTTTCTCCTTCTTTTCATTTTTTTTCTCTTATTTTTTCTTCTCTTTTGTTGTCTTCATTCTTCTTCTTTGTTTTTTTTCTTTTCGTTTCTTTCTTTTTTATTTTTTTTTTGCCTTCTTTTATTTCTTCACTCTCTTCCCTTATGATTTTTCCATTTTCTTTCTCTTGTCTTGTCTTCCTTTTTTTTCTTAGTTTTCTTTTCTCTCCTTCTTTCTCCTGTTTTTTAATTTCTTTTTGTCTTTTTTAGTTTTCTTTTATTTGTTTTCTATTTTTCTTCTCTTTTTTCGTTTCGTTTTTTTTTTTTTAATTATCATAATAGTAATAAATTATATTCATAATTATAATCATTATGACAAAAAAATAAGGAAGAAGAAAAGTAATAAAAAGAATGACGCGAGAAAAGAAAAAATTAAAATTCCTTTTCTCTGTTCAACTTTTCGATATAATATAAAACTAACTAAATCCTTGTGTATATGTATATTTGTATCTATTATGAAAATTTTGATTAAGAAAATGAATATCAAAAATACGACACGTAATTAGTTGGGAAGTTTTCATAGCTAGGAAACATATTTCAAGTTTCAATGCTTTCGAACTAAAACTCATTAACGTTTAGGAGGCATTTCAAATTAGCCGTCGTCCTCTTAGTTGAAGTGCTCTTAAATTAATTATCCGCTAATTAAGAGTCTTTTGCCAATATAATTTTTTATCTGTTAAAAAGAAGTAACTATAATTTAAAAAAAAACAAATATATTTTTATTCTTTCTTTTAACAGGAGAGACTGATATTATGAACAGAATAAAGTTTAGTGAAATTGGTGAGAAAAATGATTCAAAAAGGGAAAATTACGATAAGAATAAAGTTGAAAGTACATTTAATAATGAAGAAAAATTATCACTAATGACATCACAAGATCACAAAGTGGAAATTATTGACAATGATTTGCCATCGGCCACAGAAACATCACAACCACAACAACAACAACAACAACAACAACCGAACGGAACAATCTAGTCCATAAGTTTTCAATTTAGAATCTAATTTTATTAATTCTTTTTGTAAATATTTATTTTGAAAATTAACAAATTTATTATTGTATTGATTAAAATTTAATTATTTTAATAATTCATTGAAATTATTTAATTATTCCAATAATTAATTGAAATTGTTTAATTATTCCAATAATTAATTGAAATTATTTAATTATTTTAATAATTAACTAATTACAAAGAATTTAGATATTTTTTTCCCCACAAGAAAAAAAGAAGACGAATTTATTTGATGAGTGAGAATTTTGACAAAAGTATAGTCAATTTTTTTTTAATTTAGGAATCTCAGGAATGTATGTAAAATGTTTACATAAATATTTCTGTATAAAATTTATACAAATTTTTGGTTTAAATGTAAAATTTAGACAAATGTTTAATTTTAAATTTAATTTAATTTCAATTTAACATAAAATAATTTTAAAATATCAAAAATAAATTTCCATCCAAAGAGAAAAATGACAAATTTTGTTATTTTTAAAAATTAGGAAATTTTTATTTACATCAAAAAGAAAGTAAAATTAAATTTAAAAAAAAGTAAAATTAAATTAAAAAATAAAATAAAAAATTAAAAGTGAAATTAAATTTTAAAAAAATTAAAATTAAGTTTGAGATTGAAATTTCAATTGAAAATCGTGAATCAAATTACGAATTTTAAAATTGAAATTAGAAATATAAACAAAACTTAAAAATTGAAATTAAAAATATATAAACAAAAAATTAAAATTCAGAAACTGTTTGCAATTAACATTTATCTCAAATTTGTACATTTGTTTATTAAACTTAGGAAAATAATTTCTCTTTGTCTACAAAGATTATTTTTTTTATATTAGTTTTTAAAAAGAAAATCAGTATCGAGCTTGTTACTGTGGTTTAAATAATTTAATAGATTGATGCAGTATTTTTTTCTTTTTTTTTTTTTTTTTGTTGAAAATATTGAACAATATTTTATTTATGTCGTGATTAAAAGAAGAATTTTTTATAACGCAATGTTTGTCGAAACTCTATAAATATTGTCATACGAGCGCTGTTTAAAAAAAAATTCATAAGAAAAAATTATTTTTTCTTTAATAATAATTATTTTTTTACAGTTATTAATAGTTTAGAATTATTAATTTTTTTGTTACAAACACGATTTTTAATTATTATTATTATTATTATTATTATTATTATTATTATTATTATTATTATTATTATTATTATTATTATTATGAGATAATTTATTGTAAGTTTTCGTGAAAATCAAAAATTCAAAATAAACAAAGTCGATATAAAAAACTTTTATCTTATTGTTAATTAATTATCAAACTTAATTTTTGTATTTTTTTCAGTAAATGTTGGTGAGTAAATAAAGATTTTTGTTCAAAAATTTGTAATGAAAATTTCTACTTTTATTTATCGTCATATTTTTTATCATTATTCATTCAGCAAAAATTCAATTAAAAAACAACAATATAAAATAATAAATAAAATATTGAAATAAAATTTAAACCCTTTGTTTTACTATTTGAGATAAAAACAAATATTGACGTGTAATAATAATATTTAATTTTATTTATATTGTGTAAATTTTATTCTGTAAGCAAATATTATAATAACATGCGTATAAATATATAAATTTTGATATTACGTTGATTTATTGTAGGTAAATAATTGTGAATGTAATTTATAATGAAAATTAAAGGAAAAAACAAACGTGGCGAACAAACGTTTGGGTGAATTGTATAAATATTTATCTAAATGTTTCTTTTGTTTTGGAATTTAAACATTTATTGAAGAGCACACATATATATATACACAACATCCGCTCTCTCAATTTATTTGCAATGCACTGTTGATCGAATAATTGAAAGGCCAATTTTAACTATTTACAGTGTCAATTTTAGAGTGAAACTGGAAAATTAGCCGCGACTCCACACAATGCGAACACAATTCATTCTCTAAATCAAAATTTAAATTGCTTTTAATATTAATTATCATTTTTTTTAATTTTCATATTTTTTATCTCCAAATAACACAAATTTCAAAAATATTTCAATTATTATTCCAATAAAATTATTATTATTACTTTAAAATTATTTTTTTATATTTTTCTACTAACAATTTTAATACAAATTTCTTTTTTTAACAATAACCAATTGTTAGATCAGATTACTCTTATAGTTATTTATTTATTAATAATAATTATAGTAATTACAACAATTAATTATTTTTTACTAATTATTCAAGCAAAAAGTCGGCCACGATTAATAATATTTTTTTTTAACTAATTCATATTTAGTGAGTGGTCATTAAAGAATTTAATGTCAGATTTTAAAAATTCAAAATGACGGATCCAATATGGCGACCAAATTTTAAAAATACTTAGACAATTTTAACGATTTAAATTAATTATTATAAACTTTTTAAGTGTATTTTGAATTATTAGATTGCATAAATAATTAAATTTAATTTATTCCATAAATCAATATTTTTAAATATTCTGTTATATCGAATAATTTTCGTTTTAAATAATACAAAAAAATCTTTTTTACTTTTTATCGAAAATTATATAAAATTCATTTAATTCTAAATTTTTAAAGAAATTTTGTGCCAGACATATTGTTTCTAATTATTAAAAGAGGAATTTAATTATTTCTATCAAATTATCAGTATACTCAAGCTTTTTCCTTTTTTAAAAATCCTTATTTAAATATTAACCTATTTAAATATTGATCACTTGAACATAAATTGACTTTTAATTATAATAAAAATAGAGAGAGAAAGAATAATTCAAATAAAGGAAAAATTGTTCAAAAATTATCATACACATTATAGAACATGAGATAAAAAAGAATTCTAGGTTAAGTAGATACATCCGAAAATTAATAATTCTTTTAACAAATATTTTTTAAAATTCACGTATATTGAACATTTTTTATTTAATAATAACGTTGCGTATGTAGATTTTTATTCTGTCTTTAAATATTTGCATTCAAACAAATACTGAAACTGGATACATTAATTATACTAAAAGAATTTAACTGTAAATTTTAATAAAACAAACAATTTCAAACAATTTCAATATTTCAAGGAGATTTTATTTACATATTTATACAATATTATAGGAAATTTTTACTAATTTCAATTAGAATTTATTAATTAATTAGTAATAATTCACTGAGACAAATGATTCATCGTGACTTTTATTTTGTTTGTAAAAAAAAAAGCTGCTAATTATTGAAAGTTATACATTGAAAAAAATTTATTTGATTCAAATAATCGATTACTGACGATACTCAATAAATGATTATTTGTAGTGAATTTTTTTTTTATTTAAGTCAATTAAATGTTACTTTGCTTCAAATATTCAAATTATTGATTCAAATAAAATATATTTGATTTTGATAAATATTATTTTTGAATCAAGTAAATATTTATTGCATTTAAATAAATATTTAATGGATTTAAGTAAATATTCATTGGATTCAACAAAATATTTATTGGATTCAAGTAAATATCTTTTTCATTCAAGTAAATATTTATTAGATTCAAGTAAACATTTACTGAATTCAAGTAAAAATTTATTGCATTCAAGTATTTTTTTTATTCAAATAAATATTTATTAAATTCAAGTAAACATTTACTACTTTAAAATAAATATTTATTGGATTTAAGAAAATATTTATTGGATTGAAGTAAATATCTTTTTGATTAAAGTAAATATTTATTAGATTAAAAAAAATATTTATTAGATTCAAGTAAATATTTACTGGATTCCAGAAAATATTGATTGGATTCAATAAAATATTTATTCCATTTAAGTAAATATTCATTGGATTTAAGTATTTTTTTTATTCAAGTAAATATTTATTAGATTCAAGTAAACATTTACTGAATCTAAGTAAAAACTTATTGGATTCAAGTAAATTATCTTTTTCATTCGAGTAAATATTTATTAGATTGAAGTAAATATTTATTGAATTCAAGTATTTTTTTATTTAAGCAAATATTTATTAGATTTAAGTAAAAATTTATTTGAATTTAAGTAAAAATTTATTAGATTCAAGTAAATATTTACTGGTATCAAGTAAATATTCATCGGATTCAAGTAAATATTTTTTAAATTCATGTAAACATTTACTGAATTTAAATAAAAATTTATTGGATTAAAGTAAATTATCTTTCTTATTCATGTAAGTATTTATTAGATTCAAGTAAATAAATTACTTAATTCAAGTAAAAATTTATTGCATTCAAGTATTTTTTTTATTCAAGTAAATATTTATTAGATTTAAGTAAAAATTTATTAGATTCAAGTAAATATTTACTGATATCAAGTAAATATTCATCGGATTCAAGTAAATATTTTTTAAATTCATGTAAACATTTACTGAATTTAAATAAAAATTTATTGGATTCAAGTAAATTAACTTTTTTATTCATGTAAGTATTTATTAGATTCAAGTAAATAAATTACTTAATTTAAGTAAAAATTTATTGAATTCAAGTATTTTTTTTATTCAAGTAAATATTTATTAGATTTAAGTAAAAATTTATTGAATTTAAGTAAAAATTTATTAGATTCAAGTAAATATTTACTGGTATCAAGTAAATATTCATCGGATTCAAGTAAATATTTTTCAAATTCATGTATACATTTACTGAATTTAAATAAAAATTTATTGGATTCAAGTAAATTAACTTTTTTATTCATGTAAGTATTTATTAGATTCAAGTAAATAAATTACTTAATTTAAGTAAAAATTTATTGAATTCAAGTATTTTTTTTATTCAAGTAAATATTTATTAGATTCAAGTAAACTTTTCCTCAATTTAAGTAAAAATTTATTGTATTCAAGTAAATATCTTTTTCGTTCAAGTAAATATTTATTAGATTCAATAAAATATTTATTCCATTCAAGCAAATATTCATTGAATTCAAGTATTTTTTTTATTCAAGTAAATATTTATTACATTGAAGTAAACATTTATTGAATTTAAATAAAAATTTATTGGATTCAAGTAAATATTTACTGGTTTTAAGTAATTCAGGTATTTTTTTTATTCAAGTAATTTTTTTTTAGATTTACAGAATTTAAGTAAAAATTTATTGTATTCATGTAATTATATTTTTCATTTAAGTAAATATTTATTAGATACAAATAAATATTTATTAGATTCAAGTAAATATTTACTAGTTTCAAGTAAATATTTACTAGTTTCAAATAAATATTCATTGGATTTAAGCAAATATTTATTGGATTCATGTAAATATTTACTAGTTTCAAATAAATATTCATTGGATTTAAGAAAATTTTTATTGGATTCAAGTAAATATTTATTGGATTCAAGTATTTTTGTTATTCAAGGAAATATTTAATAGATTCAAGAAAACGTTTACTGAATTTAAGTAAAAATTTATTGGATTCAAGTAAATTATCTTTTTCATTCAAGTAAATATTTATTTTAATATTACAAATTATACAATAAATATTATAATATTATTATAAATATTAAATAATAATAATACAATAATAGTAGTTTATAATTTTTTATAATATTATTCTTATATAAAAGTTATTGAAACCTATTAGATTTAAATTTGAATTTCTTTTAAAATCTTAATTCCTTTGAAAAAATAATAAGCATTAAATATTAATTAAAAAAAATAGGTTATTGGTGTTTGCAAATAATTTTACTTTATGAAGAAATTTATAAATAAATGTAATAGAACATTTTTTTGAGTATTTTTATCATTTTTAATGCAAACTTAGATTATTCCTCGCAGGGAAAAAGTTCAAATTTTTTCCTGAAGATCCAGGGAAAAGTCAGGGAAGAACAAATAATTAATGTTTTATTCTTCTCTGAATCATTTTTTTTTTTTAAATTGAAAATAAGTAATTTTTAAAAAATAAATTATTTTTTAAACTGATTCCAGAAGAAAATGAAGCGAACGCAGAACAATTAGATTCGCAAAAGATAGTGAATTAAAATTTACATACATATTAAATTCTCCCTTGGAATATTGAACTAATTTTCATAATTTCATACATAAACATGTAATAATCAGATTTACAAATGTGTCATTCAGAATTATTTCAATTTCAGCTTAAGTGAAAATTTCCACTCTATTTTGATATATATATATATGAAATTTCAAAATAGGATAGTAAAATAGTTGCGCATATGTAATGAATTAATGTCGCAGATTTAATGATGTCGATAAATCTAACCTAAACACGCAAAATCGTTAAATTTTCATTTTAAATGTAATGTATAATATTGTATACATAATAAACTTTTAATTATCATTTTAAAATAATATTTAGTGTAAAGCTTTAGAGACATAAAATTTCGAACACGCCCTTTAATGTAGACGCAACTGGTGGTCTTAATGGGATTGTTATTTAATATTTATTAATAGAAGAAAATATTTGAGTAGCTACTAGCTATTTGCAATTGGAATACATATATTGAAGTTTGTTGTTTGGGGGTAAGGAAAAACTAATCTTCTCTCGAATGCAATATTCAAATTCTCAAGACCATGCTAGTTAAGAGAGAAATGGTTCGAGAATTTATACAAGAAGTGTGTGTACACCTCTTGTAGTTAACTCAGTTTCGCTTTATGTGCCATAAAACGTGCGAGAGGTCTATTCTTGAATACCTTCTAAATGGGCGATATTATGAGTGGAGTAATGTCACTGTGACCATTTCGAATACCAAATTCAAACGACAGTTTCCCATACGGCCCAGTTCACTGTCTTATCTATTACTATAATGAAACAATTTGTGCCCTCTCTCTTATCTTATTGTTCACATTTATATGTATAGTCCTCTCCTCCTTGTAATTTACAATAAACAATTATTGCTTCTTTTGATAATTACGATAATAATAATAATAATAAGAAACACTGACGAAAGGTATAATTAATTTTCCACTTCTGTTTTATTATTATTCCTATTTTATTAGTTTGTCACTTGAGTTATGAAAAATAAATTCATAATTAGAAGAATATTTTTTGTGGTTTGTTAATATATTAATTTAAAAAAAAAAAAATGAAAACTTGAATTTTTAGAAAATAAAGGAAAAAATTTTATTGAAATTTTTTTCAATAAAATTTTTTCCTTTATTTTCTGTTAAATTTATTTACGAATATCTTTAATATTGTAAAATTATTCGATAACAATAATTTTTTTATTAAATATTTTAAATATTTAGGTAATTATTATTATTTTTCCGTATAGGAATTAAAATTCTTCAAAACATTCAAATTCAAACGCCTTTTTTAAATTAATTAATAACTTTAAAAATATTGTTATAAAACATAAAGATAACGATTACTCCGAGTCTTCGACTCGGACTTATCGTTATCTTTATGTTTTATAATAATTAAAGAGAATCGAGTGCTAAAATAATTATTTTATATTTTACCAATATTGTTACTGTAACGTCGTAAAAATTATTTTCATATATATTATTATCTAAAATTTAAACTAAAATTAATTTTCAAATCAATTTTTAATAGAAAATTCTACGAGAATTCAATTATTTAAATACAAAAGTAAATTATTAATCAAATAATTGAATGTTTCTTAAAAATTTAATTCTTATAAAGAAGTTTTATTAACAAATTTTTAAATAATTGAATTCTTTTGACGAATTTTAATAAAATTTTTTAAGAATAGTTAAATATTTTAAGAAATTTAATTAAAATTGTATTAAAAATAATTAAAATTCTGCGATAAGTTTTATTATTCATGAAAATTAGTGAATTACTGAAAAAAAAATTTTAATATTGATAAAAATAATTGAATTATTGCGAAGAAATTTATAAAAAATTTGCAAATAATTGAATTCCTTTTGAATTATTTATTATATATGAAAATAATTAAATGTTTGTGTTTGCATACAGTTTAATTAAATTTTTTTTTAAATAATTGAATTCTTTTGGGTGATTTTATGTTATAATGGTAGATATTGAAAATCGGTGAAATTTTGACAAGAATTTTATTAAACTTTTGAAAATAATTGAATTTCGGAGAAGAATAATAATTTTATTATTTAAAAAGATAATTGAAAATGCTTGACGAGAATTTAAAAAAAAATTTTTGAACAATAATTGAATTTCTGCGAAGAATTTTATTACTTTTGAAAATAATTGAATTTTGCAATCATTTGTAATTTTTCTAAAATTATCCAAAATGTATCGTACAAATTCATTTCGTTCTTAACTGAAATTCATTTTTAAATCAATTTTTTTTAGAAAATTCTACGAGAATTCAATTATTTCAATAGAAAAGTAAATTATTTATTGAATAATTATTGAATGTTTCTTGAAATTTAATTCTAATAAAGAATTTTTATTAACAAATTTTTAAATAATTTAATTCTTTTGACAAATTTTATTTTTAATACAAATTTTTAGAATAATTACAATTTTCGAGGAATTCGATTAAAATTGTATAAAAAATAATTCAAATTCTGCGATGAGTTTTATTATTTCTGAAAATAATTGAATTTTGGTAAGAATTTTATTCAAATTCCTAAAAATAATTGAATTTCTGGGAAATTTTTATTATTTATGAAAATAAATTTGTTTGCGTAGAATTTTATTAAAAATTTGTTTTAATAATTGAATTTCAACGAAGAATTTTGTTGTTTATAAAGATAATTGAAATCATGATGAGAATTTTTTTTTTTTTAATTTTTGAAAATAATTGAATTTCTGAATAGAATTTTAATACTCTTGAAAATAATTTTATTCTCGTGAATAATATTGTTATTTATGAGAATAATTTATTTCCTGAAGAAAAAATTATTATTTATGAAAATAATTGAATTATTGCGAAGAAATTTATAAAAAAATTTGTAAATAATTGAATTCCTTTTGAATTATTTATTATTTATGAAAATAATTAAAATGTTTGCGTTTGCGTACAATTTAATTAAAATTTCTTTTTAAATAATTAAATTCTTTTGGATGATTTTTTTAAAATAGTAGATATTAAAAATCATTGAAATGAGGAAAATTTTAGAAAATAATTGAAATTTTGACAAGAATTTTATTAAACTTTGGAAAATAATTGAATTTCAGAGAAGAATTTTATTATTAATAAAAATAATTCAAATTTTGACGACAATTTTAAGAAATTTTTTGAACAATAATTAAATTTCTGCGAAGAATTTTATTACTTTTGAAAATAATTGAATTTTTCAATCATTTGTAATTTTTCTAAAATTTTTCAAATTGTATCGTACAAATTCATTTGTTCTTAACTGAAATTCATTTTTAAATCAATTTTTTTTTAGAAAATTCTACGATAATTCAATTATTGAAATACAAAAGTAAATTATTTATTGAATAATTGAATGTTTCTTAGAAATTTAATTCATATAAAGAATTTTATTAACAAATTTTTAAATAATTAAATTCTTTTGACGAATTTTAATAAAATTTTTTAGAATAATTACAATTTTCGAAGAATTCGATTAAAATTGTTTAAAAAAATAATTGAAATTCTGCGATGAGTTTTATTATTTCTGAAAATAATTGAATTTTGGTAAGAATTTTATTGAAATTCCTAAAAATAATTGAATTTCTGGGAAATTTTTATTATTTATGAAAATAAATTTGTTTGCGTAGAATTTTATTAAAAATTTGTTTAAATTTGATTTTTATTATTAAATTTTTTAATTTTTTAATATTAAAAAAATTGTAATATTTATGAAAATAATTTAATTATTGCGAAGAAATTTATAAATAATTGAATTCCTTTTAAATTTTTTATTATTTATGAAAATAATTAAATTTCTGCCTACAATTTTATCAAAATTGTTTTTAAATAATTGAAAAATTGAAAATCATTGAAATGAGGAAAATTTTTGTAAATAATTGAAATTTTGACAAGAATTTTATTAAACTTTTGAAAATAATTGAATTTCGAAGTAGAATTTTTTTATTTATGAAGATGGTAATTGGAATTTTTTCGAGATTTTTTTTTTTGTAAATATTGAACATAATTGAATTTTGTGATAAGAATTTTATTACTTTTGAAAATAATTGAATTTCTGCAAATCATTTGTAACTTTTTCAAAATTCAATTTTTTTTTGTGTTTTTAACTAAAATTCTTCTGAAAATCCATTATTTTTAATAATTAATTAAATATATATTGACAAATTTAACTAATTTTAGAAGATTTTGAATTATTAAAAATTTTAACAAAAATCTAAATTCATTAAAATTTTCTAATTAAATTCATTGAACATTGATTCATATTTTATTTTTATAAAAAAAATTTGAATACAAAATTTTTACCTACGTTCTGTTATTTTTAAAATTGCTAATTTTATTTTAAAAATAGTTAGAGAGAATTATTTTTTAGTGATTTAGTGATTTTTTAGTGCAATATTACTAAATTAGTTTGTTTCATTTTTAAATTTAGCGAAGAGAAAATAAATTTTATTATGACGAAAGTAAGTTTAGAGTGACGAAAAATCACTAGATTTTTATTGTAATTTTTTTTTTTTTTTTTTGTATCAGAAGAAAATTGAACTGAATTTTGTTTTCTTTTTGTAAAATATACTTTGAGGGTTAGAATACTTCTGGGAATGCTATAGTCATTGTTCGTTTTTGAGGGGGAAGGAGAGGAGGGATTCTGGAAAGTTTTGTGACTAAACTCCACTAGACGTCAAAACTCAAAGCCCCGAAACAAGTCTAGAGCGGTTTCTAGGAGTTTCGACCAATCCTCACTTTCTCACTATTCTGTGGCACCCACAAAACAATGTCCAACAAAACCACTTATTTGTCTTTTGTTCAATTAGTTTCCTATTATTTAAAGGCCAATCAGTTAAATTCTCAGAAATAAACACCACTCTAAAACGTATACAGTTTCTTCACGATTCTAAATTTACATCCATTTTACAAATATTTACTTGAATCTAATAAATATTTATTTGAATCTAATAAATATTTATTTGAATCTAATAAATATTTAACTGAATCCAATAAATATTTACTTGAATCTAATAAATATTTATTTGAATCTAATAAATATTTACTTGAATCTAATAAATATTTATTTGAATCTAATAAATATTTACTTGAATCTAATAAATATTTATTTGAATCTAATAAATATTTACTTTAATCAAAAATATATTTACCTGAATCCAATAAATATTTACTTGAATCTAATAAATATTTATTTGAATCTAATAAATATTTACTTGAATCTAATAAATATTTATTTGAATCTAATAAATATTTATTTGAATCTAATAAATATTTATTTGAATCTAATAAATATATACTTGAATCTAATAAATATTTATTTGAATCTAATAAATATTTACTTGAATCTAATAAATATTTAATGGAAACTAATAAATATTTACTTTAATCAAAAAGATATTTACTTGAATCCAATAAATATTTATTTGAATAAAAAAAATACTTGAAATAAATTAAAATATTTACAAATATTAATATTTATTCTCAAAAGAATGTAAGAAAATTCGTTGTAAGAATTCATTCATTCATTTATTTTCATAAATAATAATATTCTTCACAGGATTTCAATTATTTAAAAAAAATTGTTATAAAAATTCGTTGCAAGAATTCAATTATTTTTAATATAATTTAAAGTTAAATTCTTCGAAAAACATAATTATATTTATTTTATTATTATTAATTTTTTTATTTTTCTTTATTCTCAACATTATGTTTAAATTTTTTAACAAAAAAAAAAAACTCGCAGCTTCTCGATGTATAAAATGGAATTTATTCAAAAATTCCTCTTCTTTTTTTGGTTATTTTAATTATTCTCCGCTGCTTGTATTAAGTTGGTTAATTATTTCATATCATTATATTATATGTCAGTGGAAGACGGAGGAGAGTTAAATATAATTCATGCCTCGAGTGATATGCAAATTGTCTATATTTATAATTTCCACCTCAAAATTTGTGGATGAGGTAAAGATATTTCTATATTTAAAACTAAAATTTAATTTAACGGTTAAATTTTTTTGCATTTATTAAAATTAAAGAAAATGTCGTTAAAATTTGTTTAATATAATTATTATTTAATATTATTAATTTTCTTGTCTTGAGAAGTATGGAAAATTATATTTGATATTTTTTAATTATATGAAAATATTGTTGAATTTTCGTATATTGTTTGAAAATATATATTAAATTCTAAGTAATGACTAATGTGAATAGATGAGAGTATAGTGAAATAAAAATCAGATTTGGTGTTAAGATCTGTATTAACATTAGTGCATTTCAGTTATAGTGCTTGTGGATTTTGTTGGACACACCCCTAGTCATCTTCCATTAGCCGATTACACAGATTTGCAATTCATGGTTAGCCACAAGAAATTATAATGAGCGTGAGGCGAATCGTTCTGCATGAGAAACTATATATGTCATTCTAGAGAGAGAGACAGAGAGTCACAGATTTAGGAATTTATTTTGTTTAACAAAAAGAAAATTTAAATAATGATCGTTTTTCTCTCCAGGAAGTCGATTTTGCTGTTTTACTTTGTCATTTATTTTCATTTTCACTTTCATTTTCACTTTCATCTTCACATTTATTTTTACTTTTATTTTGTCATTTACTTTCATTTTCACTTTCATTTTTACTTTTATTATGTCATTTATTTTCATTTTCACTTTCATTTTTACGTTTATTTTGTCATTTATTTTCATTTTTACTTTTATTTTGTCATTTATTTTCATTTTCACTTTTATTTTTACTTTTATTTTCATTTTCACTTTCATCTTCACATTTATTTTTACTTTTATTTTGTCATTTACTTTCATTTTCACTTTCATTTTTACTTTTATTACGTCATTTATTTTCATTTTCACTTTCATTTTTACGTTTATTTTGTCATTTATTTTCATTTTCACTTTCATTTTTACGTTTATTTTGTCATTTATTTTCATTTTCACTTTCATTTTTACTTTTATTTTATCATTTATTTTCATTTCACTTTCATCTTCACATTCATTTTTACTTTTATTTTGTTAATGTTATTTATTTTCATTTTAACTTTCACTTTTATTTTGTCATTTATTTTCATTTTCACTTTAATCTTCACATTCATTTTTACATTTATTTTGTCATTGATTTTCATTTTCACTTTCATCTTCACATTCATTTTTACTTTTATTTTGAAAGATTTTCGTTATTTGATTCATTTTCACTTTCATTTTTACATTCATTGTAGTATATTTTCCTTTTCATTTCGTTTTTACTTTCATTTTGATAAATTTTCATTATTAGATTAATTTTCACTTTCCTTTTTATATTCACTTTGGTAGAGTTTTGTTTTTAATTCATTTTGACAAATTTTTATTATTAGAATCATTTTCACTTTCATTTTTACATTCACATACAAATTGCAATTATTTTATTTTTATTTACTGTTTCGTTTAAAAAAAAAAAATAAGAGAAACAAATTTATATTTTTTTTTTACTTAGAAGTTTATAATAGTAATCCCTCTTTTTTGAGAGAAGAATTTTTTTTCCATTGATTTTCCGAGTACCGTGTAGGTAAACATTGTGAGAAAAAAAAACATTATTTTTATTTTGTTATTATATGTGAACTTAATAAAGCGTCTTTGTGGATAAAGTAAACTTTGAAATATTTTTGAAAAATGATATCTTTCCCAGAAAAATAAACTTTTTCTTGAGATTTATAAAGGAGTATAAAAGTTATATAAAGTATACAATGAAATAAAGTGGATATAAAAACAAATTGTTATAAAGTATCTTGTATATTTACGTAATGATGAAAAATGTAATCCGAAAATAGAAATAGAACTCTAATCTTTTTTCGAATCTCTTAATTTAAAAAAAAATTAAAGAAAACATTAAGTTCTTCAATTTTTTGAAAATATTTTTTTTTATAAGAAATCCCAAACAAACGTTTTATAATCGCAGTTTCTGGCGTGAATAAACTTCTTTTGGAGTTTTTCAAGTTTGTATAAAGGGACTGAGTTTGTGATACCATTTTTCAGGTTTGTGTACTTCTCTCTTTCTCTTGTCGCTCGGTACGCGGCGTGTGGCTCTCACACTTTTCAATTTTCACGATAACCGTGAATTTATGACTTCCGTCTATCGTCCGAACAATTAATGGTAACTTTTGAGATAAGACTCTATATACACTCGGAAACGTATATATAGAAAGATTTACGCTTTATAATGTGCTACCAAGTTGACAATCGCGATTCAAAATCAATTTTATTTGTGTCCGAAATTTCAACAACCCCTATGTTTCGACGATTGTTCGCCAAATTCAATTGAATGATTTATTGCGAAATATTCTTTTTCAATCTTTCAATTGTCAGGAGTTATTACATTTTTTTTCTTTTTTCTAAAAAAAAAATATCTTTCAAATTTCTACAAAATAACAATAATAATATAATTTATAATTATAATTTCTATTATTCGTTTTATCGTTTTATAAAAAAAATCCAGTAAAAGCCGTTACATCACGGTTTTAATAAAATTCTTTGCAAAATTCAATTATTTTCATAAATAACAATATTCATCACAAGAATTCAATTATTTTCAAAAGGAATAAAATTCATAAAAAAAAATTCAATTATTTTTAGGAATTTTAATAAAATTTTTACCAAAATTCAATTATTTTCATAAATAACAATATTCATCACAAGAATTCAATTATTTTCAAAAGTAATAAAATTCAACAAAGAAATTCAATTATTTTGAAAAATTTTCACGAATACCTCGTCAAGAATTCAATTATCTTTACAAATAGCAAAATTTTTCACCAAAAATTCAATTATTTTGCAAAAATTTATAAAAATCTTTGCAAAAGTTCAATTACTTTCAAAAGTTTTTTGCAATTCAATAATTTTCAATATTTACTATTTTCATAAAATTTATCAACAGATTTAATTATAGAAAATTTTAAATAAATTCCTTAAAAAATGCAATTATTATTTAAAAAATTTTATTAAAACTTGAGGAAAGAATTCAATTTTAAGAAACATTCAATTATTCAATAAAACAATAAAATTTGTTGCAATAATTCAAATATTTTCATAAATAACATTTAATTCGTCGTAGAAAATCAATTATTTTCAAAATATTTTCCAAAATTCAAATATTTTGATAAATATCAAAATTCATAAGAAGAATTCAATTCTTTTGAAAAGTAATAAAATACTTTGCAGAAATTAAATTTAATTTACAATTTTTTTTTAAATTCTTGTCAAGAATTAAATTATCTTTACAAATAGATGGCGAAATTCTTCTCAAGAATTAAATTATTGTCAAAAATTTGAATAAAATTCTTGGCAAAATTACAATTTATTAAAACAAAATTTAATAAAATTCTTCGGATGAATTCAATTGTTTTCAAAAATTATTATTGAAAAAAAAAATTCTTCTCTGGAATTTAATATTTAATTATTTAAAAAAATTTTTAATAAATAATTCTTCAAAAAGTTTTCAATTATTTACAAAAATTTTTATAAAATTCTTTAATATAATAATATTTCATTAAAATTTTTAATACAATATTCTTCGTAAAAATTTTATAAAATTTCAATGTTGAATGAATCAAATTACAAAATTTAAAATGAACTTAGATTTTTGAAAAATTTTGATAATTCAAAATCTTCTAAAATTAGTAAAATTTGTCAATATATATTTAATTACCTAATTATTAAAAATAATGGATTTAAAGGAGAATTTTAGTTGAAAACACTAAAAAAAATTGAATTTTGAAGAAGTTACAAATGATTTGCAAAAATTCAATTACTTTTAAAAGTAATAAAATTTTTATCACAAAATTCAATTATGTTGAAAATTTACAAAAAAAATCTCGACAAAATCCTAGTTATTATCTTTATGAATAAAAAAATTCTTCTTCAAAAATTCAATTTTTTAAAATAAAATTCTTGTCAAAATTTCAATTATTTTAAAAAAATTTCCTCAATTCAATGATTTTCAATATCAACTATTTTAATAAAATTACCCAAAAGAATTCAATTATTTAAAAACAAGTTTAATAAAATTCTACGCAAACGCAAACGTAAAAATTAAATTTTCAGAAACATTCAATTATTGAATAAATTATTTATTTTTTGTACTTAAATAATTGAATTCTCGTAGAATTCAATTATTATTTTTCTTACTTTTAACTAACAATTCTGTAGAATTAATTTTTTTGTAAAAGTTTAATTGAATAATAATTTAAGTAATTGATTTAAAGAAGAATTTTATTTGAAAATTGTAGAAAATAATAATTCAATTGAAATTATAAAAAATAATTTTAAAAAAATTAAAATAGCAATATTCTTATAATAATAAAATAATTATTTTGTTACTCGGTCATTTTTTTTTTATATTTTATAATAATATTCATTATGAAGTTGTTCAATTCGAAAAGGTTTGAATTTTTAAAATTTTTGAACATCGTTAATTCTAATGATAAAAAATAATGATTAAATATTTATTTTAAATAAAACTATTGATGTTTTCGAATAATTTTACAATTCCAAAAAAATCCAAAACTTATAATAATTATCAGTGAAAGTGAATGTGAAAAAGAAAATTTCCAATAAGTAAAAATAAATATCTTTTTATACTGCAAAAATGAAAGTTTAGACAAAATGTCAATATTTGTCTATAAGCGAAAGTGAAAATGAAATTAAAAATAATAATTTTCTCATTGTGTCATAAGAAATTTTCAAAAAAAAAAATAAATAAATAAATTTTTTTTTCATAAAATGATAACGTACAGTAAAAAGTTACCACTTGGAAAAGAATCATTAATATATTTTGAATAAATTGAATTTCAATTATGCCAAATGATTATCCAATTACAGCATCCCTTATCAATCGGTTCATAAGTATCTACTCGATATCATGCTTAATTAGATATCTCTCGAGCAGCTTGAAACTTTTCCAAAGTGCACTCAACTCGAAGTTGAATCACTCGACTAATCGTTACTGAACTTGCATAAGTCTTCGATTTCCGTGCGTTAGCTAAAACTTTCGTTCAATTTCAAGTTTTAGTAATAGCAGGAAAAAGGAAAAAAAAGAAAAAAAGGAAAATTCCCTCTTCAACTAAAATCAAGATCATTATAAATCCAAAAGAAAGAAAGAAAAAAAGAAAGAAGAGAACAGAGGAAAGGAATATTGCTTACTCTCCTTTTTCTTTGTTTGGTTTATATAATTTTAAATTTGTATTCTTCAAAACAAAATTTTAATTGGCGAATAATTAAAATACTTGAAAACGCTCTCGAAAATAAATAAAGAATCAAAAAATATTTTAGATTTTACAATATTTCTGCAAAAGTATTTTTTTTCAATACAAAATATTTTAATTTGTTTTCCAAATATTCGCGCCATTATTCTAGTGGCGCTGTTGTTGCTAAAAACGAAAAATTTGGCGCGGATTTTAAAAAATAAATCCTTTATTTATTATTCTTAAGGGTACTTAAGAAGCAAAAAATGTTTTAGATTTTACAGTGGAAATAAAAAAAAAATATTTTCTGCAAATTTAAATTGTTTTCAAATATTGGCGCCATAATTCCAGAGGCGCTGCTGTTGCTAAAAACGAAAAATTTGGCGCGGATTTTAAAAAATAAATCCTTTATTTATTTATTATTTTTAAAGGTACTTAAGAAGCAAAAAATGTTTTAGATTTTACAGTAGAAATAAAAAAAAAAAATAACAGTAATATTTTCTGCAAATTTAAATTGTTTTCAAATATTGGCGCCATAATTCCAGAGGCGCTGCTGTTGCTAAAAACGAAAAATTTGGCGCGGATTTTAAAAAATAAATCCTTTATTTATTAATTTTAAGGGTACTTAAGAAGCAAAAAATGTTTTAGATTTTACAGTGGAAATAAAAAAAAAATATTTTCTGCAAATTTAAATTGTTTTCAAATATTGGCGCCATAATTCCAGAGGCGCTGCTGTTGCTAAAAACGAAAAATTTGGCGCGAATTTTAAAAAATAAATCCTTTATCTATTTAGTTTGTTGTCTATTGACTAAAAAATTGTGTCGTGAATTTGAAAAGAGAAAAAGGTTCTTAATAATAATGATAATAATAATATTGAAATAGAAATTTGTGATAAAATATGCAAAAGAGTGGAGATGCGGTACAGTTTTTTTTTCTCCTACAAAATAAAATTCTGTTTTGTTATTATATCGCATTCCTTCTAACGAATCTAAAGGAGTTTCTTCGATATCTGGTGAATAAAATTTTCCATCTCTTGGGAAGGAGTTTTCATGTATATATATACGACATAACTCTGTTTATATTGTAATCGCAGTTGCCTCGACTTTGTCTTGGGTCAGAGGCATTACCGTCACAATAGATCCATGTTATCCTGATGTAACTATCCTCAACCCTCGAGGGGAATATCTGTATAGTAAAGGCCGTATGCAGATCTGTCAAGAATTATTTAAATTAAATTTTTTTCCCTCAGAATGTTATTTAATTTTTTTTTTTTATATTCTATTTCGTTTTTCCAACTGTTTTATTTATTTTTTTATTATTTTGATTATTTTCTTATATTGTTCTATTTATTTTTCTTTCAAACTACGGTCAACTCTCGATAAGACAAAGCGCGATAACTTAAATTTTTCGATAAGTCAAAGTAATCTTCAATTTTTTTTTGTGTTTTTAACTAAAATTCTTAAATCTATGATATTAAATAAAAAAAAAATGTTCTAATACATTATAATTTAAGAATTTCTTTAATTGTAAAATTATTCGAAAACATGAATAGTTTTATTTAAAATAGGATGACAAAATAATTATTTTACTATTATAAAAATATTGTTAACTGTAATTTCATGAAAATTATTTTCATCATTTCCATTCAATTATTATTTTCTACAATTTTCAAATAAAATTCTTCTTTAAATCAATTACTTTAATTATTATTCAATTAAACTTTTACAAAAAAATTAATTCTACAGAATTGTTAGTTAAAAGTACGAAAAATAATAATTGAATTCTACGGGAATTCAATTATTTTAATACAAAAATAAATAATTTATTCAATAATTGAATGTTTCTTAAAATTTAATTTTTACGAAGAATATTAAAAATTTTAGTGACATTTATTATATTAAAGAATTTTATAACAATTTTTGAAAATAATTGAAAACTTTTTGAAGAAATTTTTTTTTAAATAATAATTTTTAAAAACAATTGAATTCATGCGAAGAATTTTATTAAATTTTATTTAAATAATTGTAATCATGCCAAGTATATTATGAAAATTTTTTACAGTAATTTAATTCTTGAGAACAATTTCGCTACATCTATATTATAAAGATAATTTCATTCTTGACGAGAATTAAAAAAAAAATTGTAAATTAAAGTTATTTCTACAAAGTATTTTATTACTTTTCAAAAGAATTGAATTCTTCTGATGAATTTTGATATTTATCAAAATAATTGAATTTTAGAAAAGAATATTATTAAAATTCCTTAGAATAATTAATTTTATGCAAAGAATTTTGTTGTTTATCTAGATAATTGAATTCTTTTGCAGAATTACTTAAAACAATTTTGAAAATAATTCATTTTTTGCGACGAATTAAATGTTATTTATGAAAATAATTGAATTATTGCAACGAATTTTATTATTTTATTGAATAATTGAATGTTTCTTAAAATTGAATTCTTTCATCAAGTTTTAATACAATCTTAAAGAATGATTGCATTTTTCAAGGAATTTATTTAAAATTCTATTAAATATATTTGAAAATTCTCTGATGAAAATAATTGAATTGCAAAAAATATTATTTAAATTTTTGAAAATAATTGAATTTTTTTAAAGAATTTTATTACTTTTGAAAATAATTGAATTCTTGCGATAAATATTGTTATTTATGAAAATAATTGAATTTTCCTAAGAATTTTATTTAAATTTTTTGAAAATAATTGAATTTTTGGCGAAAAATTTTTCTATTTGTAAAGATAATTGAATTCTTGACGAGATATTCGTTAACATTTTTGAAAATAATTGAATTCTTGTGATGAATATTGTTATTTATGAAAATAATTGAATTTTGCTAAGAATTTTATTTAAATTTTTTGAAAATAATTGAATTTTTAATTGAATATTGTTATTTATGAAAATAATTGAATTTTGGTAAGAATTTTATTTAAATTTTTAAAAATAATTGAATTCTTGTGATGAATATTGTTATTTATAAAAATAATTAAATTTTGCAAACAATTTTATTTAAATTTTTTGAAAATAATTGAATTTCGGTGAAGAATTTTATTATTTATCAAGATAATTGCGTTAAAACTTTTTAAATAGTTAAATAATGATAATATAATAATTATTAAATAATACTTATAATAATAATAACTTTTGGAAATGTTCCTTTTCATTTTTACTTTGACATATATTTTTATTGACCACCTATTTTATAAAGTGAACAAAAATAAAAATTGTAAACCTTCTATTTTGGAATGAAATATTTTTTCTACATTTACCATCTGTGGCACAATTTCTATTATTATTATTATTATTATTATTATTAAAAAAATGCTCTCCATCAGATAAAAGATTACAGAGATTTGTGAAATTGAATTTCATTTTGTCTGCGCTCTATTCAATTTCCCGAACTCATATAATTTTTTTTCGACCTCTTTTGTTTGAATTTGTAATTTTTTAAATGCATTAATCTTTTTAAAGAGAATTATATGTTTATCTCTTTTTGTTGAAAATTGTTGGTTTAATTTTTATTTGAATTTTAAATGAAGAATGAAAGGGAAAAAAATTTGAATTTAAATAATATAATAATGATAATGATGTTGATGATAAGAATAATAGAAGATGGTATGTGTATATATAGGAATAATAATAGTATCATCTTTGCGGTAAAGGAGGATAAACTAACGTTTCATTATGCTTACATGAAAATGTAATATTTAGATAAGGGATCTCCCAACGCGCGTTATGTAATGTACTTAAAAGGGTCCACAGGGAAAACAATTTCAACTATAAACTACTGTTTCTTCTTTTTTTTTGAGCAAAAAACGTGCATTATAATAAATTGCAACCATTTTTGTTTGCTTTTTTTGTTTTAAGTTTGAAAAATTGGCAACATTCCTCGTGTTGCTAATTACTTTGTAAATTATTTTCATTATTCATAACAGAAGGAAAAAAAAATTTTGTCTTTACTTTCATTTTCATTCTTATTTCACTTTCATTTTCACTTTCCTTTTTATTTTTACATGAGACATTTTCACTTTATTTTTACTTTCATTTTCACTTTCATTTTTACTTTCACTATGAGACATTTTCACCTTATTTTTACTTTCATTTTGACTTTCATTTTCACTTTTATTTTCATTTTCATTTTCACTTTCATTTTTACTTTCACTATTAGGCATTTTCACTTTTTTCTACTTTCATTTTCATTTTTACTTTCACTATGAGACATTTTCACTTTATTTTTACTTTCATTTTCATTCTTACTTTCATTTCATTTCTACTTTCACTATGAGACATTTTCACTTTATTTTTACTTTCATTTTCACTTTCATTTTCATTTCTACTTTCACTATGAGACATTTTCACTTTATTTTTACTTTCACTTTCGTTTTCATTTTTACTTTCACTATGAGACATTTTTACTTTATTTTTACTTTCATT
Source organism: Leptopilina heterotoma (assembly GCF_015476425.1). Taxonomy (NCBI): domain Eukaryota; kingdom Metazoa; phylum Arthropoda; class Insecta; order Hymenoptera; family Figitidae; genus Leptopilina; species Leptopilina heterotoma. The sequence continues at coordinate 632,843 of NW_025111040.1, forward strand.
TTTACTTTCACTATTAGGCATTTTCACTTTTTTTTACTTTCATTTTCATTTTTACTTTCACTATGAGACATTTTCACTTTATTTTTACTTTCATTTTCGTTTTCATTTCTACTTTCACTATGAGAAATTTTCACTTTATTTTTACTTTTATTTTCATTCTTACTTTCATTTTCATTTCTACTTTCACTATGAGACATTTTCACTTTATTTTTACTTTCATTTTCGTTTTCATTTTTACTTTCACTATGAGACATTTTTACTTTATTTTTACTTTCATTTTTACTTTCACTATTAGGCATTTTCACTTTTTTTTTACTTTCATTTTCATTTTTACTTTCACTATGAGACATTTTCACTTTATTTTTACTTTCATTTTCTCTTTTATTGTTACTTCTTTTCGAAACATGAAACTGCCAATGTAATTTTTACTTACAGCTAAAAGTGAAAGTGAAATTAGAAAGAAAATATAACAAAGTGAAAATGAAAAAATCTAAAAGTGATAATGAATGTCTTTCGGTTTCGAAGTTAAAGTGATAATGAAAATTTCTAAAAAAAGTAAAAATAATTATCAGTCAAAGTAAAAAAAGAAAATTTTTAAAAGTAAAAATGAATGTATATATATTAAACAAAGAATAAAAATGAATGTAAATAAAAATGTCTGTCAAAGTAAAAAAGGAAATGAAAATGAAACTTTCCAAAAGTGAAAATATTTATCAGTCAAAGTGAAAGTGAAAAAGAAAATTTCCAAAAGTGAAAATGAATATTTTTTTTTTTTAAATGAAAATAAAACTTCATGTTGAACTGAAAAATAAATGAAAATGAAATTAAAAGTAAAAATTGTAATTTTATCGGTAAGAGTGAAAATAAAAGCAAAAGTAAAAACGACGTTTTCGAAATCAAACTCAGACGAAAAATACATAAAAATCCGAATAACAGAAAATATTTTTCATTCCAACGAAAAAATTTTGCAAAAATGAACAAAAAAGTTTTTTTTTAAATTATATCTCTTATAATCATTTATATGGTTTTGTTCTACAATCTTTAGTGAGACGATCCATTGATTTAACGAGAGCATATAACCCGCCCCCCCCCCCCACTCCCCATGCAGGTCAGCAGTTTTTAACAGCTTTTACGATCAATAGGAGATCGGATGGTCGCCTTTAATTGAGAACGTTTTGAATTGATCGTAAAAAGGACTACATTGATCAGCGAGTACACAAAAAGATATTGGAAAACGTAAATGAACCTCTACACACTGTGTATATATGGGAGATGTATATATGTGTAATGAATAAAACGACTGGACTTTAAAAAACGAAAAAACAATTTCCCTTTCATTCGTTAAGAATTGTATAATCCAATATTTAAAAAATAAAATTTGCCTTATTAAATTTATTAATAATTTTTTTTATTGTATTTTTTTTCTATACGTATGTTATATTTTCTCAAATTAATTCAATTTCATAGGGGAATTTAATTGAAAATAATATTGCAATTGTTATAAAGAATTTTTATCCAAATTTTTGAAAATAATTAAATTATTAACAGATATTCAATTAAAATTATAATTTTTTAAAAAATTTACTTCTTTTAGGAATTTCTTAATAATACATTTAAATTGAGAATATTTTAATTTTTCTAAAGAATTTTATGAAAATTTTTCAAATATATTTAAATTTCTATCAGGTATTGAATTAAAATTAAAATTTTTGGAAATAATTCAATTGTATTTTAAAGAATTTTATTCAATTTTTTTAAGGTAATTGAATTTTTTTCGAGATATTTTCTTAAAATTCTATTGAAAATAATTCAATTTTTAAAAGAAGAATTTTATGATAATTTTTGAAAAATATTTAATATTATTAATTAATTAAATTAACCATTAACATTTTTGGAAGTAATTCAATGTTAAAAAGGAATTTCATTTTAAATTCTTTTAAAAATTGAATAAAACTCTTAAAAACAATTCAATTATTAAAAGAATTTCAAGAAAACTTTTCAAATGCTTAAATTCTTATCAGAAATTGAATTAATATTTACATTTATAAAAATAATTGAATTGCTTCTAAGATTTTTATGAAAATTTTTTTAATATTTAAATTCTTAGCATAAATTGAATTAATATTAACATTTTTGGAAATAATTAAATTGTTTTCAAAGAATTTTATTCAACTTTTGTTAAGGTAATTGAATTTTTTCAATAAATTTGATTAAAATTCAATTGAAAATAAATGAATTTTTAAAAGAAGAATTTTAGACAAATTTTTCAGATTTAAATTTATTTTTAGCATGAATTGAATTAAAATTTACATTTTTTTGAAATAATTGAATTGTTTTTAAGAATATTTTATTCAAATTTTTTAAAGTAACCGAAATTTTTCTTCAAGATATTTTATTAAAATTGTATTGAAAATAATTAAATTTCTTTAAGGGCATTTGAACCTTGATGACGTCACACATGCTTTGCACAAAGTGTAACGTCATCAAGGTTCAAATGCCCTTAAAGAATAATTTTAAAAAATATATTTTTTTGAAAGTAATTGAATTTTTTAAAAAAAATTTATTAAAATTCTATTTGAAAGTAATTGAATTTTTTAGAAAAATGTTATTACAATTCTATTGAAAAAAATTTAACTTTTGAAAAGAAATTCATAAAAATTTTTGAAAATAATTAAATTATTATCAGGAATTCAATATTAAATTTAACATCTTTGAAAATAATTGAATCGTTTTTAAGAACTTTTATTAGAATTTTTAAAAGTAATTGAATTTTTTGAGAAATTTTTATTAAAATCGTATTCAAAATTATTGAATTCTTTTTTGAATAATTTTATGAAAATATTTGAAAATATGTTAAATTATTAGTAGGACTTCAATAATTATAATTAACATTTTTGAGAATAATTGAATTGTTTTGAAGAGTTTCATTAAAACTTTTTATAGCAATTGCATTTTTTACTCGAGAAATTTTATTGATATTGTATTGAGAATAATTGAATTTTTCAGAAGAATGTTCTAAAAATTTTTCAAATATTTAAATTCTTTGCAATAATTCAGTTATTTTGGAATTACCTAATTGAATTATTTTTAAGAATTTTATTCAATTTTTTAAAGAAATTTTCATAAAATTGCATTCAAAATAATTGAATTGTTTTTAAGATTTTTATTAAAATTTTTTAAAGCAATTGAATTTTTTAAAAAACTTTTATTAAAATTGTATTATAAATATAAGAGTTTTTGGCATGAATTTTATGAATATTTTAAAAAATAATTAAACTATTATTTTGAATTCAATTAAAACTAACAATTTTTGAAAATAATTGAATTATTTTGAAGAATTTTATTCAAATTTTTAAAAGTAATAAATTAATAATTGAATTTTTTTCAGGAAATTTGAATATAATTGAAAATAATTGAATTTCTGAGAAGAAATTTATGGACATTTTTGAAAATAATAAATAATAATTAATTAGGTAATTATTTATTCAAAAAAAGTGATTTTTTAAAATTGTGAATCTAAAATTATTGGAAAATTGGATTTAATATTTGCAAGTAAAAATTTTTTTCTATTTGCATTATATAATAATAAAATTAAATACCGCATTTTGTACAAGGAATATTCGACTTTTTAATTATATTGTAATAATTTAGAATATTTATAATTAACATTAAAATTGTAATTATTGGAAAAATATTTTTATATCCGAATATTTATAGCAGTAATGCGATTCTTTTTATTCCCTCCTGTTTATTAAAAATCGTTATTTTCTTGTGCATAACTTAAACTTATTGATTTTATTATACACACGGATGTTACTCTTGTTTTCTTATTTAAATTCCCAACGATTTAAAACGTAAGAATTTGTGCGCATGAAAAGTGAAAACCGACATAATTCTTGTCTGGACAGAAATCACTAGGTTATATGCTATTAGGCTCGTAAAAAGTGCATCGTAATCAGTTACAAAGTTGACGATAGAAAAAGTTACACGTAATTCGCTACATTACATATATGTATCTATATACATATTAAATTATATTCTATTATATTATTATAAACTCAAAACAAGTGAAAAAAAATTACAATTATTATATTGTCCGATTCGTTATAAACTGATATTAATTAAAGACTATTTGAGAAATTTTTTAATTACTCTTTTATCACACACCCGAAATTTCGAAAATTAATAATTTTGATAATTACAGTTTGATAATTTTCCCTAATAATCGCGTGTACATTTTTTTTATTATTATTTCTTAGAAAATTTATTAATTAATATTCCTTTCTTTCTCTCTACGCATTTTGATTAATCGTCGACTAATTCTGTTTTTAATTTTGCAAAGGAAATGTTGATTAAGAGGAAAAATAAAAAGTTTGTGTTATTGTTTTACAATAATAATGATAACAGTTTGCAAAAATATTTGCAGACATATTTGAGATTTACATTATTATATAATTGACATTTCTTTTTTCGAATTTGGAGTAAAATTTGTTTTTATTTTCTTCTATATTTTGATTTAATCGAATTTGCAAATTTAACCGAACTATTGTGTATTCCAGAATTGATTATCTATATCTTCGCTTTGACCGAATTTGCATTCAATCGAACTTGCGTATTCCCAAAATTGATTATTATTCAGGAAAATTTAAGTTTTCAACTTTTTTTTTAAATTTCAAATTCTGTTGATTAAAATTTTTTTTTTTTGCAATTGAAAATTTTCATATTTGTACAGAAATTGTTTTTTATATTCTTATTTCTTCTCTTTTATAAGTACAGTAAAAAAAATATCACTCTCTCACTCTCTCTACTTTTTTTCTGTCTTTGTAAAACAACTAAACAGAAAAATTTATTTTGAAAAGAGTAAATTTTCTTGTACAGTAATATAAAATTCACTTGGAAAACTATAAGTTTTACTTCAAAAATAGTTAAATTTATTTTAAAAATAGTAAAAATTTATTTCGAAAATTGTAAATTTTATAGTACAATTTATCTAAAAATAGTATTTTGAGAATAGTAAAGTTTACTTTGAAAATAGTAAAAATTAATTTTAAAAATAGTACATTTTTTACGCAGTATAATGGAATTTACTTCAAAAATAGTAAATTATTTGAACAGTATAGAGGAAAATTTACTTTCAAAAACAGTAAAATTTATTTTTTACCTTGAGAATAGTAAATTCACATGAACGTCATTTTAAATTTACTTCGATGAAAGTAAATTTACTTGAACATTAGAGGAAAGTTTACTTTGAAAACAAAATTTTACTTTAAAAATAGTAAAATTAATTTTGAAAATAGTAAAGTTTACTTCGAATATAATGAAAATTTTGTTCGAAAATTGTAAATTTTCTTAGACAGAATAAGAAGACTTACTTTAAAACTAGTAAATTTACTTAGACAGCAGAGTAAAGATTACTTAAAAAATAGTAAATTTCTTTGACAGTATAGTAAAATTTACTTTGAAAACAAAAAATTTACTATAAAAATAGTTAAATTTATTTTGAAAATAGTAAAATTTTTCTTAGAAAATAGTTACAATTAATTTCAAAAGTAATAAATATTCTTGCATAGAATAGGAATATTTACATTGAAAACAGTAAATTTACTTTGACAGTATAGTAAAATTTACTTTGAAAATAGTAAAATTCTTTGCACAGCAAATTTTCCCCTAAAAACAATAAATTTACTTGGACAGAATAGTAATATTTGCTTCAAAAGCAATTAGTTTACTTCGATGGCATTGTAATATTATTTTAAAAGTAGTAAAGTTTACTTTCAAAATAGTAAGTTTCTTTAGTCAGTATAGTAAAATTTACTTCAAAAACAATAAGTTTTACTTCAAAAATAGTTACATTTATTTTGAAAATAGTAAAATTTATTTAGAAAATACTTAAAATTTATTTCAAAAATAGTAAAATTTATTTAGAAAATACTTAAAATTTATTTCAAAAATTGTAAATTTTCTTGGATAGAATAGTAAAATTTACGTTGAAAACAGTAAATTTATTTAAACAGTTTAGTAAAATTTACTTTGAAAACAGTAAATTTTCTGTCACAGTATACTAAAATTTAATTTCAAAACAGTAAAGTATATTAAAAAAAAAAAGAATTTTACTTCTCAAAAATACTAAATCTCCTCTGACAGTATAGTAAAATTTACTTCTAAAACAGCAAAAAAATCATTTTGAAAACTCTTAATTGTTAAAATTACTTCAATAGTATAGTAAAATTTACTTTAGAAAATAGTAAAATTGGCCATTTGCAGAATTATAAACAAAACTTTCTAAATTTTTTCTATAAAAGTTTACAGTAAAATTCACTTTATTTACATATTTCTTATTCTCCTATAAAAGATCAAATAAAGAGGGGAGAAAGAAAAAATGAATATCATTGAGATTATAAACAACAAGTTTTATCCACACTTTGCAAATTGAGAATATATTTACACGTAACTCAAAGTAAAACTTAGGATAGAAAAAAAGTTTGAAAAATAAATTTTGTCATTCCCTTGAAACGAGTTTCTTAATCTCATATTTTTATACAGCTTTATTTTTCAAAGTTCCGCTAAAAACGGAAACTCACAACTTTTCTCTTCTAAACTCTCATTCTGTCTTATTTTTTTCTTCTCTCTTCCCCTTCGTCTCTCATTCTCTCTCTCTCTTTCTAAATATATCTATATAATGTAGTCTCTCTCCTTCTTTCACACATTTTCACAAAACCGCGTCAACTCGCATAATAAAATGTGCCAACCTGTTGCACACAATGCGACTTGAAAAATTCACCTATTCTGTGCCTTTTTACCCCCCCCCACCCCCTCACCCATTTTTTTGTCCCTCTTTTTTGTAAACACAACTTGCGTCAATTTAAAATTATAACTAAACACCTATTGTTGATAATTATCCTTTACACACTCTTTCTCTACCATTTAACTCTTTCTAACAATTGTTTCCTGCTTATAAACAATTTTCAACGATTCAAGTCATTTATTTCTTTAATAAGAGATTTTTGTTCTCATTTCACTGAAGAAATTAATTGGATCGCGTCAATTTCTCAAACACTCTTGTGTAAATAATTTCCAGCTCTTTAACTTAGAGGAATTTTTCAACTATCATTTATTTATGGTGTAATAATTATAAATTGTTTTTCAATTGTTATTTTTTAATTTATCATTTAATTTGATATCTAATTTTTCAATTAATAATTTAATTTAATATCTAATTTTTTAGTTAATACTTATAATTAAATTATTAATTAAATAAAAGATAATTATAATAAAATATTGCAGTGTAAAAATATTCACATGAAGGAAACAAATGTTACTTTTTTTTTAAAGGAATAAATGTACAAAAAAATATTAAACAATTTAGAAAAATTTAATATTTTGTATTTAAATTTTTTGTTGTTAATAAACTTCCAAATTATTGTTTATTTCCTACTAGAATTACTTTTTAGTATTTTTGTTAACTAGTTTTTAATTAATTAATTAATTTATTTATTTATTTATTCATTTATGCATTTATTCAATCCTACATTTATTCATGAATTAATTTTCAGTAAAGAATTTTTATTAATTAATTAATTTTTCCATTAAAGCTAAATTGTAAAAAATAAAAGTAGAAAATTATTAATTTCCTTTTCTTATTCGATAATTATTATTTGTTCAAAATATAAACAACTTTTCTCAAAATTTATTCATGTTTCACCAGAAACAAAAAATTACTTTGAAAAAGTTTTTAAAATTATTTAAAAAATAATTAAGAAAAAATACGAATTGGGCGAAAAAAAGTTTTTTCTCAAAATAAATTTCAGAATAAATTTTGAATAGACTGAAAGTTGTTTTCTTTTCATCTTTCCTAATATATAAAACTAATTTTAAAATTGTTCATACTTGGCTTCATATACCATTAAAGTCATTTATAATAATCGATGCTCCAGATCTTAAAGGAAATGGTAATCTTCATTACTAGATTAATTAGTACATTTAAATCTTATAACTAATCTTGAATTTCAAATGAAACTAAATATTATATGTAGCTTGAATAAATTACTCTCACAGTTTCTTTAAGGATATCAAATTGAGACAAAAAATGTATATCAAAACGTTGCTTCGCAACTATTTTCATACACTTTTTGTCTCAATTTGATATCCATAGAAAAACTGTGCTTGACAAACACAAGAAAATTTTTTTTAAAAATTAAATCCAATAAATAATTAATAAACAAATATTTTATTACTTCTTTCAATTTTAATATGTAATACGTAATGAGCACATTTTTTTCTACTCTGCAAAAATAATTTCGAAAAAATGAATAAATAAATAAACAAATAAATATAATAATTTTTCTTTTTTATCAAATAAAAAAACCATCCTTTAAGTCCACAGAAAAGGTCAATAAAAATTTTATAAAATATAATAATAATAATAATAATAATAATAATAATAATAATAATAATAATAATAATAAAAGGAAAAATTAACAATTAAAATACAACTTTCTGGAAGGTTTGATATTAAAGTGGATCAAATAATATTTTTTTCTATTCAGCAAAAATAATTTAAATAATGGAATTAATAAATATAATAATAATAATAATAAATGGAAAAATGAACAATAAACATTAACATTAACACAGTTTGTTTTAACTGTGCTTTTATTGTTAATTCTTGCATTTATTATTATTATTATTATTATTATTATTATTATTATTATTATTATTAAATAATAATGATAATAATAATAATTAAGTATAACAATTTTATTTAACAAATTTTAATCTCAGTTTAAGGGTCTTAACTTCTAAGTTAATTTAAAAGCAAATCTTACTAATAATAAGTAATAATTAAGAAATATAAAGGAAATAATTTAGCAGGTTATTTATTCTGTGAAAATTTAAAAAATTCTAATTCATCAAGAAAAAAATGATATCAAAGAAATCGAAACATGTTTTCCAAGTTTTCTCGATTTTTATGTTAATGAATTTTACAACCATTTCCCTTGAGCCGTTTAATTTCTCATTTTATCTGATTTGAACACGTATATTACTTTCCTTTCATTTTTATTTTTACTTTTATTGCAAAAATAAACGCTGATTCTCTCTTCCCTTTTTTGTGCCAACCTTCAACCGCACAAGCGGTTGTCTCTCAAGAATAACAACTAAACATGTTTATTCAAAAGAAAATATGTCTAAATAATAAAAAAAAAAAATATTGAGAAAAATAATTATTAATTACTAATTTAAATTTACGATATTTATTCTATTAGTAAAAATAATCCTCTCAAAGAGAATAATATAATGTTTGTTTCCTAAATAATAACGTAAAAGTAATTTATAAATAATATAAAAATAATATATAAAGATGAAAATATATAACATATGTCAACTACATTTTGAGAATTGTAAAGAAAAATAAAATTGGAAATATTCACTCTGAATAAATTTTCGATATTCCAATATAAATGTGTATAAAATAAAATAATGGAATAAAATCCAATATATGTAAATTTAAATTTATATTTTAATATATAAATGAAATCGAATTTATTATTTCTTTTGCTTCTCGAATTCTATTCGCTTGTCAAATAAAATTTTTAATCACTTTAGTAAATATAGATTTAACAAAAAATTGAGCTTCTATTTCCTTTTAGTTAATATTTTATTGAAGTCATCTTAAAATACGATATCAAAAAAAAAAAAAAAAAAAAAAAAAAAAAAAAACAGAAACAGAAACGGAAATTATTTTTGATAAATGAGTGACAGTAAAGGAGAATAATGTATCCTAAAGAGACAATTTTCAATTGAACTTATCCAATTTAATATGTCAAAACTGATTGTTCTTGAAATAAAATCATATTAATTATTCAAATTAGAAACCTCGTGAATTATATCCAGTTTCAGTGCATTAATATAGATGAGAAATTATTCGAAATTTCGAAAAATTAAGTGAACGATTATTATAATTAAATTTATAAATAATTAATGTAGTAAAATAAGTCAAAAATTTATATAATAAAAAATAATATAATAACAAACTATCATAAAAAATTTAATAATATAAATAAACAATAATAATAATAATAATAATAATAATAATAATAATAATAATAATAATAATAATAATAATAATAATAATAAATATTATTATATAGGCCAAACAGAAGAATCAAAACATCTTTTATTTAAATAATAAATATTAATAAAAAAATAATAAAAATAATACAAATATTTATAATAAATAAATTATAATTTGTAACATAATTATAATTAAATTTACTATAATTCCGATATTTTTAATATTGCAATTTTATCATCTAAGATTGTGCCAATATTCAGCCAGGTTTGCTAGGCAGAGCTATTGAATAATATTTTCAGCCAAGATTGTGCCAATATTTTGAAAGATTTGGTTTTTGCAAAATATTGAATGTTATTCGCCGCCAATAATGTGCCAAGATTCACCCCCGGATAGGTTTCTTTACTATTCTAAACGTTTCAAGATTTCTGACCATAAAAATTTGTCAAATATTTAAATATTTGACAAATTTTTATGGTCAGAAATCTTCTACTTTTGGCAAGCAATGAACAATGGTTTTGGTATTTAATTTTTTGAAAGATTAAGTATTTTTAACCGCCAATATTGTGCAAAGATTCACACCAGATTGAAGTTTTATTATTCTAAACATTTCAATATTGTTGACACTGAAAGTTTGGCAAATATTTACTTTTTTATTTTGAGCAAGCAATACAGAATGGATTTGGTCATTAATTTTACAAAATATTGAATATTATTCGCAGCCAATATTGTGCCAAGATTCACCCCAAATTTTATTTTTATCGTTCTAAACGTTTTAATATGTCTCACACTAAAATTTTGGCAAATATTAAATTTTTATTTTTAGAAAACATTACAGAATAGATTTGGTAATTAATTTTACAAAATATTGAATATTATTCGCAGCCAATATTGTGCAAAGATTCACTCTAGATTAGATTTTTATCATTCCATAAACGTTTCAATATTTCTGACACTAAAAGTTTGGCAAATATTTAATTTCCATTTTTAGTAAGGAATGTCTTACCGAAAACATTAATTTACCTTTGGTAAATTAATTAATTTTTGCAAAAAAATTAAATATTTTTTGTCCACCAATATTCCGCCAAGAATCATCTAACATTGGCCTTTTTATACAATAAAAGTTTATCATTTTTTCTCGACGTTAATTTTAATATTATTGGCACAAGTTTTTATGAATTATTTTTTGAGTTTGGCGATTAATTTTTCTCTGATATGAGAATTGGACGAATATTGGCCCAAACTTGGGGAAAAAATTAAATCTAATAAAAGAATGAATATTGACGAAAAGCGAGGTCAAAAGTTACGTGAAAAAATGTACAAAAAAAATTTGAATTAGTCTTGGCCCTAGTTTGGAGTGGCTTGTCTGACAAGCCTGGGCCAATATTGCTCCTAGTTTCAATTTTTATTTTCTTGACTATTGACCAGAAAACATGGTCGAATATTGGCCTAAACTTGTCTGACAAAATTGCAAAGAAAACGAAGAAAGATCTAAATTTTCAGTGTCAATAGAAACATTGCCCACCAATCTTGGCTGAATCCTGGCGTAATCTAGTTTTTCACCTATTTCAACCAATTTCGATATTTTTTTTGCCAAATCGATTCAAATCACTAAAATAACCAAATACCTATTATTTTACGCCTCTTAATTAATAATCCAAAGTCTGTAAATTAAAAAAAAAATTGTTTACACGTTTTACAAAAATTTCGTAATAATTTCATAATTTCCATTATCAACCCATAAGATAATTTTTTCCTTCTTTTTTATTTTTTTTTAAATTCTTTCATAGCCAAACGGTATACTTTCAAATGATCTTAAAATAAAAAATTTTCTTCAACTCACTCAAGAGAGAGAGAGAGAAGTAAGAAATAAACATTGTTATAAATTCAGTAGTTGATTGCTATTTAAAGATTTACTATTATTACCTGTAACGCACTTGCATAGGCGCATTTGGACCCAAGTCCGAAATTACGTTTCTCGCGCATATACAACTATACGATCGTAAAACAACTCTAGACATTCGTGTATATATGTTGAAGCACTGTTATAACAACGCGAGTAGTCGTGAAAGCACTACATATGTATATATATATATATATATACTCTATGTATACATGTCTTCCGGTTGCACTCTGTCGAATAGCATACAGTTTCGTTTGTCCTGGGAAATTGAAATTTCGACAAAGGTGACAAAAAAAAAAGAACAAGGCAATTTTTTTTTCTCATTTCCACTCTGTGCTATATTATACAAATTTTAGAATATAAATTAATATTATTAGTACTATTATTATTATTATTATTATCATTATTCATATTATTTAATACTGAATTAATAATTTATCAATTATAAATTAATAAATTTATTTAAAAAAAATAAACTAATAAATTCTAATACCTAATAAGAAATTAATATAATATATAAAAAAATTGTATATTTTATTATATTATATATATATATATATATATATATATATATATATATATATATATATATATATATATATATATATATATATATATATATATATATATAAACAAATATAAATAAGTACAGTTCATACTACTATAGGTATTATTTAATTATAATTAGAAGAGAGAGAATTATTTATAGAAGAATTTTTTTAAATCTTTTGAAAATAACTGAATTTTTTCGAGAAAATTATTTAAAATTGTGTGTAAAGCAACTGAATTTCTGCAAATTTGTTAAATTATCCTTTATTATCTTCTTTTGAAGTTTTTCAAAATAATAGTAATTAATTAGTTAATTTGTTAACTATTTAATAAGCGAATTTTTTTCATTTTAAAAAATGACATTTTTGTTAAAAGAAATTTTAGAAATTTCATAACTTTTACTAATTTGAATCTGAAATAATTTCATTCTTGTATAAAATTCATTTTTTCTTTAATAATTAAATAATTTAAGGTTTTATTAAAGTTTTTGAAAATTTAAGTAAATCTTTTTTGAAGAATTTAAATAAAATTATATTAAAAATAATTGAATTGTTTTTAAGAAATTTATTGAATTTTTTAAAAGTAATTAAATTTTTCTGAAAAATTTTATTTAAATTTATGTAAATAATAAATTGAATTTTATCGAGAAATTTTTTAATTTCATTAAAAAACAATTCAATTCTTTTCAATATAATTTTAATTAAATTCTTCAAAAAGATTTTTACTTATTTCCAAAAATTTGAATAAAACTTTTTTTCAAAAATTCTTTATCTAGAAGAATTTTATTCAAATTTTTGAAAAATAATTAAAGCTTTTTGAAGAATTTAAATAAAATTATACATTAAAATTAATTAAATTATATTCTTTTAAAGAATTCAATTGAAATTGAATAAAAAATAACAAGGTACATTCTTTTGAGGAATTTTATTAATCTTTTTTTTTAATAATTAAATTGTTTTATGGAATTTTTTCAACATTTTTGATAATAATTAAATTTTTTTAGAAGAATTTTGTTTTCTTCTAGAAATTTTATTAAAAATAATTTATTATTAAATTTATTATTAATTAAAAATAATAATAATTTTTTTTTAATAATTAAATTATTTGGAAAAGTTTTATTAAACATTTTTGGAAATTAGTAAATCTTTTTCAAGAATTAAAATAAAATTATATTGAAAATAATTGAATTGTTTTTAAGAAATTTATTTTAATTTTTTAAAAGTAATTGAATTAATTTGAGAAACTTTATTAAAATTTATGGAAATAATTGCATTTTATGGAAAAATTTTTTAATTTTATTAAAGATAATTCAATTATTTTCAGTATAATTTTATTTAAATTCTTCAAAAAGATTTACTTATTTTCAAAAAATTTTGAGGAATTTAATTAATTTTTTTTTTTAATAATTGAATTGTTGTATGAAATTTGATAAACATTTTTGAAAATAATTAAATTTTTTACAAGAATTTTGTTTTTTTCGAGAAATTTTATTAAAATTGTATTGAAAATAATTGAATTCTTTAGAAGAATTTTATTCAAATTTTTAAAAATAATAAAATTTTTTTGAAAAAGTTTATTAAAATTGTATTTAAAATAATTCAATTCTTGCAAATTTATTAATTATCTTTCTTTATTATCCTTTATTAAAGTTTCTAAAGATAATAGTAATCAATTAATTAATTAGGCAATAAGTGAATTTTTTTCATATTAAAAAAAGACATTTTTGTCAAAAAGAAATGTTGGAATTTTTGTAACTTTTATTATTTTTAATCTGAAATAATTTCATTGTTGCATAGAATTTTATTTTTTGGAAAAATATTATGTAAAAGGCGAAAATAAATATTATTTCATTGTTGTAATAAATAAAAAAAACTTTGCAGAGAAAAAAAATGATTTCTAAATGAAACGTAAATAATGCAAATCTTCATTCTTGCTTCAACAAGTTATCTTAAACTTAAGTAATACACTTAAGTATTTTTAATGCATAGAAAAAAAACTTTGTACTTTGATCTCAAAACTTTTCGAGATTCATATGGTATATAAATTTTTTTTGCTAAAGTGCAAAGACAAACTTTTCATAAAAAAAAAGAAAAAAATTTTTAATGAAAGGAAATTTATGGCGTGAAGTTAAAAATTTGCAACCGGATACGAGTCAATTTTATATGTGAGAGACACTTGTTTTTTTCCCCGCTTTTCTTTTTTAGCTTCTTTAATAAATGTGGTTTTTTTTAGAAAATGAATTTAAAAATTCCAAGGAAAAAAATTGATAAAACGAAGATGATAGAATAAAAGAGAAGACTTACAGGAAACGTGGTTCTAATGGAAAATCGACTCACCTGAAACAAGAGAAAAATTAATTATTAGTATAAACATTATTCTTTGGAATTATTTATTGCATAAAAATAATTATTATGCTTTGTTATTATTATTATAATTAATTATATTATTCTTATTTTTTAATATAACAAAAAAAATAAACAATAAAAATACATCTATTCAGAATAAAGAAATTATAATTTATAATATAATTAAATTTATTATAATTAATATTTTTGACATTGCAATTTTATTATTTAAAATTGTGCCAATATTCAACCAGGTTCGATAGGCAGAGCTATTAAATAATATTGTCAGCGAAGATTGTGACAATATTTGGAGAAATTTGATAATTAATTTTGCAAAATATCGAATGTTATTCACCGCCAATATTGTGCCAAGATTCACCCTAGATTAGAATTTCATCATTCATCAATTCATCAAACTTTTCAGTATTTCTAACACTAACGATTTCGCAAATTTTTATTTTTTACTTTTAACAAGCAATGTAGAATGGTTTTACTAATTAATTTTTCAAAAAATTGAATATTATTCGCAGCCAATATTGTGCCAAGATTCACCCCAAATTTTATTTTTATTGTTCTAAACGTTTTAATATGTCTTACACTAGAAGTTTAGGAAACATTTATTTTTTACTTTCAGCAAGCAATGTAGAATGATTTTGGTAATGAATTTTTACAAACTATTAATATTGTGCCAAGATTCACCCTAGATTTAGATTTTTTATTCTAAAAGTTTCAATATTTTTTATACTAAAAATTTGTCATTTATTTAATTTCCACTTTTGGTAAAGAATATATGTAAAATGAATTTGGTAATTATTTTTACAAGAGATTAAATATTATTGGTCCACCAATAATACGCCAAGAATCACCCAAAATTGGCGATTTAATACTTTATCATTTTTTTCGACATTAATTTAAATATTTTCGTCACCAGTTTAAAATTTTTAATAAATAGTTTTTAATTCTGTAAGTTTAGTAAACAATGACAATATTATAATTTGACGAATATTGGCCCAAACTTGGGTGACAAAATTAACAATAAAAAAAAATTTGAGAGCCAAAAAGCTTAGGTGGAAAAATTTACTAAAAAAAAAAAATCTTGAATCAGTCTTGGCCCAAATTTGGCGTGACATTTCCTGACAATCGTGGCTGAATCCTGGCGTAATCTAGTTTTTCACCTTTTTCAACCAGTTTATACATTTAAAAAAGAAAAAAAAATTCAGCCTATTAATCTTGGCTGAGTAATGGCGCCATCTAGTTTTATACCCTTTCCTATAAATCAATTTTTTTTTTATTATTTTTTTTTACCAAATCTGCTCAAATTAGTTTTAAAAAAATATTGTTATATATATTTTGCTTTTTCGGTTAATTTTCGAAAAAGCATTTTCGATTTAAGCGCTTAGAAGACTTGGCAAAAAAATATTAACGACACTACAGAAAAATGAAAAAAAAAATTTGTCAATCTAGAGATATTTTTCACAAATCATATAATTGATTCCAAAAAATTCCTCTTTTTGAAAACTTGTTTAAATACAATAGCAAACTACAAGAATATACAATACCTGGGAGTATATGTACATAAAAATAAAGTTTAAAGAAGGAAAAGAGAAAGAGTTTTTTTTTTGAAAAAAAAGAAAAAAACAAAGTATATATAGAGAATAACGAAAAGATGAAATAAGAAAGGAGCATTTTCTTTTAGATATATATTTGCCTCCTTCTACAATATTATATAGGTACATACATATAATAGAAGAGAGGGCAGACTTTTGCTCCCTCTCTTTTCTCTCTTTTACCAGTTGGGACAAAAGTCTATATATTCTCGATGAGGTTGGCAGGAAACGTCGCGAAATTTATTTTCTGACTATACCGCGAGAGAACGATTGCTCGATATTCGATTACGCGGGTTCGGGAAGTGACGTGG
Organism: Leptopilina heterotoma; assembly: GCF_015476425.1. Lineage (NCBI taxonomy): Eukaryota > Metazoa > Arthropoda > Insecta > Hymenoptera > Figitidae > Leptopilina > Leptopilina heterotoma. The sequence continues at coordinate 649,627 of NW_025111040.1, forward strand.
GAGTAAAACGTGTGCTGTGAAACGACCCACGAGGACGGTGAGTGTGAATCTCTCTCTCACTCTCTTTTTCTTTCATAAAGAATTGAAAATTTTCTTCACTATATGCACAAGTGACACTTTTTATATTGGAAAATAAAATTTTCCTCAAAAAAAGAAAAAAAAAAAAAAATGAAGAAAAAGGAAAAAAAATTGGCAAAAACGAAAGAAAGAACCCAGGGAAATTGATAACGATAAAAAAAAGTAAAAGAAACAGTACAGAAAGTATTTTAGAAAAAAAAGAAATTAAAAAAAAAAATCTGTTTGAAAATTTTTTTAAAAAATTAAAAACAGACTTCGCACTCGATAATTAATTTCCTGCAACAAATTTTATTATTCATGAAAGAATTTAAATATTTATACAAATAATTTAATTTTTGTCAAGAATTTTATAAATATTTTTAAATAATTGATTTTTTTTGACTAAATTTTATGCAAATTCTAATTTAAATAAATCCTGAGAAATTCTTATTATTCATGAAAAGTATCAAATTCTTAAGAAGATTTTTACCAAAAAAAAGTTTTTAAATAATTGAATTCTATTAAAATTTTTGACAACAATTGAATGTCTGTGTGGTATTTTATTAAATTCTTCTGAAAATAATTAAATCCCTAAAAAGCATTCTATTATTTATGAAAATAATTAAAAATAATTGAATTCTTGCGAACGATTTTATTCGAATTTTTTTAAATAATTGAATTTCCAAGAAGAAATTTATTACTTTAAAAAATAATTGAATTCTTCTGATGAATATTGTTATTTTTGAAAACAATTGAATTCCTGAGAAGAATTTTATTATTTATGAAAATAATTAAATTATTGCGAAAAATTCTATTAAAATGTTTAAAAAGAATTTAATTTTTGTGAAAAGTTTTGTTATTTTTGAAAATAATTGAATTCTTTGTAGGAATTTTATAAACATTGTTTTAAATAATTAATTTTTTCGAAATGTAATAAATATTGTAGAAATTTTATTTTAAATAATTGAATTCAAAAATTTTTTTTAAAAAATTGAATTTCCATGAAAGTTGTTATTATTAGTGAAAATAATTGAATTTTTGCGAAAGATTTTATTAGAATTTTTTTAATTAATTGAAATTTTAAGAAAAAATTTATTACTTTTAAAAATAATCGAATTCTTGCGATGAATATTGTTATTTATGAAAATAATTGAATTTTGCAAAGAATTTTTTTTAAAATGCCTCAAAATAATTGAATATTCGTGAATAATTTTGTTATTTATCGACGGTAATTGAATTCTTTTGAAGAATTATTTATGTAAATATTATTGCATTTCTTACGAATAATTTTATTAAAATATTTGAAAATAATTGAATTTCAGTGAAAAATTCTAATATTTTTGTAAATAATTTAATTCTTCCAAAGAATTTTAAAAAAACATTTTTTTCAATAATTAATTTTTTCCGGGAATTGAAATTAAATTTTTAAGAAAAATTACATTTTTTGGGCAATTCCTATAAAATTGTATTCAAAATAATTGAAATCCTGCGATGAATTTTATTATTTATAAAAATAATTGAATAGTTGCTAAGAATTTTATTAAAATTTTCAAAAATAATTGAATTCTTGTGAAGAATTTTATCATTTATGAAAATAATTGAATTATTGCGAAAAATTTTATTAAAATGTTTAAAAAGTATTGAATTTCTGTGAAATTTTTTTTTATTTCTTGAAAATAATTGAATTATTTATAAGAATTTTTATAAACATTATTTTAAATAATTAATTTTTCCGAAATAGTATTGAAAATAATTGAAATTCTTCGATGAGTTTTATTATTTATAAAAATAATTTAATTCTTGCTTAGAATTTTATCAAAATTTTTTTTAAAAAATTGATTTTCCATGAAAAATGTTATTATTAGTGAAAGTAATTAAATTATTGTGAAGAAATGATTTATTCGAAATTTTTTTCAAAATGATATTCGAAATTAATTGAATTTCTGTGGAAATTTTATTATTTATGAAAATAATTGAATTTTGGATGAATTTTGTCAATTTTTACATTCTTTTTTCAAATAATTGAATTCTTTTGCGAAATTTCATGAAAATAGTAGATATTGAAAATAATTGAATCTTTTCAAAGAATTTTATTATAATTTTTGAGAATAGTCAAATTTCACTAATTAAATTAGCGAAAATTTTAGTTTTAAAAAGTTTAATCAGTCACGTTTTATATTTTTAATTATAGGTATTAATTTTTCTAATTAATATTGGAAAATATTTTATTATTTGTAAATAAATAGTTTGCGACTATTTGCAACTGTTACCGAACGTTTTTTACATTTTTATGTACGAAAAAATTTCATTTCGCTTATGAGAGAATTTTCATGCCATCTGGGCGGTAATTTAATGAACTAAATTGGCGCGAAATTTGAAAAATGAAAAATTTAATTATTAATATTCAGTATATATTTAATTTAATAATTGAATTATTATATTTTATATATTATTATTATAATTTTTTTTTTGATTTTCCTTTTTTTATTTTTATGTTGAAGCAAACTGAGCTATTTAGAATCGACAAAATAGAAAAAAAAAATTCCAAACATTTGGAAATTATTATAAATTATTAAAATTATTTTCCCCTCTGATACAATTTAATGAAATGTGATACACATTCAATACATGATGTTCGTTATTTGAGAGTTAAATCCGACTTTAAAACAAGTTTTTGAATGAGAGCTCACGGTATTATATTGTACATATAGTTGAAACGACTAATAAGCGCGAATTTCAAATTCACTGAGAGCTTTTCGTAGTTTGACAGAAAATTTATTATTCCATAAGAGCCTGTGTCGCTCAGAAACTATGTCGGTTGAATTTTCGTGGTGACATAAGTTTTACGAAAGTTTCGCCTGATGTGCGGATTTAACTGAATAACTTTAAACCATAACTTCTGAGATGCAGTAGTTTCACCACACAAACCATGTACACTAATATTACACGCGCTTCGGCATATCAAACTGTTTTGATATGGCATTCCTCCTCTCATTCCCTTGTTTATATGGAATATATTTTCCACTTTTCCCTCTAGCTATAATATTTTAATTTAACAAAAAAAAAATATATATTTAGTATTTTTTTTTCTTTCATTATAACTTTAATTCAAAAAAATATATATATATTTTGTATTTTGTTTCCCTCATTGTAATTTTAATTCAACGAACAAAATATACTTGGCAATTTTTTTCTTTCAAATTATAATTTGAATTCAACAAAAAAATATATTTGGTCTTTTTTCCCCCTCATTATAATTTTAATTTAAATAAAAGAAAGGAACAAAAAAAACATTTACAATAAAATTGAAAAAGTAGAAAATAAGGAAAAAAATTATCTTTTATATTAGAACTAGAATAAAAAAAAATTTAAATTAATTAATTGATTAATAATTTTAATTCAACCAAAAATATATTTGGCATTTTTTCTCTCATTATAATTTTATATTCAACAAAAAAATATATTTCTAATTATTTTCCCTCGTTATAAATTTAATTTAAATAAAAGAAAGGAACAAAAACAAAAAAAACATTTAAAATAAAATTGAAAAAAAAGAAAATAAGGAAAAAAATTATCTTTTATATTAGAACTAGAATAATAAAAAACATAAATTTCCTTTCTTTCTTTATTTATTTATAATTAAAAAAATATTTTTTTATTTATTAACTTTAAAATTTAAACAGATTAAACTAAAATCCTTTAAATAAATAATCCATGCAAAGCAACTAACAAAATAAAAATATAAATATATAAATATATAAAGTAAATAAAAATTAAAAATACAATAAAACTAAAATACAAATATAAAGTAAAAAATTTACAAAAAATAAAAAACGAATATAATAAAAATAAAAAACAAAATAGAAACATAATAAAAATATAGTAAAAATAAAAAACAAAATAGAAACAAAATAAAAATATAGTAAAAATAAAAAACAAAATAGAAACAAAATAAAAATTTATAATAAAAATAAAAAAACAAAATTAGAAAGTATGTTATAATAACATTAGGTATTTGATACTGCAATAAAAATGTAAATATATAATATTCATCAGCACGGGAAATGATCATTTATATTGTTAATTATAAGTTTGGAATACGTAAATCGATTATCAACAGCAAAAATGTCGCAAAAAAAAATAATCAAGTGGAAAAGAAATTAAATCGACAGAACTTTCTACAAACATCAAGCTAATGGATTATTAATTATTTAAAACAAGGCAAGATTAGGAAAATTTTGTTTTTTACAAAATTAAATGTGGGAAAAATATTTATCTTAAATTACGTTAATATTTTCAATGGGGAAAAAAAATTCGATTCCAAACTGTTTTTATTTTTTACTCACATAAAATAAAAATTTACAAATATTTCACTACAATTATAATAATATTAATAATAATTATTATTACCTATTCTTATTATTAATTATTATTATTGTTAATTTTTATTATTATTATTTTTGTTATTATTTTATTAATTTTAATATTATATTATTATTATTATTATTATTATTATATATTTATATTATTATATTAATTTTTTTTTAATTTATCATTATTTTTCTTCTTATTATATTTATTTGTTTATTTAATAATTATATAATTCATCTAAGAAATTGATTAATTTATTGAAATATTTAATTACGTGATTAATTTACTGAAATGTTTAATTACTTGATTAATTTCTTGATTAATTATTCGTCCAAAAGCGAAAGGTAAACATTCACTTATCGGTAAATAATTAAATAAACAAAATAATTAATTATTTTATTAGGTGTTAATTTAATAAATTTCTAATGTATTATAAAAAATGAAAACAATTAACATTTTCTAAACATAAATAATTGAATTTTCTTTACGAGAACAAAAAAAAGAAAATCTCTGAAAAAAAAGAAAATCTTTTATTATCATTCGGCACATTATTTTTAAATTAAATTTTAAATAATATATTAATAACAATAGAGAAATTAAATCAAAAATAGTTGATAAAAAATAGAAAAAAAAGAACAAAAATTGAATTAAAATAGAAAAAAATTACAAAAAAAAAATTTTTTTTTAAATAAAAATGAATAATAAAGGAGAAAAAAAAATAAAATAGAAAAAATGCGAAATAAAAATAAAAATAGAAAAATTGATTAATATAAAATTGAATTAAACTTTTCAAAAAGGAATAGTAGATGAAAAAAATATAAAAAAGAAAAACAAGAAAGAAAAGTCAGTCGAAAAAGGAAAAATGTAAAAGCAAAAAAAAAAAAAAAAACAAGAATGGTTTTAAAAAAAGCAAACAACACATTTCATTCACAAAAACGTTTTTCTTGTATAAAATCTCTCTCTCTCTCTCTCTCTCTCTCGAAAAAAAAGGAAAGAAAAAAAAATAAAAAGTCAGCAATAGAAGTAAAAATCGCGATAGCTATATACCACACTTAAACGACGTACATTTCGAAACGAAAAAAAAAATCTACTCAAATCAGGAAGAAAATGAAAATTCCACTTGGAAAATTAATCTTTCTAAAAATATGTGACTTCGATCGAAATTATGTTACATAGAATAAATTGAATGCAATTTTCCAATAATGGATAAAATATAAAAAAAAGCTTATGAAACGATTGAATAATTTTTAATCATTCTATAACATAACACATTACCTACTCTGCACTGCTAATCAGAAATGTTATGCTTACCTTCCTCAATTTCCGTAAACGGGATTAAATTCTCTTTTATAATCTCGAGGTTTAAGTATTTTTTTTTTCTCTCCTTTTAATTCTATATCGGTGTACACTGAGAGGAACTCAAATAGGGAATTTCTCACTCATTAGATGAACATTTTTCGATAATAGTTCATGTACTCTCGAGAAAGTTGTTAAGAAAGTTGTTGCAATAAAAATCTTTAAATTTACACATTTTGACATATCCAGAAGCACACATAGAAATATATATCTGACGTGATATAAATTGATTTTTAGTGAGGTAAAATAAAATAATTCATTGCTTATGTAATTATTTTGAAAAAATAAAAATAATTATCAAATATTTTATTTATTAACATTTGTTTAAATTTAATTTTTAATTATTTCGCATAAAATAATGATCCAATATTTTATTTATTAACTTTCGGTTAAATTTAATTTTCATAGAGATGAGATAAAAGGCGAATAACTCTGGATTATTTATAGTTGAAAAATGATAAAGAATTCAAAAATTAAATTTAGAAAATTTATATTAAATTTAAATATAAAATTTAAATGAAAATAAATTGTTAATAAAAAAAAAAGTTTTTTTAATTATTTAACAATAGGATTTAAATTATCTAAAGAATTTAATTACAGAATTAAAATTACTTAATTACAGAAGTTAAATTATTTAGTAACAGAATTCAAATTAAATTCAACAAATCTAATTTTAAGCTAAAATGTTAAGAAAAAATTGAACACAAAAAATTTTTAATTCAATTTAAAGGAGATAATGGAAAATTTTATTTTATTCAAGCAAAAAATTAAAAATTGCAATGTACAAAATTTTATAGAAATAAATTTAAAATTGCACATTTTTTTTTTTTTTTAATTTTAAAATTGTAGTAATATCTAATCATTATAGAAATTTTTTTAATAAAATCGAAAATGGATAAAAAAAAAGAAGAGAGAATAGAGAGAAGAAAAGTTTTTTCTTTTTAATTTGAATTTAAATAAAATAATAGTAACTGTGGTCAATGCGCGAGGAGATATTGATATTTTTTCATCTACTTAATTTGATACGAGTCAAAGTAATTCATATTGATGGTTTTAGAGAAAGGATGTATTGGCTTTTAAAACGAATAAATCGACGGCATAGAAAAAAAAGGAATTGAAAATCGCGCTCATCTAACTTTCCAAGACGAAAAAAAACCATCAAATAAATCCTCTTATTTACCTCTACATGAATTTCACGGTTAATATACCACAAGAAAACAACACATAGTGAAAATAATAACAACTGTAAATAATTGAAAAATTAAGGTCAAATAATAAAAAAATAATAAGAGAGTAAAATAATTAATAAAAAAATAATAAGAGTAAAATAATAATGAAAAAATAATAAGACTAAAATAACAATAATAAAAATAATAATATTTGCTTTTTTTAAACAATTTAATTATTTGATAAAAGAATAGAATAATTTTTTTAAAATAAATATTAAAATTTTAAAACCTATTTATTTTTCCACAGGAATTAAAAATATTTTTAATTATTTCAATTGTAAAGACTTTTTTGAAATTTAAAACAATTTCTAAAAATTAAAACTACTGTAATTCTTTCAAAAAATTCAATCATATTTTTCATTGACATTTTTAAATAAATTTATCCAAAAACTTTAATCATTTCCTAGGAACATAAAAAAATTAATAATTATTCAAAATATTATTACAATTTTCTAACAATTAAAATTTTCAAATTTCAATTATCTAAATTTATAACTGAAATTCAATTTTAAATCAATTCTTAATAGAAAGTGCTTTATACGAAAATTCAATTTATTTAAATACAAAATTCAATTAATCGAATAATTAAATAATTTTTAAAATTGAATTCTTATATATAGAACATTATAAAAATTTATGGAAATAATTGAATTGAATTCATTAAAATGTTTTTTAAAAATATTTGGAATTGTTACGAAGAATTTCATTAAAATTTTTGAAAATAATTCAATTCATTCAAAGAATTTTAATAAAATTTTGAAAAAATATTCTATTTTTCGAAGAATTTATTTTAAATTTTATTAAAAAAATTGAAATTTTTTTTTCTTTGACAAAATTTAATGAAAATTGTGTTTTAAATAATTGAATTCGTGTAGAAATTTTATTAATTATGAAAATAATTGAATCTCTGCAAAGAATTTTAAATAAAATTTTTTTTTAATAATTGAATTCTTTTGGTTAATTTTTTTTATTAATATAGTAGACATTGAAACTAATTGATTTTCAAAACATTTTTGAATTTAATGAAATTTTAACGTAGAATTTTATTAAAATGTTTTTTAAAATATTTGTAATTGTAACGAAGAATTTCATTAAAATTTTTGAAAATAATTCAATTCATTCAAAGAATTTTAATAAAATTTTGAAGAATAATTCCATTTAACAAAGAATTTATTTAAAATTTTATTAAAAATAATTGAAATTTTTCTTTTCTTTGACAAAATTTAATGAAAATTGTGTTTTAAATAATTGAATTCCTGTAGAAATTTTATTAATTATGAAAATAATTGAATCTTTGCAAAGAATTTTAAATAAAATTTTTTATAATAATTTAATTCTTTTGGGTAATTTTTTTTTTTATTAAAATAGTAAACATTGAAAATGATTGATTTTCGAGAAATTTTTGAATTTAATGAAATTTTAACGTAGAATATTTTATTAAAATGTTTTTTAAAATATTTGGAATTGTTACGAAGAATTTTAATAAAATTTTAAATAATAATTCCATTTTTCGAAGAATTCATTAAAAATTTTATTCAATAAAATAATTGAATTTTTTCTTTTTTTTTGACAAATTTAATGAAAATTGTGTTTTAAATAATTGAATTCCTGTGCAAATTTTATTAATTATGAAAATAATTGAATCTTTGCAAAGAATTTAAAATAAAATTTTATTAATAATTGAATGCTTTTGGATAATTTTTTATTAAAATAGTAATTTCGAAAAATTATTGAAAATAATTGAATTGTTTGAAAGAATTTTATTAAAATTTCTTGAAGTGTTTGTAAGAATTTTTTCTTTTTTTCAAAATCATTTTTTGTTTCGAAGAATTAGCGAATTTAAAGAAGCGCAAATTTTCAAACAGTAAATGAGTTTGAAGCCTGGAAAATATATAATAAACAATAAAGTAGTATTATTGCTAACGATTTTAAATTGTTTAATATACAATTAATGAAATTTTTCTTTTCTACCAGAAAGTTTGCAATTTTGACACTAGGGCGGCGCTGCAGTTATTGTTTCTCGCAAGCGATAAATAGTTGGGCGTAAATGTTATTATTATTATTATTATTATTATTATTATTATTATTATTATTATTATTATTATTATTATTATTATTATTATTATTATTATTATTATTATTATTATTATTATTATTATTATATTATTATTATTATTATTATTATTATTATTATTATTATTATTATTAAAAAATGAATTAAATTAATTATTATTAATAAATAAATAAATAAATTATTAATTATTTTATTATTATTAATAATTATTAAATTAATTTTAATTACTATTATTTCTATTGCTATTTACTAGTATTATGGTAAACAAAAATTAATTGTGCATTATTATATAATAAATAATTAACTTTAGTTTATCACATAAATAATTTTGGTACAGTAAATAAATTTCAGTGGATAAATAATAAAAAAAAAAAAATTGTGTACACAAACATAAAATGTTAGTAAACAGAAACGGGGTGAAAATACAAAGGGACAACAATAAAGTTATATATAAATGAAAATATGCAAGTAAGTGTGAAAATCATAAAACTGAAAGTCGTAACGCAATTGGAATTAACGCGCAAGTTAACGCAACGTTAGCCAGCTTGGTGTTTAATCGAGCGATCAACTAATCTGTCCTTAACGACCTGTAGTCGGATTTAATAGTCACATATATACATGTATACTATTACACACTGTATACATATATATTATTATTACGTACATATATATAACAGTAAAATAAATGTCCGTATATCCTTCATTCCTTTTTCTAAATGACTAAGGATCATAATAAGAACTTAAAGGATCGACTAACTCAGTAAAGATTATAATACAATCTTATCTCGCTTCAACACTCCCTATTCTTTTTCACATTTCAAAACGAAAACACCGTAAAATATTGATTCACCAAAATTGAATAGAAAAAAAAAAAAAAAAAACGAAGAAAGCTTTATTCGTCAAAGAAAAATTTTTCCTACATTTATTTTTATTTTAAATTCAAATTGATTAAAAAAATATTTTTTTACTTAACTTAACCAAAAAATAAACAGAAAAAATATTAATTACTTTATAATAAATAATTAACGTTCGTTCACAATATGAATAATTTTCAAAAAGTAAATGAATTTCAGTGCATGAATTTTTTCGTTCAAATTAAAATTTATTACGAAAATATTTTTTATTGTCGAAACAAGAAAAGGAAAATTACAGAAAAATACTAAGTTATTAATAATAAATAAAGTAATAATTGGTTGCAAGTAATGATACTAATAATAATTTAACAATAATAAAAATAACAAATAGAAAAATAGTTGAAAGACAGTAAAAATACTATTTACGTCCATCTTTTTATCGCTTGCGAGAAACAATAACTTTAGCGCCGCCCTAGTGTCAAAATTGCGAACTTTTTGCTTGGAAGTAAAAATAATAATAATAATATTAATAATATTAATAATATTAATAATATTAATAATATTAATAATAATAAAATTAATAATAATAATACTAAATAATGATAATGATAGTAAATAAAAAAATAAAAATAGTAAAATAATAAATAAGAGTAGTAACAATAATAAAAAAAAAAATAAAAAATTAAGGAAAGAAAAGGTTAATGAGAATAGGAAAGTGCATTTTTTAATTCTGTTGTTTCAAAAGTAATACAATTAGAATGAATAATTAATGCATAATTTAACTTTATTGCTCTATCTCCCTCTCTCTCTCTCTCTTTGACTCTCTTTCAAAATGCAGAGTTTTCTTTGCTTCTGTTGCATTTACACAGTTATTACTATTTACTATCTTTCTTTTCACAAAGGATCTCGTAATGGGTGCTCATATTGAAAAGTACATACTAAGGAAATTCATCATTTGCAAATTGCAGACAAATTGAAAATGTGCTAATTAAACTTGTTCCCGTACTTCTGAATCCATCGCACTCTTCACTGTATTTCATAATATTTCAACGTAAAAGAAAAAAAAAAAGAATTAATAACAAAAAAAGAAACGAAAAAATCCCTATTCCGTTTTTTAATTTTATTATTTCAAGAAGAGAGAAAAACTATTCAATATTTATTGAGTACTTTTCAGTTGATAGAAAAATTTTGAAATTAAAAAAATACGGCTACATTCCCTTTGAATCAATTTTTTTGACAATTTTTTTCGAAAACTGTAAAAGTTTTCTTGGAAATTCTTACAGGAATCGTTTCCTGATTTTCCAAAGTACGTTCCTTTAGTACTAATTTTTGAAAATAATAAAAAAAAAAAAATTTTTACACTAAACTATCAGTTAGATTTCTGAATTACCGACAGCGAGCCGACAGTATTATTTTTAGGGCAAATTTCTCGAACATCGAAAATGCTATTTAAAATTTTTTGTCAGCAGTCGAGTATTAAAAGTCTAGACTAAGTGCCACAACTATTGTTTTTTTAAAAATCGACTAAAATTTCAAACGAGATTTCTACATTACCGACAGTATTATTTTTTCAATCATATTTCTCGACACTTACAAAGGGATATTTACCACTTTTTGTTAGCATTCGCTTATCGAAGGTCTAGACTAAGTGCCACAACTATTTCTTTTTTCAAATTCGACAAAAATTTCGACCTAGATTTCTAGACTACCGACAGTATTATTTTTTCAGACACATTTCTCGAAAATTATAAGTGATATTTACAATTTTTCCAGCTGCATTCAATCACTAAAGGTCTGGACTAAGTGCCACTGCTATTTCTTTCCCGAATTCTATTAAAATTTCGAACGTAATTTCTAGATTACCGACAGTATTATTTTTTCAGTCATGTTTATCGAAAGTTGTAAGTAATATTTACAAATTTCTATCAGCATTCAATCACTAAAGGTCTAAACTAACTGCCTCTACTAATTTTATCTGAATGCGACTGAATTTTACAGTCAGATTCCTGACTTACCGACAGTACGCTTTTCAGCCGTTTTTCTCGAAAATTCCAAGGTGTATTTTCAAAATTTCTCCGGCATTCGTTTAACATTTCTCTAAAGTACGTGCCACTGGTACTTTCTTCACAAATCTAATTAGAAATTTTGAATCAGACTTCTAAGTCTATTTATCAATACCACGATCGGTAAATAAATTCCCTACCAAGTGGTATTATTTTCAAAAACTACGCTTTGTGAATTTAATTTACAATTAAAATAGAAACAAAAAAAAAATAATCCAAATATTTTCTTTTTCGTGTGTCTATAAAAGAAAGAAAAAAAGAATCCAATTCTTGTAACCGCCATTCCTCATTAAATGTAACACTTCACCAGAGAAGTATTAAATGACGTGAACGGGTGCCGTAAATGCCCTTCTCATTTACACAGCAACGTTTTTAGCATCCACTGTGTATACCTATACGAATTAGACTTGTTTCTCCCTCGGAAAATTTATATATATATATATATATATATAAAGAGAAGGAGAAAGAGAGAAAGAGAAGAAAATTAAAGAAATAAGACAAAAGTGAGCGGTGAAAGCTGCTCGAGGGTTGATTCCACGTCCAACAAGAAAACGAGAGCAGAGTGGAGAAATTATTATTCGACTCGAGACAAAACGTCTTAAAACGTCTTAACTACCAGCGTACACCAAATGTCGTTTCAAATTCCATTTTATAACATTCACAATATTCGAGAATTATTGCTCAATTTACGCGAAATTACAAAACACAGTTAAATTTTAATTTTTGTTTTAATATCAAAAAATTAAAATAAATTTTCACATTTAATTAAAAAACAAAAAGAATTTTTTATCTATTCTATCAATTAAAAATACTTTAATTATTTATTAATTTCTTTACTTTATTTTCGTTTATTTGTGAAAAACAATATTTATTGTAATAATAATTATTAATAATTAATAATTATATTAATAATTATATTTATAATTATATTTATAATTATATTTATATAAATTAAAATAATAATTATTATTTATTTGCAGTTCCAAAAAAAAAATTGTTCAAATTTCTTCTTTATACTTTGATAATTGTATTTACTAACAACAGTTACAAGAAAATTGAAGCAAAGATATAAGCTCGTAAAATAAAAATGTAAATATGAAATACAAACAGAGAAAAACTGTTTAAATTCCATTACCAACTCTGTTTTTTATTTTATTATTTAATGTTATAATATTAAAATGTTTACCCTTTTTAAATTTTCCAGCAGAAAGTTTGTAAAATAATTAACACGAGTTTTACGGTCTATAAAATGCTTGTCTTTTGTGTCGTAAAATTACGTTCCAACAATTTGAAGTAAAAAAAAATTATTATATTTTCAAACAGAAAATTGTGTTTCTCGAATAACAAGAAATTCTTTTCTTTACCGGAAACTCTTTACCGTCATTATTTTTTCCAATTATTTTATTGAAATTATTAATAAACTTGTAATTTTAGCCAATAATTCAAGTTCTAAACTAAATGCCATAATATTTGCCATAACACAACCAATTTTCTTCAAATTCGACGAAGAATTTTCAGTTAGTTTTCTGAATTACCGACAGTATTATTTTTTCAGTCTTATTTCTCGAAACTTACATTGGATATTTAATACTTTTTGGTAGCATTCCCTTATCGAGGGTCTAAACTAAGGGCCCGAAGTGTTCTTTTCGGAAATGGCCAATAAAATTTCGGCAGATTTCTAGATTACCGACAGTATTATTTTTTCAATCATATTTCGCGACACTTACAAGGAATATTTACCTCTTTTTGTTAGCATTCGCCTATCGAAGGTCTAAACTAAGTGCCGCAACTATTTGTTTTTTCAAATTCGACAAAAATTTCGAACTAGATTTCTGGATTACCGACATTATTAATTTTTCAATCATATTTCTCGAAAGTTTCAAGGGATATTTACCACTTTTTGTTAGCATTCGCTTATCGAAGGTCTAAACTAAGTGCCAGAAGTGTTCTTTTCGGAAATGGACAAAAAAATTTCGGCAGATTTCTAGATTACCGACATTCTTCTCGACCTTTTTACTCGAAAATAAAATGAGGTATTTTTTCAATCTTTGCAGCATTCGCTTGTTAATCTTCTGGACCACGTTGCTCTACTAATATTTTTCTAAAATTCCCATTCGATTCCAGTAAAACGGAAATATTTTATTTTCTCGCTTTTTTTCTATTTTTTTTCGTTTCGGAAAGAAAGATAAAATGATAAAACTAGAGATATTGGTTGGATGATAAATGTTCAGATCGAAATCCCCCAACCTCATGGGAATTTAGATATTATAATAATACGTACATCTAAATGAGAACAGCAGTAAATCTTGGAGATTACACTGATTGGCATAATACTGCTTCATTCGTATTGACTGGCCATTGAAATTTCAATTGCGAAGGATAATTTGGTTAATTTTACATCGATCCAATTATATCCCCCTGATATCAGTGCGAATATCAAAACGTTCAGCACGCTGATAATACGCATACGTATACAGAGAGAGAGATAGATAGTATAGGAAATGCAAACTTGTTATGTTTGGTTGCAATTATGATAATACAACGGGTCCAACAAGGGGTAGAGAGGCGTTCGATCATTTGTACAATGAAAGATGATATACCGTTGCGGTGCCAAGCGAACTAAACATATGCTATATGAATATGCCAAGCCAACCTCCATGCGCGCGAAGAGAGGGAGAGAGAGAGACTCAACATTTGCATTTCAACGAGCTAATATATGTAATCAAATAGAAGCAGTCAGTCCTAACCAACACGCTAAACAAATCATTTCCTACAAAGTTAGTCACACAACTCTCATAAACGCAAACTCTATATACACAGTCTTATTTTACTAGTCTAAAAAGAAAATTTACCCTTTTTGCAAAATAGAATCAACACCATTCAAATAATTACTCCTTTCGTTTGTCTTTCACAATTTATTCCCTTTCTGATTGTACGGCTTGAATACAATCAATATTTCTATCTTTTTATTTTTAATTTCTTTTCTCAAAACGATTTTCGTTGATTTCGGGGGAAAAAATTATTGCTACTAACAATTTTTTTGGTAGCAAAAAAAATATTAATATTAATATTCGTATTAAAAATAATTTATATCAATAATATTTATAACAAAAAAGATTGGTACCAACAGTATTGGCAAAAAAGTAACTGGTACCAACAATATTGGTATCAACAAAATACCAACCAACAATATTGGTAGAAAAGTCATTGGTACCAAAAATATTCGTAACAAAAATAATTGATACCAACGCATTAGTCACAAAAATAAGTACTACAAACAATATTGGTAAACAACGATATTGGTACCAACAATACTGCGGTAACAAAAATTATTCCAACCAACAAAATTGGTAACTAAAATAGTTGCTACAAGAACATTAGTAACAAACATGATTGGTACCGACAATATTGGTAACAAAAGAGATTGGTACCAGCAAGATTGCTAACAAAAATGATTGGTACCAGCAAGATTGCTAACAAAAATGATTAGATCAAACAATTTTTATAAAAAATTATTGGTACCAAGAATATTGGTAACAAACATGTTTGGTATCCGCAATATTAGTAACAAAAATGATTGGTACCAGCAATATTGCCAACAAAAATGATTGGTACCAACAATATTGATGATAAAAATAATTGATAACAACGTTTTAGTAACAAAAATGAGTGCACCAACAATATTGGTACTAAAAATATTTGGTACCAGCAATATTGCTAAAAAAATGATAGGTACCAACAATATTGGTAGAAAAATTTATTGGTACCAAGAATATTGGTAACAAAAATAATTGATACCAACAATATTGCTACCAAAAATGATTGGAACAAATAATATTTATAAAAAAAATATTGGTACCAACAATATTGGTAGAAAAAAATTATTGGTACTAAGAATATTGGTAACAAAAGTTATTCCAACCAACAATATTGGTAACTAAAATAGTTAGTACAAAAACATTAGTAACAATCATGATTGGTACCAGCTATATTCAAAACAAAAATGATTGGTACCAGCAAAATTGCTTACAAAAATAATGAGAACAAACAATGATTATATAGAAATTATTGGTATCAACAATATTAGTGAAAGAAATTATTAAGAATCAGTACAATTTTGACATAACAATATTGGTAAAAAAAAATTATTGTTACCATCAATAACAATATTGATGATAAAAATGATTGATCTCAACGTATTAGTAACAAAAATGAGTGGTACCAACAATATTGGTAGAAAAAGTTATTGGTACCAAGAATATTGGTAACTAAATTTATTGTTATCAACAGTAGTGCTAACAAAAATGATTGGAACAAACAATATTTATAAAAAAATTTTTGTTACAGTAAAAATTATTGGTACCAACAAAATTTGTGAAAAAGCCCAATTGGTACCAATCATAAAAAATAATTTAGTGTAATAATTATAAAATCATCTTTTAATGAATTCGAAATATTATACTAAAAGAGAAAAAAGTTTAAAAAATATACAATTTTTGAAAATTTTGCTGTTTACTTTTTTTTGTATTTTACATTTTATTAAATATTTGCAAGTGGGAATATGAAAAATTGTATTTTTAAATTTTAGATTTATTAGGGAACATAAAGTTTTGAATTTATAAAAACTCTCAGAGGTAGTTGCTATGAATAATAATCGTATATAATTAACTTTTATAACTGAAACACATGTTCCATAAACACACGTCAATAGAGCAAACCAGTTATTAACTTATCGAATAATTTTGTTCAGCAAAATTACACATCAAAATTAATTACTATCAAATTTATTATAACTATTATTTAAATTTATATTATTATTATTAGTAGCATTATAATTGTTATTGTTATTATATTATTATTACTATTATTAATATTATCATAAATCCTAGTATTAGCATTCTAATCTTTTTTATTTTCGTCAATAAATTATTAAAATTAATATTTTTTTTTTTATTGTTATTATTGCTATTATTACTATTATTGTCAAAATTATTCATGTCTTTTCTTCCACAGGTATTTTTTTAATTAACATTTAAAAATTGTGGTTTAAACAAATAATTAAAAAATTAGTCATTCCTTTAGAAATAACATTATTAAAGTTCAATCTTTTCCCCATAATATTGAATAATAAAATTTTTTTTACTGATTAATAGCTAGTTTCCAAAATAAAAATTCCTGAAAAAGTGTCCAAATTGTATAATTGCAAATATCTTGCATAATATTTAAAAAAAAAATTTTCAAATCTTTTTGGCACATTTTATAATCATGAACACTATCAAATTACAAAGTAGAATCAAAGTCAAAATTTCAGTGCATAAAACGCCCCTATGTTTAAATAATAGCTTAAAATTAAAATTAATTCCTGTTGTATAATTTTTCTCTTAGAAAATTATTACATTCACGCTCACACACTCATATATATGTAATTTATATAATAAATACGATATCCACTGAGACACATAATATGCTACTTTTATAATAAGGAATCAATCAATCGCCAAGTTTTATTATATCGACATAAATATTTAATGCTCGCACTAATAACGTCTATGCTCGAATTAAAAAACAAAACTTTCTTTGCTCTATCTAAAATGCATTTCCGATTTACTTTTTTTTCTCAAAAATTATATATCGAGTAAGTCTGAGATTTCATAAACACTTTCTACATTATAAATATTATACAGAAAGCAATTTTTAAATTGGAAAATTTTACTTTCGAAATTTTTTTCTCAACTTTTTATATACATATATACATAAATTTATTTATTACCGTAAACAAAGATTTTAGAAACGATTCACAGTCGACTGCGAGTAAATAGTTTGCCTGCCATCTGTTGAAAATTTTGAAAAAATAATGGCGCCAAATTCAAATTTCAATTTATTTTCAAATACAAAGAGATAAATATTCTTTTCTTTTTATAATTTTATTATTTATTTTCTTATATTATATTCTAAATTATTAACTTAAATAATTTAACAATTTAAGAACGGAAACAATATAAATATTTAAACAAAAAAAATATATCTTTTGTCACGTACGGAAAAAAATGTTCAATTCCTAAAAGGAAAATATAAATGTTCTTTTCTTTTTATTATTTATTATTATACTATTACGATGAAATTTATCTTCGTTAAGTAATAAAATGTATCGGAAAATATTATAAGAGAAAAATAAAAGTTTTTTATGGTCTTTCAAACCTTAAGAAATATATATTTTTTAAATCTATATATTAGAAAAATGTGTCTGTATATGTGTATCTGTATGTGTCGTCGTCGTCATAAGACAGAATATACATTTTATAGTTTTTCAGTGCTCGCGAAACGAACAAAGTCATAGCTTTCTAGGCGATAGGTTTATCGTTTATTCAAGTATGTAAAACCGTCAATCAGAATTTTTATAGCGTATTATTTCATTTTATTTTTTTCTCCTACTTTTTCTTCTCTCTTTCAAAAAAGGAAAAAATCTTACATCATCACATTTTTTTACACAACGTTGTGCAATGAATTCAAAAAAAGAAAAATATTATCTCCATTTTCTCCTTTCGCAAATTGTTTCATTATTTATTATAATTAAATAGTTATTGTTAAGATTTTATTATAAATTAATCTTCTTGACCGCGGGAAGAAAATATTCTCGGAATACCTGAAGAAAAGTTTAATTAAATAGAAATAGTAATTAGTCTCTAATATAAGAATTATTAGAATATTAATTTTATATTATTTTATTGATAATAAATTATATTAGTTTAAATTTTACTATCATTATTGGGTATTATTATTTTTATATAAGTAATGACAATCATTACTATTTTACTATTAAGTTTTTCTTCCCCTATTTGTAATAATTTATAATAATTTAAAATAATAATAATAACAATAATAATTATTACACTGAAAAAAATTTATTTCACTCTAATAACAGATTACTTGACTTATATCAATTAAATATTTATTTGAATCAAATAATTTTTATTTGAGTCAATCAAATGGTTCAATTCATATTCTGCTTCAAATACTGAAATTATTGGACCAAATAATTATTTTGAATCAAATTTATTTGATTTAAATAAAAATGATTTGATTCAAGTAAATATTTATTTGACAATAGACAAATAATCGGTTATTTGTATCAAATAAATTTTTTTTCCAGTGTATTTATTAGTTTTTATAATATTTTTATAATAAGAATACCAATAGTGAAATTAATAATTTTTTTCTCCAATTTCATAAATGTGAAGAGAGTAAATTTTTTTTTTTTTTTGCTTCTTTCGAAAAAAAGCTATGGAAGAATATTAATTATTATTATTATTATTATGTTATTGCAAGAAATGTGGGTTATTCTAATCAACATTTTTTTCTGTAATTCTGAATTTAAAAATAGACTAAAGGATGTCAAAGATTTTCTATTATTATTTTAAGTTTTACTGTCGTGTGCCATTTATGTTAGCAATCAAGTGAGAACATAAATGTGACATACTACCTAATAAAAGAAAAAAAAAGAAAAGAAAAGAAAAGTGATGTTAATGAAACTGACCAGTCATCGTTTCACAATGAATCAACATTATAATACTTGTCATGTATAAATAATTGCTCGCGAAAAACAATAAAAAAGAAAAGCTTCTTAACTCAAATTCAAAGGAAAACGAGAACAATTCTTTATAGATTTGTGTTCATTTTTTTCAACAAAAAAAAACTATTAACTGTTTACTATCAACAAGTTCTGCTAGAAGAATTTTTTAAATTATTTATTATTATTTATATAAATTATTTAATTTAATATTTTCGTTATTGTTATTTAATAATTATTATATAATAAAACCAACAATTATTAGCAAAAACATTTTTTTGGTACCATCGATTTTTATTTTTAACATTATTATCAACATTTTTATATAATAACAATTTTTATTGTTACCAATATTGTTGGTACCAATAATTTTAGTATTAATATTGTTGGTACCAATAATTATGGTACCAATATTTTTTATTACTAATAAGTTTTCTAATACTAATAATTTTAGTATTAATATTGTTGGTACCAATAATTATGGTACCAATATTTTTTATTACTAATAAGTTTTCTTACCAATATTTTTGGTACCAATAATTTTCGTTACCAATATTATTGGTACCAACAATTTTTGTTATTAATATTGTTGGTACCAATTACTTTTGTTATTAATATTGTTGGTACCAATTACTTTAGTTGCCAATTTTTTTGGTACAAATAATTTTTGTATCAATAAGTTTTCTTACCAATATTGTTCGTACCAATAATTTTTGTTACCAATATTGTTGGTACTTATTATTTTTGTTACCAATATTCTTTGTACAAATAAATTTTTTTTACTAATATTGTTGGTACCTATCATTTTTTTAGCAATATTGGTGGTGCCAAATATTTTTAGTACCAATATTGTTACTGCACTTATTTTTGTTACCAATACGTTGATATCAATAATTTTTATCATCAATATTGTTAGTACCAATCATTTTTGTCATGAATATTGTTGGTACCAATCATTTTTGTCATCAATATTGTTGGTACCAATCATTTTTGATACCAAAATTCATGGTACTATTTTTTTCTAACAATATTGTTGGTACCAATAATTTTTGTAGCATTCTTTTGGTACCAATAATTTTTGTCACCAATACGGTTGGTGCTGATCATATCATGTTCGTTTCAAATATTGTTGGTACCAATAATTTTTTTTACGGTTTTGATGGTACCAATCGGATTTGTTACTAATGTTTTTGGTACCAACATTTTTTGTTCGCAATATTGTTGATACAAACAATTTTTGTTACTTATATTGTAGGTACCAGTAACTTTTTCTCCTAATATTGTTGGTACCGATTATTTTTGTTACCAATATTGTTGGTACCCATAATTTTTGTTCCTTGTATTATTGGTACCAATTGTTTTTTCTACCTGTTTCTATGGTAGCAATAAACAAACTTTTTATTTGTTGCAAATAATTAAATTAAATTTGATTATTATTTCACTTGTATTTTTTGTCGCCAAAGTCATTAAATTAGCGAAGAGTGCAAATTGCCAAATACACTTTACATCACGAATATAATGAAAAAAGTGCAAATTAATAGAAAAAGGTGCTAAGAACAAAATTGCATTGAAGAAATGACGAAAGATATATCGTTTATGATAGTGAGAAAATTAGAAACTAAATAGATATTTCATTTTTCTAAACTTGATGGACAATAAATTAAATGCGACAAGAGAAAAAAAACTGTTTAACTTATGAAATCTTCACAAGAAAAATTACCCATTTATCTGACATAATAATTTTTGAAATCTGATTTCCTCGTTCCTAACTGAAATTCTTCATGTATAACAATATGTGTGTGTCTGAGTGTGTGTGCACTGGACTAGCTCATTGAATTACCACATACCATTAATTGAAAACACACCACACACATTATCCCATTCCGCATTGCATTCACTTTTTTTCACCTTCCCATAATTGCATCTTTTTGTGGAGTAAATTTCTTAATTAATTTTTATTATTTCCTACAAATGAAAAAAACTACTTCTCTTTCTTATTCAATATAAACATAATTAGATTTTCATTCAAGAATATTTGTAATATGTTTGGTCAATAAAATTTATGTTTTATTTTATTTATTGCAATTTTTATTATTTTTATTATTCTTATTCTTTTAAAAAATATTTTATAAATTCTTTTATTAAATTATATAATTTTGTATTAAATTAACATTAAGTTTAATTTACAACCAATTAATTTAGTGATGATTACAAATTGTCAACGAGGCGTTTATTTAATTAAAAAACAAACATTTTTTGCAAAATTTTTACTAGAATTCATCTAAAAATTCTGTAGAATTTAGTAATTTTTTATTTGGATGATTCTTTAGAATAATTTTAGTAAAATTCTACACAACTTTTACTTTTCTTTTCCGAACGGAAATGCACTAATTTGATTGATTCAACAAAATGTTTGGTTGTTTCAAATAAATTATTTTCCTGACCATAGAATATTTCAACTAAATAAATAAAGCTAAATTTATAACATTTATGTCATAAATATACATCAACAACAATTAATTTTCCCTTCCTGTTTGTATCCCATTAGCTATCAATAGAAATAAATTACACGACTATAGAATACGATCATAAGTATATATCTATATAAAGCGTGCGCGACTACAGGTGAATAAACCAGTTTCCAAGCGCGACATTAGCCTCATTTTGAAAAGTCTATAGAGAAAACTAAACCATTACAACAGCTGACAGTGGGATGCATTTAATGTAAATGGATTATAATGGATATGCAGAAAGGTGTAAACGAATTAATGGATTATATACTCGCATCATCATTATCATTATCTACGTCATCTTTTAATTGACCCCCTCCTCCCCTCCCCTAAAGTGTAAAAACAAACACTAAACCTGCTTTCCAATCGATCAAGTTAGATGATGCGAACTTGTTGACCCATCTCTCTCACTCTTTCTCTATATATGCATCTATAGAGATATATATTGTACTCTGGTATCGATGTACCTCTAAAGTTTTAACGAGTTTTGCCTTCGGACTATTCAGGCAGATAAAATTGATAATAAGATCTTGAGGAGTGATTACTAACGAAACACAGTTTCGAGAACAACTTTAGTTTAAGGGTTTATCTAAACTTACGCGGCACAAGTGTTTTGTTATGTATACAATTTTTCAAATTGGATTTTCCGTCTAGCTGAGATAGTGAATTCTCTCTTCTGTTTTCAAATTATTAATAATTGTTATCGAAAGAAATAAAAAAAAAAGATTTACATAATTAATGCAAATGTTATTTGTAACAAAAATTATACCATCATTAATGGTTACAAAAATTTTACCATATACACCAAAACTGATACCAACAATATTGATAGTAAAAATGATTGGTAGCAACAATATTAATAAAAAAAAATAATTGGTACCAACAATACTGGTGATAAAAATGATTGGTACCCACAATATTGGTAAAAAAATGATTGATACCAAAAATACTAGTATAAAAATGATTTTTACCAACAATATGGGTAACAAAAATGATTGGTACCAACAATATTGCTAACAAAAATAATTGGTACCAACAATATTGATAACAAAAATGTTTAGTACCAACAATATTGGTAACAAAAATTAATAGTATAAACAATATTGGAAACAAAAATGATTAGTACCGACAATATTAATAATAAAAATGATTGGTACCAACAATATTAATAAAAAAAATGATTGGTACCAATAAGATTGGTAACAAAAATGGTTGGTTTCAGCAATATTAGTAACAGAATTTAATGGTACCAACAATATAAGTAATAAAATATATTGGTACCAACAATATTGGTAATAAAAATCATTGATACCAAAAATACTGATAATAAAAATTATTTTTACCAACAATATGGGTAACAAAAATTATTTGTACCAACAATATTAATAAAAAAAATAATTGGTACCAACAATACTGGTGATAAAAATGATTGGTACCAACAATAATGATAATAAATATGATTGGTACCAATAATACTGAAAATAAAAATGATTGGTACCAAAAATATCGCTATAACAAAAATGATTCGTACCAATAAAATTGGTAACAAAAATGGTTGGTTCCAGCAATATTAGTAACAAAATTTAATGGTACCAACAACATAAGTAATAAAATATATTGGTACCAACAGTATTGGTAATTAAAATGATTGATACCAAAAAGACTGATAATAAAAATGATTTTTACCAACAATATGGGTAACAAAAATTATTTGTACCAACAATATTACTAACAAAAAATAATTGGTACCAACAATATTGATAACAAAAATGTTTAGTACCAACAATATTGGTAACAAATAAATGGTTTTAATGGTATAAACCATATTGGCAAAAAAAAATATTAGTACCAACAATATTGATATTAAAAATGATTGGTACCAACAATATTAATAAAAAAAATTATTGGTGCCAACAATACTGGTGATATAAATGATTGCTACCAACACTATTGATAATAAAAATTATTGGTACCAAAAATACAGGTAATAAAAATGATTTTTACTAACAATATGGGTAATAAAAATGAATAGTATCAAAAATATTGCTAACAAAAATTATTGGTACCAACAATATTGATAACAAAAATAATTGGTTCCAACATTATTTGCAATAAAGATGATTAGTACCAAAAATACTGGAAATAAAAATGAAAGGTACCAAAAATATTGCTAACAAAAATTATTGGTACCAACAATAGTGATAACAAAAATAATTGGTACCAACAATATCGCTATAACAAAAATGATTGGTACCAATAAGATTGGTAATAAAAATGGTTGGTTCCAGCAATATTAGTCACAGAACTTAATGGTACCAACAATATTATTAATAAAATATACTAGTTCGAACAATATTATTAATAAAATATATTAGTACCAACAGTATTAGTAAAAGAATTATTGGTACCAACAATATTAGTAATGAAAATTCTTTCTTACAAAATTAACCGGAACCAATAATATTTAGAGGTGTGCAAAAAGCTCGAATAGCCGAGCCGAGCCGGGCCGCAATTTTTTCGAGCCGAGCCGAGCCGAGCCCGAGCCGGGCTCGATGTATCGGGTACCCGAATTCACTCGAGTACTCGAATATTTCGGGTACTCGAATGAATTCAGGTACCCGAAATTTTCGAGTACTCGATTTAATTCGAGCTTTTAAATTAAAAAATTTTTTTTTTTTACAAAAAAAAATTTAATTAAAAATTAATGTAGAAAATTTTGGATTTTCTCAAGGGCTCGAATCAAATCGAGTACTCGAAAATTTCGAGTACCCGAAAGTTTCGGGTACCCGAAAAATTCGAGTACCCGAAATTATTCGAGCTTTTTATAAAGCTCGGCTCGAGCTCGAACTGAATAGGCTCGGCTCGGCTCGAAAAATGAAAAGCTCGAAAATACCCGCTCGAGCTTCGGGTTTCGAGCTTTTTGCACACCTCTAATAATATTGTAAAAAAAAATTTATAACTACATTATTTTTTTTTTGCATTAAAATTTATTTCCGCTATAAAGATAAAATATCCAATAAAAAAATGAAGGTTTAAACGGGATATATATGAAAGTGTTATATAATAGACTAATTAAAAATGATTGATCTGGAGTCATCAGCAAAATTCAAACTGTGCGAAATGCATCCATTCAGTATCATAATTGCTCTCTATTAATCATGATGGCCAATTGTCATCAATGTCAAACATCATTAATCTGAGACTCTCAAAACTCAACTCTCCCTCTATATAGATTTCAGCATTCTCCCATCTCTCTTTCCCTCTATTTTCAATATTATCATTTTCGAAATTCAATTTGTTTTCAACTACTATCTAGATTGTTAACTTTTGTTGAAAGTATTATTGAAAATTTTCAATAAATTTTCAAATTTTTTTTACAGAAATTGAAAATAATAATTGTTATTATTTACAAAGTAATGGACCATTTCCTATTTCTGCTATTAAAAAATGATGAAATAAATAAAACAAATAACAAATTCAAACGAAAAATAAAAAAGCAAATAGAATTCTCTGATATAATGTTTTGAAAGCAAAAAATAATTGTTATCACTTTCTTAACAATGCTAATGACTAATTACCAGAAATTATAATATTTGTTACCAATATTCTTGGTACCAATCATTTTTAATATCAATATTGTTGGTGCCAATAATTTTTATTACCAATATTTTTGGTACCAACCATTTTTGATACTAATATTGTAAATGCCAGTAACTTTTTCTACCAATATTATTGGTACCAATAATTTTTATTACTAATATTGTTGATATCTAGTATTTTTGTTGCCAACATTGTTGGTACCAATCGTGTTTATTACTAATGTTTTTGGTACCAACCATTTTTGTTACCAATATTGTTAGTACCATTTATTTTTGTTACTGATATTGTTGGTATCTTAAAATATTTATACAAAAATTACTGGTACCAACAATTTTATCAAACTTAATTGTAACACCAGCTTTTCTTGACAACTTTTGGTATAAAAATTGATTTTACCACCTGCTTAATTAACTTAATTAAATTATAGCAGAATTTTATTTTAATTCTTATTGCCTATTTTTTAATTCAAGAATTTGTCGCTAACAAAAAATATTTTTTTCCCTGTCAAAGAACCAAAAAATAAACGCTTTTAATCGTGATTTACTTTAGAGGATAAACAATAAATATTACACCGACTCATGATTTCTAATCAATCGATTTCTTTCCGGTTTGTCAAATTAATAGGCGAAGTTGAAATTTTAATTTTTTTTGCGTACTTCTGGACGAATTAATGATGCGTAAAATTTATTTCAAATATGCATATCACTTTCATCAACAGAAACTAAGTTGGTCCATTAAAAATCTTTACTGACTTTTCCTCAATATTTTTTTTTCTTTTGTATTATTTGCTTTTCGTCTATTCTTTCTTTTTTTCCTCGTGGTAATTGGCGTATATCAATAGCGACTGACACCTAGAACGGCAAATGCATTCCCGTTTGTTTGATTATTTAGCGAGTGAAAGGCGACGAAACGCAATAAATCAATGTTTCCAGGAACAATAAAATTTATTTATTTCTTATGAAACGTCAAATCAACTTTTTTTTCTATTTACTCTGTTCTAATATTGCATTGTTTTTTCTATTTTTTCAAAAGCTGTCAACTTTGTACAAAAAAAAAAAAATATATATATATATATATATATGTACCTACAAAATTTAACTCAAAACTTTTTGAAAATATTTCTTTTATTACTTTCTTTTATTTTTTTGTTATTACTAAACAAATTTTTATAATTTTTGTTTTTAGTTCCAGTTTCATTGGTACCAATAACTTTTATCAACAATATTTTTTTCATATAACTAACAAAATAATAATAAAATATAGTAATAATAATATATTATTAACGAAAATTAAAATTAGTTACCTGTACAATTAATAATAATTAAATTAATAACCTTTTTATTTTAACTTTCTTGATTAAATTATAATTTACAGACATTGTGAAAATTTAACGTAATAAATGGACAATGTTATCTTTTTTTCCATTACTTTTTTCCTCTCCATTTAAGAAATGGAAGATAAGAATAAAAATTTTCATCGCTTTTTTATAATTGAACAATATTTCTTAATTAATTGCACTTTAGCTTCTCTATGTAAATTTTTATTGAAATTCAGTATCAACGATAATGTCACTTTTTCAGATAAATTTTTTATTTCACGTTAACATTATTACTTTTCTTACACAATAGCCTTTAATTACTTCTGTTAGAAATAAATTTCTAACAAAAAATTATTTTTAAAAAATAACACAGTTAAGAAAATAGAAAACAAATAAAAAAATTTAAAAAGATAAAAAAAAACATACAATAAAATGTAAATAAAGAAAAAATAGAATTTAAATAAGTAAACAAAATAAAATTATTTAAAATATAAAAAAAATGTAAAATATTTTTTATTAAAAAGATACTTAAATTTATAAAAAAAACATTTTCCATGATTTTCTTCAAAAAAAGAAGAAAAAATTGTTATTAAATTATTAAAATGCTGATAAAGTGTTTTCTCTACTTCTTTCATGAAAATAGGAGCAAAAAAAAAGAAGAAAAAAAATCAGGAAATGATTGTCCGTGCAGAAATAAACTTTAAAAATCACTGGCACGTAAAAATGCCTAGAAAAGCAAGTCTCGCGTAAAAGTATGTGGAGAAATATTGAGTATAAAAATAAAGGCAAAAGGTAGATTACTTCACAATGAGCTATAAACGTTAGTTCATGCAGAATATTATCCATCTTTCAACATCAACAATTAAAAATTTAAAAGGTTCTCTGATTAAAAAAATTTGCAAATAAAATTCTTTCTAAAGATTTCGTTTCTTTAAGAAAATTAGGATAGTGGAATTTTTAATATTATTTTTGCAAAAAAAAATTTTTATCAGTGCTAAGATTACCATTAAAATTTTTTCTATAGTTAGTGGAAGGAAATTTTTGGTACTATTAGTAGTAACAAAAGAATTGCTGCAATTATTTGGTAAAAAAAATTTTGCTACCAATAATTTTTAATACTAATATTGTTGCTGCGAATTATTTTTACCAACCACTTCTGTTACTAACAATGTTAGTAGCAATCATTTTTGTTACCAATAATGTTAGTAACAATTATGTTTGTTAACAATATTGTTAGTACCAACAATATTTTCTACTAATATTGTTGGTACCAATAATTTTTGTTACCAATCCAGTTGGTAATAAACATTTTTTTTTGACAATATTGTTTGTGCTAATCATTTTTGTTACCAATCTTGTTGGTACCAACAATTTTTGTTATCAATATTGTTGGTACCAAGAATTTTTGTTATTAATATTGTTGGTACCAAGAATTTTTGTTACCAATATTGTTGGTACCAATAATTTTTGTTAGCAATATTGTTGGTACCAATAATTTTTGTTACCAATATTTTTGGCAACAAACATTTTTTTTGACAATATTGTTTGTGGTAATCATTTTTGTTACCAATATTGTTAGTACCAATAATTTTTGTTACCAATATTGTTGGTAACAATTATTTTTGTTGCCAATATTGTTGGTAACAATTATTTTTGTTGCCAATATCGTTTGTATTAATCATTTTTGTTACCAATATTGCTGGTAACAATTATTTTTGTTACCATTATTGTTGGTACCAATAATTTTTGTTATTAATCTTGTTGGTACCAAACATTTTATATGACAATTTTCTTTTCTAAAAATTACTGTTACCAATATTTTTTTGTATAAATATTGTTGGTACCAATCATTTGTTGTAACTAATATTGTTGATAGTAATTATTTTTGTTAACAGTATTGTTGGTATGAATAGTTTTTTCTATCAATATTGTTGGTACAATTTATTTTTGTTGCCAATATTGTTGGTACCAATAATTTTTGTTACAAATATTGTTGGTACCAATCATTTTCCATCAAAAATTTGTGCTGTTACAAAATATTGCTAACAAAATTGCTGGTACCAACAATTTTTGCTACTAAAATTATTACTAGTGTAATAATATTTAATAAATTTAATAACAATATTCATAATAATAATATAATTAGTAATAATAATTAATAATTATTATCTTTTTATCATTGTTTTATTAGAAATATGTTAATTTAATTCGGGAATTGTCAAGAAAATGAAGCAAAAATAAAAAAAGAAACTTAAGTATATAGACTGAAAGAAAAGGAATAAAAGAGGTGAAGAGTAAAGAATGGGTCAAACAATAAAACCGTCGAGTGCGAGGACGAGATAAGGCGATGTCAAAGGAGAGAGATTGTAACGGCACAATAGAATGAAGAAGCGAAAACTTGCTTTTATACTATAGAAAACTGGACTCCGTATGATGGAGAGGGAGCGTACAAGTTGGAATCTACGAAAACTATGAAAACCCCATCAATGTGACATTGACAAATATCTTTTCTATAACGAAAAACATTTCCCGAGAACAAAATGAAAGAGAAAAAAAAAAGAAATGAGAAACACAACTTTTCTTCCTTTAATCAAAAATTGTTTTCCTCTTTTAATAAAAGAATTTTTCATTCAATAGAATGACGAGCAAAAAAATGAATATATGATAAATGAACAAAACCGCAAACAATATTGGAACAAAAACTTTATCACTATTACTGAAAATTTACTCCAAGGAAAATAAATAATTTTTTGACAGAATTTTTTATTGTCTGTATTATTTTGTTTGTATTTTTTTCTCAGTATTTTTCAAAAGTTTTGAATAATTATAGAATTACGAAAATTGACGAACATCTTGTGATTTAATTCTCCACTTGCGAACGCCAAGGTCACCGCTAGATGGCAGTTTAGTTTTTTCTTGGAATTTCTTCTGCCACCTGGTGGTGACCTTGGCGTTCTCAAGTGGAGAAATTAAATCACCATTTCTTTATTTCTCAACAACTTTTTTTATACTAAATAAAATGAAAAAAAGTTATTGTGGAAATAATTAAAATTCTCCTTCAGTAAAAACTAATTTTTTAATTTCCTAATAAAATAAAAAAAACTTAATTCTTTTTTTTTAATTAAAAAAATGATTCGCAATTTTTCAGACAAAATAAAAAATCGTCAGTAAAGATAGGAATGAAGATGAGAAAAAAAAGTGAATGAGAGAAAGAGATAAAAAAAAACAAAGAAAAAAAATAGCGTAGAATCCAAAAATAAAAAGTGGAGAGAAAGAGGAAGCAGGGAAAACGGAAGCTGGATGAATTCCGGTCGACCGGTCGTCGACCACTGGTATTTGGAGAAGCTGGACTTTGTTAGCCTCGACTCGACGTTTACTCTAGCCCCATCGATCACTGAACGTTAAGCTGCGCCTCATAAATCGCGACGTCGCAGGCGATTGTTTCGCGTATTGCGGATTAGTTTCATCGCACTCGGCTTAAATTGTGCCGAGAGATTCGCGATTTCCGATTCCCCTACAGCTATACATCCATTCCATCACTTCAACTATCGATGCACAATTTTTCTACTCTCTCTCACTCTCTCTCTCTCTCTCTTCTAGAGCCTCATCTCGAAAAACTTTTTTGCATATCAATGCTTCAACCCCCCGCTACTACTCCACAATCCAAATTTTATCTCTCATGTGAACGGCTCTGTGAAAATTTTTCACTATACACCTCACATATTTATTCACGGATTGTAATTTTAGCGCATGCAAAAAATTTAGAAAAAAATAAAAAAGGGAAAATAAAAAACAAATAGTAAGAAAAAAATGTGAGTGAAATTTTTGAGACTAATATTGTTTGTACCAAACATTTTTGTTACGAATAACATTGGTACCAATCATGTTTGTTACTAATGCTTTTGGTACCAACCACTTTTGTTATCAACAATGTTAGTAGCAATCATTTTTGTTACCAATATTGTTGATAATAATCGTGTTTGCTACTAATGTTTTTGGTACCAATAATTTTTGTTACCAATATTATTGGTACTAACTATTTTTGTTATCAATATTGTTGGTAGAAATCATTTTCGTTACCAATATTGTTGGTACCAATAATTTTTGTTACCAATCTTGTTAGTACAAAATTTTTTTTTATATTATTGTATGTATTAAAAAAATTTTGTTACCAGTATGTTGGTACTAGTAAATTTGTGTACCAATATTGTTGGTACCAATCATTTTTGTTAACAATATTGTTTGTACTAATCATTTTTGTTACTAATATTGTTGGTACCAAAAAATTTTGTTAACAATATTGTTTATACTAATCATTTTCGTTACGAATATTGTTGGTACCAAAAATTTTTGTTACAAATTTTGTTTGTACTAAGAATTTTTGTTACAAATTTTGTTGGTACCAACAATTTTTGTTATCAATATTGTTGGTAGGAATCATTTTCGTTACCAATATTGTTGGTTACAATATTTTTTGTTACAAATATTATTGGCTTTATTTCTATTTGTTATCAATATTGTTGGTACCAGTTATTTTTATAACAAACATATTGCTGGTGCCAATAATTTTAGCTAATAATATTCTAGCACTAATAATAATTTATACTACCAATATTTTTGGTATAAATATTTTTTTTGTACCAAATTTTGGTACTAATACTTCTTGATAAGAATAAGTTTTACAATCAAAATTGTTGGTACCAGTCATTTTTGATACCGATATTGATGGTACCAGTTTTTTTAATTTTATTTTCATTATTTTTGAACGATTTGCTTTTGTTACTAAAATTTTTTGGTATCAATAATGTTTATTATTAATTTTACAGAAAATTAATTGAACAATAAATAAATATTTTTATACGACTAAGTATTGTTAATATTAAATATTGTTACAATTAAATGAAATCTAGAAATTAAAAAAAGTTTTAGGGAACATATTAAAATGTAATTTTTGCGCCGTATGTCAATAGATAATAGTATATTGATTTGGGATACTTAAGGTATATAATTAGTCAAATTAGAAACTAATCACAAGGCACGTATTCAAATGATGCAATTAATCGGGAATCGATTAGCCTACATATATACAGACATGAATTCCGAAGTATGAAGGTATTTATATTGAAAGGACTCGATAGGTCAAGGTCAAGGGGAAGTCATTCCGCAACGGAAAGACCCGAGGGTAGAATATTTCCTCCAAGGCTACGCTCTTGATAGAGAAAATTCGTTACAAATTTGCGATTATATAGCTAAAAATAAGCGTACAAAAAGCAATAAATTTTATTCGACAAATAAATCGTTCTCAAACTTTCACTTCCTTACAAAATAAATTTCCAACTTAGAATAATCAATTATATTTTAACCAAATATTGTTGGTACCAACAATTTTTTATTACCAATATTGTAGGTACTAATTTTTTTTATCACCAATATTGTTGGTTAAAAAATTTTTTTGTTTATATTGTAGGTATTAATAATCTGAGAATCTTTTTTCACCAGTTATTTTTGTTACCAATATTGTTGGTACCAATAACTTTTTCTACCAATATTATTGGTACTAATAATTTTCGTTACTAAAATTTTGATACCAAATATTTTGTTGCCAATATTGTTTGTATTAATCATTTTTGTAATAAATATTGTTGGTACCAATAACATTTTCTGCCAATATTGTTGATAACAATAATTTTTTTTGTCAATGCTGTTGATACCAATTATTTTTGTTACTAATATTATTGCTACCAATCGTGTTTATTACTAATGTTTTTCGTACGTATCATTTTCGTTACCAATATTGTTGCTAACAAAATTTTTTTTTATCTAAATTGTAGATACTAATAAATTTTTATATCAATATTGTTGTTACAAATAATTTTTGTTACGAATATTGTTGGTACCAATAACTTTTCTACCAATATTATTGACATTTAAAATTGTCTTTACCTAAAACGTTGTCACCAGATATTTTGTTAATAATATTATTGGTACCATTAACATTTTCTACCAATATTGTTTGGTATCAATAATCTTTCTTACCAATATTGTTAGTACCAATAATTTTTCTTCACAATATTGTTGGTAGCAATAATTGTTGTTACCAATATTGTTGGTAACAATCGTGTTTGCTACTAAAGTTATTGGCATCGTTCATTTTTATTATTAATATTGTTGGTACCAATCATTTTTGTTACTAATATTGTTAGTACCAATAATTTTTGTTACCAATCTTGTTGTTACGAAATTTTTTTTTTTACAATATTATTTGTACTACAAATTTCTGTTACCAGTATTTTTGGTACTAATAAATTTTGTTACTAATATTGTTGGTACCAATTATTTTTGTTGAC
Organism: Leptopilina heterotoma; assembly: GCF_015476425.1. Classification (NCBI taxonomy): domain Eukaryota; kingdom Metazoa; phylum Arthropoda; class Insecta; order Hymenoptera; family Figitidae; genus Leptopilina; species Leptopilina heterotoma. The sequence goes on from NW_025111040.1 coordinate 682,973, forward strand.
AATATTGTCTGTACTAATTATTTTTGTTACGAATATTGTTGGTACCAATAACTTTTTCTACTAATATTGTTGGTACCAAGAATTTTTATCATTGAAATTGCTGGTACCAATCATTTTCATCATCAATATTGTTTGAACCAGTAATGTTCAACATCAATATTGTTACCATTATTTTTAGTATCATTCAAATTATCAATAACAATATATTTTAAAATAAGTTAAAACCAGGTCAGAAAATCTGAAATGAACCCTCCTTTTAATTTAATCACAACATTAAATAAAGAACACCAGACAAAATAGCAACACATCGATAAATTCCAGTTCTTTTTCATTAACAATTAAAATAAATTTCTATAAATAAAACAAAATAGCCTATCCACTGTTTTTAAAATAAGTTTATCGAACTCTCTTTCTCTGTAGGACAAGTATAAGATTCTATATTTAAATCAAGAACATATACAGTATTGATCGAGTCTATTCTTTTCGTTTATAGAGTTGGATATTTTTAAACCCACCTACAATTATAAATATAAATTTATATTTGGAAATAATGTCATGTACGTGTTTCTCTCTTTAAAGATGACGACAACAACGATCACTCAATATGAGTTGCAAACTGTTAAGGAGAAAAAGGAAAATTCAGACATTGCTGTCGAAGATACACCACAACTAAAATCTCACGATGCACAGCAACCACTTATTTGGCGCAACATCATTGGCATTGCAATTTTACATATTTTCGGTGTCTATGCATTTGCGACTAGTTGCACGCAGGCAAAATTGGGAACCTGGATATTTAGTGAGTATATTTTGAAAATATAACTTTTCCTAAAAAGTAGAGAACTGTTTCAATTTTTTTGTACTGAAAATACTTTCCACATAAAGAAAAGGAAATAAAATAAATAAAATAATTAAAATAAAATATATTCTCGTTAGGAAAGAAATATTAAAAGTCTTTCTAACTTTCTTGGAGTTATTTTTCTCAATAATAAGTCAAAAAGAATGTTCGCTCATTAAAATTAATATTTTTTAAATAATATATTTTATTTTTTTATTTTGAATAATGAATGTAATGAATAATTGTTCTTTTGGCATTTAATTAATTTTTTAGGAATAATTTTTGTTATTGAGGGGGAGAAAAAAGAAAGAGGAAATCTATTTTGAAATAACATATTATCCAATTACTTCTGTATATCCAATGATTTGATAAATTGGATGAGATTACTTAATTGCTCTGTCAACCTGGAGAATATTTAGTGCCCTTATTTTATGACAAATGATCTTCTGAGGTTCGATTATGTAATTTTATTTCTACTTTCATTTTCACTTTCATTTTTACTTTTATAGATTTTTGTTTTTAGTTTCATTATTATTTTGACAGATATTTATTTTCATTTTATTTTTACAATAGAAGATTTTAATTTCTTTTGTTATTTATTTTCATTTTCATATTTACTTTTACATTAATTTTTACTTTAATATCTTTTTATTTTAGAAGACTTTTATTTTCATTTTCACTTTCATTATTGCTTTCATAAATTTTTATTTTCACTTTATTTTTACTACAGAAGATTTTTAATTTTCCTGATATTTATTTTTATTTTCACTTTGACTTTAACTTTTATAGATTTTTATTTTCATTTTATATTTACTATAAAAAATTTTTATATTTTCTGAACTTTATTTTAATTTTTACTTTAATTTTTTTTATAGATGTTTACTTTTACTTTCATTTTTACTTTGATATATTTTTATTTTTATTCTTACTTGAAAATGTTTTTATTTACCCTGATATTTACTTTTATTTTCATTTTCACTTTCATTTTTACTTTTATTTTTACTTTTCCAACTTTTCCATTTTATTTTTATTTTCGCTTTTACATATTTTCCCTTTCAATATGACTTTAAAAAATATTTATTTTCATTTTTTGCTTACAATTTTCTCTTTGAACCATTTTTTAACTTTTACATTAGTCAGATTTTTATTTTGAAAAAAAATCTATCAAAAAAAAAGAGAATATATAAATGTAAATAAATATCAGCAAAATTAAAAATCTCTAAACGGAAAAATGAAAAAATATCAAAGTGAAGGAAGCAGTGAAAGTAAAAAATAAAAAATCTGTAAAAAGAAAAAGTAAAAATTGAAACCGAAAGTGAAAAAAACTAAATGAAATTACACCATCGCCAAATAAAATTAAAATCACTAACCAAAGAATTGTTTTAAACTTAAATTTCTCTTCACATGCAAACCATTTATAATATTGAAAAAGTAAATCGTCACCTTCTCTTCAGAATATTATTATTGAAATTATTTGTCAGCAGTAGGAGAGATAGAAATTTTTGCATTATATAAAAGTACTTGAACATTTGAAAACACAGTGTGCTCCTTTTTTTTTTTAATTTTGAACCAAGAAAGAAAGTCTCTCGACGATTGGAATAAGGTATAATAATAGATGAAAATTTTTGGTCGATTTCTCTCTGATTTTTCAAGAACATTATTTGAATTGAATTGGAGCGTTAGATATAAGTATGGAATAGGATGCTACTGCAGCTTCTGTGTTTCCCAGACTATATTTTTCTCTCCTTCTCTCAGGCTGTTTTTTATTCACCTCATCTAACTCTGTTTCTCGACTCGTAGTTGTTGGCACGATGCCAGTGGTCGAAAGTTGAAACACGACATGAATATGTACCCTTCGATAATTAAGGGAACGCCGACTTGACCTCGATCGATTTTCGATAATCGTCAGTACGGTAATTACCACCTCGCCATTGCTGATTCGACATGCTTGAAGGTCCTTCGCACCATCACTGATAAGGATTATTATGGACCACATAGATCGTGCACCCTCCCTTCATCCGTTTACCTCCATAATCATATAATGACTGTACAAATATCCTACACTTGCTATATTGATGTTTGCCTACTTTTTTTGCGCCTTCTTTTTTTACCCACATTTATTTAGCTTTTATCTTCGTTTATAAATTCCCGGCGGAATAACTGGAAATTAAAAATTTATCCTAACTCGATTCTACCTCTTTTGCCCCTCTATTAACTGGGAGCTTTGTTTTTTGATAGAATTCTAGACTAAAAACGTTGATACTAATTATTTTAGTCACCAATATTGTTGACAACAATCATTTTTATCACAAATATTGTTAATAAAATAATTTTTTTGTACCAATATTGTTGGTACCATTAATTTTTCCACAAATATTGTAACTTTTGTTACAAATAATTTATTCTACCAATATTTTTGGTACCAATAATTTTTCTTACCAATGTCTTTTTCCACCAATATACTTAGTATCAATAATTTTTGTTACCAATAACTTTTCCTACCAATATTCTTGTTACCAATAATATTTTTACCAATATTGTTGGTACCAATAATTTTTTTACCAATGTAGTTAGTATCTAAAATTTTTTTTTACCAATAATTAGTTCTATCAGTATGGTTGGTACTAATAATTTTTTTTATAAATATTATTTGTTGTAAGTATTTTTGTTAGCAATATTGTTGGTACCAATCATTTTTGTTACAAATATTCTTGGTACAAATAATTTTTTCTATCAATATTGTTGGTACCACTAATTTTTGTTACCAATACTTATTGAATCAATCATTTATGTCATCAACATTGTTGGTACGAATATTTTTTGTTACTAACATTGTTTGCACTAATAATATTTGTTACAAATAATTTTTCTTTTTACCAATTTTTTATTCTGCCAAATTTTATATTCTTTTTTTTTCTCTTAATAAAGGGTAAATTTTGTAAACCCGTTTATATGAAATAAATAAATAAATAAATAAATATTCTTGGTACCAAAAATTTTTTATACCAATAACTTTTCCTACGAATATTGTTGGTACCAATAATTTTTTTTATTAATATTTTTTGTTAGCAATATTTTTATTACCAATATTCTTGGAACCATTAACTATTTTTACAAATATTGCTGGTACCACTCATTTTTGTTACCAATACTTTTGAATCAATCATTTTTGTCATTAATATTGTTGATACCAATAATAATTTTTTTGCCAATGTATTATTAAAAGTTAGTATTAAAAAGACATTTTTCTGTTTTTAAATCTTTCTTTTAATGCAATTATTTTCTGTTTCTCAATTTCATGAGATGAGAAAAAAAAGTTTAGAAATGTTTGTAATTTTTTCTAAAAGATGAAACGTGAGTAATACGACGCGTGTTATGTGGCGAAACGATATATAAATATATGCGAATCAGGTGCGAGATTCGTTGAAATTTTAAAAGCGACCTTTTGAGATGCGGGTTACGTTTTAAGGAAAATGCGAGACCACTTCGCATTTCGAGCTGAGTGCTCCCTCAAATTCAAAATTTAAATAGAACTTTTTACCTCGCCTTTGCCTCTCGTCAATATTTATTCTCTGAATATTGACTAATCTTTTTTCCTCCCCTCCATGAAAAAAGAAAACAAATACAAAAAAGTCCGGAAAAAGAAATAAAGAAGACAAAAAAATGTAAAAGGGAAGAAAAAACAAAACAAAAAAAAAGAAAAAGAAGAAAAAACCGAAGAAGCAAAGAAAAAAGAAGGGTTTTTGTTACAATTATTGTTGGTACCAATAATAATCACTGACGACATTTTTGATACCAATAATTTTTGCTATCAATGTATTTGGTACCAACAATTTTTGCTACCAATATATTTGGTACCAACAGTTTGTTTTTTTGTTAATCATTTTTTTGGTACCATTAATATAATATTGTTGGTACCAGTCGTTTTTGTTACCAATATTTTTGGGACCAATAATTTTCGTTGTCAATTGTTGTGGTAATAACAATTTTTGCTACCAATATATTTGGTACCAACAGTTTGTATTTTTGTTAATAATTTTTTTGGTACCATTAATTTAATATTGTTGGTACCAGTCGTTTTTGTTATCAATATTTTTGGGACCAATAATTTTTGTTGTCAATTGTTGGTACCAGTAATTTTTTGTTACTAATATTTTATTAGTCTCAACAATATTTGTAACAATATTGTTGGTATCAATAATTTTTCTTACAAATTTTGTTGGTGCCAATCATTTTTGTTACCAATATTGTTGGTACCAGTCATTTTTTAATACAAATATTGTTGGTACCAGTCATTTTTATTACCAATATTGTTGGTACCAATCATTTTTCATACCAATATTGTTCATATGAATACCTTTTTCTACCAATATTGATTCTTAACAATCAGTTTTGTTATCAATATTGTTTGTACCAATAATTTTTGTTATAAATATTGTTGGTACCAGTCATTTTTGTTACAAATATCGTTGGTACCAATAAATTTTGTTTCTAATATTGTTGGTACCAGTCATTTTTGTTACCAATATTGTTAGTACTAATAAATTTTTCTGACAAATGTTTTAATACTAATAATTCTTCCTAAAAAAATTTTTGGTTTTAATTCTTTTTTGTACTAAGTAGTAAATACCACGTTTCAAGTATCACTTCGTTTTATTATTTTTCGTTTGATTATTTTTTTGTGACCATTATTGTTGACACTAATAAAAAAATTAGAAAAGAAAACAAAATTCAAGTAAATAATTACCGTTTTTTTTACAGTAAAAAGTGTGTAATTTTTTTTTCTTGTAATGATTTTCAAGTGGAATGAGAAAGAGACAGAGAGACTTGACAGGAAAGATAAAAAATTAGTCCACTTGACACTATCGAATGAAAGAATATTGCTGATGGAGAAAAATCAAGTGCACTTACCTCTGTGTCGAAGGTCGGAACAGAAAAAGCAGCCCTCGAGACAATATTCCTTTCCGTGAGCAAACAAAACTCCCATCGATAAAGTTTCTGCAAAAAGAAAATAACAAAATATTATTAGAACATAAAAATAAAAATTTTCACATGATATATCGGAAATATTTCTTTTTAAATGAACAATTTCATTTTTCTCTCTATTCAATATTTTATATGATAACTGTAAAGCAACTGAACTTTTTCTTTTTTTTTTTTTTGCTTTTCATTAATTTCCAGTTAGATAATTATTATCATTAAAATCGTACAAGAAAAATTACTTTAACTTTTATTTCCACTTTAATTTTAATTTTCACTCTCACTTTCACAGATTTTTATTTTTACTTTCATATATTTTTATTTACACTTTCGATTTTATTTTCACTTTGAAAATAAAAATTTATCAAAGTAAAAATAAAAATCTATCTAAGTAAAAATAAAAATCTATCAAACTAAAAATAAAAATCTGTTAAAGTAATAGTGAAATTAAAAGTCAAAGTAAAAATAAAATTAAAAAATCCACTCCAAAAATATTTTTTTTAATAAAACTTCTAAATCCACTTCTGAATACATTTTTTTTCGAAACAAAACTTCTAAAAAAGTTTTCTTTTTTGTAAACAGCTTATAGAAAAGTTTCTCTATTTTTTTGAAAGTATACATATGAAAAATTCAGTTATTATTATATCCACTTTAGAAGAATATAGAATTAAAATAATGACACACAAGCCAAATATTATCAGTAATGGCATAATAAAAAGTTTTAAATATTCTTTTTACGTAGTTTAATTTGATCAAGTTGAGATTTTCAGTTTTATACTTTCTTTTAGGTCCACTATACGGTATATCAGCGGGCTTAGGTATCACGGCTGGGGCTCATCGTTTATGGGCTCATAGAAGTTACTCTGCAAAGTTACCGCTCAGAATATTTCTCGCTTATCTGTATTGCATGGCAGGTCAGGTAAGAAATCTTCATAAATTACTTTTTTCTCTTTTTTACGATTCACGAATTAAATTTAAGTTTGCACACATATTAATGATATGGGCGCAATGAATTGTTTTCTCTTAGCTCTAAAAAAAAAGAAGAGGGGAAAAATTACTATTAAAAAAAACTACCAAAAACCTCCTATTAAATAATACTAAAAAAAGAAAATACTACAAAAAATACAATTAAAATTTAAAAAATATAATTAAAGTTAAAAAAAATTATTACATAACAATTTTCACATTTCAAATTATTATTCAGTGCAAACTTGAATTAGTGAGGAAACTAAAAAAATATATGGGAATTTTCTCTCCGACTTTCTTCTTTAATTAACTTTTAGCTTATTTAAACTTTTCACATTAGAGTTCGAAGGTTTTCAAAATAAATATTATTGATCGAAAAATAGCGAATTAAAAAAGCAAATTTCGTTACGACTTTAAGGCGTACAGGAAGTAGACTTGGACAATTCAAAAAAGAAAAATAACTAATTTTATTGTCTAAATTTTATTAGTTAATATTTAATTTTTATTAACCATTGTGGTATTATATGGAAAAAATTTAAAAAAGTTAAATTTTATTAAAATCAATTCAAAACAAAATCGAATTTTTGGAAAATAATTGAAAAATAAACGAAAAAGTTTTACAAAACGGAGTTTGGACTTTTTTCTCCTAGGGGAAAAAACGATACTTTTCCACTTGTGGTCAATGAGAATATTTCATTTCCAAGTCGAAAACAAACCACTTTTCCAACTAGTGGTTAAAAGTACTGTTTTTTGCTAGAAAAAAATAAGACACTTTACCCACTATAGTGGAAAATACTACACTTTTCCCACTAATAGACAATGAGGATATTTTATTTACAAGTCGAAAACAAACTAGTGGTCAAAAGTACCGGTTTTTTTTGCTAGAGGAAAATAAGACACTTTTCTAACTAGTGGTCAAAGCAGTGTTTTTCCCCTAGTGGAAAAAGTGACCCTTTTGTCCTCTTGTGAAGAAAAACTCTCCAAATAAGTCGAAATACGATCCTCACCGTCACGATACAACTTTGACGCTCAAAAAAGTCGTTTTATTCAATATTAAGTATAAAACATTTTATTTTTTAAATTTTATTAGCTACATTACTAACAATACACGAGTGAGAAAGTCGTCTTTTTCGAAAATAAGTAAAGCCTTTTTTGAAAATAATTGAAAAAGTAAAAAAAATGTCAAATAATCGAAGACTTGAAAAAGAAAAACCGCTGAAACAGGGTGTTAGAAATAATCCCTTTATTTAAACTCAATATAAAGAGTTTTCTTTTTTTTCAAAAAAAAAAAAAAAAAAAGTAAATTTAACTTGGAAAAAAGCAAACGATAACAATGTGATTTGGTGCCTTTTTGTCGATTCAAACTTGAGCAATAAAAATCAACCAAGGGAAAAATGTGTCTCGATACAAGTCTCTCTTTTTCCTTCTTTCTCTCTCTCGAATGGCCCCTTATCCACTTCTTTCCCAAGAGAGAGGAAAAGCCTTAAGCCAAAGCGAAGTACTTCTTAACGCTTGGGCTCTTTCTCTCTCAATCTTTTTCTTCGTATCTTTCTCTCATGACGTTGCTTTTTGGTACCGCCCTAGTTTCTGTTTCTGCAGTGAAGAAAATGTTGAAGGTCTTACTTCCCTTTACGATTCGAGTCATCTTATAGGAAACCTCCCCCCAATCTCTTACCTAAAGAATTCATTTTAACACACTGCGTCACATACATGTACCTATCTACTAGGGCACGTATTTACTTTAAACAATTTCCGTCGTTAAATCACGAACTCCAGTAGTGGAAAGTCGTTGAGAAAAGAAGTGAATTGGGAATTTGTTTAAAAGCAGTCATGCGAATTTAACGACTCCATCCTTTTATCCACTATAAAAATAAACTTAACTCAACATGTTCTACTTTTAAATTAATTCCAACCGTATTGATTAGAAATTGCTTTTTTATTTCTTACTTAAGAATTTAAAGTTTGCTTCAATTTTAAAATATTTAAAAATATTTTTAAGTGCTTTCGCTAATACCTTTCTTTACAATAAGTTTATAAATTTATTAGAATTTTTTTTTAATTTAAGAGATTTATTATTTTTCTGATTGACTCTTTAACTAATTCACTGGCGAGGCGTTTCAAATGGTGTTCCTTCTGCTGTGGCTGAGAATTAATTTAAAAATAGAACAAAAAAAGAATCACTTCGAAAAATAATTGCAATTAAAAAAAATATTGTTGACGTTTAGAAACGAACCGTAGGAGAATATTGCAGAGTATGACTAGAGGTACTCTCTGCGCTCCGTATTTATACTGCCGGAGGTGCGACGTAGTGGGGAGAGCGCGCTGATTGGTCTTCCCCCCTCACAGCGCGCCACGGACTTATCACAGTCACTCCCTCCCCACCACAATCGTTCCGAAATCGTATATAAAGAGCGTTGGGGAACTGCAAACCTCACTCAAGACTCGACCACCAAATCGCAATACAAATAATTTTTTTCCAATCGAAAAGAAATTCATTCATTTTTAACTCGAATTAATATTCGACAATTAATAACCAAATATCAATTTGTGTTCAATTAAAAAAGAAAATTAGACCTAGAAATAAATAGCCATTTTTATTTCCTAAGCTATTTGAATAAAATTTCTTCTCACTCAATCAGATTCGAAAGATTCTAGGGACTTGGTACTATTTACCTTGATGTTAATGCTCTCTTCCCTTTCGTCTCGAGATAAACCTTTCTAAGAAAGATTTTACAAGTGTATGGAGAATACAATTCTATCTTCAGCACTACTTGAACATCTCTCGAAGCCTGTCGAGTTTGTGTTACTTCCTCTATTACTCTACTTTCAAGTTCGTCGACTGAGAATTCCCTTTATTCTGAATCTTAACAACTCACTGTGGAACAAAACTACCATTTTACAACTTTTTTTTCTCCTTCCTCTTCTGCTTTTCACTGCATGTAATTTTCAACAAGTTCGAATTATATTTTTTCCCTTTATCAAGCATGGGATACATTTCCCAGTAAGAAGAAAGAGAAAGAATTATAGAATTTTGCTAGAATGATTATTGAGCTTAAGGGACTATTGATACATTTTGACAGATTTTAGACCTCACAGGATTATTGAACCAAAAAAAGTAATTATTAACATAAAATTGAAATACAACTCAAAAAAGTAAAAATAATTAATGACACTTGCGACTAATTAGCTATTAGAGATAAATTAACAGTTATTAGAATTTATTATTAGTCACAAGTAAAAGAAACCACTTTTTTAGTAAACTAAGAAGTAAAAATAATTGACAGTGTCAAATACTCCAAGGCATGAAAAGATCAGGTTCAATATAACGATTTTGTATTAAAGTGGATTTAAAAACACGATGCCGAAAGTCGATTCGATGGTTTAGCGCTTTTTCTCCTTTTTCCTACTATCATGAGGAAGGTAGCCTTTCACTGTTCCCTCTTTCCCCATTCTGTCTCTCTTTCTCTCTCTCTCGATATTCTCTTCCTCTCTTCTCGTACCGTTTCTCAATCCTATATCTTCCATTAAATCCTGACTACTCTTCTTTATACTCTCTACCCCATGCGCAACCATTTCCGATTTGTTTTATTTTTCCCTCCTTTAACCCCCCGTTCTCGTCTTGGTTCGTACTCGATAATCGTTTTACCTCGAGAATTTCAGACAAAAAAAAGAAAAAAGGAGAAGGAAAGTATTAAAAAAAGAGTGCCTCTCGACGCTAACGATATTCGTACCTTAACGAACTTTTCCTGGATCTCCGTTACCTTCCCATTAGAGGGAACTCGGTTCACTTTTACATTGTACTTTCTTCTTTGAGATGAAATCCTTGATTCTATTTATAAAACTAGAAGTAATTTTCGATGATCACCGCAGTTTGCGTCAAAATTAGTGCTAATGAAGTTATCCCTAAAGCGGGAAAGATAGAATTTTGAATCTTAATGAAGGTGAATTAAGAATTTTTTTCTGCCGTACGATATCGACACTCTCTCTCTTTCTCCTTGGTGGGAATCTACTTTTAATCGACGCGGTAATCAATAAAAAGAGCTCGTACTCTTAGCAAAAAGATTCAAAATTATACTTCGTTTGCGAAAGTTAAGATACTTTTTACTAATTCTGTAGAATTTGCAGAATAGAAGAAAAAAATAAATAATTATCTTTCTGAAAGAAAATGAATAAAAACCGAAAGTTTGTGAATAATTGTAAACTTGTAGTGATTTGGGTAACGAACGGTTCGACCATTTTTGATCGAGTGATGATAGTGGGGAACGGGAGGCCCGTTATATAGTGGCGTCGGTACGGCGTGGTGGGGAGCTGAGCGCTCATTGGCTCTAGGCGGCTCATGCGCGCCACTGGCCAATGCGGACGCGCTGCCCCCACCACGGCGTCATTTCGGTTCGTATATAAACAGACGGAACTCATCATCATCGCTCATTCTAAATCTGCCGTCGCGTCGTCGTTTTTAATACGTAATTAAATCTCGTTCTTTCTTTAATATCCACTGTACGTTATAATCTTTTTCTTTACCGCTTTTTCGTTTTTCTTCTTCTCCTCTTTTCCACAACTTTAATTCCCTCTTCTAATGAAAATAAACTTAATTTAAATTTCCAAAATTAACAAGTTTAGATCTTGTTAATTTTCAGAAACTTAAATTATAAAAGACGAAAGTTCGTAATTTGTAACTACAAAAGACTATAGTAGTAATTAAAAGACAACTTCCAGTAATTAATAAATTGGAAACAAAACTATTTCTAAATGACTTTTTTTCCTCTTTTTCAAAACAACTTATTTTTGCTGAAAAGACTGAGGAAAGAAACGTACCTTAACAAGACCAATAAACGATCTTTTCATCAGTTTTTCTTTATTCCTATTTCTTCCAATTGCCGGCATTTCAAAGTTTTTCTCATTCTCCCCGAGCATCACGTGCTCTCGAAGGTCGTGTACAGCGTACGATATACAACTAAAATGGAGACTGAAACGGTGTAAATGGTAAAGGACGCCAGGAGGTAAACAGAGAGAGGGAGAGAATTTCAAGTGTTATCGTCGTATCCGACGTATATCGGAAATAGGGTAGCTGCAAATCGAACCGTACCTATACCAAGAACTCGAGTTGCGGTTTAGCTCTCGCAATTTCGCGACCTCGGGGTAAACAAAATATCTATATATTCACCTCACATGAAACTTCTTCTCATTCTAGCGCGTGCGCTACCTTTATTATACATGTCTTGTTCTCGACACTCTCCAATCGAACACGATTGAGTGGAGGGAGGGAGGGAAGAGATAGTGGAGCAGGGGGGACAGAAGAGCAACTTCCGTTTACGTAGTTTTACACAAAAATAAATGGCATTTATCAGTCAGACGATGCAATGTCGATTGGCATTTTTATATTGACTGTGGTCAGACAACAGTTGTCCGGCTTTTGAATTTTGACATTTCGTACAATTGACACATGTACACAATGAATTTTCTTCCATTGAATTTCGTGCAGCAAACTTCTTATTAAAAAAAAAATTCCTGATTGCACGAAAGTAACAAATTCTTTCAGAGATTTCGCAAAAAAAAAAATTGCGATAAAAAGAAATCGAATAATCCTTGTGGTCGATTTAATTTAGAGTCGAGAATTAAATAAATCCACTGGTTTGGAAAGAAAAATATTCTATTAATTAAATAAACATATTTTCTCGCGCGTGTTTTTTTTGCCCTCAAAATATATAAAGAGAATTAAATTATCTAAAGGATAGTGGTATTGTAAATATTTTTGTATGTATGTATATCTATCCTATTAAAATGCATGGTTGAAATTGAAACTCAGAAAGTGGAATGCACATATAAACCCGACTGTGAATTCTGTCTCGAATATTTTCCCTTTGTTTATATTTATATATTTATGGTTCATGAGCACATCTCCTCTTCTTCATTATGAATAACCATGCAAAATTTTGTTTCAGACACTTTACGTGCTTTTATTTTGAAGGAAAAAATATATATATAAATTTCCCTGGTGAATATAATTCCGAGGGATTGATAGAAATTTATAATTTTATTATGTTAATTAGAAAAAAATATTAATTAGGATAGGTTCAATCGCAGAATTAATCTACAATTAGATAGAAAGGAAAAAGAATGTTAGGGAATTTTGGGAAAAAGTTGTAGTGATTTTGGTAACGAACAGTTCGACTAATTTTTGGTTAAGTGATGATAGTGGGGAACGGGAGGCCCGTTATATAGTGGTGTCGGTACGGCCTGGTGGGGGACTGAGCGTTCATTGGCTCTAAGCGACACATGCGCGCGACTGACCAATGCGGACGCGCTGCCCCCACCACGGCGTCACTTCGGTTCGTATATAAACAGACGGAACTCATCATTATCGCTCATTCTAAATCTGCCGTCGCGTCGTAACTATTACTAAGTAATTAATTTATTATTTTGTTACCTTCTTATTCTCTTCTACTATCTTTTTTACCTTTTTTTACAATTTTATTCTTTTATACATTTTATCTATTCCTTTTAACCTTTTTCTAAAATACTTTTTACTGTTCTTAATCCCTTTTCTGTCTACTATTTTTGTATGCAAAAATCCGAAAGACATTCTTCTTTTCCTCAAAATCTTTTTCCAAATTTTGCCTCCGCAATTCGTTTTGCAGACTAAAAAATTTTCCCTCTCGCAAGACAAGAAATTTCGCTTAAGTAGCACAATTACCAACGTATATTGCGCACGTTGAGTCGAGATTATACCGCTATTAATCAAACAAAGACATATTTCAAAGTAATTTCTCGTCAAGACACGCCTAATGGAAAATTTAGCGCTTTAGTTTGGAAACTGGAAAGTTCCTTCTGGCGTGTGGCTGTTCTATCGAATAATACATAGGGGTAAAGGAATACGGCACTGTGAGAGAAGTGGAAATTCACCGAGTGTAGTATACTGACAATAGAATTTGTCGCGTTCTCTCCTTACCACTGGGAATCTTTTTCCCATATACTGTTTGGCGTAAATGCACTTTCTCGGTTTATTAGGGCATCGAACCAAGTCTTAGAACGAAAAGCGAAGGGGCTGGAGGGAGAGAAAGAGAGATGAAAAAAAGTGAGAGAAGGAAGGGATGATTCAAGTGGGTGGAAAAATCTACCAGAGAGACTCTTATAAGGGTCGTAGTAGATGCCGCGATGTCTGCCTCGAAACGAACCGACAATGGCAGAGAAAAAGGAGAAACTGCAAACGCTAACCAATTGAGAGAGAAAAGTTTCACCCAAAAGCAAAGGAGAACCATTCTCAATGAAAAACCCCTGGTTGTTAGTGCGGTTACATTTCTTTCGACCGCATTGCATTAGGAATAAATTTATCCCAAGGAAAAAAACAAAATTTAATTGGGAATTGATGGCAAATTTTATCAAAGTAGAAGAAGAAAAATAGAAAACGTGAAAACGATAGAAAGAAAGTCGAAATTTTATATAAAAATACTGGAAATACAAGATAAAGAAAACAATTTTTGTTAAAATACATAATATGCTAAACAAGAAATGCAATATTATTTAAAATAAATAAAAACAAAATGTCTTGAATGTGGAAAATCATCCAAAAAAGACAAAACACACAGAAAAAAGATTTATTAAATTCTAAAGCAAGAATTTGGAAAATTTATACCCGGCATATAAAATACTTTAATGTCTAAAGTTTTTGGAAACTAATATTTCTCTTTCTTCCTTTTTTCCCGTCTTTCAAAGTGGCTTTAAATAGCTTTCTTCTAACATCCTTATCTATCGATCCAAAGACTACAAAACTATTCTCAACTAGTAACGCTCGAAACAATCCCAATTTCTCACTACTTTTTTCTCTTCCTCTCTCTCTTTCTCTTTTTATTTTTTACCACTCTGGTGGATATAACAAAAAAAAAACTTCAACTATCGAAAAATTTCCAAATTAGGTTATAATTCTTCTAATTCAGACTTCGTATTCTATAATTAATTTTAAAAAAGTAGAAAATAGCAGCTTATAGACAGAAAAAGTAGTAAAAAAGTAGCTATTGAAAAATTAAACTTGAATTAATTTTTTTATAATTTCTTATTTACATTCAAAAATAGAATAATTTTTCAAAATAAATATTTAAATATAGGATTTATTTTGTCTACAGGAATTAAAATATTTTAAATGATTTCAATGTAACGCATTTTTAAAATTTAAGTATTTCTAAAAATTACAAAAATAATTCTATCAAAATTCAATCATTTTTTTTTTCTTGAAAATAAAATTATTCAAAACTTTAATCATTTTATTTTATTCAATTCTAAATCAATTTTTATTCGAAAGTTCTACGAGAATTAAATTATTTAAATACAAAAATAAATAATTTAATTAATAATTAAATATTTCTTAAATTTGAATTCTTATAAAGAACCGTATCAACATTTTTTAAAAAAATTGAATTTTTACGAAGAATTGCATTAAAATTTTTAAAAATAATTACATTCATTCAAGAAATGTAATTAAAAATGAATTGAAAATAATTATTACACTCTAAGAAACAGATTATTTTAAATTTTTTACAATAATTGAATTTTTTCGAAGAATTTTATTCAAATTTCTAAGAATAATTGTGTTTTTAGCGGAGATAATTTGAAATTATATTAAAAGTAATTGAAATCCTGCGATGAGTTTTATTATTTATGAAAATAATTGAATTTATGTCACCGAAATTCAATAAAATTTTTAAAATAATCGAATTCTTGAGACGAATTTAAAAAAAAATCTTTTTAAAAAAATTACGAAAATAATTGAATTTTTTTAAAAAATGTTATTAAAATTATATTAAAAACAATTCAATTATTATAAAGAATTTTATTAAAATTTTTTTTAAATATAATTGAAATCTTTTAAAGAATTTTATTTAAATTATTAAAAATAATTGAAATCCTGCGATGAATTTTAATATTTATAAAAATAATTGAATCCTTCCAACGGTTATTATTAAAATTTAAAAAAATAATTAAATTCCTGAGAAGAATTTTAATATTTATAAAAATAATTGAATTCTTGCGAAAAATTTTATAAAAATCTATTTAAATAATAATTGAATTTTTTCGAAGAATTTTATTCAAATCTTTAAGAATAATTGCATTTTTAGCGGAATTAATTTAAAATTATATTAAAAATAATTAAAACCCTACGATGAGTTTTATTATTTATGAAAATAATTGAATTTTCGTCACCAAACTCTAATAAAGTTTTTAAAATAATTGGATTCTTGAGAAGAATTTAAAAAAAAATCTTTTTTAAGAAATAATTTTTTTAAAAATAATTCATTCAAAAAATTTTATTCAAATAAAATTGAAAACAATTCAATTATTGTAAACAATTTCATTAAATCTTTTTAAAAATAATGAAAATCTTTCAAAGTATTTAAATAAAATTGGATTAAAATTATTGTATTAGGTAAAAATAATTGAAATTCTGCAATGAATTTTAATATTTAGAAAAATAAATGGATTGTTGCAACGGTTATTATTAAAATTTTAAAAAATAATTGAATTCTTGCGAAGAAATTTATAAAAAACTATTTAAATAATTGAATTTCTACGTGACCATTTTTTTATTTATCAAAATAATTGAATTAAAAAAAAATTTTGACAATAATTTAATTCTTTCAAAAATTTTTTTTTTAAACAATTCAATTATTATAAACAATTTTATTAAAATTTTTTAAAAATAATTGAATTGTTTCAAAGAATTTTAATAGATTTTTTACAAATAATAACATTTTTCGAGGAATTTACTTTAAATTGTTTTAAAAATAATTGAAATTCTACGATGAGTTTTAATATTTATAAAAATATAATTGAATTCTTGTAACGATTGTTATTAAAATTTTTTTTTAAATAATTGAATTTTAGAGAAGAATTTTATTATTTATAAAAATAATTGAATTCTTGCGAAGAATTTGATAAAAATCTATTTAAATAATAAATTGATTTTTTTCGAAAAATATTAGCAAAATTCTGTTTAAATAATTGAATTTCTTTTTTTATTTATCAAAATAATTAAATGTTTGCGAAGAATTTTATAAAATTTTTTTTTTAAATTATTCAATTCTTGTCGGAAATTTTTTATTAAAATAGAAGATATTAAAAATAATTGAATTACAAAACATTTTTGAAAATAATTGAATCGTTTTAAGGAATTTTATTAAAAATTTTTGAATGTAAATTCTCAAACATGGAAAAAGGTAGCTTTTAATGTAACAAATAAAAGAAAAGTATCCAAATGGTACCAAATCGTAAAAAAAGTAGTAAATAGTAGGTTTTAGTAGATGAATGCAACGCCTGTTAATTAGAAGTTAAGTCTTCTATAACTAGAATTTAATTTCTTGCTAATAGAAGATAATTTTTCAAATCAAGAGAGAAAATTTGTTCAATCGTCTGTGATAAACTATATATAAACGATATAAGAGTGAATTTTGCGATAAACTTTTGGAACGGAATTATTTAGGTAATTTTGAAAATCCAATAATCCTCAACAGCAATCTTCTCTCCCTTCTGCTCTTACACAACAACTTTAAAAGTCAATAAACTTTCAAAGACACTAATCTAATGGTCCATTACATTTTCCAAGTAATTACAATTCCCCAAAACTTTCAATTGGAAATTCAAAAATTACCCTTGGAATTTCTAATGGATATTACGGTACATTGAATTTCAAGTACTTTTTTTATTTTATCTCTTTTTTCATTTTTATTGCGATTTCTTCTTTTTTTTAGAGAAGAATTAAACGATTTTTTTTTTCTTTTTTGATTTACTTCAAATGGTTTGATTGTGAAATTTCCAATGTTTTTTTTTATCTTCATCTCTTTTTTTCTTTTTTGTGTACTAGACACACATGTACAAATGGATAAGAGATCACCGAACTCATCATCGTTTCTCGGAAACAACGGCGGATCCACACAATGCTAATCGTGGATTCTTTTTCTCTCACATGGGATGGCTGATGATGAAGAGGCATCCTGATGTCATTCAAAATGGAAAAGAAATCGATATGAGCGATATCGCCGCTGATCCGGTCATTCAGTTTTTCGACAAGTGAGTTTTAGTTGTAAAAGAAAATCCAAAAAAAAAAAATTTATCCCTTTTTTTTCTGTGAATATCCATTAAAAACAGAATTTTTCTTTGAATGATAAAAATAATTTAAAAAAATTTTAAGACATTTCATTATTAAATTTTAAGATTTTCTTTTAATTAAAATGTCAAAAATTTAATGTTTAGCAATCGCAATCTCGTAAATGAAGAAAAAAAATGTTCTCTAGAAAAAAATCACTTAAAATTTTCAAAACGTAATTAATTTTCAATCTTCAATAATTTTTTTGTAAAAGTAATAAAAAAAATTAATTACAAGCAAAATTGCAACAGTTCAAGGAATTCAAGGAAAAGTCAAGGAAACTTGGAATTAGTCAAGGAAATTGGAAAAAAGTTAGAGAATTTTCTTAAAAGTACTGGAAAAAATTAAATTTTTAGAATTCATAAATAATAAAATTCATCGCAAGAATTTCAATTATTTTTAATAGAATTTTAATTAAATTATTCGAAATAAATGAATTATTCTTTTAAATTTTTATAAAATGAATAAAAAAAATTCAATTATTTTCAAAAATTGTAATAAATTCCTTTGGAGGAATTAAATTATTTTTGTAAATAATAAAATTCTTGTCAGAAATTCAATTATTTTAAAAAAATTTCATAAAAATTCAATTATTTTAAAAAATTTTCATAAAATTCTTCATAAAAATTCAATTATTTCCATAAAGAATAAACTTTTTCACAGGAATTTACTTTATTCAGATACAATTTTAAGAAAATTTATGAAGAAAAATTCAATTATTTAAACAAAAAATTGTAATGGAATTATTGCAAAGAATTAAATTATAATTATAATTAAAATACTTAGCAAGAATTTATTTATTTATGCAAATTTTCATAAAAATTCAATTATTTTCATAAAAAATAAAGTTTTTTGCAGAAATTCAAAAGAATTCTATTATTTTCATAAATAATAAAATTCTTCACAGATATTCAATTATTTCCAAAAATTGGAAATAAAATCCCTTGCAGAAATTCAATTATTTTAAAAAATTTAATTATATTTTTAAAAATTTTCATAAATTTGTTCGAAAGAATTAAATTATTTACAAATTGTAATAAAAATCTTCAAAAGAATTCTATTATTTTTATTTTAATACAATTTGTATCAAATTATTCAAAATAATTGAATTATTCTTTTAAATTTTCGCATAAAATGAATTAAAAAAATTCAATTATTTCCAAAAATTTCAATAAAATCGTTTGGAGAATTTAAATTATTTTTGTAAATAATAAAATTCTTGTCAGAAATTCAATTATTTTTTAAATATTTCATAAAAATACAATTATTTCCATATTCATACAATTGTAAGAAAACTTATAGGGAAAAATTCAATGATTTAAAAAAAAATTTAATAAAATAATTGAAAAGATTTAAATTATAATTATAAATAAAATTCTTCGCAAGAATTCAATTATTTATTTCTATAAATATTAAAATCCTTATCAAGAATTCATTTATTCATGAAAATTTTTATAAAAATTCAATTATTTTCATAAATAATAAAATTATTCACAGAAATTCAAAAAAATTCTATTATTTTTATAAATAATAAAATTCTTTACAGATATATTCAATTATTTTCAAAAATTGAAAATAAAATCTCTCGCAAGAATTCAATTATTTTTGTAAATACTAAAATTCATCGCAGAAATTCAATTGCTTTTAAAAATTTTCATAAAATTCTTCATTAGAAATTCAATTATTTCCATATACAAAAATATTCTTTGAAGAAATTTAATTATTTTAAAAAATTTTAATAAAAAGGTGTTTGAAAGAATTAAATTATTTACAAATTTTCATAAAATTCTTTATAAAAATTCAATTATTTTCCATATAAAATAATATTCTTCTCATAAATTTAATTATTTTTGTAAATAATGAAAAATCTTCGCAAAAATTCAATTGTTTTTACAAATTTTCATAAAATTCTTCATCAAAATTCAATTATTTCCAAATACAATAAAATTCTTTATAAAAAATCAATTATTTTTATAAAGAATAAAAATCTCTGCTGAAATTCAATTATTTAAAAAAAATTTCACAAAATTCTTCATAAAAATTCAATTATTTTCATAAAGAATAAAAAATTTCACAGGAATTATATATTATATGTACCTATTATTATAAATAAAATTCTTCGCAAAAATTGAATTATTTTTATAAATAATAAAATTCTTAACAAGAATTCCAATTTTTTTGAAAATTTTCATAAAAATTCAATTATGTTAAAATGTTTTCATAAAAATTTAATTGTTTTCATAAAAAATAAATTTTTTCATAAAAATTCAGTTCTTATAATTTTAAAAATTTTAATGAAAAGGTTAGATAGAATTAAATTATTTATAACAATTGTAAAAAAATTCTTAACAAATTTAATTTTTTTTATAAATAATAAAATTCTTCACAGACATTCAATTATTACCAAAAAAATGTTAATAAAATCCTTCGCGAGAATTCAAATATTTCTAGGGTGCGATTTTGTAGTTTGAATTTGATTTTCGATTCTCTAATAGTGAGAATAAAAATTTCTCGAAGTAAATGTTTTCTATTTTACAGTATGTGTATGAGAATAAGTAAATTTTCAAAAAAATAGAAATAAACGTTTGTAAATAAATATTTATTATTAATTAAATATTTTTTCCAAGATATGAATTTTTTTATACCCTTAGTGCAAAATATTAAAAGGATAAGTAACAAAGAAACAAAAAGATAGAAGAAAGAAGAACAAAAACGAATATTGAAGAAACATTTGAAAACATAACTTCATAAGTGAATGAATAAATAAATATTATTAATTTAATAATAATAATAATAATAATAATAATAATACAATTAATTTAAATTATTAAAAATATTATAGAAATAGATAAATATCAGTAAAATTTAAATTTTCCTTAAAAAAAGCTCATTCTCTTAAGCTGCAGTGATTTAGATAATAATAAAAGTAAATGAATATAAAATTCCCATCAAAATCCACGCTTTCCAG
Organism: Leptopilina heterotoma; assembly: GCF_015476425.1. Taxonomy (NCBI): domain Eukaryota; kingdom Metazoa; phylum Arthropoda; class Insecta; order Hymenoptera; family Figitidae; genus Leptopilina; species Leptopilina heterotoma. The sequence goes on from NW_025111040.1 coordinate 703,859, forward strand.
TGCGTTTTCCACTCGAGAATAAAATTAGTTACTGAAATGAGTGTTATTAACTTGATCTTAAGAGTTCGCTTTTTAAATTGAAGATTAAACGTTAAGCTTAGCTTCAACGTGGAGAAAAAGAATCTTAAATAAAGGAACTTAAAGCTCAACCTGAATTAAGAAGCTGCTGAGAGTGATATCTCTTGATACGCATTAAAAGTACTTAATGAAAATTCAAAAAAAGAAAAAATTTACACTCCCTTATCTTCAAATTGTTTGAATAAAAAATCTTAATTGGTTTCCGAATATTTAATTAAGAAAAATGAATTTTTTTTACAATTTCTCTATTATTAAATTAAAACAAAAAAAATTTAACATCTATTTACTAATTATGAATTGACTATGATCAACACCTTCCACATCTTTTATATATTAATTAAAAAAAAAATGTTTAAGTAAGAATTAAATTCGGTACCTTAAATTCTATAAAAGCGCAAAAGTAAAAATTAATGTTAGAAAAGCAGCGAAAAGTAACTTTAAAACTGAAAAAAGTAGTTAAAAAAGTAACTATCGAAAAATTAAATTTGACAACTAAAAAACTCGTTTTAGTCGATTTAGAAAAATCACAAAAATTTTATTCTTTCCCTAATTTCTATAAAAAATATTAATTTTTTTTCTTATCCTTTCAGTTCTAAATTTTTATGAAATTCAATTATTTTCCAAACATTTAGTTAGAATTCTTCAAAAATTCGATTCAATTTAAAAATACTTTTAAAAAGAAAAAAAATTAATTTTTTAAAAATATAAAATAATTACAATGTGAAAGCTTTTTCAAAATTCATACAATAAAGTAATATTAATATTCAATTATTATTATCGAAAATTTTAATAGAAATTCATTTTAAAATCAATTCCAGTCAAAAAGTTCAAAAGAGAATTCAATTACTTAAATACAAAAATAAATAATAATTGATAGAATACTTGATTATTTCTTAAAATTGAATACAAAGCATTTTAAAAAAAAAAATTTTAATGATTACATTTTTCGAGGAATTTATTAAAAGTATAATTTCTCCAAAGAATTCTATTATTTGTGAAAATAATTCAATTCTTAGGAAAACATTTTTTAAAAATTTTTTTTAAATAATTAAATAATACAAAGAATTTTATTAAAATTTAAAAGAAATAGTTCAATTATTTCGAAAAATTTGATAAAAATTGTATTAAAATAAAAATAATAGAATTCCTTTAAAGAATTTTATGAAAATTTGTAAATAATTTAATTCTTTCAAACACCTTTTTATTAAAATTTTTTAAAATAATTAAATTTCTGCAAAGAATATTATTTTATATGGAAATAATTGAATTTTTATGAAGAATTTTATGAAAATTTGTAAAAATAATTGAATTTCTGCGAAAAATTTTATTATTTACTAAAATAATAGAATTTTTATGAAAATTTTTAAAAGCAATTGAATTTTTGCGAAGAATTTTATTATTTACACAAATAATTGAATTTTTATGAAAATTTTCAAAAAAATTGGAATTCTTGTTAAGAATTTTATTATTTATAAAAATAATTCAATTTTTGCGAAGAATTTTATTTATAATAATAGGTATATAATATATAATTCCTGTGAAATTTTTTATTCTTTATGAAAATAATTTAATTTTTATGAAGAATTTTGTGAAATTTTTTTTTAAATAATTGAATTTCAGCAGAGATTTTTATTCTTTATGAAAATAATTGAATTTTTATAAAGAATTTTATTGTATATGGAAATAATTGAATTTTTATAAAGAATTTTATCAAAATTTGTAAAAATAATTGAATTTTTGCGAAGATTTTTCATTATTTACAAAAATAATTGAATTTATGAGAAGAATATTATTTTATATGGAAATAATTGAATTTTTATGAAGAATTTTATGAAAATTTGTAAAAATAATTGAATTTCTGCGAAGAATTTTAGTATTTACAAAAATAATTGAATTCTTGCAAGGGATTTTATTTTCAATTTTTGAAAATAATTGAATATCTGTAAAGAATTTTATTATTTATAAAAATAATAGAATTCTTTTGAATTTCTGTGAATAATTTTATTCTTTATGAAAATAATTGAATTTTTATAAAAAGTTTCATGAATAAATGAATTCTTGCTAAGGATTTTAATATTTATAGAAATAAATAATTGAATTCTTGCAAAGAATTTTATTTATAATTATAATTTAAATCTTTTCAAATTATTTTATTAAATTTTTTTTTTAAATAATTGAATTTTTCCCTATAAGTTTTCTTAAAATTGTATGAATATGGAAATAATTGAATTTTTTTAATTCATTTTATGAAAATTTAAAAGAATAATTCAATTATTTTGAATAATTTGATACAAATTGTATTAAAATAAAAATAATAGAATTCTTTTGAAGAATTTTATTACAATTTGTAAATAATTTAATTCTTTCGAACAAATTTATGAAAATTTTTAAAAATATAATTAAATTTTTTAAAATAATTGAATTTCTGCGAGGGATTTTATTTCCAATTTTTGGAAATAATTGAATATCTGTGAAGAATTTTATTATTTATAAAAATAATAGAATTCTTTTGAATTTCTGTAAAAAACTTTATTTTTTATGAAAATAATTGAATTTTTATGAAAATTTGCATGAATAAATAAATTCTTGCTAAGTATTTTAATTATAATTATAATTTAATTCTTTGCAATAATTCCATTACAATTTTTTTTAAATAATTGAATTTTTCTTCATAAATTTTCTTAAAATTGTATCTGAATAAAGTAAATTCCTGTGAAAAAGTTTATTCTTTATGGAAATAATTAGAGTTGTGCAAAAAGCTCGAGGCTCGAGGCTCGAGCGAGCTTTTTCGAGCTTTTCATTTTTCGGGCCGAGCCGAGCCGAGCCTAATCAGTTCGAGCTCGAGCCGAGTTCGAGCCGAGCCGAGCTGTGTAAAAAGCTCGAATAGTTTCGAGTACTCGAGTTAATTCGAGTACTCGAATTTTTCGAGCACTCGAGGGAATTCGAGTACTCGAATTTTTTCGAGCTCTGAGTAAATTCGAGTTCTAGAGAAAATTCATAGAATTTTCGCATTTATTATATTTAGCAAATAGAAATATTGATTCAGTAATTCAAAAAAATTCGAAATTTTTTACTTATTAATAGTTTTTTTAGTAAGTCAAAAGCTCGAATCCATTCGAGTACTCGAAAAATTCGAGTACTCGAATTCACTCGAGTGCTCGAATTTAATCGAGTACTCGAATTTACCCGAGTACTCGAAAATTTCGAGTACTCGATACATCGAGCCGGCTCGGGCTCGGCTCGGCCCGAAAAAATTTCGGCTCGGCTCGGCTCGACTTTTCGAGCTTTTTGCACATCTCTAGAAATAATTGAATTTTTATGAAGAATTTTATGAAAATTTTTTTAAATAATTGAATTTTTCTGAAATTTTTTAAAAATAATTGAATTTCTGCCAAGAATTTTATTATTTACAAAAATAATTTAATTCTTCAAAAGGAATTTATTACAATTTTTGAAAATAATTGAATTTTTTTTATTCATTTTATAAAAATGTAAAAGAATAATTCATTTATTTTGAATAATTTAATTAAAATTCTATTAAAAATAATTAAAATTCTCGCGATGAATTTTATTATATATGAATTATTTATGAATTCTAAAAATTTAATTTTTTCCAGTACTTTTGATAAAATTCCCGTATTTTTCCTCTATTTTCCTGACCAATTTTACTTTCCTTAACTTTTCCCTGAATTCTCTGAACTGTTGTAATTCTGCTTCTAATTAATTTTTTCATAACTTTAACAAAAAAAAACTTTTTGGGTTGAAAATTAATTACGTTTAAAAAATTGTAAGTGATTTTTCTCTATAGAGAAAAAGATTTTTGTTCATTTACAAAATCACTGCTGAAAAATTAAATTTTTCACATAACTTTAATTAAAATTTTTGTTTTGTGTTCTAAAAGTTTTTTAAATTATTTTCATCACTCAAAGAAAAATTCTGTTTCCAAATATATTCACAGTAAAAATAAAAACTAAAAAAAAAGGGATAAATCAATGTCGTGAAAATGAAAGCCTGTAATTATTGCAAAATCAAAAGTGAAAATGATGCTCTATTTATGAAAGTGAAAATGAAAATAAATAACCATGTATAAAAGTGAAGTTGAAATCATCGACCCTCTGATATTTTCTTCTATTTGAATTTTCCATTTGAAATTGCACAAATTCAATTTCCCTCAATCTCTAATAAACAGATAAGTCTCGTTAATCAATTTCAGATGAAACCAGCCGAATTCAAATCCATTCGTATATATTTACGACTAAAACTCTGATTTCACTCTATAGCAATAAGTATCAAGTGGTGACGTTAAAACAGTTCACATAACATTGATAAACGTTATAAATGCTAGAAACATACTTTTGCCATAAAACAGATGATTTATCTTGACAATAAAGACAATAAAGACACTAAATGATAAAGTTGATAAAAACAAAACAAAAATCCCCAAGTGCCTGTACATTCAATACATATTCCAGATTTTATACAACACAGTATTTCTGATGCAGTAAAAAAGTAAATCACAAGTTATGACTAACTTTTTTTCCCATTCTCCATACAGAATATATGAATTTTGATGTGTGTGTTATTTTTACAGATTCTATGAGCCCATCATGTTGTCCTTGTGTTTCGTTCTGCCAACTCTAATACCCGTTTACTGTTGGAATGAAACTTGGTACATCAGCATCCACGCTGTCATCATTCGTTACATCTGGCTGCTAAATGCAACCTTTCTCGTCAACAGTTTCGCACACATGTGGGGCAATCGGCCATACAATAGGTATATAACGAACCCTCTCTCTACTTTTTTCCCCCTCAAATACAGATTCAACATTTTTCTATTTTTGGCAACAAAAAAAAAAAGGAGGGAAAATAAAAAGACATGGATGAAAAAAATTGTGAACAAAATTGAAACAATACGTGGTATTGATTTTTTCTATCATATCGAAAAGAGGTTTTGCTATACATACTATAAAATCAACTTTCCATGACAATGTGGAAATTAATGAAAAAAAAATTGAATTTAATATGGTTTTAAAAATTATCGGAAAAAAATTAAAAGAAAAATTTTGCTAAAAATATCAACTTTTTTTAAATAGAATTTTAAAAAAAATTATGGAAAAAATTAAATTATTTTTTTAAAATATTAATAAAATTGCTCGAAAGAATACAAATATTTTGAAAAATTGTACTGAAATTCTTAGGAGAAATTCAATTATTTCTGTAAATAATGAAACTCTTCTCAAAAAATCAATTACTTTTAAAAATTTTCATGAAATTCTTCATAAAAATTCAAATTATTTTTAAAAAATCTCATGAAATTCTTCATAAAAATTCAATTATTTTTTTAAATTTTCATTAAATTCTTCATAAAAATTCAAATTATTTCCATAAAGGATAAAATTTTCCACAGAAATTCAATTATTTTCGATATATGAACAATTTTGAGAAAATAATATGTAAAAAATTCAATTATTTTTAAAATCATTAATAATATTGTTCTAAAGATATAAATTATTTTCATAAAAATTCTTCCTAAGAAAATTCAATTATTTCTATTTTCAACAAATAATAAATTTTTTTCTAAGAATTCAATTATTTCTATAAAAAATAAAATTTTTCACAGGAATTCAGTTATTTTCGATAGGAACAATTTTGAGAAAATATATTATGTAAAAAATTTAATTATTTTTAAAATCATTAATAATATTGTTCTGAAGAATTAAATTATTTTCAAAAATTCTAATAAAATTCTTCACAAGAATTCAATTATTTCTATAAATAAGAAATTTTGTTGCAAGAATTTAATTATTTCTATTTATAAATAATAAAATTTTTCGCAGGAACCAGGAATTCAATTAAATTAAAATTTTTTTTATAGAATTCTTCATGAACCTTCAATTATTTCCATAAAGAACAAAAATTTTTAACAGAAATACATTTATTTTAGATACAATTTTAAAAAAATTTATGGAGAAAATTGAATTACTTTCAAAATTTTTATAAAGAATTAAAATATATTCAAAAATTGTAATAAAATACTTTGAAGAATTCAATTATTTTCATAAAGAATAACATTTTTCAAAGAAATTAATTTATTTTTGATACAATTTTAAGAAAATTTGTGCAACAAATTAAATTAATTTAAAAAATTTTTATAAATTTGACCTAAAGAAATAAAATATTTTTAAAAATTGTAATAAAATACTTTTTAAGAATTCAATTATTTCTATAAATTATAAAATTCTTCACATAAATTCAATTATTTTTTAGAATCTTTTATAAAATTCTTCATAACAATTCAATTATTTTAGATACAATTTTAACAAAATTTATGGAAAGAATTCCATTATTTAAAAAATTTTTCTAAAGAATTAAAATATTTTCAAAAATTGCAATAAAATTCTTCACAAGAATTCAATTATTCCTATAAATAATAAAATTCTTCGCAAGTATTCAATTATTTCGATAAATAATAAAATTCTTCGAAGGACTGCAATTATCTTTTTTAAATTTTAGTAAAATTCTTTATAACAATTCAATTATTTCATAAGGAATAAAATTTTTCACAAAAATTTAGTTATTTTCGATTCAATTTTAAGAAATTTTTTGAAAATTATTCCATTATTTTTTAAAATTTTAATCAAATTCTTTATTAAAATTTAATTCCAGAAATTAAATTACTTTCGATGCAATTTTCAAAAAGTTTATCTTAAAAATTCAATTTCTTTTAAAAATTTTAATAAAATTCTATGAACTATAATCTAATTATCTTCAAAAATATTGATAAAATTTCTTAAAAAAAAATTAAATTACTTTTAAAAAGATTAATAAAATTCTTTAAAAAAAATTTTTTAATCAAAGTCTTGAAAAAAATTTAATTGTATTAAAAAAAAAAATTAATAACATTTTTCGAAAACAATTTAGTGTTTTACAAATTTTAATAAAAAATCTTTGAAAGAATGAATTATTTTCAACAATTTTGAATAAGAATTCAATTATGTTCTATACAATATTTTAATTGAAATAATTGAATTATTTTCAAAAATTATAATAACATTAATCGAAAGAATTCAATTATTTTTATAAATAATAATTTTTTTTGCAAGAATTCAATTATTTCTATAAAGAATAAAATTTTTTACAGGAATTCAGTTATTATTTTCAATACAATTTTCAGAAAATCTATGGAAAAAACAAAATTATTTTCAGAAAAATTTGATAAAATTCTTCGAAACAATTCAATTATAGTTTCAAAAATAATATTTATAATTGATAGCTTCTTTCACCTTTAATAATATTTATAATTGTTAATAAATAATTATTAAATATATTAAGTATAAATAAATGTTTATTAAATATATGTATAACAAATAAATAATTATTAAAATTTCTAAATTTTTAATTCAAAAAGTTATTCAAATTGTCATTACAAAATAATAAAATTTTAATAGAAGATACAACACATCACTTTTTCATGTGACGAGAATGTAAAAAACTAGAAATTCTCAAGAAACACGAAAGGCAGAAAGAAAAAAAAGTAAAATTCAATTTCAATTGTTTGCAAAATAGAAAAACTCCATCTATATCGTCCATAGTTGAAAAACTTCCCTTTCTTAAATACCAAAAAGAAAAAAAAAATTCTCCCAAGAATATTATACGTTTTATAATATATCAAGACTCTGTCGAACTTTTCCTTCCCCCCCAATTTAAGAGACACTTTTTTTTCTCATTCTCACACATACAGTTTTAATAATAGTAATTTTTTTTTTTTTTTTTTTTTTTTTTTTGTTAAGCGAGAATGAAGAAGCTACTCGGCAAAAGTTTTTTAACGACGATCGATTATTATTATTCGCTTATCTTTCTTTCCCGTTGCAGGAAGTTGAGGCCAACGGAGAATCCAACAGTGGCCTTTTTTACACTCGGCGAGGGTTGGCACAATTATCATCACTCCTTCCCATGGGATTATCGTGCCGCCGAACTTGGCGCTTATGGACTAAATCCATCGACGGCATTTATTGAGATAATGTCGTGGTTCGGTTTGGCCTACAATCTCAAAACGCCCAACAGGGATTTGGTCAAGAGTTTCAATCTCAACAAGGGCGATGGGACCGACAGTTTTTGGGGTCATCAGTATCATAAAAATATTCAACGCAAACGTTGATAAAAGTAAAATTTTTTTTTTTTTTTATAAATTTCACTTCTTTCATCTTTTGATAAAATTTTATCTTTTTGACGAAAATTAAATAATTTTTGTCAAAATGATATAATTTTATCGAAAAATATAATTTTATCGAAAGATATAATTTTATCAAAAAGATATAATTTTATCAAAAAAGATATAATTTTATCACTTTAGTAGAGGAATTTAGAGGAAAATAATGTGTATAGATTATTTATAGTAATTTTTTTGATAGAATCTAAGTGTTATATTTTATGATAGTTTTTAAGATTTTTAAAAATTCCCGCCTTTTGTAGTTCACTGCGCGTGCGGCTGGACCAAAAAGAAACTCTCTGCGCAAGCTGCTGCGCACTATATAAAAGGCGCGAAATTCAAAACACAAAAATACTTTAAAGTGTAATTTTTATTCTTTCCAGTGGTAAAAAAGTAAATTGCGAAATATTTTGCAGAACAAAAAGTAATAAATAAAAAAAAAATGTCAAAAGCCTTAAAAAAAACTTAAAGCGCACTAAAAAAACGCGAAATTCAAAACACAAATAAATTTAAAGTACAATTTTTATTTTTTTTCTGCAGTAAAATAGTAAAATAAAAATTGCTGTGCCAGAAATTTTTTTGTCAGAATATTTTTTCCTCGAGATAAAATTGTCTGCAAATAAATTTTTTCTTTTTCTGCTAATTAAATAAATTGAACAATTATTGAAAAGAAAAGTTAACGACAAACAAATTTGTACGTTTTCACTCTCGAAAATTGAATTAGTAAAAATATTTATTAATTTTAATTAGTGATTGACTTTTTGCTTTTGAATTAGTAAACTTCACAAAGAAATTATTAGAAATAATAATTTTTTAGTAAAAATTTCCTCATTTAAAGTCAAACAAAAATTTCGGCCCATTGTATTTCACCACAGCGCATGCGCTGAGTGGCTGGACCAAAAATAAACTCTCTGCGCATTTTTCTCCGCACTAAAAGGGCGCGAAATTCAAAACACAAAATTCTCTAAAGTGTAATTTAAATTTTTTTTCTGTAGTAAAAAAGTAAAATAAAATAAAAAAAATAAAATAAAAAAAAAATTAATAAAATAAAAAAAAATAAAAAAAAATAAATAAATAAAAAAATTAAAAATTAAAAAGTAAAATTTACTAATTTAAAAGCAAAAAGTCAGACACTAATTTAAATTAATAAAGAGTTTTACTAATTTAAATTTCAAGTCATTTTAAAAAAAACATTGTTTTTCATTCAATTAAGTAATTAAAAATAAATAAATAAATAAAAATTTTTTTTACTTTCATGTAATATTTTTTTGTTTGTTTGTTTTCTGTATAAACTTGAACAATCCATCGATTATTAAAGAGCACAAACATGACGTACAATTTTGATTGAAAAGCGCTATTTCCGAACAGGAATTTCGCATTAACAAATTGAGTGAAAATAATCATAGAGGGATTTTGCATTATATTTTTTTTTTAAACAAATCGAAATCAAAATATGATTAAGAATAATATTATGTGAATGTGAATTATCATTAAGTTTCAGTATTATAATTATTTTACTCATTGGGACTTTAAAATAGAGGATTATATATTTATTGTCTCTGATCAAAATTTATCGTTCGATAATAATAATCAGGAAAACGTGGTTTTCAACTGTTTGACACAATAATATAATAATAATAATAATAATGCAAAATGCCGCTTTGTTCATTATTCATTTTAACGACGACATTACAGGAAAGTTAACACTCTATTTGTGACATTAATTACAATTCACAATAAATTATCCCTTCGACCTTACTTTTTGCTCTCGCGGATATTTTTGCAGACATTTTTCATTTTTATTTTTATTTTTTTTTACTTAAATTTATTATTTTAAAAATAAAAAAATTTATATTTAATTGACAGAAAATAATGAAATAGAATTTTTGTTTAAACTTACTTTTTGCTCTCATAAATATATTTGCAATTTTTTATTTAAATTTATTAATATTCTATTCATTACTTTTTACTCATAAATACAATTGCAAATTTATTTTATTTAAATTTATTTTGTCTATTCAAATATATTTTTTGCTCTCATAAATATTTTTGCAATTATTTTTTATTTCAATAAATTTTTTTTATTCATTATACTTTATTCACTCTCGTAAATATATTTGCATATATTTTTTATTTTATTTTCTTTATTCAAATTTATTTTTTCCTCTCATAAATAATTTTTGCAATTATTTTTTATTGAAATTAATTTTTTTTATTCACGATATTTTTCACTCTCTCATATTTATAAATATATTTGCAAATATTTTTTTTTCAATTTTTTTTTTCTTTGCTTATTAAATTTATTTTTATTTGAAAAATTTTCATTTTTTTTCGAGAAAAAAACAAACTGTAGAAATTGTATTGGAAAAAATAATTATTTCTTTTTTACTAAATAATAGAAAATAAATCTAATATATATATATTTTTTTATTTTCGTGTTTAATTTAATTTAAACACTCAAAATAAACGGTAAAGAGCTTTAAACCTTTAATTTTAGAAATTTTTTCTAAAAGTGAAAAACTAATTTCACTCTTCGAATAACTTGTAGATATTTTAATTTTTTATTTTAAGAAATGTATAATTGTAGAAACTTCTGAAACGAATCATCTAACTTTAAACAAAATTTATAATACTTAAAATAATTTTCTTTAGGAACGACTCAATATTTTTTAAAAATTATCAACAATTTATTATTATCATAATTATTAACAATTGATTTTATGTTTATTAATTAATCCTATTATTATTAATATTAATATTAATTATTTTTATTATTATTATTATTATTATTATTATTATTTTTATTATTACTGTTATTAATTATTATTAAGGTAATTTGAATTATTATGTCCCTTTTTTATTGGAATAATTTCTTTTTTACTGAAATTCTTTATTACTGAATAAAATCTGAGAGGGAAATTTAACGTTAATTTTTTTTCGAAGATTTAATTAAAAAGAATAAATTCTTTATTAATGAATATAAAAATTGAAACTCTTTCTTTTTGATATTCAATTAAAAGGAGTAAATTTTTTATCATTGAATAAAAATTGAGAAGAAAATTTAAAGTTAATTCTTTTTTCTCTCTCTCTCTCTCTCTTTCTCTCTCGAAAACTATACATGAATTTGTAATTTTGTATCAGTTTGGTAGAAAGTCTCGTACAATTTCACTTTGAAATTTTGCGACTGTACTTTAACGAGTATAGCGTACTTTCCGGAGCATGTACGGCCGTTTCCACTTAAAGTTAATGAAATTCAGAAATTGCTCAAAGCCTAGCTTCCACAATCTTATATGAAACTTCGATCGCAGATTACTTTAATGTGCTAATTACACTTCTTGAATTCATAATTTAGTACTTCACAAAATTCTATTTTTGTTATTTTTAATAAAATGTGGAACCAAAATTTATACACTCTCCTTTCTGTATTATTTTCTCTTTCTCGAAAAAAATTATTTTCGCAGTTATAATTATAAACTAATTTTTCGAATTAAAAAAATTTTTTTTTTAAAAACTAATTATAATTATAATTCTAAAAATACAGTCAACTCTCGATAATTAAACTTTCGATAAATTAAATTTTTTTCTTGTCCCTTGAAATAATTTTAATACTTTTAAAATATTCGATAAAAAAACCCTCGATTTGGATTTTTTTTTGCCCCTTGAGATTCAGTTTATTTAGAGTCGACTGTAATTTTAATTATAATTATCAAATACTTGTAATTTTAATTACAAAATAATTTTAATTGTAAAATAATTGTAATTATAATAATAATTAAAAATAATAATAAACTAATAATAAAAAATAAAAAAAACATAATTATAAAAATTATAAACTTCGCTCAACAATTTATTATATTAAAAACCAAATATTAAGCAATATTATCAATGAATGTACATAAGTTAATTACTTTATCTCAAGGATTTCAGTTGGAATATAAATAACAATAATAATATTGTGTATAAAAATAGTTAATAAAAATTTATTACTAGTTTTTAGAGTACCCCAATGTATATTTTTTAATTATAAAATTTTAATAAAATTCAATTTCGCAAGAACATAATTTCATTTTAATAAAACAAGTTTTATTGAAAATAAAAATTGCATATATTTTGAAATTTATTCTTTTCGATTCTAAAGAGTAAATTCCCAATAGGCAATGTACCTCATGTCCTCTAATCCCTAAGCTCTCGACTTTATACTTTTCTCTATCCAAACTTGAAGGCAAAGACGAAAAGTCGAACGGAAAAGCTCGAACTCGAAACAAGGATTTCGGTAAGAGAAGAAAACTTGCGGGAAACTTTTATTAAGAAATCGATTTAGGACAAAGTCATTATTACCTTGTTCTCCTCTCTCTCTCTCTCTCTCTCTCTTTCTATTTTTCAAATCAAACTTTGTCTATTTTCACACATCTTTATTTTATTTACAACTTATTTAATTAACTGTATTATATTTATGTCTTCTTCAAATATTTTTATGAAATTTGGACGAAATTATTTTCATTTTTGACACATTTTCTTTTGTTTTGTTCAATAAAAAATAATAGTAACCAAATAAAAAATTATTTATTTAATTTTTTGTATTTATTGTTTATTTTCTATATTTTAAATTTTTTAATAAAAAAAGTGACTAAAACATAAAAAAATAAAACACTTTAAATAAATAAAGTATTATTATTAAATTATTTATAATTAATTCTCAAAAATACTAAAAAAAATTAAATTTTGGAAAAATTATAAATAATTACATAAGTTTAATTGTTTTCAAAATTAACAAAATTCTACTCCAAAATTCAATTATTTTAAAAATTTGTAATAAAATTCTTGGCAAAGTTCAATTTTTTAAAAATTTTTAATAAAATTTTTGGCAAAATTTCAAAAATTTTCCTCAATTTCGCACATGAATTCTATTATTTACAAATTTTGTATAAATTTCTTCGCAATAATTTAATTATTTTCAATAAATATTAAAAATTTTTTACAGTGATTGAATTATTTTTATAAATAATAAAATTCTTTTTAGGAATTTAATTATTTTCATAAATAAAACTCATCGCAGAATTTCAATTATTTTTAATAACAATTTTAATCGAATTCCTCGAAAAATGTAATTATTTTATTCTTAATAAAATTCTTTATGAGAATTCAATTTTAAGAAATATTAAATTATTCAATAAATTATTTATTTTTGCTTTTAAATAATTGAATTCCCATAGAATTTTCTAATAAAAAATGATTTAAAAATGAATTTCAGTTAAAATTTTACATTGAATATTTATTATTCAAATTATTTTGAAATATTTAAATAATATTTGAATATTAAAGGCATTAGAGCATGAATTTTAAGAAATAATTGATTTTTCAAAATGTTTCAAATTAAATTCTTTGAAAATCTTATTTTTTTAAATACGTATTCAATTGAAGAATTTTTGAATAATTGAAATTTCGTAAAATTGAATTGTAAACAAATGAATTTGAAAATTCTCAAAGAACTTATTCAAAAATTATTAAAGATAATTAAAGATAATTTGAATTATAACATTTTTTTTTACTTAAAACTTGTAATTTGTTTATAAATTGTAATAGAGAAGCAGAAAATGTTCGAAATATTTTTTACTTTCTAATTTTAATTTTCCTTAGAATTTTTTAATTAAAAAAAAAAATAGCTGCATAATTTTGATTGGTCAGACAGTTAAGTTTTTCATATTCAAAAGAGAAAAATATTTTGCAGGATTTACATTTAATTACCTAAAATGTTTGATACAAAATGCTAATTTTTTTAGAAACAAAGAAATAATGAATAAAATAACATTAATAATTTTTTTAGATTAATAAAAATATTTTTCAATTATTTGAAAATATATGACAGAATATGACGATTATTATAGTTAATTTGTATTTACTATTTATTTTCTATACCCCGTGTGGAAAATGAAAATTGGTCCTAGCCAGGTCCTACCTATTTTGCCCTGTTAATAGCTTGGTCCTAGGTTGGCAGTGTAGGTTGGACCAACAATGGGTGGTGATGCGATTCTAGCCTGGTCCTAACTTGGGAGCCTAGTTAGGACCAGTTTATGGGTCCATTTTAGGACCTAGAAAGGACCATCTCAGACAGTATTTTCTATTTCATTATAATTTTAATTAGTTTATAATATTTGTTAAAGAAATAACCTAAATTATTAATAATAAGTATTAGTTTTAATTAATTATTATTTTTTTCAATTAAGTGATGACCAAAAGCGAATTCATAAATAATGTTAGTATATGTAGAGATTAATATATATTCCTCTAATATATACATTAAAAATTATAAAAAAAATTAGAAATTTGTTAATTAAATTATTTTACAGTATATATAATCATTAAATTGCATACTTATACGAATACAATGCAGAAAAATCGGAATAAACGCAAACCTAAGAAGTAAATAAAATCTAACGCACGCGGGAATCGAACTTACGACCTACGGACTACGAGACTAACGCCCTAACCACTATGCTAATGAAACTAGTTGAGATGAAAATTTTTATTGTCAGTGACTTGTGGACTTGCTTTTGATGATTCAATATAGTAATTATTGACACTAATACACGATAATAAATAAAAAAAATAGTTTAACAACAACAATAATAATAAAATAATATCCAAATATAAAAATTCAAAAATTAATATTTTTATATTATATCAAGAAAAAAAATATCTGTACATTTTCGTTAAAAACAGGTTTTTCATTGTTCTCAATCATTTTCAACATTAATTTCTTGGTCTAAAAAAAATATTCGTCTTTTGGACTTGGAAATTTTTCCTAATTAATTAAGCGGGTGATCCACTTTTTATAAAAATGTCAAAAAAATTTATGTTAAAAACACGTTTTTCATTATTCTAAATCATTTTAAGCATTAATATTTTGTTGCAAAAAATTTTTTAGACTTAGACTTAGAATTTTTTGCTAATGAAACTAGGAAGCCCAGGTAGGTCCTGGGTTGGACCTGGGTGGGTCAGCCCACATTCGAATTGCAATATCTCTTAGTGTTTAGCACCAACTTAAACGAAACTTAAAATCAGCGAACGAAATTAGAAATATATTTTACTAATGATAATTATATTGCAGTCTGTATCTGTTTAAATAAATAAATAAATTTTGCTGTTATATTAACTTTTGTAACAAATTACTTAAAAATTTGCAGTTTTTATCTAACTTCGCGATTATTACACTTGAGTAGTGAAATATGAAGATAATTTATAATTTTAACAATTCAGCATTTGTTTAAACAAAAAATTGTTGTTATTTATTAATTCTTAAGACAATAAAGCGTCTAGACACTTGTAGTCTTTTAAAATTTTGCAATTAACTAATCTGAGTATTTACTTATTGCAAAATTAGAAAAAACTGCTAGTTTCTAGGTTGATTGTGTAAAAAGTTAGTAAATAACAATTATTTGTTTAAACAATTGCTGAATTAATAAATTAATAAATTAACTTTATTTTATAGTATTTGTATAATTTTCTGATTTATGTCAAACAATAAATTGTTTAAACAAATATGATTATCAATTAATTTTATAAATATTAATTGAGAATATTTATCAATTTTTACATGTTTTTCATGTATCAATTTTGACACTTTATTTTCCTAAAAATTTTTCTAAGTCATAACTGGATCTCCTATCTAGTACCAAGTTAGGACCAGCCCAGGATATATAAAAAGGGGTTGCCAAGTTAGGTCCAAGCTAGGGCCAATAATCATTTTAGGCATAGCATGGTGATTTCTACACGGGACTCTAAGTTCGGTTTTTAATAATAAAATAAAATATAAATACTAAATAAAGTATAATTATTAAATTATTATTGGTTTATTTAATATTTGTATTCACTATTTATTTTCTATACTTTAGGTTTGAATTTTAAAATCAAAAAAGCGTCTGAAAAATAAAAAAAAACACTTTAATTAAATAAATAAAAAAATGTGTTATTTTCCATTTTTTCTGAATTCCGATGATTAGTATATACGAGAAATAATTATAAATGAAACGGGCTTTTAAAAAAAAGTGGAAAAAAAGCATTTTCTATTTTACTATCTAAATTATCAAATAATTTGTATCCATTAGAACGGGGCGACACAAACGACAGTTTAATTACAGGGTAACCTAGTTTTTCGCGCTTTTCAAGCTCGTAAAGTTCTCTAGTGTTCAGGTTTGAAAAAGAAAGGGGCGAAAAAAAATTTATATATATAGCATAATGCCATAAATTAAACGAAACGCATTCGCTTTGGCCGAGAGAGTGTTACAATCATGATGAGAATCCTTCGCTAGGAGTTCAATCTAAGAAGACGCTGCCTCTGCGAAAAATAAAGAAGCGATGTATATATATACACATATAACGAGGAGAAAAATAAGACAAAGAAAGAACGTGAGAAAATAAGGAGCAAGGGGGCAAAAAGTGAAAAAAATAAAAAAATTAGAAATAAGCCTCTTCGGTGCAAAAATTTTGCAGCGCGAAAAAGGATTTAGACAAATATTTTTTTCGATTAAAAAAAATTATAATTAATTCTTATTAGTTAAAAAGAATATTTCGATAAAATTGTAAAGATTCGGAAAATAAAAATTGGAGATTTTTCATACGCCTCATTTGGTGTTAAAATAACACTTGGGTGTGTTAAATTAACAGTAGAGAGTGTTAAATTATTATACATTTTTAATAAAGTGTAAAAATAACACCAAAATTAAAACAAACCTAAAAACTAGACGCAACAAATTTAACACATTTTTTTCCCCTTGTGTTTTACAATGTCCAAAAAGATTTTCCCTCTGAACTAAAAGAGAAAACCCCGCAAGGAAAACTTAAATCGAAAGAATTCCTTCTGATTTAGGTTATCAGAAAAATTTATGTTAAGGCCTTTTTAGGGAGTAAGGAATGGAAAGGGAGGAGAGACGTTCTAACAGAATCAAGAAGAAGGAAAGAATATTTTAGGTACATCATAAAAACGCAAGGGACCCCGAGGATAGGAGTGTAACGACCGTGAGTGTAAGCCGCATTTTTCCATTCGCCATTCCCTTATTCAACTGTATATACATATATATATCGCAAGAAGAAGAGGGGATAGAGTTTGGCAACGAAATGGCAAATGATATGCCGTAAAAGAGGTCTTGGAAATGACGTCATGAATTTCAAGTTTCCAAGGCGACTTGCGTGTATATAACGCCGGTAATTCGGATGAGAAATCCAAGAAAAGTTCCCCTCCCCCTTCTCCTCCCTAAAAACCCTCATCTTTAGAAACGATTACGACAGACAAAAAGCTTACGTCCGAGATTTGTGTCGGGAATCTCTTCAATTTCGCGAAATTAATCTATTTAGTAGAATTTGAATACTGTCTCAAGTGAATTTGCTTTTTTCAGATGTTACTTATTTCCTTCTGGAATATTTTTTTTATCAATTCAGAACCTAATCGATATTTATTTGTCTTTAGTTAAAATTTCAGATTCATTCTTCATTCTATTTTTATTTGTCTAAATTTAAATTCACCGTGAATATTCAGTATTTTTAGAAATTGTAATTATTCTAGCGAATGTGTGAAAAATTTTTGTTTAATAATAGTTTTGTAAAATAGTAAAAGAATTGCGTAGTTAACGGCGCAACGCATTGGCACGAAATGACCAGGAGGTGCACGCAGCGGCTCTTATATACTGAAGAAATGGTGCGGTGGAGGGGAGAGGAGCGCTCGCTGATAGGCCGCCGGCTGGAGGTGGAAGGGCTCGTTCTCAGAACTGCGCGCCACCGGCCAATGAGCGAGCGCCTCTCCCACCACTCGCCGTCCCGAGTTTCTATATAAAGCGGACCGAGAGCGTTCCTCAGTCAGAAGGCTTCCGACTTCTGTTCGAATAACGAACACAAATTCGTATATTCTTCAGAATATAATTAATTATACGTAATACAATAAAATTTATTCCTAATTATTATTTTTTATTTATTTCTAAACGTGACAAGTCCTTCAGTTAATTATTTTTGCCTAAATCCGTTTAACGACCGGGCCTCGTAAAATTAATTTGACAAAATATTGAAAAACAAACGTAAAATTCTATGAAAAATAATAATTAACATTCATTATAAAATAGATAGTACAATTTACAATATTGCAAATTAATATTTTCAGATCAAAAAATCCGCTGGGAATCAAGTAACAGAATAGAAAGAAAAATTGAGATTCGAGTCATTTATTGTTATTTTCCGCTAGGAATTAAATGAGTTGTAAATGTAGTTTATTTTGCGAATGAACAGATGCCTTTTTTTTACTTTCTCTCTCTTTGTGTTTAATTTTGGTCTAAAAGGTGAAATCGGTGTATGTATACGCGTTGATGTACACGCTTTTCTTTGTAAGTTTGAGCGTAATTAAAACGAACCGTTGAAAAATGATCGCGATAAATCCCAACCTCGGGACATTTACACTCGAATATAAATGATTTAGCAGGAGAAAATGAGCAAGTTCGAAAAGAGTTTTCCGCGTCCAGAGAGAGTAAGGGAGAGAGAGAATGGCTCGCGCGCTGATGAAAATCGTTTCTCGGTTCTTGTTTCATTCACTCGCAGACATATACATTTTCTTACTCTTGCCCCTAATAATTCTTTTCTCCTTCCTTCATTTCCTCTTTCAGCTCTCGCTTCGCGACAGGAAAAGAATCATTTCCGTTTTCGATTCGACTAAACGTTTCCTTTTTGTGCTCTCCTCCCACTTTCTTCTTTTCCTTGTGAGTTAGTACGCAAAGGAAAGAAAGAACTTAGCGAGAGTTTTTGAAGAATGGAAAAAATAAATAGAAAAAAGTGTCTGTATTTTTTGATTTCAGGGGACGTAATGTTATCATTTCGTAATATGTGTTTGATAATCTGTACAGGGCTTTGAAAGTTATTTCGTTTCGACTTTCATTTTTATTTTCGATGGTAGTTTGTTCATTTGGAAAGAAAACCAAAAAGCGAAAATCTGTCGAAGCGAAAGTAGTGCTCCTTATTACTCTAGGGCAATAATAGTCACTTTATTGACCTATATTGGGTTATACAACAACAATTGTAATTCTCATCCAATTTTACAAAAACTAACTCATTTTCTGCTTTTAAACTTTCTTTGAAACTGAACAATGTCACTTTTCACGAAACAAAAACAATGGCACTGCTTTTTCATTCTTAAAACGCTTTTTAAGGTTGTCGCACTTCTTCAAAACAAAAAAATTATTTAATTCCTACTACTACCTATTTTACGTACTCTCTCTTTCCTCTCACTTTAACACTTTGCCAACAGAAAAGCCCAAAAAAATTTCCTTTGATAAAAGCACAGCTTTTGTGAAAATTGCATATCCATTCCGAAGTGGCAATGTGGGTTTGTAACTTCACTCTTAATGTTACTGCACACCGTTAATGTATTCCTTCTATGAAAAAACCTTCCCCCTGTCCCCCACCCTATGCACATCCTACTGTCACTTTTATAGAAAAGATTTCTCTACAATTACAATTAATTCTTTTCCATCTACTCAAAGAACATTTTGAATTCAAACTCTAATGAAAAGAAGAAAAAAAAAATTTACCAACATACAATTTATCAATGAAACAAAAAATTTATTTTTTCTTCAAATCCCTTGTGAATAAACAAGAGAAAATAATGTTGCGACATAAAATTTCTTTATAGATTTGAATAATGAAATGACTTTTGAAAATGAAATATGTATTCACTTTAATACACCTGGGCATAATTAAAAAGTGAAGAGAAAATAATATTCAGTGCCAGTGAGTAAGGGAATAAAAAAAAAAAAATGATGTACAACGAGAGAAAAAATATTTAAAAAAAAAATAGAAATTTTTTGCTTTTCTAAAAACAGGGTTGCCACAAAAAATTAATTTTGTATTTCCCTGACTGAAAAGTCAGGGAAATACAAAAGTCCTGACCTGTGGTAATTCTGAAAAAGAATAAAATATCTTGGTCACTTGACAAAAAATTTTGGAAAAATAATAAAAAAAAAAAAATTGTTTCCTTTTTCCAGAGAAAGAGAAAAGAGAGCGAAACTTAAATAAATTTTGAACCGATAAATGTTGAGTTTGCTCGAATAACAAGTTTATAACACACGTTTTCTAGGGAGGATGCAAAAATACATACTTCTAGTCGCATACCTAAAAGCTTTACACACGCCATTACACAAAACTGTGATGCTCTTGGTCGACGCCCTCGTTCGTATTACTATTGCACTGTCTGCAGAATGCATTCGCTTTGTTGTCAAGCAATTGTAAATGTACACCCTCCCTCCATGTTCTCATGCATTTCAACACTTGTCCTACATTTTTCCTTCCACCTGGAATTTCCTAATTCACAGTTCACTGGATACTCAAATAAAATATTTCTTCAATTGTCGTGCTTCAGATATGTATGTATATATACATATATATATTTATATTTAAACGCGAACAATTTAAAACGATCGCAATGCAAATACTATGTAAAGGAGCTTACAGAAGAATTCCAATTTTATTTTCTACCAGATTTTTTTTTTTTTTTTTTGGTAAAAATAATAAACATTTGAAGATGTATATGAAATTTATTAAAATTTATAACTCTATTCATAAATTTTGTCAAGTCGAGAGAAAATGAAATAAAAAAATTATAAAAATGAAAATAAAATTAAAAAAAGCAAATGGAATAATAAACATTTTTCATTTCATTTATTTCAATATTTGGAAAAAATAAAAATTAAAGACGAAAAACAAAAGAAAGAAAGAATAACAAATAACAATGAAATTCAAATAAAAATTTTAAATAATCAGTAATAAAAATTACAAACTACAAAAAACAAAGGAATTTAAAAAAAAAAACATGAAAAATAAATAATCAAAAAAGTAATAAAATCTAAAATTAATCAAAAAACATATTCACAATGAATAATAAAGCAAATAAAATTTTCAAACTCAGGAAAAAAGCATAAAAGTTATTTAAAATGAAAACAACAAAAGATAAAAGAATTAATTTAAAATAATAAAAAATATACCTACACAATAAAAAATAATGTCGATAAATTTTAACAGAAATAAAAATCAAAAAGAAGAAAAACCATAAAAATTGTAAAAATAAAAAAAAAATTAAAATTAAAATTTAATTTAAAATAAATATTTAATATTTTTTTTTCATTGGAATTAAGATGTTCAAAAATTTCAAATTCAAACCTTTTCAAATTGAACAACTCATAAGAATATTACTATAAAACATAAAGAAATGGATTCAATTTCTTCATGTTTTATAATAATTAAAGATGGCCGACTGACAAAATAATTATTTTATTATTATAGGAGTATTGTTACTGTAATTTCTTCAAAATTATTTCTATCATTTTAATTCAATTAACATTCTCTAGAGTTTTTAACTAAAATTCCACTTTAAATCAATGACATCAATTATTATTCAATTAAACTTTTTCAAAAAAATTAATTCTACAGAATTGTTAGTTAAAAGTACGAAAAATAATAATTTAATTCTACGAGAAATCAATTATTTATATACAAAAATAAATAATATTGAATGTTTCTTAAAATTAAATTTTTACGATGAATTGTATTAACAACTTTTGAAAATATTTAATTTCTTTTAAAGAATTTAATTAAAATTTTAATGAAATTTTTTTTTGAGAATTTTATAACAATTTTTGAAAATAATTGAAAACTTTTTGAAGAATTTTATTAAATTTTTTAAAAATAATTGGATTCCTGAGAAGAATTTAAATAATAATTTTTTAAAACAATTGAATTCATGAGAAGAATTTTATTAAAATTTTTGAAAATAATTGACTTCTTGAGAAGAATTTTAAAAAAATTTTTGACAATAATTTAATTCTTGAGAAGAATTTCCCTATCTATTTAAAAAGATAATTTAATTCTTGACGAGAATTTTAAAACAATTTTGAAAATAATTTAATTTCTCCAAAGTATTTTATTACATTTCAAAAAAATTGAATTCTTCTGATGAATCTTGACATTTATCAAAATAATTGAATTTTGGAAAAGAATTTTATTAAAATTCCTTAGAATAATTGATTTTATGGGAAGAATTTTTGCGATTTTGTTGTTTATCAAGCTAATTGAATTTTTTTACAAAATTACTTGAAATTTTTTGAAAATTATTGATTTTCTGCGACGAATTTCATTGTTTTATTGAATAATTGAATGTTTCCTAAAATTGAATTTTTTCCTCAAGTTTTAATAAAATTTTTAATAATAATTGCATTTTTCAAGGAATTTATTTAAAATTGTATTAAAAATATTTGAAATTCTGCAAAAAAATAATTGAATTCGTAAATAAAATTTTATTATTTATGAAAATAATTGAATCTTTTCGAAGAATTGTATAAAAAAGTTTTTTCTATAATTAAATCTGTTGATAAATTTTATAAAATTAGTAAATATTGAAAATTATTGAATTGTAAAAAACTTTTGAAAGTAATTGAATTTTTGCAAAGATTTTTATAAGTTTTTGCAGAATAATTGAATTTTTGGCGAAAAATTTTGCTATTTGTAAAGATAATTTAATTCTTGACGAGATATTCGATAAAATTTTTAAAATAATTGAATTTCTTTGTTGAATTTTATTACTTTTGAAAATAATTGAATTCTTGTGATGAATATTGTTATTTATGAAAATAATTGAATTTTGGTAAGAATTTGATTAAAATTCCTAAAAATAATTGAATTTTTTTTATGAATTTTATTCCTTTTGAAAATAATTGAATTCTTGGGATGAATATTGTATGTTAATTAACATTTAATAATTACGTAATAATTAATAATATAAATAATATAGTTAATAATACCTAAGATTATTTAAATTATTTATTACAATAATAATTTATACTCGCATAATTCTGTTTACTAATAAATATTGTTACTAATAATTATTTTTACCAATAAGTGACTAACAATTTTTTATAATAATATACGAAACAATAATAAAAATAATAAAATAATAAAATAATAACAAAAATAATATATAATATAAAAGAATACAAATTTTGTAATGAAAAAATGATAAATTATAAAGTTCTTTTTAAACACTTTATAAATTAAAATAAATTATAAAGGAATTTTTCTCCCAGAAATTCAAACAAAATGAGTTTAAACAATTTAGTTAACTTTTAAAGCCATTTGAACTATTTTGACGTCACAGTTTGTGTAAAGCATATGTTCTAAAAATGTGACGTCATAATGGTTCAAATACATTTAAGCAAATCTAATTTTTCAGAGACAAAATATTTTCGTAAAAGAAAAAGAATGTATTACAGCTGATAATTTTATATTTTTCTCTCTTTTAACACCAAACGCAACATTATCTTGTGCGCAAACAAAAGTTGTATGTGTATAATAACTGTTAAATAATTCCAAAGTAAACATTATTGTACCTATATATAAAGCATTTGATGATAAGTGATTAATGACATTAGTATTATTTGACCGAACCGATAAATTCGATTTTATATTTTTAAACAAAGAATTTAATTTACCAATCTAAAAAAAAGGATAAAAAAATTCTTTTCCTTGTTTCACTAAAATTTTGTTTACAAGTTTATTAATACACATTTCTAATCGTAAAAAATAACAAAGCGAACATTATATTAACATTAACGAATTTTTGATAAAGAACAGTATAAATATTGTCGTATCAGTGCACATTACGATTTCAAATAATGCTCTTTTTACTGATAACAAAAAAATAAAAAGAAACTATTTTCCTATTTTACGAGAAACTCGAATCAAAAATCTGACTTTTAGTCGTATTCGAAAAAATGAAAAACTATAAACGTTTTTTTGTTTTATTGTTAACAAGTGTCAGCGTCTTGAGTTCAGCAATCAACGAAGTGCCTTCGAAATTGGAACTGCAAAACGTCAATATAGTGAGAAAATAAAGAAAAAAAAATTATAAATATTAAGAAAATTATTAATTAAATTTAATTGAGTTATTAATTTAATTTTTTTTAAGGTTTTCAGGCATGGAGATCGTACGCCAGAGAAATTTCGTGGCGAAACGTATCCTACGGATCCTAATATAAACAATACATTTTATCCAATGGGATATGGAGGCTTAACTAATGTAATTATAACTGAATTTTATTTATTTTTTATTTTTAATTATTAATTATTAATTATTAATTATTAATTATTAATTGTTTATTATTTATTTTTTTATTCTACTTATTAATAATTGTTATTCATTTCTATTACTCATTTGTTATTTATTTTTTAACAACTTATTTATTTTCATACTACTTATTATTTGTTAATTATTTTTCAGAATTTTTTATTATTCATTTTTTTATTATTAATTTGCTAAAAAAAAAATTTTTATTATTCATTTAATTATAAAAAAGTTTTTGAGGAAGAAAACAGTGGTTTAATTTCTCCACTTGAGAACGCCAAGGTCGCCACCAGGTGGCAGGAGAAATTCCAAGAAAGGACTCAACTGCCATCTAACGGTGACCTCGGCGCTCGCAGGTGGAGAATAACACCTCCATATTGAATCTCAAGATGTTCGTCAACGTTCGTATTTCTATATTTATTTATAATCAGAAAATAATAATAATAATAATAATAATAATAAAAATAATATTAAATAATTAATAATAAATACATTATAGCGAATAATAAATAATCAGAAAATATTTATAGTCAGTGTTTGACAATTAATTTTAATCTGTAATGATAAAGAGTGGAAAATTCCGGGCATATTCATTGGGAAAATTTCTACGCGAAAAATATGGGAAATTTCTTGGTAGCACTTATTTGCCAGAGGACATTATGGCAAGAAGTACAAATTTTGACAGGACAAAATTATCCCTATTGCTTGTTCTTGCTGCACTTTATCCTCCGGATTCAATTCAAAAATGGCATCCAACACTCGATTGGCAGCCAGTTGCGATAAACTATGAAAATTGGAATCAAGATTTTTTACTAATGCCTACAGGTTGTCGGAGGTAAATGTCGTCAATTTTTCTTCTTCTACAAAATTATTTGAAACTAAAATTAATAAATAAAATTATTACGAATAGAAAAAAAATAAAAACCAGTAGAAAAATAATAAAAAGTATTTAATTTTATTATTCTTTACTTTTTTCATTCAATTATTTTTTTTATTAATTTCACTTCATATATGTACAAAAAATAAATAGTTATGTACCAAAAAAAAACTATTTTTGTATTTATATAACACGATTAAATTAGTCTAAGAAGTTAAAACTCTAAAAGCATTAAAGAAACTTCCTCTCTTCTCACTCGGAACATCAAATAATAATACTATTCCAGAATTCCGACAATATTTTCTTTTAAATCAAACGAAGCTTAATTAATTCACAAAGAGAGAGAGAGAGAGAGAGAGAAGGCATAACTTCTTCATTTATTAACCAAAGTTATTTTCTTCAACTAAATATCTCTCTTTGGAGGTAAATCTTTTCTCAAAATATACAGAAAACTTCTTATCAAAAGAATAAAAGAAAAAACTAATTCATTAATTTTCATCAAAGCCTAACTTCTATTTACATAAGCTTAAATTTATTTTTCGAAACATCCCTCTCCCTTAACAAAAATATTTTATCCAATTTTTATACATTTTTTTTCAATTTTTAACATTTTTCTCTTTGAAAAAAAATTCTCTTCTCCTGCATGTTTTTAACAATAGTTTGTTTTAAAAATTTATTTTAAAAATTTATTTTAAAAATGAATTCTTTCTATCCTTTGTATATTTTAAACAAAAGTAAATTTTAACCTCTCAATGAAAAAAAAAAAAGAATTAAAAATTTAGATTCAAGGCAATGGAGACAGAAATTCGAAAACTACCGGAAGTGATAAAAAAATCATTAGAATTTACACAAGTGTGGAAAAGATTGTCAATTTTATCGGGAAAAAATATTACCCACTGTAAATCAGCGTATAATCTATATAATACATTTATTGCTGAGAAATCAATGAATCTATCAATTCCACAATGGGCCGAGGATTTATTAGCTAATGGAGAATTAGATGCATCAGTTGCATTTCATATTCAAATGAAAAACTATAACGAAACATTGCGAAAATTTAATGGAGGTAAGAATTAGTATTTTTATTGTGCACATTATTTTTATTATTATTTATTCAAGAGAATTAATTATTTATTATTTTTTTCTATTTTTATCTATTATTTACATAAAAAAAATTCTCACAGGAAGTCAATCATTTAATTAATTTTAATTCAATTTTATTTAATTTTAATTCAATTTTAAGTAAATTCTTCGAAAGAATTCAATTTATTAAATCACAATTTTCATAAGATTTAAAAAAAAAAAATTCGAATTCAATTATTTTTAAAATTTTAATAGAATTCATTGCAAGAGTTCAATTATTTTCATGAATACTAAAATTCTTCTCAGGATATCAATTATTTAAAAAAAAATGTAATAAAAATTCGTTGCAAGACTTAAATTATTTTCTTAAAAAATTAAATATCTACCAGGATTTCAATTATTTTTTAAAACAATTTTAAGTAAATTCTTCGAAAAACAAAATTAATTTTAAAAATTTTATTAAAATTCTTCGAAAAAAATAAATGAACAATTATCAATTATTTTTAATAATTTTTTCAAAAGTTCCTAAAGAATTTTCAAATCCATTTCTTTACAAATCAATTTTACGAAATTTTAATTATTCAAAAATTCTTCAATTAAATATTTAGAAAATAAAAACTTGAAATAATTTCTCAAAAAATTCAATTGAACTTTTTCAAAATACAATTATTTCTAAAAATTCATGCTATAATACTCATAGTATTCAATTATTATTTAAAATTTTAACTGAAATTCATTTGTAAAAGAATTTTTATTAGAAAATTCTACAAGAATTAAATTATTTTAAAAAAAACTGAAAAAAATTATTAAATAAATGAATTCTCATAAAGAATTTCAGCAAAAAATTTTTGAATAATTGAATTTTTTCGAGGAATTCGGTTAAAATTGTATTAAAAGTATTTTGAAATTCTATGATGAGTTTTATTATTCATGAAAATAATTGAATCTCTATAAAAAATTTTATTATTTATATAAAAATAATTGAATCATTGCGAAGAAATTTATAAAAAAAACTTGTAAATAATTGAATTCCTGTGAAATTTTTATTATTTATGAAAATAATTAAATGCTCGCGTAGAATTTTATCAAAAGTAATTTAAAAAAATGTATTCTATTTGAAAAATTTTATGAGAATTCCATATAAAATAATTGAAATCTTGACAAAAATTTTATTAATATGTTATAAAAATAATTGAATTCTTTTAAAAATTTTTATAAAAATTGTAATGAAAACAATTGAATTCTTGAGAAGAATATTATTAAAATTTTTAAAAATAATTCAATTCCTTTGTCAAATTTTATTGAAATTCTATTGAAAAATAATTGAATTCTTATAAAGAATTGTATGAAAACTATTGAAAATAATTGAATTTTTGCAAATTTTTAATACGAATCTATTTAAAATTGTATGATCAAAAAATTAAACCACTAAATTCACTTTAAAAATGTTATTACTTATTTATGAAAAGATTTTAATTTCTGTGAGCAATTTTATTGAAATTTTTAAAATTAATTCTTGCAAAAAATTTTATTAAAAATTTAAAATTATAAAATTAATTGGATTTCTGCAAAAAATTTTATTGTTTATGAAAATAATTGAATTCTCGACAATTTTTGGGACCAATTTTTTAAAAATTATATTAAAAATAAAAAAATAATTGAATTCCTGTGAAATTTTTTTTATTTATGAAAATAATTAAATCTTTGAGTAGAAATGTATCAAAATTATAAATAAAAAATTTTAATTTGAAAATATAAAAATATTTCCAAATTAATTTTTTTTTAATAGGAAGGCTTCTACGAAAAATGACGAACGATATGATTTCTCGAATTAATGGCTCTTTAAAAAATGGAAAAAAATTAAATATCTACAGTGCTCACGATATTAATGTAATTGCACATCTTCTTACTCTTGGCGTTGGAAAAGCGCATCAACCATTTTTCACGAGCGCAGTGATATTGGAATTGTATCGTGATTACGAGCAAAATTACTATGTACAGGTATAATTAAAAAAAATAATTACGTAATAATTAGTTAACGCCGCATTAAACAGCAATAAAGAAGGGCGAAAAATTTAATTAAACAATTCATTATAAAAGTTTTCTTTTGCAAAAATTTTTAATCTCGATTTAAATTTAATTTTCAGCTTCTATATTACAAGGGCGACTCGCAAAAAACAGAAAAATTAAAAATACCAAATTGTACGTTGAATTTTGATGGAATGTGTGAATTTAATGAATATCTTGATTTAATAAATACTGTAACGCCGAATAGTGAGGAAATACTGTGTACGTGACATTGGTTTTCAAATGTAACTAATTAAATAATTATTTTATTTAAATAATTTTTTTCTAATTAAATACTTATTAATTTATTTAAATATCTATTTTGTTAACTAAATTCTTATTGAAATAAGTATTTTACTAACTAAATATTTATTTAAATAACTATTCTTTTAATAAACTACTTAAGTTTATTTAAATATTATATAAATAAAAATAAATAAATATAAATAAATAAGTTCGTAATAAATACGAATAATAAAAATGACAATTAGACCCAAACGAATCGATTTAATTTATTTAAATACGTAAATAATAATTTACTTAATTAAAAAATAATTTAAAAACCATTGGGAATTTTCCCTTCTCAGAAAAATAATGTTTAACTTATTTCAATAAGTAATTATTTATTAATTAGAATCAAGAAGTAATTGATTCGAATGATTTATTTATTTAAAAAGTATTAAAAAACCATTAAGAATTTTTGCCTTCGACAAAAATAAAGTTTAATTTATGTAAATAAATTAAGAATACCTATAAATAATGATTTATTAATTAGAATTAAAAAGTGATTAATTAACGAATAATTTATTTATTTAAAAAGAATAATAAAACCATTCATAATTTTTGCTCCAAAAAAAAAAAATAAAATTTAATATATTCACATACCTGAATAATTATTTAATAATTAGATACAAAAAGTAATTAATTAACAAATAATTAATAAATTTAAAATATAATTTAATAACTGCCGAGAATGCTTTCGACTAAAAAAATTAAATTAATAAATTCTTTACTAAAAATCAATAAATTTACAAATTCATAAATTACCCTATAAAAATTATCTCACAAAAAACATTTTTTCCTATAAAATATTTCATGACTCCAGAAATAAATTATAATC
Source organism: Leptopilina heterotoma (assembly GCF_015476425.1). Lineage (NCBI taxonomy): Eukaryota > Metazoa > Arthropoda > Insecta > Hymenoptera > Figitidae > Leptopilina > Leptopilina heterotoma. The sequence goes on from NW_025111040.1 coordinate 733,437, forward strand.
AAAAAATATTCTAATAAATTATTATTTTTCAAAAATATAATAAGTCGTGTATTGAATTGAAAATTTTCGAACAAAATTCCCACTGATTTGAATAAAATAAAAAAAGAAAAAAAGCTTGGAAAAAAATATATTATAAATGTGACGTTTCTCGCATTTGAAAACGAACAAAATTTGTTTATCAATGAAAAGTCTCGGGGGGATGAAAAAAAAAATACTATCGGAAACGGGAGGAATATTGATGCTTGCCATTTTGAAAGTTATCGGTTCTATCTTACATGCAAATCACTTGCTACTACTGCGCTATGCGAAGAATTTATTGGCGAAATTCGTGAACTTTTTGCCCTTGACGAGACGCATTTGTGGTGAATTTTTGACTTTTAAACTTTATCATCGAACCATAAGATGAATATTAAAAATGCGCATTTTCAAAAAAGTGAAAAAAATTGTCTACATAGTTCAAATTTAAAAATCACACTACAATTTTTATTGTCAGTTAAAATAATTCCTATTACAAATTTTTTCTAGTAAAAATAATTTCTAATAAAAAAATATTAACTATTAAAAATAATTTCTACTAATAATAAATTTAATAGTAAAAATTATTTCTACTAAAAATATTTACTAGTAAAAATAATTTCTACTACAAATATTTACTAGTAAAAATAAATTCTACTACAAATATTAACTAGTCAAAATAATTTCTACTAATAATATTTAGTGGTAAAACTAATTTCTACTACAAATATTTAGTAGTAAAACTAATTTCTACTTCACATATTTAATAGTAAAACTAATTTCTACTACAAATATTTACTAGTAAAAATAATTTCTACTGAAATTATTTTTAATAGTAAATATTTGTAGTAGGAATTATTTTTACTATAAATATTTACTAGTCAAAATAATTTCTACTAATAATATTTAATAGTCAAAATTATTTCTACTAATAATATTTAATAGTCAAAATTATTTCTACTAATAATATTTAATAGTCGAAATTATTTCTACTAATAATATTTAATAGTCAAAATTATTTCTATTAAAAATATTTACTGGTAAAAATTGTTTCTACTTAAAATATTTACTAGTAAAATAATTTTTACTAAAATAATTTTTGCTAGTAAATATTTCAAGTAAAAATTATTTTTACTAAAAATATTCACTAGTAAAAATAATTTCTACTAAAATTATTTAATAGTAAAAATAATTTCGACTACAAATATTTACTAGTAAAAATAAATTCTACTACAAATATTTACTAGTCAAAATAATTTCTACTAAAAATATTTAGTAGGAAAACTAATTTCTACTACAAATATTTACTAGTAAATATTTGTAGTAGGAATTATTTTTACTATAAATATTTACAAGACAAAATAATTTCTTCTAAAAATATTTAGTAGTAAAAATAATTTCTAATACAAATATTTACTGGTAAAAATGATTTCTACTGAAATTATTTTTACTAAAATTATTTTAAAGAAATTATTTTTACTAAAATTATTTTAAAGAAAAAATAATTTCTACTACAAATATTTAATACAATTATTTTTACTAGTAAATATTTGTAGTAGAAATTATTTTCACTAAAATTATTTAGTAATAAAAATAATTTCTAATACAAATTTTTACTAAAATTATTTAATAGAAGAAATAATTTCCACTACAAATATTTACTACAATTATTTTTACTAGTAAATATTTGTAATAGAAATTCTTTTTACTATAATGATTTAATAGTAAAAATAATTTCTACTACAAATATTTACTAGTAAAAATAATTTCAAGTAAAAAAGTTATTAGTATTAATAATTATTAGTAAAAAAAATACTATTAATAAAAATAATTATTGGAAAAAAATCATCAGCATAAATTAGTCGTAATTAGTAATAATAATTATTCTTGACAATAATAAAGTTTACTAACAAATAAATATTACTAATAATTAGTTTTACCAATTATTACTTTCACTATTAATTAGTATTACTAATAATTGAAATTATTAACAATTGTTTTTACTAATAATTATTTTTAATAATAATTAAGATTACTAATAATTATGCTTACTAAAATTATTTTTGCTAATAACAATTATTAGTGACAATAAATATTAGTAAAAATAATTTTTAGTAAACATATTTTTAAGTAAAAAAAAAATGATTAGCATAAATAATTATTGGTAACAATAATTAGTAGTAAACATAGTTATTAGTAAAATTAATTATTAGTGTAAATAATTATTATTTTCAATATTTATTCAAAATTAAATACTATTAATATCTAATTACTAATTAATTTTATTAATTTAATTCAATATTAAATATAATTAAATGTAATTACACAATTAATTTAAATATTCATTAATTTTTCGTTTAATTAATTGACATATTAATTAATTATTAGCGTAATTAATTTAAATCTCCAATTTTTTTAAATTTGGCAAATTTCCAACAATTTTTAATCAATTTCCTTCGAAACTAACAAATTAAATTCACTAGCTCTCGATATATCTCAATAAATAACAAAAAGAAAACGGGAGAAAAAATATTTCTTTCCACTTATCAATGTCAAAAATAGTTAATGCAACTCCACATTTTTTTCCCCAGCTTTTTTTCTTTTAATATAATAAAATACGTATTAGAGGACTTGAATATAAAGTTATAAATCAAGAAATTCGTATTCACCAAAGTTCTTTTTCCCGCGCGAAAAAAGAAGAAAAAAAAATCTCCCTCTCACCCCCTATAACACAAAATGAAAAGGGAAGAAAAATTGGAAGTGATTTAAATTAGTGGTAAAAAAGCAACAAGAGAGAGAGAGAGAAAGAGGAAAAAAAAAGAGGGATGAAGTTTCTTGCACTGAAATGCAAAGGAATTTGTTTACCAATGACGGGAAACAAGAAATGTGAATGGGAACTAAAGGAATGGATGCTTCCCATTCTGAAAGTTATCGATTCTAACTTACATGCAAATCACCTTTTACTTTTGCCTCTACTATGTAGAGAATTTATTGGGAAATTCGTGAAAGTTTTTGCCTCAAACGTGACATTTGTGGTGAGTTTTGTCATTCAAAGTTTATATCGGTTACTCACTGCGAGAGTAAAAGCATCGTTTCAGAGATAAAGTAGGTATACCTACGCAAGAAAATTGATATCGCAAAAAATTTAACCTCAAATTATTCAAATTAGTTTGTTCTATATTTGCCTAATAAAGAAATTTCCGCATAATTTATTATTAATCAGAGTTTCTACTATTTTCGTTCAACAAAATTCCCCGTAATTAATTATTAGTGTAAATTAATTATTATTCTCATTTATTAAAAATTAAACACTATTAATAATTATTTACTAATTAATTTTATTAATTTAATTCAATATTAAATTTTTCTCATCAAATTTAAGGTGGGTACTTTTTCTAAAAAATATTTTCTAATCCTTTTTGTCTAAAAAAAAAAAAACGATTTCCAATTAAATCTGTTTTCTAAAAAAAGTTTTTCTAACCAATTTTGATTTTTAAAAAAAGTTTTTCTAAGAAGTTATAATTTTTAATATTTATTTTCCTAAAATTTGTAAAATTCCATAATTTTGATAAAAGTTAGAAAATTGTTAAAAAAAACTAAGATTGAGAAATAAAAATTATTTAATTTTCTGTTTCTCAATCACAATTTTTTGTTTAAAAAATTATGTTTCTTTTTGAAGAAGAAGAAAAAATTTTATAAAATTACTATTTTTTCTCACAACTTGTATTTTCTTGTAAAAAAAATAATAATTTGCATCATTTTTTATATTAAAATTTCCAAAATCAATTTATTTATAAAACACTTTTTTTTAGAAAATTTTTAAATAACTTGAGGAAAAAAATCCCTATAATTTCTATTTGTTAATTACGATTTTCAAAAAATTTAATAAATTATGCAAAATAAATTTAATCCAGGTGTAATTGAATTGAAATTTAATTCTCGTGTAATTTAAACAACATAATAGATATAAGAAATTGAAATAATTGAAGAAATAATGACTTTAGGCGAGGTTCTTATATATGAGTGCACGTATGTACATGTAGTGCAGTGTTTGGTTAAAATCTCCGCACTGACTAAGCTTCAGTCTATAAACTAACGCTAATACGATTATGCTCCATGGCAACAATCACCGATTCAAGCTTTCAAGATTTAGTAGCATAAGCTAAATGTAAATTATCACATATAATCTAATAAACAATAAAAGGCCCTATAGTACAACCCAGCTCGGATATTATCAATTACTCTCAGTATGAAGCTGTCTTTAATCTTCGTTATAAAGATTTCATTCTATATACCTGCAATATACTCACAGCATCTTTAAAATTTTCCTGTTATTATTTTAATCCATTTTTTTTTATTTTTGGCTAATTCTTCACTCAGTGGTCACTTTTGATTCTCCATTGTTCTTTATTTAATAACTTTCAAAATTATTTTTGAATCTGCTTCAAACTTTTGCACAATTAATCTTCACTTATGATTTTTAGATAAACGAAAAAAATTTCTTTTTTTAAAAAAAAGTTATGATTCTTAAAATAAGTCAAAGAATTAAACATTCAGCATCAAGTAGAAAAATCGATATTTAGTCAGACAAGCGGTAAAATTTGGAAAATATTCCGAAAATACTTTCACACAGGTTAATTTTGTGAGGATTTTAAAATTGTACTGTTTGTCTGGCACAATATTGATTTTACTACTTGATGCTGATAGTTTAATTTTTAAAATCAAATTCTAAAACGATTTTACAAATAAAAAAGTCAAACTTACTTATTTTTCTTTTTTTGAGAGAAATTATTTTTTTCGTTCTTATTAATAAAGTGAGGAAAAAATAATGATACTGGTCTGACCTATGGTCGACTTTACTACTTAAGAAATTTCTATTATTTTCTAATGTCTGACCAAACGTGGAACTTTCTACCAAATTTGCTTACATTTTTTTTAAACTATTAGAGCGAGCAACATCAAGTTTCAAGACAAATTTAATTTATTTTTGGCTCGTCTGACCTATCATCGATTTTTCTGCTTAATTTTCAAAGTTCAATTCTTAAAGAAAATATTAGGATTATTTTGCAAATTAAAAACACCGACTAATTATATTTTCTCGTTTTGGATCAAAATTATATTTTTCTATTCATAAAAATAGGATAAAAAAAATTGCAACGAATTGATATCAAAAATTTTTTTAATTTTCAGTAGCATTTTGATTTTCCCTCAGGTATCATTTTGATACTTTCAAGAAAATTGTGGGAACAAGGAAAATTATTAAGAGTTTTAAAATTATTATATTTTGTAAATTTCTCAACAATTTAGTTCAGGGAACATTTATTTATTATTATTATTATACTTTAAATTATCTTTTAAAAAATTGTACTATTTACAAGTTTTCATGAAAATCCTTTTCAAAAATTTAGTCATTCATTTGTAGTTTTAGTTTTTCAAAACCATTTAAACGATCGATTTAAAGAATTAAAAATTCGGTATCCAGTAGAAAAATTAATCTTTAGTCAGACAAGCGGTAAAATTTCCAAAATTTTCCAAAATTTTCTTTACAGAAATTCAATTCTTTTTATAAATAAATAATAAAATTTTTAAAATGAATTTAATGACTTAATTTTTCCAATAAAATTTTAAATAGATTAAAAAAAATTTGCAAAAATTCAATTATTTTTAATAATTTTGATACCATTTTTTAAAAGAAGTAAATTATTTTTAAAAAATTTAATAATATTCTTCTCAAAAATCCAATTATTTTCATTATAAGTTTTATAAAATTTTTCGAAAGAATTCAATTTTTTTATAACATATTAATAAAATTCTTCGCAAAAATTCAATTATTTTACATACAGTTTTCATAAAAATTTTCAAACAAAATCAATTAGGTATTTTAATAATTTTTGATAAAAATTCTAAGCACTTAATTATTTTCGTAAATAATAAAAATTTCTTAAGAATTCAATTATTTCCAAATTCTTTTTTTATAAATTTCATCGCAATAATTCAATTATTTTAATAAATAATAAAATTTTTTACAGAGATTAAATTATTTTCATAGAATTTCAATTATTTTTAAATTTTTAATACAATTTTAACCGAATTGCTGAGAATTCAATTTTGAGAAACATGTATAATTCAATAATTTTTTCATTTTTGTATTTAAGTAATTGAATCCTTGTAGAATTTTACTACAAATTAAATAATTAAATAATTGAATGTTTCATAAAATTAAATTCTCATAAAGAATTTTGTCAACAAATTTTTAAATAATTAAATTTTTTCGACGAATTTTAATAAAATTTTTAAAAAGAATAACATTTTTCGAAGAATTCGATTAAAATTTCAATTAAAAATAATTGAAATTCTGCGATGAGTTTTATTATTTATAAAAATAATTGAATTCCTGTGAAATTTTTATTATTTATGAAAATAATTAATTGCTTTGCCTAGGATTTTATCAAAAATTATTAAAATAATTGATTTTGTTTGAAAAATTGTATGAGAATTCTATATAAAATAATTGAAGTCATGAATTAAATTCATTAATTCATTCATTTACATGAATATAAATAATTGAATTATTGAGAAGAATATTATTAAAATTTTTAAAAATAATTGTGTTCCTTTGTCAAACTTTATTAAAATTCTATTGAAAAATAAATGAATTTATATAAAGAATTTTATGAAAAATTCAAAACTTTAAAAAATAATTGAATTTATGAAAAGATTTGAATTTCTGTGAACAATTTTATTGTGATTTTTAAAATTTAAATGTTTGCCTTGAATTTTATTAAAATTTTTGAAAATAATTGAATTGTTGAGAACAATTTAATTATTTATAAAGATAATTGAAATTTTGAGGAGAATTTAAAAAAAATTTTAAATATAATTGAATTTTTACGAAGAATTTTATTACTATTAAAAATAACTGAATTGTTTTTAAGAATTTTATGGAGTTTTATAAAAATAATTGATTTCTTGTAAGGGATTTTTTTTAAAAATAATATTCAAAAGAATTTAGTATCTAAATCTGAAGAATTTTGCTATTTATGGAAATAATTGAATTCATGAGAAGAATTTTTTTTTACAGTTTCTAGAAATAATTGAATTCTTTCGACGAATTTTAATAAAATTTTTAAGAATAATTAAATTTTTTGAGGAATTCATTTGAAATTGCATTAAAAATAATTGAAATTCTGCAATGAGTTTTTTTTTATGAAAATATATTTGAATTATTGCGAAGAAATTTAAAAAAAAATTTGTAAATAGTTGAATTTCTGTGAAATTTTGATTATTTATGAATATAATTGAATATTGGCGAAGATTTTTATTATTTTTAAATATAATTGAAATTTTTTCGAGAATTTAAAAAAATTTTTGAACATAATTGAATTTTTGCAAACATTTGTAACTTCTCTAAAGTTCAATTTTTTTCAGTGCTTTTAACAAAAATTCTTCAGGATTTTCAATAATTATTTAAATATATTTTAAAAAATTGAATAAAAACTATTTATGAATCCTGAAAATTTAATTTTTTCCACTACTTTAATAAAAATCCCTGACTTCTCCCCGATATTATTTTATTATTTTTTTAAATTTAAAAAAAAAATTTTTATTCATTCATTTTTATTATTTTATTTTTTTATTTTAATATTTTATTATTTTATTTTATTTTCCTGACCCAATTCTACTTTCCCTAACTTTTCCGTGAATTCCCTGTCACAACTCGAAAATTACCATCTAGAATATTTTCGAAAAATATTATTTCTTTTTAAAAAAAACATTACCACTTCCTAGAGAATCAAACATAATTTAAATTTAATATTCCGCGACAAAAAATCATTCCACCGTGCATATTTACCAATATATAATTTTTTTTTATTAGTTTCAAGACGACTTACCTACTTATCGAGACACTTCTGCTGCAGAACCTGGAAAAAGCAAAAAAATAAAACGCGGTTAGTCTTTCAAGTAAAATTCTAAAGGGGGTAATAGTGAAAGAAAAAGGAAAAAGAAACACAAGATCAGAGTCAAGAGAAAGAAAAAAAAAGAGAAAAAAAAGAAGGGGGTAGTTGAGACAAGGGAAATAAAAAAATTTGAAAAAAAAAGAAGACAAATGTAAAAGAGGAGAAATACGAGAAGTGGGATATACAGTGAGAGATATAAAGAGATAAGAACACTGAGAGATGAAAAGAGTTAGTCCACTGGGAGGGATGGTGCGAGAGAGAGGGTGATAGTTAAAGGGGTGCACAGCACACGGAGAATGAGAGGGATGACTTCAAGAGTTTGTAGACGGTTGAAACTGAGAGGAGAGGAATACTTCCAGAGGATTTTCTCCGTAATCTTAACAAATTAGACCCTCCCCACGGCAGTACCATCCCCGCTGGACCTTAATTAGCAAGCCCACTCCTTGCGTCTCTCGTGAGCTTTAGTCTTTTAATGAATCTCTTTTAGAAAAAAAAAAAAAAATAATAATGAAAAAAAAACTGTCCCCTTTTATTTTGAGCATTCCTTCCCTAAATGGACAAAAATTTTCGCTACATTTATTCTCGAGCTAGACGCACGCTGACATTATTGTGACTCTAATGTCCCCTAATTGTCCGTTATTAAAGAAGAAGAAAAAAAAAATTCCAATTCTTATACTTAACAGTCGTTTAATAAGAAAAACGAATTATTCCAAATTCTTTCAGGACAAAAAATAACTTTTTTAATCCCTCTCTCATTTTTTTACACAATTTAAAATTATAATACAAAAAGTGAAATCAATTTATTACTTTCGTCTGAATATTTTTACTTTAGACGAATAAAACATATTTCAATATTTCAAAAAAAAACAGAAAAATTAAAACAATCTTTAAAAAAAAAAGATTGAGAAACTTCAGGTTTCTGCCAATAAGAAAAAAATTATTATAAAGTTTCTAAATTATTAATCAAAAATTTCAACTAAAATTAATTTTTAAATCAATTTTCATAAGAAAATTCTACGAGAATTAAATTTTTCAAATACAAAAATAAATAATTTATTGAATAATTGACTTCGATGAAGTTCACAACGTTTATGATCGCAACGATTGAACGAAAAAAAAATATTTTTCTTGACAAAAATATCAAAATGTTTTTTTCTTTTTCCAATTATTGATCAAAAAATTATGCAAAACATTTTCTGTAGAAAAATAAACAAAAATTTATAAATAGAAAAATATTTCTTCTTCTAAATCGTTGATTTATCAACGTTGTGAACTTCATCAACGTAATAATTAAATGTTATTTAAAAATAAATTCTTAAGAATTTTATTATTTATGAAAATAATTAAATGTTTGGCCGGTAGAAATTTAAATCAAAAATTTTTTCTAAATAAATTAATTATTTGGCAAATTTTATTGAAATAGATATGAAAAATCATAGAATAAAGAAATTTTTTGAAAATAATAATTAAATTTTGTCCAAGGATTTTATTAAAATTTCTGAAAATAATTTAATTTTGGGGAAAAATTTTGATATTTAGAGATAATTGACTTCTTTCGAAGAATTGAATTAAAATTTTTTGAAATAATATCAAATATATGTATTAAAAGATTCAAGTAATTTTAATTGTTAGTTAAAATAAAAAGATGAAACATTCAAATTTTCAAAGATTTTAATTTAAAACATTTTTAAAATTCAATTATTTCAAAAATGTCTTCAAAAATTTTTATAAGTTTTTATGAATAATTAAATTTTTTTGACAAGTTTCTTTAAATTTTTTTAAAATAACGTTTTTTTAATAATTTCAATTAAAAAATTTGGAAAATAATTGAATTAAACAAAGAATTTTTTCAATTCTTTGAAATAATCTTGTCTGTTCATAATTATAATTGGCAATTTGATTAATTTAATTTTACTAAAATGTATTTACTAATGTATTTACTAATGTAATTTTACTAATTGAATTTCTGCAAAGAATTTTACTATTTATAAAAGTAATTGAATTCTTCAAAGGAATGTTATTATTTATGAAAATAATTAAATGTTTGCGTAGAATTTTATTAAAATATTTGAAAATAATTGAATTGTGGAGAAGAATTTAATTATTCATAAAGATAATTGAAATTTTGAGGAGAATTTAACACAAATTTTAAACATAATTGAATTTCTGCAAAGAATTTTTTTACTATTAAAAATAATTGAATTGTTTTTTAGAATTTTATAGAAATTTATGAAAATAATTGATTTCTTGTGAGGAATTTTTTTAAAAATAATATTCAAAAGAATTTAGTATCTAAATCTGAAGAATTTTGCTATTTATGGAAATAATTGAATTCTTGAGAAGAAATATTTTTACAGTTTCTAGAAATAATTGAATTCTTTCGACAAATTTTAATAAAATTTTTAAGAATAATTAAATTTTTCGAGGAATTCGATTAAAATTGCATTAAAAATAATTGAAATTCTGCGATGAGTTTTATTATTAATAAAAATAATTGAATTTCTGTGAAATTTTTATTATTTATAAATATAATTAAATATTTGCATAGAATTGTATAAAAAATTATTAAACTAATTGATTTTGTTTTAAAAATTTTATGAAAATTGTATATAAATTAATTGAATTCTAGAGAAGAATATTATTAAAATTTTTAAAAATAATTGAATTCCTCTATAAAACATTATTAAAATTTTTTAAAAAAATAATTGAATTCTTATAAAGAATAAATTCTTATAAAATTATTGAAATTAATTGAATTTTTGCAAATTTTTAAAATGAATCTATTTGAAATTGTATTCAAAAATAAAATTAAACCACTAAATTCATCTCAAAAATTTTATTATTTATTTATAGAAAGAATTGAATTTCTGTGAAGAATTTTATTAAAACTTTTAAAATTAATTGAATTCTCGTAAAGAATTTTATTAAAATTAAAAAATTAATTAAATTGTTGCACAAAACTTTATTGTGTTTATAAAAATAATTGAATTCTCGACAATTTTTGTGATGGATTTAATTAAAATTATATTTCAAATAATTAAATCCTTGTAAAAATTTTTATTATTTATGATAATAATTGAAAATTATTATTGCGAAGAAATTTATAAAATAATTTCAAAGAAGAATTTTATTATTTGTAAAGATAATTGATATTTTGACGAGATTTTTAAAAAATTTTTAAACATAATTGAATTTTTGCAAAGAATTTTATTACTTTTGAAAATAATTGAATTTCTGCATTCATTTGTAACTTCTCCAAAATTCTATGTTTTTTAAGTTCATCTAGTTCTGAAACTTATAGACGTAACTCTTTTAAAATACAATTAGTTTTGAAATATTCAAGTAAATTTATTCATTAAATAATTATATATAATAATCGTCGTGATTCCAGATTTCCGGATCTCTGTCCACACTTGAAGTTAGTTATAGTTATTCTTTTGTTTTTTATACGTTTTGATAGAAAATAGAAATATACATATACATATACATACATTATAATAATCGTAAGTTTCCTTTCCGTTAGCAAATTATCTGCATTCATTTGTTTGTTTTGAAAATTTAATTTTGTGGGTTAAGTATTGGCATTTTTTATATATTTTTTAATGTCAAACTTTTTAATGTGGAAAATACTTTACTTATTAAATTGTCTCGACTCTTTGGTAAAAAATCTAAAATTATCGGAAATTATCAAAAATTCAAAAATCCGAATTTCTTAAAATTCAACATTTTTTCTTCTCTTTTATGGGATTTAGCTTCATTATTTTTGTGCTTTTGGAAAATACTTTACTTATTTAATACTCTCGACTCTTTGGTAAAAAATCTAAAATTATCAAAAATTATCAAAAATTCAAAAATCCGAATTTTTTAAAATTCAACATTTTTTCCTCTCTTTTATGAGAATTAGCTTCATTATTTTTGTGCTTTTGGAAAATACTTTACTTATTAAATTGTCTCGACTCTTTAGTAAAAAATCTAAAATTATCAAAAATTCGAAAAAATTCAAAAATCCGAATTTCTTAAAATTCAACATTTTTTCCTCTCTTTTATGGGAATTAGCTTCATTATTTTTGTGCTTTTGGAAAATACTTTACTTATTAAATTGTCTCGACTCTTTGGAAAAAAATAAAAAATTATTAAAAATTATCAAAAATTTGAAAAATTGAATTTCTTAAAATTCAACATTTTTTTTCTCTTTTATACCATTTAGCTTTATTATTATTTGAATTTCTATTCAAGAGAAAAAATGGAAAACTGAAAAATTTAGAAACTTTTAAAAATTTCAGGCCTTTTCCATGATTTCCCTGATTTCTAGAAGCCTTTTAAAAATTCCATACCATTTCCATGATTTCCATGATTTTCAGATTCTGTAGGAACCCTGAACTTTTGTCTGACTTTCTTCTAAATTATCGAATTCAGTGATTTCTGTGGTGAATTTGGTTAAGTTTTAAAATGATTAATTTCTATTTGAATTCGTTTTTTTTTAATTTAGAAAATCTGATGTTAATTTAATTCTTTTTTCGTTATGCAAGGCAAAAAATATTTAGCTGGATAAACTACAGATTTTACTTTAGTAGCGAAATTTTTCAGTGCTTCAATTAATACTTTCGTTATTCTAGAGAAACTTATCGCTATTTCAAGTAAAACTTTTTTCAGTGTGTAATAATTATTATTTCTTAAAAATGTATTTAATTTAAAATGGCTTTATAAAATAAGCAATGCAAAAGATGACCCAGATACTAATTGTAATTGTTCTAGCCATAGTTTAAGTCTAGTAATGTAAATTCTATTTAAATTGAGACCATTGAGTGAAATTATTTAAATTTTAGTTTGTTAAATCTCTTTGTTAGGTTATAATAATTATTTCTTTAAAATTTTTTAAATTGTTTAAAATAAGCAGCCCCATACAATATTCCCGCGCGCTTGCGCGCGGATAGTTTGGCTAGTTTATAAATTAATTAAGTTTACGATAGTTCTTCAAGAATTAAGTTATTTGAAAATAAATTGTTGTCAGAAATAGAAAAAATTGAAGGTTTTATATTAGAATTCGTGGTAATTTCACAGTTTATGAGACAATAAAAGAAGACAAAAATTCAGAATTTTCGTATAAATTCTAGAAATTTAATTTCTTTCAGTAGTTGTAATAAAAATCCCTGACTTTTGCCTGAATTCCCTGACTAATGTCAACCCTGAGTAAAAAACTTCAATTATTATAAAAATATTTTTAATAAAAAATATTTCGCTTCTTTGAAAATAAAAAAATTGATTTTCTTGCTCTGACCTAACATCGACTTTACTACATTCTCGACTTTTAATTTATAGTTAGAAATTATCGTATAACAAAAGACAAAAGTTTAGAAAACAAAAAACTATGAAACCAATTTCAAACATGTTAACAAACTAAACACTATTTTTTCCGTCTCCATTGAAAAAACACTAATTTTTCCCTCTTTAAGGAAAATAAAATCTGGATGCAATTTCAATTTGCGAAAAAAGATAGAAAGAATTGCCATAAATTCTAATTTGTTAGAAAAAGTATAAAAGTCAAATAAAAACATTTTTTTAAATTGAAAAAGCAGCGATTACGAGGTTTTCTTGTTCGTTTTCCTTCATTTTTTTTTTTTTTTTTTTCTTTTTTTTTTGCAATTCCGACCTTTGTGAGTAGCAGCACGAAAAATTGCCAAGGACTTAGCTAGTAGGAAGCAGGTGGTACAAGCATTCGCCTACGGTACGCAGGATGCAACCCCATAAATATAATTTATCGCACATTTCTGCCTTGTCTCTGTGCCCATTCCATGGCTAGACACACCGTTCCCCTCCTCTCTCTCCCCCACTTTTTCTCTCTCATATTCCTATATAGTTTCTCTTTTCCAGAAAATCTTCGCTTTCTCTCCATATACAATATTTTTGCCAGAGCAACAAGAGAACAGAAGCAGAAAGAAAAAGGCGTTTATGCGTTTAAATAAATTCATGCAAGAATGTGTATTTATGCGTTTATTTATGCATGAAAGGGGCAAATATAGTGCCAGTCGTTCACGCAAGACGAACGGGACGAGAGCCAGATGAAAACAAATTTTTGCGCATCAAAAAAAAGAAAAGAAAAGAGTGAGAAAGGAATAAAAGTATAAAACAGAAAATTGCTCTCAAAAGAAAAATTTCCGTTTACTGGGAAAAAAGGAGAATAAATTAGAATTTTGAAATTTATATTCAGAAGTAAAAATTCTTAATTTAATACGGTTGACACTGCACAGAAATTTGAATTTGTTTTCTCCTGACATTTTTCTAATTTTCCACTGAAGTATTTTACTTTCCCTGATTACCCTGAACTGTGACAATCCTTTTTTTTATTTCAGACTCTCCTTCTTAAAATTGTTAATAATTTTTCTTCTTCCCAACGTTTTCTCGAAAGTATCAAACTGATAACAGGGTTGCCACAAATATTAAATTTTATTTTTCCCTCACTTTTCCCTGATTTCCGCAGACAAAATTCTCACTTTTTCCCTGAGCATTAAGAATATTCTGATGCACTCTCAAAATTATTAAATACTCAAAAAAATATTCTATTACATTTATTTACAAATTTCAGTAATTGCAAAATTATTCAAAAACATCAATAATTTATTTTTTAAATAAATATTTAATCATTATTATTTTTCCGTAGGAATTAAAATTCTTAATACATTCAAATTCAAAACTTTTTGAAATTCAACAATTTATAAGATTGTTTTGTTATAATTTAAATTACCATGAAATTTTTCAAGAAAATTTTATTATTTACAAAAATCCTAATAAAATCCTTTCAAAGAATTCAATTATTTTTAAAAAGTAGTAAATTTTCTTAAAAAAATTCAATTATTTGAAAAAATTGTAATAAAATTCGTTGCAATTATTCAATTATTTTCATAAATAATAAATCGATTATTCGGTAATTCATTTTTTAATAAATTTTTATTAGAAAATTCTAGAAAAATTCAATTATTTAAATAAAAAAATAAATTATTTATTCAATAATTGAATGTTTGTTAAAATTGAATTTTCATAAAGAATTTTATCAACAAATTTTTAAATAATTCAATTATTTTGACAAATTTTAATAAATAAGAATAATTATATTTATCGAGGAATTTGATTAAAATATTGTATCAAAAATTCATTAAAATTCTGCAATAAGTTTTATTATGTATGAAAATAATTAAAAATTTTCCTAAAAATGTTATTAAAATTTTTCTAAAATAATTAAATTTCTGTGAAGAATTTTATTATTTATAAAAATAATTGAATTCTTAAAAAGAACTTTGTTACATTTTTTTTTTAATTATTGAATTTATGCGACGAATTTTATAAAAATCTTTTTAAATAATTGATATTTTTTGAAAAACTTTATGAAATTTTGTATATTAAATAACTGAACTCATGTGAAAATTTTATTATTTATAAAAGTAATTGAATAATTTCAAAGAAATTTAATAAAATTTTTTATAAATTATTGAATTCCTATGAAATCTTAACAAGAATTTTATTCAAGTTTTTAAAAATAATTGAATTTTAAAGAAGAATTTTATTATTTATAACGATAATTGAAACTTTGACGAGAATTTTGAAAAAAGTTTCTAAAATAATTGAATATTAAAGAATTTTATTATTTATAAAGATAGTTAAAATTTTGACAAGAATTTTTTTTTTAATTTTTGAACATAATTGAATTTGTGCGAAGAATTTTATTACTTTTGAAAATAATTTAATTCTTTCAACGAATTTTATTCAAGTTTATAAAAATAATTGAATTTCGGTGAAGAATTTTACTGTTTCTAAAAATAATTGAATTCTTGAAAAGAACTTTGTTAAATTTTTTTTAAAGAATTGAATTCATGCGACGAATTTTATAAAAATCTTTTTAAATAATTGATATTTTTCGAAAAATTTTTTTAAATCTTTTATATTAAATAATTGAATTCCTGTGAAAATTTTTATTATTTATGAATATAATTGATTTATTGCGAAGAAATTTATTTAAAATCTTGTAAATTATTGAATTCCTGTGAAATTTTGCCAAAAATTATATTAAAATTTTTAAAAATAATTGAATTTAGAAGAAGAATTGTATTATTTATAATAATTGAAATTTTTACAAGAATTTTTAAAAATTTTTGAACATAATTGAATTTTGCAGAATAATTTTATTATTTTTAAAGATATAATTGAAATGATCAGAATTTTTTTTAATTTTTGAATATAATTGAATTTCTGCGAAAAATTTTATGACTTTTGAAAATAATTGAATTTCTGGAATTATTTGTAACTTTTCCAAAATTCAATTTTTTTTTTAGTATTTTTAACTAAAATTCATTTATCAATCTAGTATTTATGAAAATTGTAAAAATGATTCATTAAATAATTTATAAGTCATAATTTTATGATAGTTCTTGTAAAATTAAGTTATTTAAAAAGAAATTATTGTCTGAAATAGAAAAAATTCAAGGTTTTGTATTAAAATTCGTGGTAATGTCATAGTCTACGAGGCAAATAAAAAAAAACATCAAAATTCAGAGTTTTTTCATGAATTTTTAAAATTAATTTTTTTCAGTACTTTTACTAAAAATCGTCTTAAAGTTTCAAGAATTAATTGTCAAAAATTAAGTAGAAAAATCAATGTTAGGTCAGATGAGCAAAAAATAAATTTTTCCTTAAAAGTTGCTAGCTCTTATAGTTTTAAAAAATATAAGAAAATTGAGTAAAGAATTCCACGGTTGGTGTGACAAAAGTAATAAAAATTTCTCAAGTAGTAAAATCGACCACAGGTCAGACCAATATTATGTTTTCGTTTGCGAATAATTTTGATATAAAAAATACTAGACTTTAAAAAAACTTTAACAAAATTTAGTATAATTCTATCAAATATCAAGTATGTTAATTAAATTTGAATATAATTTTACTAAATTTTCTAATACCTATCTACAAAATTAAACCAGTGTGAAAGTATTTTTGGAAAATTTTCGAAATTTTACCGCTTGGCTGACTAAAGATCGATTTTTCTACTTGATGCTGAATGTTTAATTCTTTAAGTCGGTCACTTGAATTATTTTAAAATAATAAATTTTAAAACTCTTAATAATTTTCTTTTTCCCACAATTTTTTTTTTTAATATCAAATTGATACCAGAGTAAATAAAATTAATATTGAAAATGTGGATTGATTTAGGATTTGATACATATTTTTGCTATCAATTGGTTGCAATTTTTATTATCCTTTTTTATCAACAGAAAAAAAAATTTCCTTCTAAAGCGAAGAAATAAAATAAAAAAGTGATTTTAATTTGCAAAATCTTTTTAATATTTGCCTTCAGGAATTAAACGTTTGAAATTAAGTAGAAAAATAAATGTTAGGTCAGACAAGCAAAAAATAAATAAAATTTCCTTAAATTTTGATGATGCTTGCTCTAATAATTGAAAGAATCCAAACAAAGCAACCATAGGTCAGACCAGTATTATTTTTTCTTCATTTTTTAATAAGAAAAAAATAATTCGTGAAAGTATTTCTGGAAAATTTTTAAATTTTCAAAATTTTACCGCTTGTCTGACCAAACATTGACTTTTTCTACTTGATGCTGAATTGTTTAATTCTTGAAAGCAAATATTAAAACTTTTTTTTGCAAATAAAAAATTGTTTTCCTTTCGAAAGAAAATACGAAAATCCGTAGCTCATCCTAGCGTTTGAATTGGTTGAATTCGGAATTTCGGACAGATACTAAATCTCCCTGTCTCTCTCTCGTTGCATTCCCAGCACTGTTGCGTTTCCAGCTTCCACTGATTACCCAACGTCTCGATTTATAATAATTCGATTCGATTCTCCTTTTTCTCGCGTCTATACAATAACCAATTTGAATTCCTTCACAATTCACACTTTTCTGAACTAGTGATGTATATATATAGACTTCTATACAAGTTCTCGATTCAAACGTAATCCTTTTCTTTCCCCACGAAAAACCTTCTCTATGTATGTAAAATTTCCGCATACAAATGTATTTGTAGAATAAAATATCTACATATAAAAATAGGTAAAATGGAAATTCGCTAGAAATGCAAATGCCAATAGAATATATATATTTTTTCTTTTAAAGGAAATTGAAGATATTCTCTTATGAGGGGAACCTTTACAAAAAATTTCGTTCGGGTTAGCACCAGAGATCCTCTTCTATACGATTAATTAAGAATTAATTTGATAATAGACAAGTAGTCTAATAAATATTCAAATTGTTATTATTATTTTATTATATTATTATTATATAATATAATATGTTATTATTTTTTTTTTACTTTGATTGTTATAGAGAAAAACGTCATTATTTAAGGAAATTTGATTTCTTTTCTGCTTGTCTGACCTAACATCGATTTTTCTACTGAATTTTCATTTTTTAAAAGCAAATATTAAAACGATTTTGCAAATTAAAAACACCGACTAATTATATTTTCTCGTTTTGGAACCAAATTATATTTTTCTATTCATAAAAAGGGGATAAGAAAAATTACAATGAATTGATATCAAAAATTTTTTTAATTTTCGGTAGCATTTTGATTTTACCTCAAGTATTATTTTGATACTTTCAAGAAATTTGTGGGAACAAGGAAAATTATTAAGAGTTTTAAAATTATTATATTCAGTAAATTTCTCAACAATTTAGTTTAGAGAACATTTATTTATTATTATATTATTATACTTTAAATTATCTTTAAAAAAATTATGCTATTTACAAGTTTTCATGAAAATCCTTTTCAAAAATTCAGTCATTCATTTGTAGTTTTAGTTTTTCAAAACCATTTAAACGATCGATTTAATGAATTAAAAATTCAGTATTCAGTAGAAAAATAAATCTGTAGTAAGACAAGCGGGTAAAATTTCAGAAATTTTCCAAAATTTTCTTCACAGAAATTCAATTCTTTTTATAAATAAATAATAAAATTTTTGAAATACATTTTAATGACTTAATTTTTCCAATACAATTTTAAATAGATTATAAAAATTTGCAAAAATTCAATTATTTTTAATAAATTTTGATAAAATGCTACGCAAGCATTTCATTATTTTCATAAATAATAAAAATTTCCAGGAATTAAATTATTTCCAAGTTTTTTTTTTTTATAAATTACATCGTAATAATTCAATTATTTTGATAAATAATAAAATTTTTTACCGAGATTCAATTATTTTCATAGAATTTCAATTATTTTTAAATTTTTAATAAAATTTTAACCGAATTCCTGAGAATTCAATTTTGATAAACATGTATTTATTCAATAATATTTTTACTTTTATATTTAAATAATTGAATTCTTGTAGAATTTTACCAATAAAAATTGTTTTAAAAATGAATTTTAGTTCAAAAACAATTTAAACGATCGATTTAAAGAATTAAACATTTATCATCAAGTAGAAAAATCGATTTTTAGTCAGACAAGCGATAAAATTTGGAAAATTTTCCAAAAAATACATTCAAATAGGTTAATTTTGGTGGTGGCTATTACAAATTTATACCGTTTGTCTGACATAACGTTGATTCCACTACTTAATGTTAAAAGTTTAATTTTTGAAATCAAATTCTAAATCAATTTTACAAATAAAAAACACAAACCTATATATTTTTTCTCTTTTTAAAAGAAATAATTTTTTTCTTATTAAAAAATTAAGAAATAATAATACTGGTCTGACCTATGATCGATTTTACTACTTAAGAAATTTATTTATTACTACTGTCTGACCAACCTTGGAATTCTCCACTAAAATTGCTTACGATTTTCTAAATTTTATTAGAGCAAGAAACATCAAAATTAAAGGAAATTTAATTTATTTTTGGCTTGTCTGACCTAACATTGATTTTTCTACTTAATTTTCAACATTTAATTCTTGAAACCAAATATTGAGACGATTTTATTTATTTACTTATTTATTCAATTTTTAAGAGGCCTTTTTCGTACATTTAAGAAGCCCTTTCGTACATTGTACACTTAATAAAAATATTCAACAATAATATTTAACATTAACAATAAAAATATTGCGCACTAAGGGGCCGTTCAAAAAATACGTAACGCTTTAGGGGGGAGGGGGGGGGGTCAAGCTATTTGTTACGGTCAGCAGAAAAAATGGCGCTAATGTATACAACATTGCGTTACATGGGGGGAGGGGGGGTCCAAATTTCCGAAAAATAGCGTTACGTATTTTTTGAACGGCCCCTAATCAACATTTTAGAAATTTAAATTAACCAACTTATTTTATTTTTTCGTTTTGGAAGAAAATTATTTTTTTCTGTTGATAAAATATGGATAACAGAAAATTTACAATGAATTAATACCAAAAATGTTAAATAATGTTAAAACAACACTAAAGTGTTATAAAATTTTTGTTAAAATATCAGTGTTAAATTAACACTGGAGGGTGTTAAAAAATAACACCAAAATTCTGTTAAAACAACACTATACGCAACAAATTTAACACTTATTTTTTTTCTGCGGGGAAATTTATTCCAGGATATTTTGCTGAATTTAGTTGATCAACTCTAAATTCAGCAAAATATCCTGGAATAAATTCCTCTCCCCCCGTGCTATTTTATAATATTAAATATTTTCCCTCTAGAAATGAAACTTTTTAACAAGCATATATTATTCTATACGCCATCATATAACGAGTAATGAAGTTGCAACTTCTATATTGGAATCTACACTCATAATTAAATTTTTCCACAAAAGAAATCCGCCCACACAGTTATCCATATAAACGGACTTAGAAATGCACATTTAGAGGGCTTAAAACTCGACATAAATTGCAGACGTACACAAACAAAAAGAGAAAAGGAGGGGGAAAAAACGGGGGTTCAACTTTATGGCATACTATAGAAAATTCAGCATACGGTCATTTTTTTTCCACTTGACTGTGAATTTTGCATATACGGAAAATAGGAACCAGTTCGGGGGGCATACTACTCGGGAGCTTAAAAGTCTATTTAAATGTGTGCTCTTCTTTCCACAGACCCTCGTAAACAACAGTAAGTATTCCTCTGTTAATTAAAGCTGGCGCCATTTTGGGACACGGATTTCGTCCTTTTGCCTTCGAGAGAGAGAGAGAGAGAGAGAGAGAGAGAGAAAGCAGGATATTAAACACAAAACTACCAACTATAAACTCAAAACTCCGACCTAAAAAATTTATTCATAATTTTCTATTATAGAAACAATGTATTTTTCAAGAGACCATAAGAGAAAATTTATTTTTAACATGAAAGTGTCTGTGTGTATAATAAAAAAAGAAGAGGGGGGAATTATTTGCTAAAACAAGGGAAAGGAAAAAAAAATGTTTAGAGAGGAACAACGAATCCTAAATGAATGCAAATTGATGCAACAGAGAATGGTCGTAATAAAACGGTACAAAATTTACAGTTTAAGAGTTGGGTAAATTTTTTTACCTTTCTTTTTTTTTAAAAAACCGAAAATAAATGAAAATATTTCATTTTTAAATGTGAAAATAGTAAAATGGAAAATTGTGGAAATTTTATATTATGCTCGGCTGCTACAAATCTGAACATTTACTGGAGGAAATAAAAACATTACTTTTGACTAAAACCACTAGTGGAAAATATTAGAACCATTTTTGAGTGAATTTTAGCCTTTGAGAGCTGGCTTGAGAGTATAATTTCAAGTCCTGGTTTGATCTGGTTTTAAGTTTTTAAAAATAGGTTTCAAATAAATTTTATTTGGTTTAAATAAAAATTTTTTTTTTTTTTTGCTCAAATATATTTTTTATTTATGTCGAATAAAATTTTTATTTAAAACAAATAAAGAGCCTAGTTGGTTCTGAGACAAATATATACGTTTATTTGACTCAAATAACATATATATTTGGTTTAAATAATATTTTTCTCTGTGTGTAAGTAGAAAAATCGCTTTTAGGTCAGACAAGCAGAAAATAAATTTTGTAATATTTTTTAATATTTTTTAATAATTAAAAATTAATTTAAGCAAATTCAGAGGAAGATTTATCGTTTTGTCAGACAATCACAAATATTAAAATGGACCTAAGCTCAGAAAAGAATTAATTCAATATTAAATCAATTTTTATTAGAAAATTCTACAAGAATCCAATTATTTAAATACAAAAAAAAATTATTGAATAACTGAATGTTTCTCAAAATTGTCTTTTTTTAAACAATTTTATCAACAAATTATTAAATAATTGAATTCTTTTGACAAATTGTAATAACATTTTGAAGAAGAATTACATTTTTCGATAAACTCGATTAAAAGTGTATTAATAATTGAAATTCTGCGATAAGTTTTATTTTATTTATAAAAAAAAATTGAATTTCTAAAAAAAAATTTATTATTTATAAAAATAATTAAATCTCTGAGTAAAAAATTTTATTATTTACCTATGAAAATAAATGAAATTATTGCGAAGAAATTTATAAGAAATTTGTAAATAATTAAATTCGTGTGGAATTTTTATTATTTATGAAAGTTTGTACAGAATTTTATAACAAATTATTTTAAAAAATAGATTTTTTTTGAAAAATTTTATGAAAACTGTTTGTAAAATAATTGAATTCTTGCGAAGAATTTTATTAAATTAAAAAAATAATTGAATTCTTTCTAGAAATTTAAAAAAAATTGTAATGAAAATTGAATTTTTGAAAAGAATATATTTTTTTTAAATAATTGAATTCCTTGTCAAACTTTATTAAAATTCTATTGAAAAATAATTGAATTCTTATAAAAAAATTGTATAATAATTATTGAAATTAATTGAATTTTTGCAAATTTTTTTAAGACGAATCAATTTACAATTGTATTTAAGAAATTAAATCATTAAATTCATTTCAAATTTTTTTTTTATTTATTTATGAAAAGAATTGAATTTTTGTGAAGAATTTTATTAAAAGATTTTTACAATTAATTGAATTCTTGTAAAGTAATTTATTAAAATTACAAAATTAATTGAATTTCTGCACAAAATTTTATTGTTCATAAAAATAATTTAATTTTCGATAATTTTTAGGACAAAATTAAATTAAAATTGTATTGAAAATAATTCAATCCCTGTAAAAAAATTTTATTATTTATGAAAATAATTGAATTATTGCGGAGAAATTTATAAAAAAAATTTATAAATATTTGAATACCTGTAAAATTTTTATTTTTTATTCGAAAATAATTAAATGTTTGCGTAGAATTTTATAAAAAATTTTTTTTTAATAATTGAATTCTGTTCAAAAATTTTATCTAGATATTAAAAAAAATCAAAATCATTGCATTGAGAAAAATTTTTGAAACTAATTAAAATTTTACAAAGAATTTTATTAAAATTATTAAAATCATTGAATTGAGAAAAATTTTTGAAAATAATTGAAACTTTACAAAGAATTTTATTAAAATTTTTGAAAATAATTGAATTTTGAATAATATTTTGTTAGATACTTATAAAGATAATTGAAATTTTTACGAGAATTTTTTTGTAATTTTTGAACATAATTGAATTTCTGCAAAGAATTTTAATACTTTTGAAAATAATTGAATTTCTGCAATCATTCAATCATTCAATTCAATTTTTTTTAGTGTTTTTAACTAAAATTCTTTCATAAATCCATTATTTTTAATAATTAATTGAATATATATTTAAAAAAATTAACTAATTTTAGAAGAATTTGAATTATTAAAATTTTTCAAAAATCTAAGTGCTATAATTAAATTTATTAAGAATTGAAATTTTCTAAAACTTTAAATTGAAACCTTTTGATGTTGATCTATTTATGAAAATTTTAGTCACAACTCTTTTAAAATTTGAATTAATTTTGCAATATTTAAGTAAAATTATTCATTAAATAATTTATCAGCAGGTAATAATTTTATGATAGCTTTTTTCTTCAGTTTTTTTTCAGGGTTGCCACAAATATTCAATTTCATTTTTCCCTGATTTCCAGACAAAATTAAAAAAAAGAAAAATAAATAAAAAAATTTTATTATTTACAAAAATCCTAATAAAATCCTTTGCAAGAATTCAATTATTTTTAAAAAGCAGTAAATTTTCTCAAAAAAATTCAATTATTTGAAAAAATTGTAATAAAATTCGTTGCAATAATTCAATTATTTTCATAAATAATAAATCGATTATTCGGTAAATCATTTTTTAATAAATTATTATTAGAAAATTCTAGAAGAATTCAATTATTTAAATAAAAAAATAAATTATTTATTCAATAATTGAATGTTTGTTAAAATTGAATTCTCTTAAAGAATTATTTTAAGAATAATTGTCTATATTTATCGAGGAATTTGATTAAAATATTGTATCAAAAATTAATTAAAATTCTGCGATGAGTTTTATTATTTATGAAAATAATTAAAAATTTTCCCAAAAATGTTATTAAAAATTTCCTAAAATAATTGAATTTCTGCGAAGAATTTTATTACTTTTGAAAATAATTTTATTCTTCCAACGAATTTTATTCAAGTTTATAAAAATAATTGAATTTCGGTGAAGAATTTTACTATTTCTAAAAATAATTGAATTTTTGAAAAGAACTTTGTTAAATTTTTTTTAAATAATTGAATTCATGCGACGAATTTTATAAAAATCTTTTTAAATAATTGATATTTTTCGAAAAATTTTTTGAAATTTTTTATATTAAATAATTGAATTCCTGTGAAAATTTTTATTATTTATGAATATAATTGATTTATTTCGAAGAAGCTTATTAAAAATCTTGTAAATTTTTGAATTCCTGTGAAATTTTGCCAAGAATTTTATTAAAGTTTTTAAAAATAATTGAATTTCGAAGAAGAATTGTATTATTTATAAAGATAATTGAAATTTTGACAAGAATTTTTAAAAATTTTTGAACATAATTGAATTTTGCAGAAGAATTTTATTATTTTTAAAGATATAATTGAAATGACCGGAATTTTTTTTAATTTTTGAATATAATTCAATTTTTGCGAGAAATTTTATTACTTTTGAAAATAAATGAATTTCTGGAATTATTTGTAACTTTTCCAAAATTCAATTTTTTTTTAGTATTTTTAACTAAAATTCTTTTATCAATCTAGTATTTATGAAAATTGTAAAAATTATTCATTAAATAATTTATAAGTCATAATTTTATGATATTTCTTGTAAAATTAAGTTATTTAAAAAGAAATTATTGTCTGAAATAGAAAAAATTCAAGGTTTTGTATTAAAATTCGTGGTAATGTCATAGTTTACGAGGCAAACAAAAAAAAACATCAAAATTCAAAGTTTTTTCATGAATTTTTAAAATTCAATTTTTTTCAGTATTTTTACTAAAAATCCCTGGCTTTTCCCTGATTTCCCTGACCTGTGGCAACCCTGTTTTTAGTTTGTTTTTTAATATTTAACTCAGTTACTGTTAACTAATTCATAGAGGAAAGAGAAAAAGATAAAAAAAGGAAATCAGATTAATAAGGGGCCTAATTATTGACCCTAAGCATTAATTAGTAACAATAAATACCAATTTATTCTGTCGAATTATAATTTTTCTTCTTGGAAAAATATTTAAAAAAGAAAAAGACTTTTTATTATTCATAAATCATATATCAGAAAAAGTAACGTCTTTATATCGTTAATAGTTCCGAGTGTGGATTATGGGTCATAGCCAACCATTTGTGGTAAACAAAAAAAAGTGGTCAAAAAAGGGGAAAAAAAGGGAAATAGAGAAAAACAGACAAAAAGTGCCTGAAAAAAAGGAGAGCCAAGTACGGTATTATAGCCTTTGCAAAATTGCAGCTGCAATTAATTCTTACACGCATTGCGGTCGACTCTCATTGTCTCCACCCACTCTCCCCTTTTATCCACATATTCATAACCCTTTTTCCTGCTGTGTGTTGGCACTACTTTAGAAGGGAAGTGCACACTCGAGCAATTAATCCTCAACATATAGGCTCATTGTCGAGCCGCGTTTCTAAAGCGTTCGCGCGTTAAAAGCATCGCCCATCGTAAACTATATTAAATTCCACGCCGGCCATGCGGGGCAAAGCAGCTGGTCCACAGTTCCCCAACTCGTGCACAACTATACACACAAAATCTTCATTATTTTTATCCAAGAGTCAAAATTTTTTTTTTTTTTTTTTTTTTTGCTACTATTCTGATATCATTATGTATATCACATATATATATATCAAGAAATAAAGCGCGTGAATGTGAAAGATAACAATTCTCGAAAGAGACAGTAATTAACATCGTCAGGATGACTTTTCATTTCTTTTTTTTTATCGACCCTCCAGTTTTCTCTTCTGTCTCGGGAGAGGGGGGGGGGGTGTCTTACTTTTCATCTGTCTTTGCATCTCAAGACGATCTTATTCTCTGCCTCATTCTATTTTAATGAACCTTCAACAAAACTTTTTTTCTACTGATCAAAAAGGACTTTTCTCTTTTCAAGTGGTTTGAAATAATGCACTACATTTATTTTTTTATTTTTTTTTCTTCTTGTTTTATTTTTTTTTTTACCTGATCAACAAGTGGTCGATTAGTTAAAAGCAGGGGATTATTTTTGCGAATGTAAAATGCAGGGGCACCAAATACTGCATACTAATTCCAAAGAAGAGGTTGGATTTCGTGTTTATTGCATGTAGAGAAGGTTCTTTTTTGAAAACTATTTCAAATCAACTTTCTTTTCTTCAAACTTATTTATTTTTTTCTTTCTCAAAAAAATTATAAAAAAATATAATTTTTTAAATTAAATATAATTTTTTTCTCACTTTTTTAATATATGAAGGAAAAAAGAATTATTTTTTCCTTCTTATATTTAAAAAGTGACAAAAAAAAATAATTGTCTGACCTATGATCGATTTTACTACTTGAGAATTTTTTATATTATTTACTACTGTCTGACCAAACGTGGAACTCTCCACTAAATTTGCGTTTACGATTTTCTAAACTATTAGAGCGAGCAACATCGAAATTAAAAGAAATTTAATTTATTTTTGTCTCGTCTGGCATAATATCGATTTTTCTACTTCAGAGTTGTCAGAAAAAATCAAAATTTTATCTTTCCCTGATTTAAAGACAAATTTTTTTCTTTTTCCCTGATCAAATATTCTGATTCACTCTAAAAATTATTAGATAATTAAAAAAATGTTCTATTACATTTATTTACAAATTTCTTCAATTATAAAACTATTCAAAATGAACAGTAACTTCTTTTTTAAATAAATATTTAATCACTATTATTTTTTCATAGGAATTAAGATTTTAGAAAAAATTCAAATTTAAACCTTTTGAAATTTAATAACTTTTAAGAATATTATTATAAAACATGGAGATATCGAGCACTCCGAGTCGAAGACTCGGAGTTTTTTTTTCATGTTTTATAATAATTTAAATTTTCAAAAAAAAATTAAATTATTTACAAAAATTTTAATATAATTCTTCGCAAGAATTCAATTATTTTTATAAGTAATACAATTTTAAATGAATTCCTCGAAAAATGTATAATTATTTTCAAACATTTTTTGCAAGAATCAATAATTCAAAAACAAATTCACATTCCACAAATAATAAAATTCTTTGCTGAAATTCAAATATTATTCAAAATCTACTATTTTAGAAAAAATTGTCAAAAGAATTCAATTATTTTAAAAAAAAGGGAATAAAATTCGTTGCAAGAATTAAATTATTTTCATAAACAATAAAATTATTCACAGGATTTCAATTATTTTTAATACAATTTTAAGTAAATTCTTCGAAAAACATAATTGTTTTCAAAAATTTTATTAAAATTCTTCGAAGGAAATAATTGAACAATTATAAATTATTCTTAATAATTTTTACAAAAATTTCTAGAGAATTTTCAAATCCATCTGTTTACAATTTAGTTTTATGAAATTTTGATTATTCAGAAATTCTTCAATTAAATATTTAAAAAATAAAAACTTGAAATAATTTCTCAAAAAATTCAATTGAACTTTTTCAAAATACAATTATTGCTAAAAATTCATGCTATAATACTTTTAATATTTATTTATTTATTTAGTTAAAGTTTGGACGGACAAAAAAGTCCTTAACAAAAGAGATCTTATAATCTAAAGAAAATTACAAAAGAAATAAATCATATAATATTCAATTATTATCTACAATTGTTACTGAAATTCATTTTTAAATCAATTTTTCTTAGAAAATTCTACAAGAATTCAATTATTTAAATACAAATATACAAAAATTATTGAAAAAATTAATGTTTTTTTAAAATTGAATTCTCATAAAGAATTTTACCAACAAATTTATTAATAATTTGAATTTTTTCGACGAATTTTAAAAAAATTTTCAAGAATTACATATTTCGAGAAATTTGATTAAAACTGTATTCAAAATAATTGAAATTCTATGAGTTTATAATTCAGGAAAATAATAGAATCTTTATAAAAAATTTTATTATTTATGAAAATAATTAAACTATTGCGAAGAAATTTATAAAAAAAAAATTGTAAATGGTTGAATTTCTGTGAAATTTTTATTATTTATGAAAATAATTGAATTTCGGAGCAGAATTTTATTATTTTTAAAGATAATTGAAATTTTGACGAGAATTTAAAAAAAAATTTTTAAACATAATTGAATTTTTGCAAACATTTGTAACTTCCCTAAAATTCCACTTTTTTTAGTATTTTTAACTAAAATTTTTCTATAAATCCATGATTTTTAATTATTAATTAAATATATATTAAAAATATAAATAAAACTAATTAGGAATCCTGAGAATTTAATTTTTTCAACGTTCAAATTTTGAAAGCAAATATTAAAACGATTTTACAAATACAGAAAACATAAACTTATTTTAAATTCTCGTTTTGTAACGAAATTATTTGTTAATAAAAAAAGAATAACAAAAATTGCAACGAATTGATACCAAAAATGTGGAAGAAATTATAAATTATGCTGAGTTTTCATTTTCAAGAGTTTCTAATTCAAAATATGCAGTCATTTATTTATAGGTTGATTAATTTTTTTTAAAATAAGTCATTTAAAAAAATTAAACATTCAGCATTAAGTAGAAAAATCGATATTTAGTCAGACAAGCGGTAAAATTTGGAAAATTTGCTGAAAATACTTTCACACACAGGTTAATTTTGTGAGGCTATTAAAATTTTATCGTTCGTCTGGCATAACATTGATTTTACTACTTAATTCGGAACGTTTTATTTTTGAATTCAAATACTAAAACGATTTTACAAATAAAGAACGCAAACTTTCTTTTCTCGAAAGAAATTACTTTTTCCTTCTAATTAAAAAGTGAGAAAAAAATACTGGTCTGATCTAAAATCGATTTTACTACTTGAGAAATGTTTATTATTATTTACTAGTGTCTGACCAAACGTGGAACTCTCCACTAAATTTGCTTACAATTTTTTTCAATTATTAGAGCAAGCAACATCAAGTTTTAAGAAAAATTTAATTTATGTTTTGCTCGTCTGACCTAACATCAATTTTTCTACTTAATTTCTAACGTTTAATGCTCGTCTGACCTAACATCGATTTTTCTACTTAATTTCAAACGTTTAATGCTTCAAGGAATAAATATATTGATAGTAGACACTAAATCGTTTATTTACAAATGAAATGGAATTATTTTTGTTTCCAGTGCGTAATATATCACTGTGCTTTCAAATAAACACGACGCACGTCTCGGAATAGAAGTTTTCAATTTCTTTTTTTCCATTAATTAGAAAAGCAGCTCTCGACACTTGAGCGTATAGACTATATTGACTTAAGACCGTGATGCATGGTTTTGTGGTTAAGGTAAACCCTCGAGTCTTTCGCTCCACAAACAGGTACGCCAAACTCAAGAAACAAGTTAATGTAAATGAAGCTAATGTTTCCTCCTCCCCCCCCCCCAGTAAAAGGGAAAATAGTCGAATACTCGAATACTCTGCGCTTTGCAGTTTCGATAGACGAACATCTCCAGAAGCTATTTCCGGATAACCATTAATTTCAAACAGCAAATAATGCTCCGAATGAGAGAGAAAGAGAAAATAAAAAAAGGAGGAGGGGGATTTTAATCCCCCTCCTCCTTTTTTTATTTTCTTTATTTAAAAAAATTTTTTTAAGTAAAAAATAGCGTTGCCACAGGTCAGGGAAGTCAGGGAATTCAGGAAAAAGTCAGGGAAAGTAAAATTGGTCAGGGAAGTCAGGGAAAAGTCAGGGATTTTTAGTAAAAGTACTGGGAAAAATTGAATTTTAAAAATTCATGAAAAAACTCTGAATTTTGATGTTTTTTTTTGTTTGCCTCGTAAACTATGAAATTACCACGAATTTTAATACAAAACCTTGAATTTTTTCTATTTCAGAAAATAATTTCTTTTTAAATAACTTAATTTTACAAGAACTATCATAAAATTATGACTTATAAATTATTTAATGAATCATTTTTACAATTTTCATAAATGCTAGATTGATAAAAGAATTTTAGTTAAAAATACTAAAAAAAAATTGAATTTTGGAAAAGTTACAATAAATGATTACAGAAATTCAATTATTTTCAAAAGTCATAAAATTTTTCGCAGAAATTCAATTATATTCAAAAATTTAAAAATTTTCTGGTCATTTCAATTATATCTTTAAAAATAATAAAATTCTCCTCCAAAATTCAATTATGTTCAAAAATTTTTAAAAATTCTTGTCAAAATTTCAATTATCTTTATAAATAATACAATTCTTCTTAGAAATTCAATTATTTTTAAAAACTTTAATAAAATTCTTGGCAAAATTTCACAGGAATTCAAAAATTTACAAGATTTTTAATAAACTTCTTCGAAATAAATCAATAATATTCATAAATAATAAAAATTTTCACAGGAATTCAATTATTTATATATAAAAAATTTCAAAAAATTTTTCGAAAAATATCAATTATTTAAAAAGATTTTTATAAAATTCGTCGCATAAATTCAATTATTTAAAAAAAAATTAACAAAGTTCTTTTCAAGAATTCAATTATTTTTAAAAACAGTAAAATTCTTCTCCGAAATTCAATTATTTTTATAAACTTGAATAAAATTCGTTGGAAGAATTAAATTATTTTCAAAAGTAATAAAATTCTTCGCAGAAATTCAATTATGTTCAAAAATTAAAAAAAAATTCTTGGCAAAATTTCAACTATTTTTATAAATAATAAAATTCTTTAATATTCAATTATTTTAAAAACTTTATTAAAAATTCTCGTCAAAATTTCAATTATCGTTATAAATAATAAAATTCTTCTTTAAAATTCAATTATTTTTAAAAACTTGAATAAAATTCTTGTTAAAATTCCACAGGAATTCAATAATTTATAAAAATTTTAATAAATTTCTTTAAAATCATTCAATTATTTTTATTAAATTGATAAAACTCTTCGTAAGAGTTCAATTATTTAATATAATAAAGTTAAAAAAATGTTTCGAATTTTATCAATTATTTAAAAAGATTTTTATAAAATTCGTCGCATAATTTTAATTATTTAAAAAAAATGTAACAAAGTTCTTTTCAAGAATTCAATTATTTTTATAAATAATAAAATTCCTCTCAGAAATTTAATTATTTTAGAAAAATTTTAATAACATTTTTGGGAAAATTTTTAATTATTTTCATAAATAATAAAACTCATCGCAGAATTTTAATTAATTTTTGATACAATATTTTAATCAAATTTTTCGATAAATATAATTATTCTTAAAAATTTAATTAAAGTTTGTCAAAATAATTGCATTATTTAAATAATTGTTGTTAAAATTCTTTAAGAGAATTCAATTTTAACAAACATTCAATTATTCAATAAATAATTTATTTTTTATTTAAATAATTGAATTCTTCTAGAATTTTCTAATAAAAATTTATTAAAAAATGAATTACCGAATAATCGATTTATTATTTATGAAAATAATTGAATTATTGCAACGAATTTTATTACAATTTTTTCCAATAATTGAATTTTTCTAAGAAAATTTACTACTTTTTAAAAATAATTGAATTCTTGCAAAGGATTTCATTAGGATCTTTGTAAATAATAAAATTTTTTTTGAAAAATTTCATGGTTATTTAAATAATAACAAAACATGAAGAAGGCGATCACTCCGAGTAAATCGAAGACTCGGAGTGATCGCCTTCTTTATGTTTTGTAATAATATTCTTATAAATTGTTGAATTTCAAAAAGGTTTGAATTTGAATGTATTGAAGAATTTTAATTCCTACGGAAAATAATAATTATTAAATATTTATTTAAAAAAGAAATTATTGATGTTTTTGAATAATTTTACAATTACTGAAATTTGTAAATAAATGTAATAGAATATTATTTTAAGTTTCTAATAATTTTTAGAGTGAATCAGAATATTTTTTAGGGTCAGGGAAAAAGTGAGAATTTTGTCTGTAAATCAAGGAAAAGTCAGGGAAAAATAAAATTAATTATTTGTGGCAAATCCTGAAAAAAGAGGAGGGGAAATATAAGAGGGGGGGACCTGAAGAAAGCAATAGAAAAAGAGAGAGAAAGAAAATAGAAGAGAAAAAAAAGAGAGGGGGGGAATAAAGGCACGAACACGAGAAGTAAAAGAGTGATGAAATACACATCTCGTAAAGTACAAGAAAATAAATGTGGAGAAGAAAAAAAAAAAGAAGGGTGGACGCCTATGCGTATACACAGAGAAAGGCATTCCAAACTGGACATCCCTTTAATGTCAGCCATGTTTTATTTCGCTGAGGAATTTAATAACACTGGACCACATTACACAACTGCGTATATACGAAACACACTAGCGCGAGCGTCAACCTTTTTCCTTTTTTTCTTTTTCTCTCCTAAATTCGTCTTCACTTTTTCCTCACAAAAATAAAATTCTTTCACACAGATTATATTTTATTATTTATGAGTTTTGCAGCTGCGGATGAGAACAAAACACAATTTACTACACCTGCTTATAGTCGTTTTTTGACACACAAGATATCAAGAATATAAAAA
The DNA here is from genome assembly GCF_015476425.1 of Leptopilina heterotoma. Taxonomy (NCBI): domain Eukaryota; kingdom Metazoa; phylum Arthropoda; class Insecta; order Hymenoptera; family Figitidae; genus Leptopilina; species Leptopilina heterotoma. Next base: position 766,387 of record NW_025111040.1, read on the forward strand.
TATTTTTTAAAATGCATTCTTCCGATGAAAATATAGATATAGGCAAATAACAATATGGTAAAAATAATATGGACTTTTTTCCATTTTTTATTTAAAAATTTTGTAATAATTACTAATTTCACTTCAATTTTAATTAATTCTCTATCTCGAGTCACTTTCACATCACTTATACGTCACTTTAATTTCACTTTCACTTGACTTTTATGTCACTTTTATTTCACTTTCACTTCACTTGTCTCTCACTTTCAATTAATTTTTACCATACGTCACTTTGATTTCACTTTACTCTCACTTCACTCTCTATTTACTTCAATTTCAATTGAAAGTGAAGTGGAGAGTGAAGTGAAAGTAAAGTGAAAGTAAAGTGAATGTAAAGTGAATGTAAAGTGAAAGTGAAGTGTAAGTAAAGTGAAAGTAAAGTAAATGTAAAGTGAAAATGAAGTGTAAGTAAAGTAAAAGTGAAATGAGAGTAAAGTGCAATGACAAAATTTAATTAATTGAAATCCTGCAATTAGTTTTATTATTGATGAAAAAAATTGAATTCTTGCAAAGAATTTTATTAAAATTCTTAAAAATATTTGAATTCATGAAAACAACTTTATTATTTATAAAAATAATTGAATTCTTGCTAAGAACATTATTAATTTTTTTTTAATATTTGAATTCTAGTGAAGAATTTTATAATAAAAATTCTAGAAAATAATAATTTAATTCAAATAATGAAAGTAATTTTAAAGATATTGCAGTAATAATCTTCTTATTAAAAAAAATATTGTTTATAATAATACTGTTTTACAATAATATTCTTATAAGTTATTAAATTTCAAACGGTCAGAATTTGCAATTTTTGAAAATCTTAATTCCTATGGAATAAAAATAATCTAAATATTTATTTAAGGAAGAAGTTATTGACGAATCAGAATATTCTTTAGGCTTATGGAAAAAGTGAAAATTTTGTCTGAAATTCAGGGAAAAGTGAGGAAAAAACAAAGTTAAATTTTTGTTTTGAATCCCTGTCTAAATAATTTTTTTTCTTTGTATTTTTTTTCATAATAACAATAGGTCCTATTAAAATAAAATTAGAAAAAAAAATCTTTCTATAATATTTTCTTTATACTGCAGAATCCGCTTTGTTCAATATAATTAGAAAAAAATCTCCAACAAGAATTTCAACTTTGACTCTAGAAAATTTTAACCTGAAAAAAAAATTGCATGTTCGATATTTGCCCCCGATTGACGGTATAATGTAAAAAAAACGAACTATATAAAACTTTTCCTAATTTTTTTCCAATATAAAACAAAAAAAAAAATGGAGAAGAGAAAAATTGCACTGTAATTCATAATGAAAACAAGCAAACAAGTTAAAACTGCTCTCTATTGGCTTCAATTTATTCTTGGTTGAGAAAATTAATAATAAATTAGGTAGGATGGAAAAAAAATTTTTTTTTTAGTCAGTAATAAGGCGAGAGCGCTATTTACAATTATTTATGTATACCCTTTTTTCCATATTATATTCCCAAGAAGGGGGATGAAAAAAAAATCGTTTAAGCAGCCACGGCGAGCTACTCTTACTCTCTCTCTCTCTCTCTCTCTCTCTCTCATCAGCACTGCCATTACCCGGTATTCGTTAATTAAAATGAAGAAGAAATGCTCCTCTTTTGACTATATCCAGAAAATGCGAGTAATCGCGAAAAAGAAGATGCCACGAGCAGATAAGATGAGGGAAAAAATAAAAAAGAAAAAGAAGTAAGAAAAAAAATGAAAGAAAAGAGAAGGAAAGAAGTCAATAAAAATGAAAGAGGGGGGAAAATTATTTTTAAATGAGAAAAAAAGTGACGTGTCCGTTGAAGAGAAAGAAGGGAGAAAAGAGAGAAAGAGAGAGAGAGAGAGAGAGAGAGAGAGAGAGAGGGGGAAGGAAGGAGAAAGTGAGAGGAAATGAGTGGTAAGACTAGTTGAAAAAAGAAAAAGGGGGAAAAAAATGATAGAAAAGAAGAAAGAAAAACTAAGGCCGCAGAAGGCGGCATCAACTTTTGAATTCGCGACAAGACTGTATAATCCTAGACTGATTAATCAACCGAGTCGTATACCAAAGTAAAGAAAACTTTATACGAACGAAAAGAAGAACTTTATAAATTCTACGAACTCTACCCAAGTCTCCTGTTTTCATTTTTTTTCCACTCTCCTTTTTTTTCTTTTTTCCTCCTCCTCTCTCACAACCCTCTTGCCACATCCCTCCTTTTAAAGCTACTTTCTCTTATTTCCTATTGTGCATTTACTACACTTTTGTCGAATGAATAATGAGCAACAAACTCAAGAAACTTGCAAAGATTTCTCAGTGGCATAATTTCCTTGCAATTTGTATTGTCACTTCTCAAAGAATTATAAAAAAAAAACCTCATTATTTCCGCAGTCAAATGTCAACTTTATATTGACTTTTTTTCTTATTCCCAATTGCGTTTTTAAAAAAGTAATATTGAAATAAAAAAATTAATTTGAAATTTTAATAAAATTCTTTCAAACGATTCAATTATTTATTTATTTTCACAAATTTTTTTAAATACGATTATTTTCAATATCTACTAATTTTAATAAAAAAATTTTCAAAAACAAATCAATAATTTCAAAAAATTTCTTGCACATTTCGTTACAAGAATTCAATTATTTTTATAATTTAAAAAAACATAAAGTTAATTTCAGGAATTCAAATATTTTTAAGAATTTTAATAAAATTCATTGCAAGAATTCAATTGTTTTTATAATATAAAAAAACATTAGGTTAATTTCAGGAATTCAAATATTTTTAAGAATTTTAATAAAATTCATTGCAAGAATTCAATTATTGTTATAATATAATAAACATAAAGTTAATTTCAGGAATTCAAATATTTTTAAGAATTTTAATAAAATTCAATGCAGGAATTCAATTTTTTTTTAAAAATTATAAAACTTTTCGAAAAAAATCAATTATTTCAAAAAAATGTTTATAAAATTCTTCGCAAAGAATTCAATGATTTATTAAATAATAAAGTTTTTCTCAAGACCCCTTAATTTTTAATTAGTAAAAATGTTTACTAATTTGAATTAGTGACAGAATTTTTGCTTTTGAATTAGAAAATTCAATTTCATTTTACTAATAAATAGTAATTTTCATTAATTTTTTAGTAAAATCTACTAATTCAAATTTCAAAAGCAAAAAGTCAGTCACTACTTCAAATTAGTAAACATTTTTACTAATTCAAATTTAGAAAGTAATTCAATTATTAATATTTATTATAATTATTTATACAATTATTATATAATTATTATTTATTAATAATTATACAATTATTATATTATATTATTTATTAATAATTATACAATTATTATATTATATTATAATTATTTTTTAATTTATATTTTATAACTAAAATTCTTCATTAAATCAATTATCAATTATCAATTATTTTTAATAATTTTTAAAAAAGTTCTTTGAGAATTTTCAAATTCATTCGTCTGCTATTCAATTTTTCGAAATTTTGATTATTTGGAAATTCTTCAATTAAATATATATTAGAAAATAAAAACTTGAAATAATTTAAAAAAAAAAATGCAATTAACTTTGTCAAAAAAATTAATTCTATACACAATTCTATACACAAAGTATGAAAAATTCAAATTTTCAAAGATTCTAAATAAAACCTTTTCAAAATTCAATTATTTCTGAAAATTCATAATGATACCTATAACGCTTCTAATATTCAATTATTATCTAAAAATTTAAATGAAATTCATGTTTAAATCAATTTTTATTAGAATATGCAACGAGAATTCAATTACTCAAGTACAAAAATAAATAATTTATTGAATAATTGAATATTTCTTAAAATTGAATTCTCACAAAGAATTTTATCAACGAATTTTTAAATAATTGAATTCTTTCGACTAATTTTTTAATCAAATTTTTAAGAAAAATTCTATTTTTCGAGGAAATTGATTAAAATTGTATTAAAAATAATTGAAATTCTGCGATTAGTTTTATTATTTATGAAAATAATTGAATTCCTAATTGAAATTTTTGAAAATAATTGAATTTCGGAGAAGTTTATTATTTATTAGAAATAATTTAAATTTTGACGAGAATTTTTAAAAAATTTTTGAACGTAACTGAATTTTAGCGAAGAATTTTTATTACTTTTAAAAATAATTAAATTTCTGCAATAATTTTTAATTATTGAAATAAATTGAAATTCTATGAAGAAATTTATTAAATTTTTTTTGAAAATAATTGAATTATATGTAGGTATTTTTTTTAATTCCATTACAATTTTTGAAATAAATTAATTCTTTCATGAAATTTAATTAAAAATGAATTGAAAAGTAATTATTAAATTCTAATAAACAAATTATATCAAATTTTTTTTTAAAAATAATTTAATTCTTTTGAAGAATTTTATTTACATTTTTAAGAAAAATTCTATTTTTCGAGGAAATTGATTAAAATTGTATTAAAAATAATTGAAATTCTACGATTAGATTTATTATTTATGAAAATAATTAAATTCCTAATTAAAATTTTTAAAAGTAATTGAATTTCGGAGAAGTTTATTATTTATTAAAAATAATTGAAATTTTAACGAGAATTTTTAAAAAATTTTTGAACATAACTGAATTTTTGCGAAGAATTTTGATTACTTTTAAAAATAATTAAATTTCTGCAATTATTTTTAGTTATTGAAATGAATTGAAATTTAATAAAGAATTTTTAGTTATTGAAATGAATTGAAATTTAATGAAGAATTTTATTAACATTTTTTTGAAAAAAATTGAATTATGTAGGTATTTTCTTTAATTTCATTACAATTTTTGAAATAAATTAATTCTTTCATGAAATTTAATTAAAAAGGAATTGAAAAGTATTTATTTAATTCTAATAAAAAAATTATATAAAATTTTTTTTAAAATAATTGAATTGTTTTGAAGAATTTTTATAAAATTTTCAAGAATAATTGCATTTATCGAGGAATTTATTTTAAAATTTTATTAAAAATAATAAAAATTGTGCGCTAAATTTTTTTAGTGGAAAAATTTATTAGGAAAAATTTATGAAAATACTCTCTAAATCTGAATATGTGAAATTTCACTTATTGTACGTTATAAGTCGTCCTCTCGATCAATAAGTGCATATACACTTATAAATAAGTGAATTTTTCACTTATTGTGAGTGAAATTTCACTTATTATAAGTGTATATGCACTTATTGATCGAGAAGACGACTTATAACGTACAAATATGTGAATTTTCACATATTTAGATTTAGAGAGTAGTATATATCGAAAATTATTAAATTGAGGAAAATTTTTGAATATAATTGAAATTTTACCAATAATTTTATTGTAATTTTTGAACATAATTGAATTTCTCCGGAGAATTTTATTACTTTTAAAAATAATTAATTTTCTGCAAACATTTGTAACTTCTCCAAAATTCCATTTTTTTGAGGTTTTTATGAATTTGTTTATTTAGTTTTTAGTGTTGCATGAATCTTTTATAAATCTATCTATTCATGAAAAGTGTAAACGCAACACTTTAAAAATTCAATTAATTTCGAAATATTTAAGTAAAATAATAAAAATAAAATTCTAAAAATAAAATTAATTTTGCTTTTAAAACAAAGTGAATTTTGTTTTCCCAAAAAAAGCAATTTGCTTCTTAAAATGAAATAAATTTTTTTTATTAAATGAACTAAATTTTTTTTGTTAGATGAAATAAATTTTTTCAACTAAATAAAATAAATTTTGTTCATTAAAAAGAAATAAATTTGTTCTATTAAATAAAATGAAATTTTTTGCTGACCACAATAATATTCAGTCACATTTTTCTGTTCGATTGTACGTGAGGTGTTAAATTTCTCGTTCATTAAAAAAGAAGTGATAGGCGGTTAGAATAGAAAATTTGTGTCAGATGTCATGGCACAGTAGCTCGAATATCAAAAGCTATTGAATGAAACATGATAGATGTGTCTATGAACTCTGGACAGAAATAGATATATATACCTTATCGTTTGACCTTTTTTGTCAGTTGATTTATTATATACAGAATATATTATATTTTTGATTTATTATCGCGTGAAGCTCCAGATAATTTACATTCTAAAAGAAAATATATGTACGTCAACAAAAAAAAAAAACTTTATAAAGGATAATAATTCACGTGACAGAATTATTTGCATCATCATATAAAAGGCATTCCTTTCTTCTATATAGAAAAAAATATTTTCTCCGAAATATAGGGGGGCAAGATGAATTTAAATTTTTACGCGTATCATTTTGTGAGAATCGAAAATTCTGCAATCGAATCCTATACTTCTCACTGTATTTAAAAATATTTTTTTAAAAACTCTCTGTCAAAAATAAAATATATTTAATATTAGAAATTAAATAATTATTTATAACAAAGATTATAAATATTTAACATTCAGACTTTGCACTCGATAATTAATTTTAAAAAAGTAGCAAAAAGTAGCTATCGAAAAATTAAACTTGACGACCAAAAAAACTCGTTTAAGAAACTTCACAAAACTGACAGAAATTGCATTCTATATTTTATTTTCCTGACATTTTTCTAATTTTCATAAAAAATATTTACTTATTCCTTTTTATCCTGCCAATAAATTGAATTCCTGCAACGAATTTTATTATTCATGAAAGAATTTAAATATTTATAAAAATAATTTAATTCTTGGGAAGAATTTTTATAAAAATTTATAAGTAATTAATTTCTTTTCTCCAATTTTATGCAAATTCTAATTTCAATAATTGAATTCCTGAAAAATTTTTATTATTCATAAAAAAAATTTAATTCTTACGAAGAATTTTCCAAAAAATTTTTTAAATAATTGAATTCTATTTGGAAACTTTATGAAAATAGTAGATATTGAAAATGATTGAATTGCGAAAAGTTTTTAAAAATAATTAAATTTTACAAAGAATTATTCTATAAAATTTTTTGACAATAATTGAATGTCTGTGTGGCATTTTATTAATTTTTTTTTTTTTGAAAATAATTGAATTCCTAAAAATCATTTTATTATTTATGAAAATAATTAACTTATAAATAGAAATTTTTTTTCATTTGTAAATGCTAAAATGTATATATATATATGCATAAAAGAAAATTACTTGGATGAGAAAAAAGGGGCATCCCTCCCATTTACCAGAATTGGATCACATCTAGCAAATCTTATATTCTTGCTATTGCTGTCGAGATTTTATTCAAGCACATAGGGGCCACGTGTAGCCTCACATATGTATATATACGTAGAAAATGGAGAATTGTTGATATAAAGAAATGTCATGCCAGGGGGGAGCGAATATGATGCATATGGAGAAAGCAAAAAAAAAGTGTTCACTGTTTCTCTTTTTTACTTCTTCCTATTTTTTTTCTACACTACATCTAAATTACGATCTCGAAATGTTTAGTTTAAAAAAAACAGGTATAAAAAATTTAAAGTTGTCTTTCAAAAAAATGCGAAATGGAAAAAATTTGCGTATTTTAAGTATTGTTATTATTGTTGGTTTTTTATTCTTATTATTGTAGTTATTATTATTATTATTATTATTAAAATTATTATCTATTATTATTATTTTTTATTATTATTATTATTATTATTATTATTATTATTATTATTATTATTATTATTATTATTATTATTATTATTATTATTAAAATTATTATCTATTATTATTATTTTTTTTATTATTATTATTATTTTTTATTATTATTATTATTATTATTATTATTATTATTATTATTATTATTATTATTATCTATTATTATTCTTTGCATTGTTACTGTTTTTGAACTAATTTCAATAAAATTCTACTTTTTGTTTACTCTAATAAACATTTTTTCATAAGTTTTTATAAAAGCAGGCTTTGTACTTGATAATAATTAATTTTAACAATGTATCATCAACAAAGTAGCTACAGAAAAAATAATCAATTTTTTATAAAGATTTTTTTAAAATAATTGAATTCTCTCAATAAATTTTGTTAAACTTTCTAAAAATAATAATTCCAACAAGAAATTTTATTATTCAAATTGTATTGAAATTTGAAAATAATTCTCCACGCAGAATTTTATAAGAATTTTTGAAAATAATTAAATTTTTCAGAAAAAATTTATAACTTATGAAAATATTCAAATCTTTAGACGAATTTTATTAAAAAATTTGTTGAAATAATCGAATTCTTTCGAAGAATTTTAATAAAATTTCTAAGAATTGCATTTTTCGAGGTATTAATTTAAAATTGTATTAAAAATAATTGAAATCCTATGATGAGTTTTATTATTTATGAAAATAATTGAATTTTTGCAAATGAAATTTTTAAATATTTTTTAAAAAAATTGCGAAAAATTATAGGTATAAAAATCTTTTTAAATAATTGATTTTTTTCAAAAAGTTTTATGAAAATTGTGCTTTAAATAATTGAAATCCTGCGATCAGTTTCATTAATTATGAAAATAATTGAATTCTTGCAACGAATTTTATTAAAATTTTTAAAAATAATTGAATTCCTGAGAAGAATTTTATTATTTATAAATATAATTGAATTCTTACGAAGAACATTATTAATGTTTTCTTAAATAATTGAATTCTTGCCAAAGAATTTTATAAAAATCTTTTTAAATAATTGATTTTTTTAAAAATCTTATGAAAATTGTGTTTTAAAATATTTGAAATCCTGACATGAATTTTATTTTTTTTATCTTTTATTTTTTTTTTTTATTTTATTTTATTATTTATAAAAATAATAGCATTTTTGCAACAAATTTTATTAAAATTCTAAAAAATATTTGAATTCCTGAGAAGAACTTTATTATTTATAAAAATAATTGGATTCTTGCCAAGAAGTTTATTAATTTTTTAATTAAATGGTTTTTATCGAAAAGTTGTATAAATATTGTCTTTTAAAATAATTGAATTCTTTTGGGGAAGTTTTTTAATTAAAATAGTTGACATTAAAAATAATTGAATTTCAAAAAAAGGTTGAAAATAATTGAATTGTAAAAAAGTAGTAAATAGTTGGTTTTAGTAGATGAATACAAAGCTTACAAAAAGGCTTTTCTCTCTTAATTTGAATCAGTTAACAATCATGGTTTTAACTGACAATCAGTGATTGACTTTTTGTATAATATATAATCATATGACATATCAATTTATATATTTACTTACGAAATTAATTCGACAGGAAAAATAATGTTTGTTTAACTCACCTGAAACAAAAAGAAAAAAGAATATTTTATATTAGAATTATTATAAAAAAAGAAATAAAATATTTAAAAATAGTAATTTCTATTTAATTGCTTCTATTAAAACGATGTCAGGTTTTTTCTGTGAATCAGTGATTTTTTCACACAGTTTTCTTGAAAGTATCAAATCAATACTAAACAGAATCAAATTGATACCAAAAATTTAGATCAATGTTTGATTTGATCCACATTTTTGGCATCAATTCGTTGCAATTTGATACTTTTAAGGGTATATTTAAACCATTATTATAATTATTATGCTCTTAAGTTACCAGTGGCATTCAATTATTATAGTTTAAAAACTGAAGTTTAATTTTAAAAAAAAAGAAATTTAATATTTTTAATTGATCCACATTTTTGGTATCAATTCGTTGCAATTTGATACTTTTAAGGGCATTTGAACCATTATTATAATTATTATGCCCTTAAGTTACCAGTAACAAGTAACATTATTATAGAGTTTATAAACTAAAATTTTATTTTAAAAAAAGCATTTCAATTTTTAATTGATTCAGATAAATACTTATATCAAATGTGTCAACAATAGAGAAGAGAATAAAATTTCAAAGAAAGACACTTTCGAACGATTGAAATCATTTTCAGATATAGGAGAAATGTTCATATATAAATGAAAGAAGAGACTGAGAGTAGACATATATGTACGTATAAAATGTGAAGTTCCACAGCGAGTGGAATATAAGAAGACACTGAAGAGATGGACTGGAAATGAAAGAGAATAAAGAAGTGGAAAAAGAAACCGAACATGCTAAAGTGCATAGTAAAAGACGAGCCATTTTCATGCTGTTTGCCAGTTGCCAAGGTAATGCGGTTTATTCACGCGTTATAACCTTCGAACATAGGCACATAGATGCCTAAAGTGTCGGAAAAAGGAAAAAAAAGAAGAAATCTACATTCGATTCAAGAAAGTAGAACATTACACTGCTGGAAAATCTTATATACGTATATAAAGTCACTCTCTAGTCTCTAGTCTGAGCAACCACTCCGCACTCAAAGAGTAGCAAATCGATGAAACTTTTCGAATTGTGCGCACACACCTCTGATTTTACCAGCACTGCAATGCATTCAATTTTATATTGCCAATTTATAATATATTTATTTTTCTCTTCTCCAACTTCTTTTCCACATTTTTTTTCAAAGTTAAACTTAGTTTACAATTCTATTAGGAAAACTGGCGAGAGACTATCGTCGGAACTCTGTTGGACAAATTGGGGCAATTACTGAACGGTAATAGATATTTCAGGTGTGTACAATCGAATTAACAACTGTATCAGTTACTCAAAGCTCACATGTAAATCAGAGTTAAAATTATTTATTATTTTCACTACTTTATTAATACTATTCTCATTTTATTAATATTATTATTATTACTTTTATTTTCATTTTTATTCCTACTACTGCAGGGTTGCCACAAAAATTTAATTTTGTTTTTCCTCACTTTTCCCTGATTTTCAGACAAAATTTTCACTTTTTCCCTGACCCTTAAAAATATTCTGATTTACTTTAAAAATTATTGGATTGTGTACCAAGTTGTAAAACTATTCAAAAACACCAATAATTTCTTTTATAAATAAATATTTAATCATTATTTTTCCAGAGGGAATTAAGATTTTTAAAAACTTCAAATTTCAATAATTTCTAATAAAACATAAAAATAGCTGTTCAATTAGAAAAGGTTTGAATTTGAAATTTTTGAACATCTTAATTCCAATGAAAAAAACAGAGTTGCCACAAATATTTAATTTTATTTTTCCCTGACTTTTCCCTGATTTCCAGACAAAATTCTCACTTTTTCCCTGACCCTAAAAAATATTCTGATTTACTCTAAAAATTATTAGAAACTCAAAAAAATATTCTATTACATTTATTTACAAATTTCAGTAATTGTAAAATTATTCAAAAACATCAATAATTTCTTTTTTAAATAAATATTTAATCATTATTATTTTTCCGTAGGAATTAAAATTCTTCAATACATTCAAATTGAAACCTTTTTGAAATTAAACAATTTATAAGAATATATAAATTTTATTATTTACAAAAATCCTTATAAAATCCTTTGCAAGAATTCAATTATTTATAAAAAGTAGTAAATTTTCTTAAAAAAATTCAATTATTTGAAAAAATTGTAATAAAATTCGTTGCAATAATTCAATTATTTTCATAAATAATAAATTGATTATTCGGTAATTCATTTTTTAATCAATTTTTATTAGAAAATTCTAGAGGAATTCAATTATTTAAATAAAAAAATAAATTATTTATTGAATAATTGAATGTTTCTTAAAATTGAATTCTCATAAAGAATTTTATCAACAAATTTTTAAATAATTCAATTATTTTGACAAATTTAATTAAGTTTTTAAGAATAATTATATTTATAGAGGAATTTGATTAAAATATTGTATCAAAAATTAATTAAAATTCTGCGATGAGTTTTATTATTTATGAAAATAATTAAAAATTTTCCCAAAAATGTTATTAAAATTTTTCTAAAATAATTAAATTTCTGTGAAGAATTTTATTATTTATAAAAATAATTAAATTCTTGAAAAGAACTTTGTTACATTTTTTTTTTAAATAATTGAATTTATGCGACGAATTTTATAAAAATCTTTTTAAATAATTGATATTTTTTGAAAAACTTTATGAAAATGTGAAAATTTTATTATTTATAAAAATAATTGAATAATTTCAAAGAAATTTATTAAAATTTTTATAAATTATTGAATTCCTGTGAAATTTTAACAAGAATTTTATTCAAGTTTTTAAAAATAATTAAATATTAAAGAAGAATTTTATTATTTATAACGATAATTTAAATTTTGACAAGAATTTTTAAAAAAGTTTTTAAAATAATTGAATATTAAAGAATTTTATTATTTAAATTTAGTTGAAATTTTGACAAGAATTTTTTTTCAATTTTTGATCATAATTGAATTTCTGTGAAAAAATTTATTACTTTTGAAAATAATTTAATTCTTCCAACGAATTTTATTCAAGTTTATAAAAATAATTGAAATTCGGTGAAGAATTTTACTGTTTCTAAAAATAATTGAATTCTTGAAAAGAACTTTGTTTATTTTTTTTAAATAATTAAATTCATGCGACGAATTTTATAAAAATCTTTTTAAATAATTGATATTTTTTGAAACATTTTTTGAAATTTTTTATATTAAATAATTGAATTCCTGTAAAAATTTTTATTATTTATGAATGTAATTGATTTATTTCGAAGAAATTTATTATAAATCTTGTAAATTATTGAATTTCGAAGAAGAATTGTATTATTTATAAAGATAATTAAAATTTTGATAAGAATTTTTAAAAATTTTCTAACATAATTGAATTTTGGAGAAGAATTTTATTATTTTTAAAGATATAATTGAAGTAACCAGAATTTTTTTTAATTTTTGAATATAATTCAATTTTTGCGAAAAATTTTATTACTTTTGAAAATAATTGAATTTCTGGAATTATTTGTAACTTTTCCAAAATTCAATTTTTTTTAGTATTTTTAACTAAAATTCTTTTATCAATCTATTATTTGTGAAAATTGTAAAAATGATTCATTAAATAATTTATAAGTCATAATTTTATGATAGTTCTTGTAAAATTAAGTTATTTAAAAAGAAATTATTGTCTGAAATAGAAAAAATTCAAGGTTTTGTATTAAAATTCGTGGTAATTTCATAGTTTACGAGGTAAACAAAAAAAAACATAAAAATTCAGACTTTTTTTATGAATTTTTAAATTTTAATTTTTTCCAATACTTTTACTAAAAATTCCTGACTTTTCCCTGACTTTTCCCTGAATTCCCTGACCTGTGGCAACCCTGAAAAAAAATGGTGAAATATTTATTTTAAATAAACCAATGGTTTTCGAATAATTTGACTTTTGAAGAAATTTGTAAATAAATGTAATAGAACTTTTTTTTGAGTATCTAATAATTTTTAGAGTGAATCAGAATATTCTTTAGGGTCAGGGAAAAAGTGAAAGTTGTGTTTGGAAATCAGGGAAAAATAAAATTTAATTTTTGTGGCAACCCTGTATAAATAAATTATATTTTTATCTTTATTTAACCAATTTTTATGGTCCCCTAAAAGTCCCCTATTTTTTAATTTTCAGTCCCCTATTTCGCCTAAAATACTTTTTAGAGGCACTGTGAAGCCCACCTACATTTTACCTTATCAATATTTTTAGTTTAAAAATAATTTTAATTAGAGACAACAGCAACTGCAAAGAGCTAGTAAAAAATAAGTTTTAGCTGTATTCGGTCCTTGTTTTTAGAGGAGTTGAGGTTATTTAATACACTTGACAAAAGAGAGAGAAAGGGGGAAGGGGCGGGGATAAAAACTCGTGTGGCTTAAGATAGTCGCATGGCCCGTATTCACCTCTATATTGTAAAGACCGCTCTCGTTTCAGTTTGACTAAGACTTTAGCCAAGGGTCGTGAGGTTGGTCATTATTAAACTTCCACAGTAGACGCCACTTACTCTTAGAAGCAAGCATTAAGCTTGGCAAGTTGCGGCTAAAGTCGAGACTAAAGTCCAGCAGTTTAGGTAAACCAATGTGAGAGCCTTTCACGTTAAACTGTATTTTATCGCTTCTCGGGATTATACGAAAGGTGAAAAACAAGATGCAGAGGAGAGAGAGAGCAGAAATCCCGAAGCCTTCGCGAAAAGGGATAATACAAAGCACCGAGGGATACTTTGTATTATATTAACAGAGAAGAGAGAGTGTGAGAGGGGTTCAAATCCCAAGAGGTGTTTACAAAATAAACTCGAAAGGATTCACGCAGCGACACTCCAAGATTTAACCATCCATGGATTTGAGAAACAACAATTTTCCGATTTCCACTCGAGCGAATTTTCGATTTTCGATTAAGATTACCTCAAACCTAATCTCTTTGCAGAGAGGGAAGGAAAAGCAAATTTTTATTCTTTATTCGTGAAAATGGAGAAACGAAAAGTATTTACATTTTTGAATCGATTCACATCATTGCGGGGATGGTTAATAAATTCTAACAATTGTGAAACACTTATTTAAGTAAATAAATATTTTTTCAGAATAAAAAAGGCTCCGTACTCGACAAATAATTTAAAAAAAAAAGCTTTAAGACTGAAAGAAGAATCAATCGAAAAAATAAACTTAACGACTTTTCCATAATTTCTAAATTAAATATTACGTTCAAAAATAGAATATAATTTTTTTAAAATAAATGTTTAAATACCTATTTACTTTTCGACAGGAATTAAAATATTTAAAATGACATTACTGATTAATCGATTCAGAAATTGCAAGAAGCAATTAGCGAATTACTATGCGAATCATTGAATCACTTTAAATGGGGGTAATATATTGATAATTAATTAATTAATGTAAGATGAATTTTATTGAGGCATTATTGAGCGTACGTACATCAGATAGCTGGCAGCATATAAGCGGTTTTGGTTGTACAGTGTTATGTATATCTACTTCGCAGTAGTTTATAGACATCTTCGTCAGACGTGTTCGTATAGCCTTTCAGTGAATGTTGTTGCCGTCTAGTCAGACAGCGCATAACGAGACAACTTCGATCTTTCAAATTATATTCCACGTTATAATAATAATTCAGAACATTAAAGTTTTGTATCTAACAAACTATGCTTCGATGGAGCTTTAATTCATTATTTAAATAATAATAATAGTTCAATATTTTTGAAAGCCATAAAACATCTTTTATTTAAATAATCTTAATTTTTATTATTTTTTCCATTGCTTTTATGAACAATACAATTTTTTACAGGAATTCAATTATTTTCAATACAATTTTAATAATATACTTTTTAAGAATTCAATTATTTTTAAACACATTGTTAAAATTCATCACAAGAATTTAATTACCTACTTTATATATACAATTTTCATAAAATTTTTCAAACAAAATCAATCAATTCTTATAAAATTCTAGTCAAATACATTAATTATTTTCAATTTTCATAAATTAATAACAATTTCACAGAAATTTAATTATTTACAATTTTTTTTTTATAAATTTCTTCGCAATAATTTCATTATTTTGGTAAATAATGAAATTTTTTACAGTGATTTATATAATATTATATAATATTATATAAATAATATTTTATAAATAATAAAATTCCTTTTAGGAATTCAATTATTTTCATATATAATCAAACTCATCGCAGAATTCAATTTTAAGAAACAATTAAATTATTTATTTTTGTATTTAAATAATTGAATTGTGTAATTTTCTAAGAAAAATTGATTTAAAAATGAATTCAAGTTAAAATTTTATATAATTTCTGTCTTTTGACCACAGGGACATTGTAAATAAATAAATAATAATTGAATTTAATTAAAATGTTACAAATAATTTTGAAGAAGTTTCAGTAAAAATATTCGCCAAATATAAAATAACGATTTTATCACTAATCGGGCATCTTTAATTATTATAAATCATGAATTATAATTGATAATTACTCTCTAAATCTGAATATGTGAAAATTCACATATTTGTACGTTATAAGTCGTCTTCTCGATCAATAAGTGCATATACACTTATAATAAGTGAAATTTCACTCAGAATAAGTGAAAAATTCACTTATTTATAAGTGTATATGCACTTATTGATCGAGAGGACGACTTATAACGTACAATAAGTGAAATTTCACATATTCAGATTTAGAGAGTATTTTTACTACAATTTTAACCGAATTCCTCGAAAAATGTAATTATTCTTGAAAATTATATTAAAATTCGTCAAAAGAATTCAATTATTTAAAAATTTGCTGATAAAATTCTTTATGAGAATTCAATTTATCAAAAACTTTTGAGAATAATTAAATTATTTTAAAGAGAATTTTACTGTTTTTAAAAATAATTCAATCCGTTAGAGAAATTTTATTAAAATTACCTGGAATATAATTATTGCATTTGTTTCTAGAATTTTTATTAAAATTTTATTAAAAATAATTGAAATACCGAGAAGAATTTTATTATTTAAATCAAGATAATTCAATTCTTGCAAAGAATTTTACAATTTATAAAAATAATTGAATTTTGTCAAGAATTTTACAATTTATAAAAATAATTGAATTGTTTCGAAGAATTTTATCAGAATCTTTGAAAATAATCGAATTTTTTTATACAATTTTATTAAAATTTTTGAAAATAATTGAATTCAAGTAAAAATTCTATTCAAAACTTTAAAAATCATTATTTTTTTTTTTAAAGAATATTATCCAAATTCTTGAAAATACTTAATCGAAATAAATATTTAATTAAAGAATTTCCGAATGATCAAAATTTCGTAAAATTGAATTGTAAACAAATGGATTTAAAAACTCTCTAGGAATTTTTTGCAAAAATTATTAAAAATAATTGTTATTTATGTAAATAATTGAATTTTACAAAGAATTTTATTAAAATGCCTCAAAATATTTAAATAAATTTTTAAATTTTTAAATTTTTAAAAATAATTGAATTTTTGGCGAAAAATTTTGCTATTTGTAAAGATAATTAAATTTTTGACGAGATATTCGTGAAAATTTTTAAAAATAATTGAATTTCTTCGATGAATTTTATTACTTTTGAAAATAATTGAATTCTTGGGATGAATATTGCAATTTATGAAAATAATTGAATTTTGCAAAGAATTTTATTAAAATTCTAAATTTAATTGAATTTAATTGAATTGAATTTAATTGATTTCTTGCGAAGAATTATAAAAAAATTTTCTATAATTGATTCTTTTCGAAAAGTTTTATGAAATTTGAATTTAAATAATTGAATTCTTGTGAAAATTTTATTATTTATGAAAATAATTGCATGTTTGCAAAGAATTTTATAAAAATTCTTTTTAAATATTTGATATTTTTTGGGGAACTTTTTATTAAAATATAGTAGGTATTGAAAATAATTGAATTTCGAAATTTTTTAAAAATAATTGAATCGTTTGAAAGAATTTTATTAAAATTTTTTTGTTGTCGAAAATTAGAAACTTCGCCATTTGGTGCAAGTAAAAAACAAATTGAATATTTAACAGTAAGTGAAAAAACCCAACTTTGGTCAGACAAGTATTAAATTTTTCCCCCTCTGACATTAAAAGGAAAAAATTCCCTTATCGTATTGGCTCAACTTTATCGAGTTGTTGACTAATAGTTCCTTTGAGTAATTATTTTTTAAATACTTAAAAAGGGAAAAATAAAAAAAAATTCTATTTCCAAAAAGTTTATAGTATGTAATTAAAATAGTTGAATAAAATTATAATTTAAGTATTAAACTTTAAACTATAAAGTATTTAGTCCATACGAGTTTAATTTTTTCCCTCCCAATGGGAAATTTACAACTGGCGTAGTACTGCGCCAGCACTGGCAGCACTGGCGGCAAGGCTGAGAGCCAGCACTGGCATAACTCTGGGATGATAACGCCGTCCGGCTCTGCCGAAGTACTGTCTGTCAGTGCTGCCAGACAGCGCTGGCGCAGCACTGGACCAGTGCTGGCTGAGAATATTGCCGCAATAAATGCCGTATTGTTATTAATTAGTCGTAAATTGATAATTATAAATAATTTAACAACAAAATGGTAAATAATATTAATAAATAGTTATTATTCATAAAATATTTCTCTTCTTAAAGAAATTGTATTAAAGATGGAGACTAACAATATGGATATAGTAAATGAAGTAGAAAAAAATTGTTTATAACATTTAAAAATTAAATAATAAACAATTACAGTAAGTGTGCATTAGATTTTCATATTTTAGTACCTGACGATTGGAATCTAGAAATATCGCAAACCTATGAAAATAAACAAAATTGCTGACGAGGGGAATCGAACCTACGACCTACGGACTAACAGACTAACGCTCTAACCACTATGCTAACGACACGTGTGTGCAGTAAAATTTTAATATCTCAGTATCATTCAGACATACAATTATTGAGTCAAAGATGAGAAAAAAATAGGGATACGTTAGAAATAATAAATTGAAATAAAATAAATTAAACTAAATTTTTAAAAATTAAATTACTTTACTTATTGCATTTAACATTTTACGTAATTCTTAAATTACGTGGTAATTTTTTAATAATTTTTTATTCATAGTAAGAAGTATAATAGTATTTTAATAGGAACCAAATTATTATTGAGATTAAAGTTTAAATTTTGTTTATAATTTTAATTTGTTTAAATAATTTATTATTTACAAAATTAGACAATTGTGTTAAATTGTTATTATTAAATTTGACAAGAATAAAAAATGAACAACTGAAAAGTAAAATATTAATTTTTTTCAATAAATTTATATTTATAAACATTCATAAACTTTTTTTTATAATTTTTTTCAAGTTTATGTCAAAAAAGCAATGTTGGCAAAGAGCGTTGTGAACAATTTTTCTATACTCAGCCAGCACTTGCCGCCGTGGCTTGTCCAAGCTTTGGCGAAACAAAAATTCTGTACTGCGCCAGCACTAATTGTCGAGGCTCGGCTAGACTACGCCGAACAATCGTCTGAGTACTAAGCCAGTGGTGAACATCGGCACTACACTGGCATTTCCCATTGGGCTTTCATTATTTGAGTAAAAAAAATTTAAACTCGTAATTTGAATTTGCAGCCTTTTTACCATTTCGTTTCAGGAATGAAATATTTAACATATTAAGTAGAAAAATCAATATTTTGTCAGACGAACTAGAATATTGAAAAAAATGTGTCCTAAAATGCTCTTAATATTCAATTACTATGTAAAATTTTAACTAAAATTAATTTTAAAATCAATTATTATTAGAAAATTCTACTAGAATTCAAATTTAAATACAAAATTAAATAATTTATTAATTGAATGCTCGCAAAGAATTTTATCAAATAATTTTTTAAATAATTGAATTCTTTCGACGAACTTTAATCACAGGATTTCAATTTAAAAAAAAAATGTAATAAAAATTTGTTGCAAGACCTCAATTATTATTCTAAATAATAAAATTCTTCACCGGATTTCAATTGTTTAAGAGAAAGAGAAAATACATTTTAAAGTAATTATAAAGCATCATTTCAATCATACATAATAATAATAATAAGTTTGCTTGCGCGACCCCATTTGAAAGCAGAAGCTTTTACAGGATTCATCCACAGTCACGGGGAAGAAAAGACCAAAGAGAGAGGGTCACCGGATAATGCATTATGCAACACACTGGCTTCTCTTGTCCATTGCTTTTTCTATTTCATCCCCAATATCCAAAGGTTTTCGACTCCCGTTTCACTATCTCTATATATATATATTCATAAAAATGTATATATCTATATAAAAAATCTATATATAAAAAAAATTTAACACCACTTTATATGAAATTCACGTGTCATAAAAGCAGCATCCCTATTAAAATGAAACACCGAAAACGACCTTATCAACACATTTTATAACCTTTTCAAAGCAGAAAATTACTTATAAAATCTCCCAAAAGAAAGAAAAGACGATTTACACTTTTATGGAACATCCATCGTCGTAAAGAATTTTTTTTAAGAAACAAATCCACAAAAAAGAATTCATTCCCTAAAACTACATAATTCTTATCATTTTTAAACCAACATTTTTACTACCACAAAAAATATATATACTTCATTTCCTCTAAGAAGGAAAAAAAAAATTTTTTTCGTGAAATGATCGAGAACACGTAAATTTTATTCGCGCAATAAACTTTGACAATAAAAAAAGGGAAAGGCGGGTACAATTTATACTCGCTTTCGAAAACTATAAATATATATATATATACCTATATAGTATCTAAAGAAGGTTGGAAGAAATGAAGTGATGCTTTAATTCCGGCAAACGAGTTTTCGAATGAAGACACGATTAGGCACTCGGTTAGGTTATTCCCGGAGAAATTGATTCAAATGCATTTTCCTCTGGTTGGAGAAGAGAGAGAGAAAGAGAGAGTTCCTGGAAAGAGGGTTGCATAAAATATGAAGGCGACGTTGAGGTGACTCAAAATGAAAGAAGCTCGAAACCCCCGGATAATGGCTCGAGTCGTAAACGTCTTCCCAAAGCCAAGAGTATATCCCAGGGGTCCGAAAATGTTCCGCAAAGAATCCTTGTTTCACTCTCAAGTGATACTTTTATTCTAAAATATTTCCCTCTAATCCCTTCTTTTATTTAACTTTGAGAGTCAAGCTAACAACAACGAGACCCAAAAAAGATCAACAATAAAACAATAAATAAACATTCGTTCTCTCTTTTCTTCCTACTCTTTCCATTTCGATAAAATATGACAAGGTTTGCCATAAAAAATCAATTTTGTTTTCTTCTAACTTTTCCCTCATTTCCAGACTAAATTCCCACTTTTTCCCTGACCCTAAAAAATATTCTGATTCACTCTAAAAATTATTAGAAACTCAAAAGAATATTCTATTACATTTATTTGCAAATTTCAGTAATTGTAAAATTATTCAAAAACATCAATAATTTCTTTTTTAAATAAATATTTAATCATTATTATTTTTCCGTAGGAATTAAAATTCTTCAATACATTCAAATTCAAACCTTTTTGAAATTCAACAATTTATAAGAATATTATTACAAAACATAAAGAAGCCAATCACTCCAAGTCGAAGACTCGGAGCGATCGCCTTCTTCATGTTTTGTTATAATTTAAATTACTATGAAATTTTTCAAAAAAAATTTTATTATTTACAAAGATCCTTCTAAAATTCTTTGCAAGAATTCAATTATTTTTAAAAAGTAGTAAATTTTCTCAAAAAAAATTCAATTATTTGAAAAAATTAAAATTGTAATAAAATTCGTTGCAATAATTCAATTATTTTCATAAATAATAAATCGATTATTCGGTAATTCATTTTTTAATAAATTTTTATTAGAAAATTCTAGAAGAATTCAATTATTTAAATTAAAAAATAAATTATTTATTGAATAATTGATTGTTTGTTAAAATTGAATTCTCTTAAAGAATTTTATCAGCAAATTTTTAAATAATCCAATTATTTTGACAAATTTTAATTAAATTCTTAAGAATAATTATATTTATCGAGGAATTTGATTAAAATATTGTATCAAAAATTAATTAAAATTCTGCGATGAGTTTTATTATTTATGAAAATAATTAAAAATTTTCCCAAAAATGTTATTAAAATTTTTCTAAAATAATTAAATTTCTGAGAGGAATTTTATTATTTATAAAAATAATTGAATTCTTGAAAAGAACTTTGTTACATTTTTTTTAAATAATTAAAATTATGCGACGAATTTTATAAAAATCTTTTTAAATAATTGATAAAATTCGAAACATTTTTTTAACTTTATTATATTAAATAATTGAACTCTTACGAAGAGTTTTATCAATTTAATAAAAATAATTGAATGATTTTAAAGAAATTTATTAAAATTTTTATAAATTATTGAATTCCTGTGGAATTTTAACAAGAATTTTATTCAAGTTTTTAAAAATAATTGAATTTTAAAGAAGAATTTTATTATTTATAACGATAATTGAAATTTTGACGAGAATTTTTAATAAAGTTTTTAAAATAATTGAATATTAAAGAATTTTATTATTTATAAAGATAGTTGAAATTTTGACAAGAATTTTTTTTTAATTTTTGAACATAATTGAATTTCTGCAAAAAATTTTATTACTTTTAAAAATAATTTAATTCTTCCAACGAATTTTATTCAAGTTTATAAAAATAATTGAATTTCGGTGAAGAATTTTACTAGTTCTAAAAATAATTGAATTCTTGAAAATAACTTTGTTAAATTTTTTTTAAATACTTGAATTCCTGTGAAAATGTTTATTATTTTTGAATATAATTGATTTATTTCGAAGAAATTTATGAAAAATCTTGTAAATTATTGAATTCCTGTGAAATTTTGCCAAGAATTTTATTAAAGTTTTTAAAAATAATTGAATTTCGAAGAAGAATTGTATTATTTATAAAGATAATTGAAATATTTGTTAAAATATTTGTTAAAATTGAATTCTCATAAAGAATTTTATCATCAAATTTTTAAATAATTCAATTATTTTGACAAATTGTAATTAAATTTTTAAGAATAATTATATTTATCGAGGAATTTGATTAAAATATTGTATCAAAAATTAATTAAAATTCTGCGATGAGTTTTATTATTTATTAAAATAATTAAAAATTTTCCCAAAAATGCTTATTTAAATTTTTCTAAAATAATTAAATTTCTGTGAAGAATTTTATTATTTATAAAAATAATTGAATTCTTGAAAAGAACTTTGTTACATTTTTTTTTAAATAATTAAATTTATGCGACGAATTTTAGAAAAATCTTTTTAAATAATTGATATTTTTCGAAAAACTTTATGAAATTTTGTATATTAAATAACTGAACTCATGTGAAAATTGTATTATTTATAAAAATAATTGAATAATTTCAAAGAAATTTATTTAAATTTTGATAAATTATTGAATTCCTATGAAATCTTAACTAGAATTTTATTCAAGTTTTTAAAAATAATTGAATGTTAAAGAAGAATTTTATTATTTATAACGATAATTGAAATTTTGACGAGAATTTTGAAAAAAATTTTAAATATAATTGAATTTTTACGAAGAATTTTATTATTTATAAAGATAGTTGAAATTTTTACAAGAATTTTTTTTTAATTTTTGAACATAATTGAATTTCTGCGAGGAATTTTATTACTTTTGAAAATAATTTAATTCTTCCAACGAATTTTATTCAAGTTTATAAAAATAATTGAATTTCGGTAAAGAATTTTACTATTTCTAAAAATAATTGAATTCTTGAAAAGAACTTTGTTAAATGTTTTTTAAATAATTGAATTCATGCGACGAATTTTATAAAAATCTTTTTAAATAATTGATATTTTTCGAAAAAATTTTTGAAATTTTTTATATTAAATAATTGAATTCCTGTGAAAATGTTTATTATTTATGAATATAATTGATTTATTTCGAAGAAATTTATTAAAAATCTTGTAAATTATTGAATTCCTGTGAAATGTTGCCAAGAGTTTTATTAAAGTTTTTAAAAATAATTGAATTTCGAAGAAGAATTGTATTATTTATAAAGATAATTGAAATTTTAACAAGAATTTTTAAAAGAGTTTTTAAAATAATTGAATATTAAAGAATTTTATTATTTATGAAGATAGTTGAAATTTTAACAATCAATTCAAAATTATGTACAATTGAAGAAAAGAAGAAACAACATCAATAATGTTACGTGTTCTTTTTTTTTTTTTGAAGAAAAAAACAGAAATTTAAAAACTATTTCATGCGTGGAATATTGGATTAAGAACGTGTGGCACATGAACAACAAACCAACAGAAATTATTATCAAACACTCTTTTGTTATATAGAGGGATGGTGAAAAAAAAATGGTGTAATAAAAGAATATTTCTAGCGTATTCTCAACGCGGATTTACTCTCACGGATTCTATCTATATGAAAAACGCTAACCTGACTTTCAACGTTTTATAAAAACAGAAGTGATGAAGAAAATAAAAAATATATATAGAAAACACTGCGTGCGCCATGACAATCATCGGTGAGAAAAAAAAAGTGTTGATTCATCTTAAACTCATCCTCTGAACAATGGACAGTCACATAAAAATTCTCTCTCTCTCTCTATCAATCGAATATAATTTTCGCTGCCTTTCAAATTGAAACGATACTATTTATTTATTTTTATTTTTTATAAAATTTATGTTTTATATTTATTTTTTTGCACAGTGCACTTGAAGCAAAAATTTCATTGATTCAAATAAACGATTTCCAGACAAAATTTCGACTTTTTCCCTGACCCTAAAGAATAAGAATATTAATATAAAACATGAAGATATCGATCGATTTCTTCATGTTTTATAATAATTAAAGCAGACCGAGTCGTAAAAATTATTATTTTATATTATAAGAATATTGTTACTGCAATTTTTTCTAAATTATTTTCATCATTTCAATTTAATTACTATTTTCTAGAATTTTTATAACTAAAATTCCTCTTTGATTAATTCAACCATTTGGTTCTTTCAAACAAATTTTTCTCGGCTGCCACAAGCAAAATTGCCCAACAAAACGAAATTGTTGCCAAAACTAAATCCTCTCCCTCAATCTAATATCATTTCTTTTTCGTAAAAAAAATTATACAAGATTCGAAATTGAATCAGAATCTACTTATGATAATAATCATTTGTCACAGAGGAGATTGAATTTTTCTTTTTATTATTCTTTCATCATTTATGAATTCGATATTATTATAACGAAATGATTCGATTGATTTAGGGTCGATTGCAAAGTGGATTAGGTGGAAAAGCAGTAGTAGTAGTAGTTGGGTTTTCTCGTTTCTGAAATTCGCGGTCACGATTCTGTCGACGATCCCTCGACAAATTTACTCTGTGATTCCCCGGGACCGGAATAGGGCGGGTGGTTTGGGTCTATTTGAATTTTATCGAGGGGCGATCTCCAGATAATTTCTCCTATCTAAATTGCATCCCCTGCGACGCGCGACGTATCGACTTTACTAAAATGAAGACGACGACTCTCTCTCTCTCTCTCTCTAGTTTTACTATGAACATATGGCCGGATTTTATCGTCAATTTCAAACTAAAGGACACTGTTTGACAATCACGAAATGGACCATTTCAATAAAAGAAAAGGGAAAGAGGAAAATTTTACGATTACGATTCAAACTATTAAGTTATATGTTGCTATATAATCTCATCCACTCTCTCTCTGTGTATACATGCTTTCAAATGAAATTCCAAACCGCACACGTATCAGTATTGTTATCATTAATTTGTAGTACTGCCATGTACAATGGAAAAAAAATTATGTCGAGCAAGTAAAATCTAATTGATGTAATTAAATGATTCACTTCTCTATTATTCTTTAAATTTATAGTTGAATTAAATATTTACTTGATTTAAGTATTTTATCTTTTTTAAACAAAAAGAACTTTGTGTTTTATTCAAAATTATTAATTCAAAATAATTTTATATCTAAAAATAATAATAAATATATTATTAAATTATAAATAAATATTCTAAATAAAATATATATTATTAAGTAAGGCTTCAATATTTAAAAATAGAAAGAATTTACTTCAAAAATTTTTATTCAAACAAACTCTTGTAAAATAATAACTAGAGTTTACTCTTTTAGTCTAATTAAAAAAATTATTAAAGTTGTTTTAAGCCCTTAAAGAAATAACTAAAGTTATTTTACTCTAATTAAAAAATTACTAGTTTATTAATCTAATAAAAAATTACTAGAGTTCTTTGACTCTAATTCTAATCAAGAAATTACTAGTTTTGTTACTAGAGTAAAAAATTTACAAGAGTTTTTTTTACTTTAATTAAAAAATTACTAGTTTTCTTTAACCAGTAAAGAAATTATTAGAATTATTTTATTCTACTAAAGAAATTACTAGTTTTTTACTATAATAAAAAATTAATAGTTCACTAGAGTAAAAAAATTACAAGAGTTTTTTTTTATTTTGATTAAAAAATTATTAGTTTTGTTACTCCAGTAAAAAATTTACTAGAGTTTACTCTTTTACTCTAATTAAAAAATTAGTATAATTTTGTTACAGCAGTAAACAAAAATTAATAGAGTTTTTTTATGACAGTAAAAAATTACTAAAATTCTTTCACTCTACTAAAAAAATTACTAGAGTTTTGTTAATCCAATAAAAAAATTATTAGATTTATTTTACTCTAATAAAAAAGTTACTAGTTTTTTTATTCTAATAAAAATTTACTAGTTTTGTTACTCCAGTAAAAAAATTAGTAGAGTTTACTCTTTTAGTCTAATTAAAAAAATTACTAGAGTTATTTTACTCTAATAAAAACATTACTAGTTTTTTTAATCTAATAAAAAACTACTAAAGTTTTCTTACTCTATTAAAAAAATTTATTAGACTTTTGTTACTTTAGTAAAAAAAATTTTAGAGTTTCGTTACTCTAATAAAAAAAATTACTAGAGTTCTGCTATCCCAGTAAAAAAATTACTAGAGTTTACTCTTTTACTCTAATTAAAAAATTACTACAGTTTTCTTAAGGCAGTAAAAAAAATTACTAGAGTTTTTTTATGCCAGTAAAAAAATTTACCAAAGTTCTATTAGTATAAAAACAAAATTCCTAGACTTTTGTAAAAAAATTTCTAAAATTATGTAACTCTAGTAGTAAATTTTCCTCACTGTGATTCCACTCTAGTAATAAAATTACTAGTTTTTTTCACTCTGCTAATAAACTTACTAGAATCTTTTCACCTCAAGTAATAAAATTATTGAAGTTTTAGTACTTTAGTAATAAAGATATTCTACACAATAATTAATAACAAGTTAAGACTCTTTTCATAAAGTCATTAAATTGCCGTCAATTTAGTAATAAAATTACTAGAGATTTGTGACGAGTATTATAATAAAGTTTCTAGAATTTTGACTCTCTAGTAATAAATTTATTTAAGTAACGACGCTCTAAAAATGAAATTATTAAAGTGTCGTCACTCCATCAATAAAGTTACTGCAGTTTTGTCACTCTAGTTGTAATTCTCTAGTCTTATCACCAAAAATAATAAAGTTACTAGAATTTTGATACTCCAGCGATAGTGTCTATATAACCTTGCTCAGTATCCTAATTTATAAACTAATTAATTTAATAATAA
The DNA here is from genome assembly GCF_015476425.1 of Leptopilina heterotoma. Lineage (NCBI taxonomy): Eukaryota > Metazoa > Arthropoda > Insecta > Hymenoptera > Figitidae > Leptopilina > Leptopilina heterotoma. Next base: position 793,369 of record NW_025111040.1, read on the forward strand.
TTGTAACAAAAAAGACAATAGTAATGCTCATATTAAAAATAATAATAATAATAATTCCAAAAATAATAATAAAAATAATTATTATTAAAATTACTAAAGTTTTGTTATTCAAATAAACAAATAAGAGTATAATTTTTTATTATAATTATTATTATAATAATTAATCGTATTATTAGAATTATATTCTAGTAAAAAATTACTAGAGTTCTTTCACTCTAATAAAAAAATTACTGGAGCTTTTTCACTCTAACATAAAAATTACTAGAGTTTTGTTACTCTAATAAAAAAATTACTAGAGTTTTGTTACTTTAGTAAAAAAAAGTTCTAGAGTTTCGTTACTTTAATAAAAAAATAACTAGAGTTTGTGACTCTAATAAAAAAATTACTAGAGTCTTTTTTAATCCAGTGAAGAAATTACTAGAGTTTTTTTAATCCAGTGAAGAAATTACTAGAGTTATTTTACTCAAGGAAAAAAATTTCTAGTTTTTTTTGGCTCTAATAGAATATTACTAGTTTTGTTACTTTAGTAAAATAATGACTAGACTTTTGTTACTCTAATAAAAAATTACTAAAGGTTTGTTACTTCACTAAAAATAGTCCTAGAGCTTTGTTACTCTTATAAAAAAATGACTAGAGTTTTGTTACCTACTCTAAGAAAAAAATTACTAAAGTCTTTTTAATTCAGTGAAGAAATTACTAGTTATTTTACTTCAATAAAAAAATTTCTAGTTTTTTTACTCTAATAAAATGTCAGTTTTGTTACTGTAGTAAAAAATGACTAGACTTTTGTTATTCTAATAAAAAATGACTAGACTTTTGTTATTCTAATAAAAAATGACTAGAGTTTTGGTAGTACATTAAAAATATTACTAGAGTTTTGTTAGTCCAGTAAAAAAATTACTAGAGTCTTTTTAGTTCAGTAAAAAAAATGACTAGAATTTTCTTAAGCTAGTAAGAAAATCACTAGATTTTTCTCAAGCCAGTAAAAAATTACTAGAGTTTTGTTACTCTTAGTTCATTATTTATTACCTATTGATAACAATTATTTTTTTAAATTGGAGAAACTAAATAATTTTTTCAGTTTACATTTCAATATTGATAAAAAGAAAACTGATCGTATTTTTTAAAGATGGTCATCGCTGTCCTTTAAAAAAAGGTTTGAAACTACGTCGGTTGTGGGGGAGAGAGGGGACTAAAATTGTGATGGAAAGGGGGTCTAAATGAATATTCTCCAAGCGTCACATTGTTGGAGACTAAAAAAGTTGGATGGTGTATAGACATTGGGCATAAAGTTGGGTGGAAAAGAGGAGGTGGATTGCTGGCTGGCAGGTTCAAGTACGCGGAAACTTTTCCGCTTCGCGGCATCTTCCCTTAATCCCGTTTGACGCCACTATAAGCGCGGCAGATGTCGCTCGTAAACGAGTTATCGACGAATTGGGATGCTATACTCAAAGCACGCGCGCTCTCTCGACCACTATTCTAGAAGGCGAATGCCATTCTTTTTTTCATACAAACTCTCTTATATAAATTTTTCAACTTTATACCATTTTTTCCCCACCCATCTGTATTCAATTCTCTTGAAAAAAAGAGAAGAATGTCTTTCAAGTTATGGGAGCATTTCCCACCCCCTCTACTTTTTTTACCATCAAACCATCCTGACAATAAATCCCACTGGTCTTTCTCCTTTGCTATTGAAAATTTGCATAATTCAAGTTTTTTCTGATTTTTGGTGAAAAAAAATTTGATATTCTTGGCTTTATAAGCTTATAAGTTGGGTAAATCGATGGTGAGAAAGATTTATTTTCAGGCATGTGATTTTGTATTTTGACATTGGCTTTAATTTTCAACTTCAATTTCACTTTGACTATTAGTTTAACTCTGACGTAAAATCAACATTTACTTTGACTTTGACTTTTACAGGCTTCGTTAATGTTAAGTTAAAGTTAAGACAAGTTGCACTGAAAAAAAAATATTCTTAATTTAAGAATATATACTATAAAAAAGGTGCCCAGGATATTCCCCACTTAAATATCCTGGGCACCTTTTTTTAGTATATATATTCATAAATTAAGAATATTTTTTTTTCAGTGTGAATTTAAAGTGAAGTCAAAATTAAATTCAAAGTAAAATTCAAATTTAAGTAAAATTTTACTGATTCAATTTAGCGACTAATTTTCAGTGTTCCCTCACTGATTTCGATTTAGCGCGAGTAATTACAACAGCACTTAACGAATTCCCATTATTCCTTGCAGATGGAAAATAACCATAGTAGAGATTATAACTTTTTATCTTAATTGTTTCATGGAAATAATACCGTAAAGTTTTTTTCTTCACGCAAAGCTCGAAAGAAAATAAAAACACTATATACATATATATACACACAAGTATATATTGTACGCAATCTTTCAAATTGCCTTTTAGAGTAAAACTTTTGAATTACAAGCTTCGTAAGTAGAGAACTTTTGATTTCCCTTGGCGTCGAGATAGCAGATTATAATGTGGAATAAGACTCGGAATCGACAAAACGGTCCGTGAAAACAATTACGACCATGTTGCCTGCAAGGGTTTACATTGAAGGCATGACAGACATATAGTAAAGTTGTCTGCAGTATATACATATATCTTTCATCTCTCTTTTCCCCTCCCCTCTTTCTCTGTCCCCACCACCACCACCACCACCACCACTTGAAACGTTCCAATAAAACGGTTTATGCAAAAGCCGTTTGTTGGCTGTACTAAATGTGTATATCAAACAAGCTACACTAACTGTGTAATATCTACACACCAAACACAATGTATTCGCGTAATAATAAGCGGAAATTGTTAGTGAAAGCATACACGGAACATGTCCCTAGCTCGAGCATTGTATTATCAACAGAATACGCGAGTACGGCTCATGCCTTTCAATTCGGAACGTGCCACATATCTACCGAGGTTTTTATTTTTTTTCCCCTTTTTATTTTTTTTTTTTTTTGGTTAAACCGAATGCACAATTTCTTTTTCTATGTGTGACAATTTTACATTAGAAAAAAATTATTAGTTTGCAACCACATGGCTCGAATCAGTAAAAGTATTAAAAATACGGAATTTACGAATCAATTATTATAATTGATACTGACAAAAATATAATTACTCCGAGTCAAATAAAAGAAACATTTTACTTAAAATTTTACCAAATTTTACTTAAAACTAAAAATGAAATTTTTTCACAAATATAAAACATTGAAGTTATATCGATTACTTCATGTTATCATTCCTTCATGTTTTATAATAATTTAAACTTCCATAAAATTTTTCAAAAATTTAATTGTTTACAAAAAATTTTATTAAAATCTTTCGCAAGAATTCAATTATTTTTATAAGCAATACAATTGTATTACTTATAAAAATAATAATTGAATTCTTGCGAAGAATTTTATTAAAATTTTCGTAAAAAATAAAATTCGTTGTAAAAATTCAATTATTATCATAAATAACAAAATTTTTCCTAAGATTTAAATTATTTTTAATATAGAATTTTAAATGAATTCCTCGAAAAATGTAATTATTTTCAAACATTTTTTTGCAAGTATTCAATTACATTTCACAAATAATGAAATTCTTCGCTGAAATTCAAATATTATTCAAATCATACTATTTTAATAAAATTTCTCCAAAGAATTCCATTATTTATAAAAAATGTAACAAAATTCGTTACAAGAATTCAATTATTTTCAAACATAATAATATTCTTCACAGGATTTCAATTATTTAATAGAAATGTAATAAAATTCGTTTGCTAGAATTCAATTATTTTCGTAAATAATAATATTCTTCACAGGATTTCAATTATTTAAAAAAAAAGTGTAATAAAAATTCGTTGCAAAACTTCAATTATTTTTCTAAATAATAAAATGAATTCAATTATTTTAAAAAATTTTAATAAAATTCAATAAAAAAATTCAATTCTTTTCAAAGATTCTGATAAAATTCTTAGAAACAATTCAATTATTTTTCTAAATTGTAAAATTCTTTACAAGAATTAATTTATTTTTATTTAAATAGTAAACTTCTTCTCAGAAATTCAATTATTTTTAATACAATTTTAATAAAATTTCTAGGAAAAAATTAAATTATATTTCATTTAATTTTAATAAAATTTCTCTAAAGAATTCAATTATTTTTAAAAACAGTAAAATTCTTTTAAATAATTCAATTATTCTCAAAAGTTTTTCATAAAATTCTTTGTAGATTTCAATTATTTTTAAAAAGTTTCAATGAAATATTTAGAAAATAAAAAATTGGAATAATTTCAAAAAAAAAAAATTCAATTAACTTTTTTCAAAATACAATTATTTCTAAAAATTCACGCTACTATGTTTTTAATATTCAATTATTATCTAAAATTTTAACTGAAATTAATTCTTTAATCCATTTTTATTAGAAAATTCTACGACAATTCATTTATTTAAATACAAAAATTAAAAAATTATTGAATAAATGAATATTTCTGAAAATTGAATCCTCATAAAGAATTTTATAATCAAATTTTTAAATAATTGAATTTTTTCGACAAATTTTAATAAAAATTTCAAGAATAATTACATTTTTCGAGAAATTCAGTTACAATTGTATTAAAAATAATTGAAATTCATCAATAAATTTCATTATTTATGAAAATAATTGAATTATTGCAATTAAATTTATAAAAAATTTGTTAAAAATTGAATTCCTGTGAAATTTTTATTATTTATGAAAATAGTTAAATGTTTGCGTAGAATTTTATTTGAAAAAAATTTAATTCTTTTGGAAAATTTTATTAAAATAGTAGAAATTGAACATATTTAAAAAATAATTGAATTCTCAGGAAGAATTTCATAGTTAAATCATTTTAAATAATTGAATTCGCTTGGGAAATCTTATTGAAATAGTAGATATTGAAAATAATTGAATGTCAATAAATGTTTGAAATTAATAAAATTTCCACGAAGAATTTTATTAAAATTTTTAGAAAAAATAATTGAATTGTTTCGAATAATTTCATAAAAATGTTTGAAAAAAAAATAAAATTTTTTCAAAGAAATTGATTTAAAATGTATTGAAAATAATTATTAAATTCTAATAAACAAATTTTTTGAAATAAATAATGAAAGTTTTACGATCAGTTTTTTACTATTTATAAAAATAATTGAATTTCTAAAATTGTTGATAATTTTTGAAAATAATTGAAATTTTGACAAGAAATTTATTGAAATTTTTGAAAATAATAATTGAATTTTGGAGAAGAATTTTATTGCTTTTGAAAATATTTAAATTTCTGAAATCATATTTGTAACTGTTCAAAAATTCTCCAAACTGTATCGCATTTATTATTTAACTCCTAAACTAAAAATTTTAAAATTGTTTAAATAATGATTAAAAAAAACTTTCCTGATTCAAATTTATAGAGAGTGCGTCGAAAATAATTTTCTACTTTTCAGATTCTTCTTTTAAAGCTTTAGTTTTATTTAAAGGAAAGAAATTTAAATTTAAGTCATATGCCAAAAAGAATGGGAACGAACGTCTTTTGCCTGAAAATTTTCAAGAGATAATGCATGGTTGGCAGCATCTATTCTTTGTCCCTGTCATCTCTTGAAATGGACACTGAAAATGTGATTCTGCCTCAATTTTCACGCGAGATCGAGCATCAGCCTCTATTCCACCTTTTTCAGTTTGACCTCATTGCTTATCTATTTACCCATCGACCCTTCTTTCCCTTTGAACTGTGTATATTTTCTGTATATATATTATATTCTATATTCTATATATATATATATATATATATATATATATATATATATATATATTATATTCTATATATATATACCTATATGTGTTTGTGTGAATCCAGTGAAAAAGCGAAATATATTTGTAAATTCAGCGAAATGTGACTACAGAAAATATTTGACAATTTTTTCAGAACAATCTACTACATTATCATTTTTGAATTTTACCTTAAAAGAAATCTTTCCAGTATTCTACATTTTTGTTTTACTTAGAAATATAAAAAATTATTTTTATTTTTATCTTAGTTTATTTGGTTGATTTAATCAAAATTTTCTTGTTTCCAACATCGTTCAAATGGTACACTGAGAGAAAATTATTTTTCATCAAAAAATTAGTAGCAAAAAAAAAATATGTTTGAATTAAACATACTTTCTACTTAAATTAAACGTAATTTTTATTGAATCAAAATCATTATTTATTGATGCAAAATTATTATGTTCAATTCAAAAATAATTTTTCGTTGACTGTATAACGAAGATAATTATATTGTTTCCTCAGTGTATTTATTCCACAAATAGATAACAAAAGATTTTTAATTATCCCATGGGGGTATTTTCAAAGATAAATTGATGGAAAAATGAGTCCTTCTTTATTTTAATACATCAAAAAAGATGAATAATTATGATGACAAGAAGATTTATCAGTCGATTAATGACATGAAGATTTAATATATAAGAAAAGTAAGAGAGGGAGAGTCAATTTTCAAGTTTTTTTTTTTTCCTCCCGTGACATTTTTGCTTTAGATAAAGTTTGTTCGACGCTCAACTTTCATCGTATAACTAACGATGCGAGTAGCAATTAGTAATCGGATTAATTAATTTTGCGTAACGCCTGTGGCCTGTCACCGGTAGTCACTGAAACAGGAACCCGGATCCATTGCATATTCAACCGACAAACCACGTATGTACGTATCTACGGATATGTCTATACATATACTATATGTATGTATATATATATGGATGCATGAATGTATACAAGAATGTATATATGTTTATATATGTGAATTTGTGTGAGTATATATATACACATAAGTATATACATATGTAATTGTTTACATATATATGAGTACAGTCGAGGTTCATTACAACACTAGTGTGTTAAAATATCATCGAAGCTCATAGATGATTTTATAAAATAATTTCATGCAGTAATAATTGACCCTTTTAATTAACTACCATTCAATCATGAAAATTATTCTCTCCGCAGTAGGTAAAGATTTACCTTTATATATAATATAATTAATATCGGTTGAAAATGAAAAAATAAGATAAAAGCTATAATGTTGGATCAAATTTAACGAACTAACAATTTTTTCTAGCGCTATATTATACGTTTTTTTCTATACTCTAAAAATAACACTAGGAATTTGAGTGGAAAAACATGTTGGTCTGACTTACAAATTGATTGTTACTACTAAGAACAAAATTATAAGAATTGTTACATCGCAAACTAGTTTATATTATTTATTTATATACAGGGTTGCCACAAAAATTTAACTTTATTTTTCTCTGACTTTTTCCTGATTTCCAAACACATTTTTCACTTTTTTCCTGACCCTAAAGAATATTCTGATTCACTCTCTTATTAGATACTCAACAAAATGTTCTATTAAATTTATTTACAAATTTCTTCAAAAGTCAAATTATTCGAAAACATCAATAGTTTTATTTAAAATAAATATTTCATCATTTTTTGTTTCATTGGAATTGAAATGTTCGAAAATTTCAAATTCATACCTTTTCAAATTGAACAACTCATAAGAATATTATTACAAAACATAAAGACCACCGACTGACAAAATCATTATTTTATTATTATAAGAATATTCTTACTGTAATTTCTTCAAAATTATTTGTACTAATTCAATTAACATTTTCTAGAATTTTTAACTAAAGCTCTACTTTAAATCAATAACATCAATTATTATTCAATTAAACTTTTTCAAAAAAAAATAATTCTACAGAATTGTTAGTTAAAAGTACGAAAAATAATAATTTAATTCTACGAGAAATCAATTATTTAAATAGAAAAATAAATAATATTGAATGTTTCTTAAAATTTAATTTTAACGAAGAATTAACAACTTTTGAAAATATTTAATTTCTTTTAAGAAATTTTTTTTAAATTTTAATAAATTTTTTTTTAAAGAGTTTTATAACAATTTTTAAAAATGATTGAAAACTTTTTGAAGAATTTTATTAAACTTTTTAAAAATAATTGGATTCGTAAGAAAAATTCAAATAATAATTTTTGAAAACAATTGAATTCATGAGAAGAATTTAAAATTTTTTTTTTAATTTTAAAAAAAAATTTGAAAATAATTTAATTTCTGCAAAGTATTTAATTACTTTTCAAAAGAATTGAATTCTTCTGATGAATTTTGATATTTATCAAAATAATTGAATTTTGGAAAAGAATTTTATTAAAATTCCATAGAATAATTTATTTTATCGGAAGAATTTATGCGATTTTGTTGTTTATCAAGCAAATTGATTTCTTTTGCAAAATTACTTGAAAATTTTTGAAAATAATTGATTTTCTGCGACGAATTAAATGTTATTTATGAAAATATTTGAATTATTGCAACGAATTTTACTGTTTTATTGAATAATTGAATGTTTCTTAAAATTGAATTTTTACGAAGAATTGTATTAACAACTTTTGAGAATATTTAATTTCTTTTTTTAAGGAATTTAATTAAAATTTTAATAAAATTTATTATATTATTAAAGAATTTAATAGCAATTTTTGAAAATAATTGAAAACTTTTTGAAGAATTTTATTAATTTTTCTAAAAATAATTGGATTTCTAAAAAGAATTTAAATAATAATTTTTGAAAACAATCGAATTCATGAGAAGAATTTTATTAAAATTTTTGAAAATAATTGACTTCTTGAGAAGAATTTTTAAAAAATTATTGACAATAATTTAATACTTGAGAAGAATTTCTCTATCTATTTATAAACATAATTTAATTCTTGACGAGAATTTTTAAAAAATTTTGAAAATAATTTAATTTCTGCAAAGTATTTTATTACTTTTCAAAATAATTGAATTTTGGAAAAGAATTTTATTAATATTCCTTAGAATAATTGATTTTATGGGAAGAATTTATGCGATTTTGTTGTTTCTCAAGCTAATTGAATTCTTTTGCAAAATTACTTAAAATTTTTTGAAAATAATTGATTTTCTGCGACGAATTAAATGTTATTTATGAAAATATTTGAATTATTGCAACGAATTTTGTTGTTTTATTGAATAATTAAATGTTTCTTAAAATTGAATTTTTTCCTCAAGTTTTAATAAAATTTTTAATAATAATTGCATTTTTCAAGAAATTTATTTGAAATTGTATTAAAATATTTGAAATTCTGCGATGAAAATAATTGAATTTGTAAATGAAATTTTATTATTTATAAAAATAATAATTGAATCTTTTCGTAGAATTGTATCAAAAAGTTTTTTCTATAATTAAATCTGTTGATAAATTTTATGAAATTAGTAAATATTGAAAATTATTGAATTGCAAAAAACTTTTGAAAGTAATTGAACTTTTGCAAAGATTTTTATAAATTTTTGAAAATAATTGAATTTTTGACGAATAATTTTGCTATTTGTAAAGATAATTGAATTCTTGACGAGATATTCGTGAAAATTTTAAAAAATAATTGAATTTCTACGAAGAATTTTATTATTACTTTTAAAAATAATTGAATTCTAAGGGATGAAATATTGTCTTTTAAAAATAATGTAGGTCATAACAAGTTTGTGCAAATTATCAGAATTTAAAATACAACCAACTTGTAAACATAATTGAGACTTAACTTCCCAAAAATACTAATCTTATAAATTTTATAAATTTACAAATTTTTATTTTTATTTATTTTCAATTTTACTTTAAAAAATATTTATTTTTACTTTCAGCTTTCACTTTAGGAGAATTTTATTTTTACTCTGATAGACTTTTTAATTCCACTTTGATAAATATTATAGAACGTCTAAAATTTTCGAAAATAATTGAATTTCAAGAAGTATTAAAATCATATTTTTGAAAAATTGAATTTTAAATCATTTTAATTATAAAAAATGTCAAAAGTTAGTTTTTGAAAAATTTTAATTTAAATTTTAAATTAATCTGAATTTTTTAAATTATTTAGGAAAAGATTTTACTTGAAATTTAAGAAAATAATTGAATTGAATTCCAAAACTAATTGAATTTTATAAGATTTGTGTTTACAATTTTTAAAAGTAATTGAATTTCAAAAGGTTTAAAATTAAAATTTTAGAAAAATTGATTTTTAAAAGGATCCAAATTGAAATTATTCTATAATATCAAAAGTTGGAAATTTTGCTTGACAACCTAATTTTTTCTAATAAATTATATTAGATGACTGTCTGACTGTAATTGACCTTTACTACTGACACAACAATTATAAGAAATATGTTATTTAATTCAAATAACCAATGACTTGTCTAATAATAACAAGTTGATACCAAAAATGTGGATCAATTTAATATTTTCCAGGAAACTGTGATTTGAACTAATAATTTCAATATTTCAATATTTCAATAAAATATACCATTTAATTGACTCAAATAAAAATTATTCCAACCAAAAAAATTCAATCTTTATAGAAAAAAAATTCTCACCTTATGAGAAAGTATTATTAATTCGTATATTTGTAATATCAGTAGTAATAGTCAATTTTAGTCAGACAAAGGATATTTTAGCAGAAAAATCGTTTTAATCAAGTAAAACGTTCGCCTTTTGTTTTAGTACAAAAAGAGAACACAGTCAGTCAACTTTTCCAAATTTTAGTTTATTTTCAAGTAGTAAAAGAAACTTTTAGTCAGACAGTGTTTATAATTCTTTTTAATCAGTAGTTAGTATGAATTTATTGTCAGACTTAACCTTTTCTTGTAGTTTTATTGTTTTCATATTAAGAAAAACAGTTTAATTTTAGCTTCTAGTTAAATGAGAATAATAAACTCTGTCTGACTAAACATTTCTTTTACCACTTAAAAATAAACTAAAATTTGGACCGTATTCTCTTTTTGTACTAATATACCAAAGGTGAAAGTTCTACATGACTAAAACAATTTCTCTGATAAAATATTGCTTGTCTGACTAAAATAAATCATTATCACTGATATTACAAATATTTTATATACAAATAATACTTTCTTATATTGTGAGAATGTTTTCTCTAAAGAAAAAATTTATTTGGAATAATTTTTGTAAAGTCCAGGTACAAAATACAAATATTTTCAAACATAAAAGAAAATGAATTCCAATGAAAAAATAAAAAAAGGAGAAAGAAAAAGAAAAAAAAGTATCTGGCATCATTAGTGGAAATGGCTGTGCACGAGGCATTCAAAGTGTTTGAGGATTTAGCTCGCACTAACTAATGTAAACCCTTCCTGCAACTCAATGAGAATGACGCATGTTTCATGTATGGAGGGGGTGGAAGACGGTGGGCGACACGACTGTAAACTAGAAACGGAAGGAAAGGGAAAAGGCATCCATCCGAAATGTTGAGAACGCCGAGAGGGTGAACCCCAATCGCCTTTCCTTTCACTATTATACACGTATACATACATATATATATATATATATATATATATTTGTCACCGTAAAACTTGGTTCGACGCCCGAGGGACAAAAATAAAGTCATCCTATAGACGGACGTTCCTTATTGATCTAACATCTCTTTTTCATGTCTCCCCCGGCCCCCTCTTTCCGACCCCTACCCAATATACCACAAGAGGGTGTCTAACATTTCGTAATTTGCATTCCTCTCTTCAAATTTATATGTTGATTATTTCATTTCAAAATTATTAAATTCATCTTTCGTTAAACCACCTCCATATTAATGGAATTCGTCTGCTTTTTATATAATACACCACAGAAAAGAAATGAATTAAATTTTTAACTTCAAATTGAATTTTGTACCTACTCACGTATCTATTTTATTATTTACGAAGATAATCTACACTGTTAACTTTAATCTATATAAAATTGCAATGAATTGATACAAAAAATGTGGATCAAATCAAAAATTTATCTAAATTGTTGGCTTCAATTTATAATCCATTAATCCACTTCAGTAATATCAATTTGATACTTTTAAGATAACTGTGTAATTTCGTAATTCTCGATTCTATTATATTTCACAGAGAAAAACTTTTTTTTAATTCAAAAACCAAAAAAAATATGTATGAATTAAACATATTTTTTAATTTAATTAAACGTAATTTTTATTGAATCAAACTTATTCTATGTGCTAAATCGAAAAAGTCAAAAAAGTTCTTTATTTATTATCTAAATTCAAATATTCAAAATTTGAATAATTTTGTTAAATAATTACATACCTAACTAGTTCTTATTTGTTTTCCATGCAAAATAAAAATTAGAAAATTTCCATTTAAGACCTGAATAATTTCTAAAAATTAAAACTATAACCCTTTCAAAATAAAATAAAAAAATTCAATTTTTTATAATAATTTTAACTATAATTGTCCACGTTTTTTTTAAAGTTATTAAGGTACAACAATTTGAAAAACTTGTAAGAAAGAAATACTTTAAAAACAATTTTTTTTTTTCATACTTTAAAATAATTTTTAAAATATAATAGTTTTGCAATTATATACAATTGAAAAATTTCCAAGTAATTGAAGTATGTTAAAATATTTTTTTCAAATAATTGAAATTTGGTAAAATATTTTTAAAAGAATTGAAATTTGGTAAAATATTTTTAAAATAATTAAAACTTGGTAAAATATTTTTAAAATAATTGAAATTTGGTAAATAATTCTTAAAATAATTGAAATTTTCGGTAAAATATTTTTAAAATAATTGAAATGTGTTAAAATATTTTTAAAATAATTGAAATTTGGTAAAATATTTTTAAAATAATTGAAATTTGCTGTAAAATATTTTTAAAATAATTGAAATTTGGTAAAATATATTTAAAAGAATTGAAATTTGGTAAATAATTCTCAAAATAATTGAAACTTGGTAAATAATTCTTAAAATAATTGAAATTTGGTAAAATATTTTTAAAATAATTGAAATTTGCGGTAAAATATTTTTAAAATAATTGAAATTTGGTAAAATATTTTTAAAAGAATTGAAACTTAGTAAATAATTCTCAAAATAATTGAAACTTGGTAAATAATTCTTAAAATAATTGAAACTTGGTAAAATAAATTTAAAATAATTTAAACTTAGTAAAATATATTTATAATAATTAAAATTTGGTAAAATATTTTTAAATATCAATCCTTGAATTTGCTTCTGTGATATGGTCTCCTTTTTACCTCATTCACATTGTTAGACTTGAAAGAGTTCAAAATCGTTTTTTGCGCTTTGTTGCTAGGCAACTTGGTATTGGTTACGATTTTTTTTCCCATAACTATGATGCTTTACGTTCGCAGTTAAAAATTCCTAAGGTGCACACAAGGTTTCGATATAATGACTTGCTTTTTTTGTTTAAAATTATAAACGGCATCGTGTACTGTCCTAGAATTCTCTCTCAGGTTAATTTTTATACTCCGGTTAGAGTCTTAAGAGGCTATAATTTGTTTTATATTAAAAAACATAGAACAAATTATGGGAAGAATTCTATTATTACTAGACTCTGTAGGCAAGCGAATCTTTGTCCTAGTGGCCTTGACTTTTTTGATATTAAAATGGAGAGATTTGTCGCCGCTTTACGAGCAATTGTTTTAAATGAAAATTTTTAATTACAATTTTCTGTTCTGGCCGATGTTTAATTTTTAGTTTCTAGATTTTACTTATATGTATATTATATTATGTAAAGGGTATTTTTCACCCGTTTATCTACCAAATAAAAATAAATAATAATAATAAAAGAATTGAAATTTGGTAAAATATTTTTAAAAGAATTGAAATTTGGTAAAATATTTTTAAAATAATTAAAACTTGGTAAAATATTTTTAAAATAATTGAAATTTGGTAAATAATTCTTAAAATAATTGAAATTTTCGGTAAAATATTTTTAAAATAATTGAAATGTGTTAAAATATTTTTAAAATAATTGAAATTTGGTAAAATATTTTTAAAATAATTGAAATTTGGTAAAATATTTTTAAAAGAATTGAAATTTGGTAAATAATTCTCAAAATAATTGAAACTTGGTAAATAATTCTTAAAATAATTGAAATTTGGTAAAATATTTTTAAAATAATTGAAATTTGCGGTAAAATATTTTTAAAATAATTGAAATTTGGTAAAATATTTTTAAAAGAATTGAAATTTGGTAAATAATTCTCAAAATAATTGAAACTTGGTAAATAATTCTTAAAATAATTGAAACTTGGTAAAATAAATTTAAAATAATTTAAACTTAGTAAAATATATTTATAATAATTGAAATTTGGTAAAGTATTTTTAAAAGAATTGAAATTTGGTAAAAAATTTTTAAAAGAATTGAAACTTGGTAAAATATATTTAAAATAATTGAAAATTGGTAAAGTATTTTAAAAATAATTGAAACTTGGTAAAATATTTTTCAAATAATTGAAACTTGGTAAAAAATTTTTAAAAGAATTGAAATTTGGTAAAAAATTTTTAAAAGAATTGAAATTTGGTAAAATATATTTAAAATAATCGAAATTTAATAAAATCTTTTATAAATAATTGAATTTTGAAAAATATATAAAAAATAATAATATTTTTGAAGATTTTAATTATAAATATAAACATGATTTTTCCGAGATTTTAATAAGTCTAAGAAAGTAAATTTAAAAAAATTTAATTAACTTTATTTAAATTTAAAAAAATTTAATTTACTTTATTCGAAGATAATTGAATCTTAAAAAATTATGATAATACAATTTGAAGAATTAGTTTTCTAAAATTCTTCTAATGCAATTTTTTGAAAATAATTGAATTTCTTAATAGAATTTTTGGATAATTTAAAAACAAACTAATTAATTTTTTTGAGAATTTTAATTAAAAATCTTGATCATAATTGTTTTCTTCAAAATGTTATAAGTAATTCTAAAAAATTTTAATGTTTTTATTTTTTGCATGTATTTGAATTTTCGTAAGTATGTAATTGAAAATATTGAAAATAATTAAATTCAAAAAAATTAGAAATGAAAAAATTCTACGAAATACATTTTTAAGAATATTTTAATATAATTTTTAGAAGCTAATTTTCATTATTAATTTTCATTTTTAAATTTACACTTGAAGATTTTTCATTAAAATTTTTGAGAATTCAATTATTTTCTTTGCGATTAAAATTCTTCTGAAAGTTGATTTTCAAAAATAGCAAATAAAGTAGGTACTGCGAAAAATTAATTATATTTAATTAAATTTAACAAAATTTCAATTATTTAAAAATCTTTTTAATTGTATAATTCGAAAATTTAATTAGAAAAGTTATTCAAAAATAATTTATTAAAAACTTGACTTTGACTTTGACATTAATTTTCATTTTCATTTTCATTTTCATTTTTACTGTGACTTTTAAAGTCACAGTCAAAATTAAAGACGAAGTGAATGTCATTGACGCAGAGAATTAATCGTCTATAAATTTAGAGAAATTAAAAATTTTTTTTCTACATTCACATTTTTTGTTTGATTACTATATATAATCAGAATTATAAACCAAAAAAAACATATGCATTAAAACTTTTATTCCAATATAGATATGATCCATGAAACGTAAAAAAACATTCGCATTTATCGACTTTTAGTTTCTGCACTGAACAGGTTTGAGAAACTGATAGGAATGTGAATGCAAACGGCAGAGATTTACAGTCAGGAAAACACGAGATCCTCCATATATCAGTGGCTTTTCGAATCGGGGCCACTTATTCTTTCTCATCTCTTGTTTTTTTTTTATTTTTTGCATTCGACATGAAACTAATTGTTCGAAACATTCAAAAATTTATTACAATTGAAGAATTCCTTTTCCCTCAAACCAATGAAAGTAAAGAAAAAAAAATAGTCTCAAAAATCTAATCTCGCTTATCCTGTGAATTTGAATCAGAAAATTCCACACACTTTTTCCTCCTAAAGTTCATTTCATCGTTTTTTTTTTTACCTTCTTTTTGTATTTTGTTTCTGTTTATTTTTTTTTGTATTTTTCAAACTAGTTTGTTTTTTTAAGCCAATGGAACTTTACACTGATTTTTTGTTCCTTTTTAGCCCAACTTTCCTCTAACCATTGTGATTCCTCGCACGTTCTATACGTCACGAATACATCCAACCAAGTGACAAGATTAAATTGCCTATTGAGAAAACGTATTTTCAACCCGGAAACTAGAGACACTGATTGTATATATACAACATTTTCCTACCAAATCGCAAAGCGTTTAATAGAAAAAAAAATAAATAAAGTAACAATTTGCAATTATTTTCGTCCAATTGGAAAAAAGCTCTTAAAAATCAAAAAAACGATTTTCAGGCCTCGGACTCAGACCATTGATATTTTTTGACATTTTTTTTTTTAACTTCATTTTCACTTTAATAGGTTTTCATTTTCAATTACTTTTTTATTTTTATTATCAATTTTATTTTCATTTTTTTATTTTCACTTCGGTAGATTTTTATTTTTATTCTTCAAAGTTGACACAAAAATAATTTACTTTTGTTTAACCCTAATTTCCAGACAGAATTTTCAATTTTCATCTAATCCTAAAAAATATTTTCCAATTAAATAGGTATACATTCAAAAATTCAAATAATTTCAGAAAAATTTAAATAACAATTTTAAGAAATCGAACTTTTTTCTGAATTTTCAATTAAAAATATTTAAAGATCAACTTTTTTAAAATTACAATTTATAACCTTTTGAAATTCAAATATTTAAAAAACTTCAAATTACAACCTTTTGAAGTTCAATTATTTTTAAAATCTCAATTTGAAACCTTCTTGAAATTCAATTATTAAGAAAATTTAAATTTGGATCCTTTTAAAAATCAATTTTTCTAAAACGTTAATTTAAAACCTTTTGAAATACAATTATACTTAAAAAAATTGTAAACGCAACTCTGATAAAATTTAATTAATTACTTAAAGTGATTTTGTAAATTTCTAAAATTTACAATCGTAAATAATTTGTAAACTTATAAAAAATTGACAATTTTCCAATCTATTCAAAATAATTTTTTAACCCAAATTTTACACAAAATTTTAATCATAAAATATCAAAAGATAAAAATTTTTTATTCTCCATAAGTTTCAATAATTTTAAACTTATTTTAAACTATTTCATAATTTTAAACGAAATTTCACAAAAAATTTTACGAGAAAAAGGAAAAATTAAAATTTTTTTTCCACACAGAGAGAAAGAGATTCCATTCGTTGAAAAGAATTTTAATTTCCACAGGAGAGAGAGAAGAGAATTTGTTTTTTCGTAGTAAAATTTCAACTTTGAGAGCGTGCGATAAAAGTTTCAGGGATCGTCAGGTGATATTTAGAAGCTCAAATAAAAAGAGTTGAAAGAAGTCTGTTTCCGAAGCACACAAGTGAGGAATTCCCGAGAGTAGAAAAGCGATATTGCGTAATTTCCCAAAAGTCGGTCAATTTGCGGCATTTCGATAGTACGTACATATTATATACATACATTAAGTTACATAACACGTTATCTAAACGATTACCTCTCTAAATTTCAATTAAAAGAATTATTCAATTTTAAATTATTAAACAAATTAAAGTAAAACTACGAAAAAATTAATTAAAATTAAATTAAATAGTTACAAGTAAAATAAATAAAATGAAATTTACTCTCTATGAATTAGTGGAAAATTTTTTCTTTTAATTAACAATTTATTATAATTTTTATAATAATAATAATAATAATAATAATAATAATAATAATAATAATAATAAGAGAAACAATTCTAACAGGAAGAACAATAGTAATAATAAAAGTTTTATTAAATCAAAATTTATATGAAAAAATCGTGGCGTCTATTCGTGTCAGAATTTATTTTTCAAGTATTTTTCTGATTTATTTTTTCTATTTTCCTTTTTTTTGCACAAAACGGCGTTTACTCATAGCGAAACAATACGTAATACAATTTGTCATCTCCCTTTGTCTCAATATAGAACAATCGCAATCTCATAAAAATTTTTATGACAATTCACTTTTACTACAAATCACCACATGAAAATGGAATTTGTAATTAAAAAACAAGAATCATCAACTTCTTCAAAAATAAAAAAAAAACAGAAAAAAATATTCACTACATCTATAATTCGAGAAGAAAATATATAAATTTCTCTTTTATTCGACAAATAAAAGAACATTTCTTCAATATATTAAAATATTCATTAGTTTTTTTATCAGAAAAAAACTAAAAAATAAAAAAAAAAAAAACTGAGAAAATACATCAAAAGAAATGCGATATATTTGAAATATTATTATGTCAACGAATATATGCAGCGAGAGAGAGAGAAGAGATATTTCATAAACGTGATTTTACCCAATTCAAAGTAAATTTCGTTTAAAAGGAATTTCCAGTTTTTAACAGAAAAATGAAAATCCGCTTATAATGTTAATATCTATTGCAAAAAAAAAGAAAAGCACTTACTATTAAAAATTAAATGAAATATTCTCAAGTTATGTACAAGCTACTACATAAAAAATGAACTATAAAAGTTAAAAGCTCATCATTACATTAAAATTGTCTTTCATTTGATACAAAAAAAAAGAGAGAGAGAAATACTTCGCCAATTCAATAATAAAAAATACTCGCTATAATAATATTAGAAACGAATTAAATTAAAAAGGAAATTTTATTTCACAATCAAATGTCTTTTTCTTAAAATTTTTGAAAATAATTGAATCGTTTTAAAGAATTTTATTAAAATTGTTTAAAGTGTTTAAAATAGAAATTCAATTATTTTCAATATCTAATATTTTCATGAAATTTCGCAAAAGAATTCAATAATTAGAAAAAAAAGATAAAATTTATCCAAATTCAATTATTTTCATAAATAATAAAATTTCCACAGGAATTCAATTAATTTAGAATAGCATTTTCATAAAAATTTCGAAAAAATCAATTATTTAACAAAAATTTTATGAGTCTTCACAATAATTCAATTATTTTCACGAATAATAACAATTTTTAATTGAAATTCAATTTTTTAAAAAATTTTTTTATAAAATTCTGAGCAAGAATTCAATTATTTTCATAAATAATAATACTCATCGAAGAATTTCATTTAATTCTAATACTATTTTAAATTAATTAATCAAAAAATTCAATTATTATTATTGCAAATTAAGCATTATATAAGAATTCAATTATTTAGAATAAAATTATTGTAATATTTCATATATTTCGAAAAAATTAATTATTTAAAACAACGTTTATAAAATTCTTATGAAGAATTCAATTATTTTCAAAAATAACAAAATTTTTCGCCATAATTCAATTATTTCCCTAAATAATAAAATTCTTCTCAGAAATTCAATTATTTTTGAAATTCTAAATAAAATCCTTTGCAACTATTCAATTATTTTCATAAATAATAAAATTCATCGCAGGATCTCTATTATTTTTAATACAATTTTACAGGAATTACTCAAAAAATGTAATTATTCATAAAAATTTAATTTCAATTCCTCGAAAAAGTCAATTATTTAAAAAAAATGTTTTTCTATTCTTTGAAAGAATTCAATTATTTACAAACATATTAGAATTTTTCACAGGAATTCAATTATTTTCAAATATTTTAATAAAATTGTTCGAAAGAAATCAATTATTTTAAAATACAATTTTAATACAATTTTTTTGAAATAATTCAATTATTTTTTTAGATTTTAATAAAATTCTTCCCAAGAATTCAATTATTTACAGAAATAATAATATTCTTCGAAAGAATTCAATTATGTCAATAAATAACAAAATTATTCCCGAAAATTCAATTATTTAGAGGCATTTTAATAAAATTCTTTGCAAAATTCAATTATTTTCATGAATAACAATACTCATCAAAGGAATTCAATTATTTTTAAAAGTAATCAATTTTTTTTTGGAAATTCAATTATCTTAAAAAATTCTAATAAAATCGTTCACAAGAATTCAATTATCTTCATAAATAATAAAATGATTTTTAGGAATTCAATTATTTTCAAAAAAATCTAATAAAATGCCTCGTAGACATTCAATTATTCTTAGAATTTTAATAGAATTCTTTGTAAAATTTAATTATTTTAAAAAACTTTTCGCAATTCAATGATTTTCAATATTTCTATTTTCATAAAATTTCCAAATAGAATTCAATTATTCAAAAAATTTTTTGTAAAAATCTTCCTAAGAATTCAATTTTTTTCAAGAATAATAAAAATTTTCAGGAATTCAATTATTTAAATTAGAATTTGCATAAAATTAGTCGTAAGAAATCAATTATTTAGAATTTTTTATAACATTCTTCGCAAGAATTAAATTATTTATATAAATATTTAAATTCTTTCATGAATAATAAAATTCGTTGCAGGAATTTGAAAGATACTTTTTGCTACTTTTTTTAAATTAATTATCGAGCGCGAAGTCTGATGTTATTATTTTTTATTTATTTATATTATTATCATTATTCTTATTATAATTGTTATATTTATTCAAGAGACCCTCTAGCGGAAGCGTCATGGAAGTAATAATGGCGCGAAATTCAAATTGAATCAGAAACAAAAAAGGCAAACTAAATAATAAAGATAACTTTTAATTAAATATTATTATTATTTTCTTCCCACTGAAACCGAAATAATGAAAAAAAAGAATAGAAAAATATAAAAAAAATATATAAAAAGAAAATAGAAAACATATATTGTTAAATGTTCCTCAGAAAAAAGTATAAACTCAAAATTTTCAAAACTTATTCTTTCTTCGCCTGTGATGGAGTTTGAACTGATAAGAAAAGCGTGTGAAGCTTAATAAAGATGAAAAGAAATGGAAAAGGTAAAGAGAGTAAGAGAGAGAGGAGTCGCAATTTTTTCTTTTTTTTCCCTTTCTCTTTACTTCCGATTTTCTTTTTGTTACGAAGTTCAACTTAAGCGAACCCGCAGAGAAGCCGTGTCTCCAGACAGATGGAGTCCCATCACGTTTCCCGCGAGTGATTCGCTTAGTGCAATTAGATTTCCGTCTGTCACTACCTGTCCTCTCCGCTGTCTAACTCTGGTAAACGATTGCCAGAAGAAGAAGAAGAAAAAGGGAAGATATACATTGATAAGAACTCTAGAGAAAAAGGGGCGAAAAAAAGAGGAAGAAGAAGAAGAAGAAAAAACACACACATACAGGAAATACCTTTGTTAGTTTAGAGCTTCTATCAAAACACAGTAACCACAGAATCTTATTGCCTTCTGACGTCAAAACTAAAATAAAAATATAAGAGTATTGATCGAATTCTTCAAAGTAAATAGAAACGACAAATAACCATCTACTAAAACTATCATTATTATCGTATTTTTCAGATTTATTTTCAGAATCTATTTTTTATTTTATTATTTCTAATACAGAAACGATTTTCTAACTTGACTTTTTCCTTGTCTATTATCCAACTAGTCATAGATCGGTAAAGCAGAGTTGATTTTTAGACGGGAAATTCAAACCGCAACAACATCAAGTTGAGACAAGAAACAACATAATTTTGATACGTTTTTTGTCCCAATTTGACATCTTTACATCCTTAGAAAAACTTTGATAACCAAAGATTTTACTGCCCGACAACATTTATTAGTAAATTATATTTAACCACCTGATTTCAAAAAATTGTAAGACAAAAACTATTTGCTAAATATTAGCTATATAAAATAGCAAACTTTTCTCTTTTCTGCAAGAAAGAAGAAAGAGAAGAGAAGAGTGAATAAATGGTTTAAAAATACTAATCGCAGGTCATATTCACGTGCAAGGGGAAAATAGTTTGACCGCAAGGTAGGTTGAATTTAAATGGTATATGACGCCAGATACAGTAGCCCTACATATGCAAGTGCATCGTATATCCGGCCTCTAAAAGAAGTTATACGACTTCTCGTTTACGCGTCTTTAACATTTCATATATACATATACATATACTTTAGGACTCTAACCACTTTTCTCTTCTTCTTTCTTTCTCGCCACACAGCAACCATAAAATTGATTTAGTAAACAACCTATATACTTTTATATGCACCCAACAAATTTCTGATCTTCTTTTTTACAAAAGAGAAACAACAAGAAACAAGAAAAAAATTTACTTTATAATTTATCTGCAGTCTCTATGCAAAAATTGATCCACATTTCCTTGTTATTATTTTAAATAGGGTTCTAGCAAAGTACCTAACAAGAAACTATCTGCCCCCCCCCACCCCTACTAAAAAAAGTAGGTAAAAAGACATAATTAAAGTTGGATAAAGTGAAAAAATTTTTGGACAATATTAATTTATAAAATTCTTCATTGCTTTTTATTAGCAAAATATTACTGGAAAAATGCCAATAATTATCTGAATCATCGAAATTAATTTAATTTACAATTTATAAAAAGTAACCACAGCCGATAATCAGCAGAAGATGAAAAATTATTTTTGACCGAATTTTATACTCTGTTTGCTAACAATTCTTGGTCACAAAATTTTTACTGGTCCTAAACTATTGCTGGAACAATTTCAATTAATATCTGAGTCATCAAAATTAATTCAATTCACAATTCATAAAAAGTAACCACAGCCGATAATCAGCAGAAGATGAAAAATTATTTTTTGAGCGAACTTTATCTTCTGTTTATTAACAATTGTTGGTCACATCTCTTAGTTTGAATCAGTTAAAAATCATGGTTTTTACTGACAATCAGTGACTGACTTTTTGCTTCTAAATCAGTTACAGGGTTTTCACGCTTTTGCTCATTTCAAATTCCCTGACTTTTCCAGGTTTTTCAGGTTAAAAAACGGAATTTTTCCATGTTTTTAAAACTACATTTATATTTTACAAAATTTTTAATTCTAACCTTTTTGAAATTAAACAAATTATAAAAACTTGTTATAAAACATGAAAAATTACTTTCATTATTTTAATTCATTTCTTCTTAATTATTTTTTTCAAGAATTTAAAACTAAAATTCTTCCTTATGAAGTGTAAATTAATTATTATTAATAATTTCTAATTTCTTTCAACATTTTCAAATCCTTTTGTTTAAAATTCAATTTTACGAAATTTCATCGATTATTCAGGTATTCGGAAATTCTTCAATCAAATATATATTAGAAAATAAAAACTTGAAATAACTTCAAAAAAATTCAATTCAACTTTTACAAAAAAATTAAATCTACACAATTTTAAGTTAAAAGTGTGAAAAATTCAAACATTCAAAGATTATAATTTGAGACCTGCTTTTCAAAACTCAATTATTATCTAAAGTTTTAACTGAAATTCATATTTCAATCAATTATTATTAGAAAATTCTACGACAATTCAATTATTTAAATACAAAAAAAAATAATTTATTGAAGAATTGAATGTTTTTTAAAATTCAACTCTCATTTAAAGAATTTTATCAACAAATTTTTAAATAGGTAATTAAAATTCTTTTGACGAATTTCAATACAATTTTTAAGAACAATTTCATTTTTCGAGAAATTAGATTAAAAATGTATTAAAAATAATTAAATCTCTGAAAAAAAAAAATTCATTGAATTGAAAAAAGTTTTTGAAAATAATTGACATTTTGTCAAGAATTTTATTAAAATTTTTGAAAATAATTGAAATATTGCCAAGAATTTTATTAAAATTTTTGAAAATAATTGAAATATTGCCAAGAATTTTATTAAAATTTTTGAAAATAATTGAATTTTAGAGAAAAATTTTAATATTTATAAAAATAATTGAAATTTTGACTATAATTTTTATTAAACTTTTGACCATAATTGAATTTCTGCTAAGAATTTTATTACTTTTGAAAATAATTGAATTTTTGAGAAGAATTTTTTAATAATATTTCCTTTTAAATACCTAATTATTTTTAATACAAAAATAAATAATTTATTGAATAATTGAATGTTTCTCAAAATTGAATTCTCATCAAGAATTTTATAAACAAATTTTTAAATAATTGAATTCTTTTGACGAATTTTAATAAAATTTTAAGTATAATTACATTTTTCGAGGAATTCGATTAAAATTGTATAAAAAATAATTGAAATTCTGCTTTGAGTTTCATTATCTATGAAAATAATAATTGAATCCCTGTAAAAAATTGTATTACATATTTATAAAAATAATTGAATCTCTGTAAACATAAATTGAATATTTTTGAAAATAATAGAATTATTGCGAAGAAATTTACAAAAAAATTTTTAAATAATTCATTTCTTTTGGAAAATTTTATTAAAATAGTAGATATTGAAAATCATTGACTGGAGGAGAATTTTTGAAAAAAATTGAATTTGTTAAAAAGAATTTCATTAAAATTTTTGAAAATAATTGAATTTTGAAGAAAAATTTTAATATTTATAAAGATAATTGAAATTTTGACTATAATTTTTATTAAACTTTTGAGCATAATTGAATTTCTGCTAAGAATTTTATTACTTTTGAAAATAATTGAATTTCTTTGATGAATTTTAATAAAATTTTTAAGAATAATTATACATTTTTCGAGAAATTTCATTCAAATTGTATTAAAAATAATTGAAATTTTGCGATGAGTTTTATTATTTATGAAAATAATAATTGTAAATCTATAAATTTTTTTATTATATTTATGAAAATAATTGAATTATTGCGAAAAAAAAATTGTAAAGGCAATTCTTTTAAAATTGAATTCAGAAAATTGAATTAAAGAAAAATTAAATTTCAAGAATAAGCACAATAACTTTAGAAAACAATAATTTTCCAGGATTCCAATCAAAATTCCCTGACCATTCCAGGTTTTTTCAAGGTGTATAAATATTCCCTGACATTTCCAGGTTTCCATGTTGCGTGGCAACCCTGCAGTTATTTTTAACTGATTCATATTTAGAGAGTTCTTTAATAAAAATCCCTGACGTTTCCCTGATTTCCCTGACCAATTCTGCTTTCCCTAACTTTTCCCTGAATTCTCTGAGCTGTGGCAACCCTGAAATTGCCAGGTAATATTCGAGAAATACTGATGCAATATTAACATTTAATATTTGGATAATATTCAGAAAATACTAAGCAAATTTGCCAGGTGATATTCAGGTAAAATTGCGAGCCAATTGCCTGAACATTGCAGTGTAATATAGCCAAAACTACCATACAACACAGTGTCAAATTATGTGCCAAATATTATGCTATCAGATATTAATATTTTGTCGTATAAAAATAAAAAATAAATAAAACCAAAATCTACCATAGATATAATTTTTCAGTGCTGAGTGGAACTCAATTAGAGAGAATCAATTAATACACTTTATACGTTGGTGTGTACCAAATGATTATGGCATTAGAAGTGTTAAATTTGTGTGGTTTATTTGCATATATATACAACAACAAGTACTACGTGTGCGCGCACTTTAACGATAGGCACAACACAACAAACCTGCCGACAATAATGGAAGCAAAAGTGGTTACAGTGGTTGAATTGCGGACATTTTACACCGAAACGGATATCAGTAGGTCAGTATCTAGTCGGTCATCGCACACACGACCCACCGATAACGGGCAATCGTGTCAATCTACCCCTTTTTTTCCTCTACATTTAACCTTACAGAATCAAAAACTTTTATACGGTTTCGCCAATAACAAAGAAAAAAAGTACCAACAAAAAAGGGAAATAAACATCAGCCTTTTTTTCATTACCAAAAAGCACAAAATTTTAATGTTGAGCAGGGTTACCACGCTTTTACTTATTTCAAATATTCCCTGACTTTTCTAGGTTAAAAAACGGAATTTTCCCAGGTATATAAAACAAAATTTTACAAAATTAAATAATTCCAATAAATATAAAACTGTATTCCGCATTGTTATATTTATCTTTTGTAAATAAATATGTAATCATTATAATTTTTCCCTAAGAATTAAGATTTTCAAAAATTTTTAATTCAAACCTTTTTAAAATTAAACAACTTATTGAAAAATGGTTATAAAACATGAAGAAATCGATCACTCCGCGAGTCTTTTCAGAATTTCGATCAAAATTCCCTGATCATCCTTTGTCAATATTGACACAACATTGAAAGACAATATTTATGCAATATCTAAAACCTTTCCCAATAAAAATCCCCTATTTTACAAAAGAAGAAAAAAATTCAAATTAGAAATATTTTGTCCCGTTTTTTCCCATTATTTTAACTCGAAATATTATCTATATATATGTGTATACATATATATTAGCCCAGATCAATATCCAATTTGCCTGAGAAATTCCATTAGAATTTATCCGATTTAGTTCGTTCACCGAATCCTAGTGCTGAAAAGTTGGGCCATTATCGGGAAACTACAATGAAAGTTAAAAGTAGTGCACTTCTGTATTTGCCAGACGTATTTCTGTTTGCATTCACAAGAAAAAAGAAAATACTTAAGCGAAAATGCCAATAAACGAGTTAAGAATAGACGAAATTTCTTCAAGTGAAAATGACATTTGTTGCATACCAAAATAGTTTTCAAGTCCATTTTCCAACTTCTTAATAAGACAATTTATATTTCGTTTTGCATTTTTCTTCTTTTTTTCTCTTTTTTATCAATTCTTTAAATTCCATTACTAATTTTCCTTATTAAATTCCTAATTAATCATTATAATGAATTATGAAAATATTATTTTTTTATTATAATTATTATTTATAAAAAATTTCACCAATTTTTAATTTGCGAATATCTTAATTAAAAAAGAAATTCCAGTACTTTCATTGTCGTCCAATTGATTAAATCATTTAATTAAAAAATAACTTTAACCTAATGAATAAGAATAATTGTCGGACTAAAAATAACTGTAATTATAGTAACACTATTAAAAGAAAGAATAAAAATAATATAAATTATAAAATTAATAATAATAGGTAATAATAAAATATTCAATAGTTTGTATTATTATTTTTTGACCTTTCTTGATAAAATAATATAATTATAATAATTCTAGTTTCTCGCCTAATTTGAATTTCGCGCCATTATTATTTCTATGACGCTTCCGCTAGATGGCAAGAAAACTCGTCGTTCAGAACCGAGATGAAGTCTACCAGGGTTTAATATGTTAATTTTCATTTATTTACGATAATTATAATAATAAAATGAAAAAATATCAATAAAAAATAAAAGAAAAATATAAAAATAATATTAATGCAAATAAAATAGCTTTAATAATAGAAGGAAAAAAATTACAGAAAAAAATACGCATAACTTCCAGACAGTTTGTTTGCTTTACTGTCCAAACAGTAAAAATTACTATTTAGATTCTTTTCCGTTAAAATAAAATATTTTTAATTAACATTTTATGTAACAAAATAATTAATTCATTCAAAAAAAAAACTATGCGGAAATGAATCATTATTATTATTACAAAAACTCAATTTCTTCATAACAATATTTATAATCTTTTAAATTTCTATAATTATCAAACATATTGCTCACCATATTCTTTTAAATCCTTCATCACGTATAGTTTTAATTGAAAAAGAAAAGAGAAAAAAAGACCAGAAATAATCATTTTTTCTCATAAAAAATGAAATTAGAGTTGTAATCCGACTAATTAAAAAAAGAAGAAACCCAATAACCTCTGATTTGAGAAAACTGACAAAGTAAACAAAGATTTAGGTACAAACTCTATACTTTATGGCGCGCGAGTAAAATGAAAGTAAACTAATATAATCTCAAAAAGAAATTTATAAAATATGCGCAAAATGAAAACACCCTTAAATAAGAGGGTAAATCTTGTTTATTAAAAATTAAAAGAAAAAATATCTTTGAGAAAAATACAATGAAAATAAATATCTAAAAAGACAAAATATAAAAAAAAACAAATCGAAAACTTAAAAAAATGTGAAATATAATTAAAATAAAAGTCTCGTTTAAGACTAAGACAACTTCAAAAATATTTTATATTGAAAATAGTAAAATTTACTATATAAAAGAACAAAAATTGTCCGAGATTTAGTTTTCAATATTTTTTAAATTTTATTTTTGAGTTTGTTTCGTATATATTTCAATTTTATATTTGCAAATTAATTGCTAATTTTATTATTATTATTAATATTATTATTATTATTATAAATTAATTATCTAATTTAAATTTCATTTGTATTTTTATTAATTACTAATTAATTTTAAACTTTCAATAGAGAAAAGAATAATTTATTGAAGTCACAATTTTTCCCAGAATAATTTTTAGTTAGTAAAAAAAAATGTTTACTAATTAGAATTAGTGACTGACTTTTTTCTATTAAATTAGTAAATTTTACTAATAAATAGTAATTTCTATTAATTTATTAGTAGAAAAGTTACTAATTCAAAAGCAAAAAATCATTCAATAATTTAAATTAGTAAACATTTTTACCAATTCAAATTTAAAGAGTGTTTGTCAATCATTTCTATGTAGTAGTTACAACAAATCATTTGTGTATTTATTTTTCTTCATCAGTCAAAATATTGTCTTAATTTCAAATCAAGTTACAAATTTTATGTCCTACAATTAGTCAACTTTGATTTTAAGACCAAAATTTGTTGAAATTTAAGAAAAAAAACTGTCTTTTTAAAAATTTTCTTAAAGCACTTTCAGATTAAATGTATTTTTTTTCTTAAATTCAACATATTTTTGGACTTAAAAATAAGCAAACTTTAATTAGTGAGTTTTTACACTCAGAAAAAAATTTATTTGAAATAAAAGAAATTTTTGTTAAATCAACCAAATAATGCATTGCTATCAAACATTTATTTTGTTCAACTAAAAATTTGCTTCAGTTGACTAAATATTTTTTTCAAACACAAAATTTGTTATCAAGTTAACAAAATGTTAAACAAAGTTTAAAATAACCAAAAACTAAGATTCATGTAACAAAATAGAAGCTAAGAAAAATTTATTTGATTCAAATAGCGAATTATTTGTCTATTATCGCAAATAAATATTTACTTGAAGCAAAGAAATATTTATTTAAATCAATGAAATGGTGTATGCTTCAAATACTGAAATTATTGGTTCAAATGCAATTTATTCGATTAATTAAATCTTAATTTCTTCCACCTTTAATTTAAATAAAAATTGTTTGATTCAAGAAAATATTTGCGTTTGATTTAAATAAAAATTATTTGATTCAAGTAAATATTTATTTGATACATACAAAAATTATTTGATCAAGTAAATCTTTATTTGATTCATATGAAAAATAATTGATCAAGTAAATATTTACTTGATTCATACAAAAATTATTTCATTCTAGTCAATATTTATATTTGATAAAAGGCAAATAATCGGTTATTTCAATCGAATAAACTTTTTTCAGTGGAGTATTCAAACAATGTTTCTCAGAGTATTGGCAAACTCAAACTATTTGTCAGTTTTTTTTAATACCTGATACCTAAATGTCTATCAAATTAATAACAAAAATTTGGATCAAATTCCTATTTAATACACATTTTTGCTATCAAATTTTTGCTATTCCTTACAATTCGATACTTTCAACCTAACAATGTGTATTTTGTACAAAACCAACCAAAAGAAAACAAACTTTTCTCTTGGTCCCTACAAAGAAGAACTAAATCACAACATCAAAAATCACCTCAGAGTAAAAAAGAACCCAAAACTCACCAAAGCAGAAGAAGCAAATTTTGTTACTGTCACTACTTTTCACTCTTTTTATTTCCTTTTCCAAAACCAAAAACACACGACACTACTATTTTTTGTTTTTAAAAAAAAGTCCTAAAAACAACTGGAATATTTTTTTTTTTTTACTATTCTCTCTCTAATGGAATACACAACATAAACTATATATCATTCCCGCCATACACGATGGTTTTATGACTACGTTTATCAATACACGCCTTCTCTCCTTTTTTCCCCGGCAACTAACGCGTATTTTTTTATTTTTTTATTTTTTTTTTTATTTTTTTGTCACCAAAAAAGAAAAAAAAAGAAAATAATAGAGAAAAAAAAGTATTCCAAAAATCGTTGATCCTTGAAAATCCAGAAATTATTGACCACGTTCCGGCGTGTTAAACTTTCGTGTTAGCGAAATACCGACAACGACAATGAGAGAACGAGAACGAGAACTACTACGACGACGAGAACGAGAACGACAACGATGATAATGATACGACAAACTGAACGCGAGGGTTGTTCGGGTTGAACTGAAAACCCCGACACGTACGTCGGGTGACTTCGGAAACGAAGGAACCTCGCGATGGTGACCTAACCTTCCTGATAACGCGCATACTCCCCAATTGCACTTGCTTTTTCCAATTCTATATACCAACAGTCAGTCGTTTACATAGCTACCTGTGTGAGTTATTTATACAATTTTCGACACTTTATTAAACACAGTGGTGGTGTGTTGGGGTTTTTTTTTTCTTGTTGCAAGTTTACGTTATAAAACAACACACGAAAGGGGAAAAACATTTTCAAATAAGGTGGACATACAGGTAAATTATAAAATTTTTGCACACTATATTCTCTCTATATATGAATGGTTCTATTGCAATAAAGCGACGCGTCAGTCAGTTTGTTGAACTCTCATCCCTTCTCTTCATCCCGCACACAATCTCCCTTGTTTAGAAGAAGATGCACATCTCACGATTTATTTTCTACTAATGTTTACAATTTTTCCCCAACAATTATTTTCTTACACTTTAATTTATTTTCTTTTTCTATTACTTTTAACTATTGTTTTTATACACTGCAAAAAAATCTTAAGCAGTAAATTACATTCGAAATTAGAACTAAAAATCTACCCCCCAAAAGTGAGTTAACCAGGAGTAAAATAGAAAAGTTTTAACTCCCATCGGAGCATTAAATTTTCATCTTATTTTCCGTTTTTTCTAAAGATACCTTAAATTAAGCCACTGTTAACTTAAAAGTATCAAATTGCAACTATGGATCAAATCAAAAATTTATCCAAATTTTTAACATTAATTATTTAGTACCTATCAATTTGATAATTTCAAGAAAACTGCGAAAAATTTGTCAAAACATTGCCTCGGAACAATTTTGATACGTTTTTATGTCTCAATTTATTCCGCACTAATTACTGATTCGTTAATGAAAAGAAAAATTAAGGAAATAGTTAAAATCAGAAAAAAATTTTACGATTTAAGATTGTGATTCATTTTGACTCCCGAGTGACTTTTGTAGAATAATTGTGAATCATCATATTCACAGAAATCATATCATATTCATACTCATATCATAGTCATTATCATATTCTACACAAGTCACCCTGTAGGAATTATAATGAGTCATTCATATCTATATAGGTCAAAATGAATATAAAACTTCAATCTAAATCTACTCTCAAAGTCTGAATCTTACAATCTGCATAATTTTTCAATTTTTAAATAACTTACTTTCTGCTTTTGAATTAGTAAAATTTACTAATTTATTAGTAAAATTTACTAATTCAAAAGCAAAAAGTCAGTCACTAATTCTAATTAGTAATCATTTTTTATAATTCAAATTTGGAGAGTACAAATCTGAATTAGCAAAATACTACTAACAAATAGTAAAATTTGACAAATTGTTAGTCATTTCCATTGACGACTTTTCCCAATTTTAATTAATAAAATATAACTAATTGTTAGTAATCTCTAAATCTGAATTAGTATTTTTCTGCTAATGAAATAGTGCTGATTCGTTTACTAATTCAATTAGTGACATATTTGACTAATTTTTAGTAAAAAAAAAAAATACTATTTTCTAGTAGAAAACTACTAAATCATTGGTAAATCTAATTTTTTACTATTTTAAATTAGTAAGCCGAATTACTACATAAATTATTACTCTCTACATTTCAATTAGTAAAAATGTTTACTAACTCGAATTAATGACTGACTTTTTGCTTTTCAATTAGTAATTTTTACTAAAAAATTAGTAGAAATTACTATTTAATAGTAAAATTAACTAATTCAAAAGCAAAAAGTCAGTCTTACAATTAGTAAACATTTTTACTAATTCAAGTTTAGAGAGTAGTTTTCTAATAGAAATTAGTAGAAAACTACTAAAAATTAGTCAAAACTGTTAGTGATTTTTAGAAAAATAATATTTTTGCTAGTAGAAATACTATTTTAGTTTCTTTACTAAAATTAGGAATTCGGATCTAATTTAGCATCAAGACAAATTTCTTTTATTAACTAAAGATTTTTTTATATCTTAGAGACGAATTGCAAACAATTTTTCAGTACCACACCTTTTCGGAAAAAATCCCTTTTCTCAAAAAAACTATAATTTATTCTGAAATCAGTTAAAACTTGCTGACTCATCAGTTGTAAAAATTTTCAACTGAAAATTCAGTAGCAAATTTTAACTGATTTGAAAACAAAAAGTAATTCACTGATTCAAATCAATTTAAAATTTTATCGAAATCAGAAATTTAAAGAGAGATTATTTTTTAGTGATTTTTACAGTAGTAACATAATTTGATCCGCAAGAAAAGAAAAGGGAATAATTTGATTGTTTCGGTTAAAAATATTAGACATACATTTTTATATATATCGCAAAACCTCATTTTCTAAAATTATATTTACCTCAATAGTAATAGAAAATACCTATTGGCTGACCAATAGTATATCCACTCTACTGGAAATGGGATCGCAATCGAGTTTCGTTTATCCAAGAGGGGCGATTTACGGTTGTGATAAGGACATAATACGACGAATTGAAACAAATTCGTTCCGTTTCTTACGATCTCCACTCAAGTACACTCCATTACCAGAATATGGTCTCATTTTTCATTTATAGCTTATACTCCAAATGTGATAGCACGATTTTCAAAATATATCGGTTTTCTATCTATATATATACAGACAATATATAACATTCACTATCAAAATATTTACAGGCTTCACAGTCTATCCCCTATTTCCCTAAATGTCCCCTTTTTTAATTTTGGCCCCTATACGAACCCTATTTTGAAAATTTCTCCTAAATTTCCCCTATTTTTTCAATGATGAATTTACACCAAATTTAGCAAAGTGCCGTTCAAACTTTCAATTGAAAACTTTTATTTTGAAAGTTTCAAATTCTGAAATTTATGATCCATGCAATTTTTCATCAAATTTATAAAATAAATAACAAAATTCTTCACAGAAATTCAATAATTTTTAGGAATTTTAATAAAATTCTTTACAAAATTCAATTATTATCATAAATTACAATCATCATCCCAAAAATTCAATTATTTTCAAAAAAAATAAAATTCTTCGAAGAAATTCAATTATTTTTAAAAATTTTCACGAATATCACGCCAAGAATTCAATTATCTTTACAAATAGCAAAATTTTTCGCCAAAAATTCAATTATTTTGCAAAAATTTATAAAAATATTTGCAAAAGTTCAATTACTTTCAAAAGTTTTTTGCAATTCAATAATTTTCAATATTTACTATTTTCATAAAATTTATCAACAGATTTTATTATAGAAAAAACTTTTTGATAAAATTCTTCGAAAAGATTCAATTATTTTCATAAATAATAAAATTTCATTTACGAATTCAATTATTTTCATCGCAGAATTTCAAATATTTTTAATACAATTTTAAATAAATTCCTTGAAAAATGCAATTATTATTAAAAATTTTATTAAAACTTGAGGAAAAAATTCAATTTTAGGAAACATTCAATTATTCAATAAAACAATAAAATTCGTTGAAATAATTCAAATATTTTCATAAATAACATTTAATTCGTCGCAGAAAATGAATTATTTTCAAAAATTTTTAAGTATTTTTGCAAAAAAATTCAATTAGTTTGATAAACAACAAAATCGCATAAATTCTTCCCATAAAATCAATTATTCTAAGGAATTTTAATAAAATTCTTTTCCAAAATTCAATTATTTTGATAAATATCAAAATTCATCACAAGAATTCAATTCTTTTGAAAAGTAATAAAATCCTTTGCAAAAATTAAATTATTTTCAAAATTGTATTAGTAAGAATATTTACTAATTTGAATTAGTGACTGACTTTTTACT
This sequence comes from Leptopilina heterotoma, assembly GCF_015476425.1. Taxonomy (NCBI): domain Eukaryota; kingdom Metazoa; phylum Arthropoda; class Insecta; order Hymenoptera; family Figitidae; genus Leptopilina; species Leptopilina heterotoma. The sequence goes on from NW_025111040.1 coordinate 827,259, forward strand.
TTTCAATTAGTAAATTTAACTAATAAATAGTAATTTCTACTACTTATTTATTACTAAAATTTACTAATTCAAAATCAAAAAGTCAGTCGCTAATTTAAATTAATAAACATTTTTACTATAAATTTAGAGAGTAAAATATCAATAGTTGAATAATTTTAAAATGTATTACTTTTATCAGATGGAAATTTAACAAATGTTTAACTAAAATTTACTTAGTCGAAAATAGATCAAAAAAACTAATAATTGCAAAAATCAAGATTTGTTTTTCACTTATAGAAGAAAACATTTCTAAAATTTACATTCAATCGTGGTCATCGAAATAATAAGGAGAATTAATTATAGTGTCTAAATATTAATGAACCATTATTCCACTTTGAAGAGAATCCAATAATTGATTTTAATTAATAATTAAATTTCAATAAAAGAATTAATATATCTAGAAAATTAAAATTTAATTAATCAAAAGGATTAAAAACTCAGAATTTATAATGTTTCAAATATAATAAAATGACTGCGTCACTCATACTTTGAATCAGTTCGAAATATAACTAACTGTCAGAGTAAAATTTCTTATGACTTCTGTTGCTTTTAAATTATTTATTTTTATCTGATTTAAATTTCAAATCTCGGATTGACTTTAAGTTGCAAAAAAAAAATTATATATTTTGTTCATTCTGATGGCGGATTTGATTTTCTCGATCTTATTTTAGTAGAAAACGAGTACCATGACGGTGGAGTTTATCAAAAAAATAATCAAAATTTTATTTTTCAAAATCAAAATTTTGATTGTTTGAAAGTAAACATAGAGAAGACTTCAGATCAACTTTAAAGTGCTAAAAAGGGTCCCTGAAGTTTATTTTCAAAACAAATTCAAATTTTCATTTTAAAACTAAAAATTTTGCTTTTTCGAAATTAAAACTAAAGAAGGCTTTGGATCGACTTTAAGGTCTTACAAAAAATCAAAAAAGTCATACAATCCAAGATTTGTAACTAATTCAAATTAGTGAGTGACTTTTTGCTTTTGAATTAGTAAATTTTGCTAAAAAAAATTAGTAGAAATTATTTTTTATTAGTAAAAGTTACTAATTCAAAAGCAAAAAGTCAGTCAATAATTTAAATTGGTAAACATTTTTACTAATTCCAAGTTTAAAGAGTGTTATTAGTATAGAATTGATAATTAGCAGCATAATTTTTACTCTCACTTGAAGTAAAATTTTGAATATTATACTTAAAACAAAATTAGGAAGTTTTAGATTAAATTTGAGAATTTTCGTAACTTCTTGAATAAGGTGTTATCTGCTTTTCCTACAAGGAGTGGAATCGAAACATTTCTGTTGATTAACCCTGTAGTTTCTAACTGTATACTATTATGCATAATACATATCGCGTGACTGAATCTAGACGGCAGCATATCTGCAATGCTCTTTCAAAACTGTTATAGACTTCTGGCTTCAATCCCACGATATATGTGTTCAATTCCAATTTTATGCCTTTTGAATTTTATTTTAATTTATCGTTCACAATTAACTAAAAAAAATCAATACATCAAAATACATTGTAATATTCCACGAACGAGAACTTCTATAATTTCTAATTAATTATACTTTTAGTACATACGGGGGAAAACTGGTCTTGATGCTTAATAATTAGATCCAAACTATAATATTTTAGTAAATAAGGGAACTTTTCTCAGAAAAGGGCTTTTTTCTAAACTATATTTCAGACTTCATACTCGATAGTTAATTTTAAAATAGTAGTAAAACGTAGCTTAGAGACAGAAAAAAGTAGCTTTCGAACAATTAAACTTGACGATTCAATTTCTTAATAATTTCTCAACTACATTTAAAAATAGAATAATTTTTTTAAATAAATATTTAAATACCTATTTATTTTGTCCACAGGATTAAAATATTTCAAATGATTTCAATGTAACGCATTTTTGAAATTTAATTATTTTCTAAAAATTACAAAAGTAATTCTTTAAAAATTCAATCATCGTTTCTTGAAATTTATAAATAAAATTATTCAAAACTCTAATCACTTTATTTTATTTTATTCTAAATCAATTCTTATTAGAAAGTTCTACGAGAATTATATTATTTAAATAAAAAAATAAATAATTTAATTAATAATTAAATATTTCTTAAATTTGAATTCTTATAAAGAACTTTATCAATATTTTTTAAAATAATTGAATTTTTACGAAGAATTGCATTAAAATTTTTTATAATAATTAAATTTATTCAAGAAATCTTATTAAAAATGAATTGAAAATAATTATTACACTCTAAGAAACAAATTATATGAAATTTTTTTTAAATAATTGAATATTTTCGAAGAATTTTATTCAAATTTTTAAGAATAATTGCGCTTTTAGCGGAATTACTTTAAAATTGTATTAAAAACAATTGAAATCCTGCGATGAGTTTTATTATTTATGGAAATAATTGAATTTTTGTAAAGTTTTTTAAATAATTGAATATTTTCGAAGAATTTTATTCAAATTTTTAAGAATAATTGCGCTTTTAGCGGAATTACTTTAAAATTGTATTAAAAACAATTGAAATCCTGCGATGAGTTTTATTATTTATGGAAATAATTGAATTTTTGTAAAGTTTTTAAAATAATTGCATTCTTGAGAAGAATTTTAAAAAAATGTTTTTAAAGAAATGATTTTTTTCAAAAAAATTAAGGAAAATTGTATTTTAAATAATTGAATTTCTTTAAAAATTGTTTAACATTTATGGAAATAATTGAATTTTTATTACCAAACATTAATAAAGTTTTTAAAATAAATGCATTCTTGAGAAGAATTTTAAAAAAATCTTTTTAAAGAAATGATTTTTTTCAAAAAAATGTATGAAAATTATGTTTTAAATAATTGAATTTTCAAAGAATTTGATAAAAATTGTGTTTTAAAATTCATTACAGAATTCCAATTATTTTCAGCTAATACAATAATTTTAATCCAATTTTATTAAAATACTTTGAAAGATTTCAATTATTTTTTAAAAGTTTTAATGAAATTGTTTACAATAATTGAATTGTTTTCAATTTAATTTGAATAAAAATTTTTGAAAGAATTTAATTATCTCCATAAATAATAAACAATTTTCAAAGATATTCAATTATTTAGACAAATAAATAAATTCTTGCAACGGTTATTATTAAAATTTTTAAAAATAATTGAATTCTTGCAAAGAAATTTATAAAAACCTATTTAAGGGGAGACCCCACCTTAATTTTGACCCCTTTAAAATAAAATTATTAAAGGAGGTAATATTTTTTTTCTTGTATCATTTTTAACCTGAAAAGATATAAGATGGTCAGAAATATTTAATTTTACTTTTTGAAGAGGTTAGAATTTTTTTCTTCTGACCTATTGCATATTATTACAAATCCATGCGAGAAGTTGTTTAGAATGGTAAAATATGCATGGAAAAAAATTTTCGTTAAAAAATATTAAAAACTGTAAGAGAAGATCGATTTTTAATATTCAAATCTTTAAATTTTGCCGAAATTTCGAAAACCTTAAATCTTTAATTTTTTTCCAAATTGTGTATATTTACGTAATTTGATGCTATTATTCAAAAAACATTGTTAAAATTGACATTTAGCTCATTTTCGTGGTAAATTCCATAAAAATCATAATCCGAAAGCTTTTATGGTATACTTTATATATACCGAAATAAATGCAAAAAGGCATGATTTTTATAGTTTTTACCATGAAAATGAGCTAATCGTCAATTTTAACTATGTTTTTCGACTCAGAGCGTCAAATTGGAAAAAAATAAAGGTTCAGGACTTCCGAAATTTCGGCAAAATTTAATTATTTGAATATTAAAAATCGATCTTCTCTTACAGTTTTTAATATTTTTTAACGAAAATTTTTTTCCATGCATATTTTACCATTCTAAACAACTTCTCGCATGGATTTGCAATAATATACAATAGGTCAGAAGAAAAAAATTCTAACCTCTTCAAAAATTAAAATTAAATATTTTTGACCATCTTATATGTTTTCAGGTTAAAAATGATGCAAGAAAAAAAATATTACCTCGTTTAATAATTTTATTTTAAAGGGGTCAAAATTAAGGTGGGGTCTCCCCTTAAATTATTGAATTTCTGTGAAAATTTTTTTATATATCAAAATAATTGAATGTTTGCGAAGAATTTTATAAACATTTTTTTTTCAAATTATTTAATTCTTTTGGGAAATTTTTTATTTAAATAATAGATATTAAAAATCATTGAATTACAAAAAATTTGTGAAAATAATTGAATCGTTTTAAAGAATTTCATTAAAATGTTTTGATTTTTTTCCGCAATAACTTTATTAAAATTTTTTAAAATTTAAAGTAGTGTAAATTCTCAAACATAGAAATAGTGTAAAAAATAAAAAAATATCCAAATAGTAGCAAATCGTAAAAAAGTAGTAAATAGTAAATTTTCATAGATAAGTACGAGGCCTGATATTTTAATAAATAAGGGAACTTTTTTAATTGAAGAGCTTTTTTCCGAAAAAGTGCAGTTATTATACTTTAAAATTGTTTATAATTAATCTATATCCGATGTAAAAAATTTTATTCGTAGTTGTTAATTTAAAACATTAAAAATAAATTAAATAAATTAAAATTGTTATCTAAACAGTTATAGACGCTTACTAATTTATTTAATAAACGAATTGATTCTATTTGATTTGTCAAAAGTAACAAACTCAGATTTATAGAGCGAGTAGACAAAAGTGACTATAGTTTAGATTTAGAAAACTGATATTATTCCTCCATCCATCTAACAACAATGACAAATAAATGTGAAGATTGCAAGAAAAATGATCAATTCGATAACACTAATTAATTTGATCTTCTGAAATTCCCTCTGACAAGTTAAAAACCAATATATACATATATGTATCCGTTATAGGAGAACCACAAATCTGGCAACGCCAGTGAAAGCCGATAAAGCTTAAATTTATCAATAAATTGATTTATATGTTTATTGGCTTATTTGATTATTGCATAAAGCTAAAAGTTTTATTTCAAATTGTTACCAGATTAACTTTTTATACAGTCAATTCTATTTTTATTAATTTGAATTATTTTTCAAATCTCACGTGTATTTTTCTCCCCCCTCACAATAAATGCATCCGAAATTTTTTTTTGTTTTTCATTGTCGATATATACAAAAAAGATTTGTATGATTTCTGTTAATGGAATTTAATCCCAACTGTTATTACAAAAGCACGAAAAATAAATCCCCCCTCCTTTAAAAAAAAAAACAGAAAATAATGCAAGATTTAAAATAAAATATAGGAGATACCGATTATATTCACAGGGATTGGGAATAATAATTTTTACATTTCAAAAAATTTATAAAATATATAAAATATATGAATAAAATTTTCAAGAGAAGATAATAAATTATAAAAACCTTTTTTTGCAAACACTTACAAGTAATTTCCTGTTCCTTGTTCCATATGTTGAAAATTCCAGATGACTGAATCGATGAATAAATAATAAATATTTAAATATTAAACGATCGATATTTTAAGAAAATTAAAAGTCACTTTTTATATTATTTATAGTTAATCAAAAAATTATCTAAAATTTACAACAACAAAAAAACGAACAAATACTGCCCTAATACGAAATCGCGGTTTTAAAAAAGTCGATCACTCCCGAAGCTACATTTTTTAAAAACCGAAAAAAATCTAAAACTAAAAATAAATCGATCGTAATTTTAAAAACTTGGAACACTCTCGAACAATGGAAAACCTGAAAAATAAAAATTATTTAATTAATATTCTCTTTTTTACTATTATGTTGTAAATTTTAGTTTTAAACATTAACTTCAATTTTTGAATAATTTCAAATTCAATTTTAATAATATTCTTTGCTGAAATTCAATTATTTTTAATATTCTCTAAAGAATTCAATTATTTTTGAGAATTTGAATGGAATTTTTCGGAGAAATTCAATTATTTTTTTGATTGGAAATTTTAATTAAATTCTTCGCAGAATTTCAATTATTTTCAATATTCTCTATAGAAAATTCAATTATTTTTGGAAATTTTAATTAAGTTCTTCGCAGAAATTCAATTATTTTCAATATTCTCTAAAGAATTCAATTATTTCTGGAAATTTAAATTAAATTCTTCACAGAATTTCAATTATTTTCAATATTCTCTAGAAAATTCAATTATTTTTGGAAATTTTAATTAAATTCTTCGCAGAATTTCAATTATTTTCAATATTCTCTAGAAAATTTAATTATTTTTGGAAATTATAATTAAGTTCTTTGCGAAAATTCAATTCTTTTCAAAATTCTCTAAAGAATTCAATTATTTCTGGAAATTTAAATTAAATTCTTCACAGAATTTCAATTATTTTCAATATTCTCTAGAAAATTCAATTATTTTTGGAAATTTTAATTAAATTCTTCGCAGAATTTCAATTATTTTCAATATTCTCTTGAAAATTTAATTATTTTTGAAAATTTTAAGTTCTTTGCGGAAATTATTTCTGGAAATTTTAATAAAATATTCTTCAAAACATTTCAATATTCTCTTGAAAATTCAATTATTTTTGGAAATTTTAATTAAGTTCTTCGCAGAAATTCAATTATTTTCAATATTCTCTAGAGAATTCAATTATTTCTGGAAATTTTAATTAAATGCTTCGGAAAAATTCAATTATTTTCAATATTCTAGAAAGAATTAAATTATTTTTAGAAATTTTAATAAAGTTCTTCGCGGAAATTCAATTATTTTCAATATATTCTCTAAAGAATCCAATTATTTTCATAAATAATTAAATTCTCAACAGTAATTCACTTATTTTCAAAAATTCTAATAGAATTGTTTGAAACAATTAAGTTATTTTCAAATATTGAAATAAAATTCTTCACAAAAATTCAATCATTTTCTTAAATAATAAAATTCTTTTCAGGAATTCAGTTATATTCAATAAAATATCATAATAAAATTTCTTGAAAAAATTCCATTATTTCCAAAAATTTTAATAAAATGGTTTGAATTTAATTATTTTCATAAATAATAATATTCTTAGAAGAAATTCAATTATTTTGAATAAAATTTTAATAAAACTCTTTATAGTCGAAAGCTTCCATGACTTTTATTAACTGATTATCATTAACTATGGATTAAAATTTAATATTCGAATAACAAATAGTTACATAGTTAATTTCTTTCCATTTTTTGTAACTTTTTTTGTTTTTGTTTATTTTTTAAGAGGATACTATGCAGAAACATTGTGACAGTAGACAATAGAAGAAAAATATCAAAAGAGGGCAAACGTTTGCATCAAACAAAAGCACTAATTAGAAAAATTTACGAGCCAACAAACTTCCCTCTTTTTCAGTTATCGTTACGTCATAATTCATATTGTCAATGTAGAAGTCCCGTATCAACAGAATCTTTTTTTCTTTGTTTTTTCTTTTTTTTTTTTTTAATTAAATTCATCTCTATTTTACGTGTTTTTGAGGTCAATTTGCTTTTAAGAGAGAATTCAATGACAAAATTTGTATGCTTTTGATTCGATTCAATCCGCTATTGACGATGGAATAAATTGTAAAATCGGATAAAATTTATCCTCTTGTATAATTTTAATGAAAAACCGACACAAGTTTTTTTTATACTTTGTAGAATTTTATTTTTAAAAAAAAGTCCCTTTAAATATTCATTTTTATAAATAAAAGTTCATTTCACTTGCAGACAAATATTGTATAAATGTAAACTTAATTTAAGCGCCAGAATACATTACAGAGAAAAATATTTTTAACCCGCTTAGAAATTGTATAATGTATACTAACTTCTATTAGTGAATGACTTTTTTCTTTTGAATTAGTAAATTTTACTTTAAAATTAGTAGAAATCACTGTTTATTAGTAAAATTTAAACTCTGAAAAACAAAATTTTCGAAATTTTTCAATTCTATTGTTTCAAGATAATTGAATTTTTAAAAATAAATAATTGAAAATTTTTGAAATAATTAAAATTTCTTTACATTCAAAAAAATCAATTATTTAACAAAATTTTTATACAATTCTTCACAATAATTCAATTACTTTCACTAATAATAACATTTTTTTAATCAAATTCAATTTTTAAAAAAAATTTTTGATAGAATTCTAAGCAAGAATACAATTATTTTCATCAATAATAAAACTCATCGAAGAATTTCAATTATTTTTAGAATTTTAATAAAATTCTTTGCAACTATTCAATTATTTTCATAAATATTAAAACTCATCGCAGGATTTCAATTATTTTTAATACAATTTTAAATAAATTCCGCGAAAAATGCAAACATTCTTAAAAATTTGAATAAAATTCTTCGAAAAAATTCAATTATTTAAAAAAATTGTAATGAAATTTTTTATAATAATTTAATTGTTTTTAATATAATTTTTATAATATTTTTTTTAAAGAATTCAATTAATTTCATAAATAATACCTATACAATTTTCAAAGAAATACAATTATTTAAAAACCAATTTTCATAAATTTTTTTGAACAAAATTATTTCTTTAAAAAGTTTTTTTTAAATTCTTCTCAAAAATGCATTTTTTTAAAAAACTTTATTAAAGTACGGTGACAAAAATTCAATTATTTCTAATACAATTTTACAGGCATTACTCAAAAAATGTAATTACTCTTAAAAATTTAATTTCATGTCCTCGAAAAAATCTATTGTTTAAAAAAATGTTTTTTTTAATTCTTTGGAAGAATTCAATTATTTACAAAAATATTAGAATTTTTCACAAGAATTCAATTATTTTCAAATATTTTAATAAAATTGTTCGAAAGAAATCAATTATTTTAAATAATTGATAATAATTTAATTAAATTCTTTTGAAATAATTTAATTATTATTTTAGATTTTAATAAAATTCTTCCCAAAAATTCAATTATTTACATAAATAATTCTTCGAAAAAATTCAATTATGTCGATAAATAACAAAATTATTCCAGAAATTTAAATTTATTTAGAGGCATTTTAATCAAATTCTTTGCAAAATTCAATTAGTATCAATACATTTTAATAAAATTGAATTAATCAAATTTTTAATTATATTTATAAAAAGACAAGATTATTTTTAAAAATTGAAAAAATTCTTTATTTAAATCAATCATTTTCCAAATTTTTAATTAAAATTATTAAAAAAAACATTATTTTCCAAAAATTTAAATAAACTCGTCAAAAAAGTTTAATTATTCATAAAGACTGTAATAAAAATTTTTGAAGACATTTGTAGATTTATTTATGTTCGAAATAAAATAAATTTAAATTTGATGAAAAAAAACCGGTAAAAATTAGTACAAAGCCAGGAATTATTTTGAACAAAAATAGTATAGACACCCTGAAATAATTAATTATTTTCTACTCAAAATTACTCTCTAAATTTGAATTAGAAAAAATGTTGACTAATTTGAATTAGTGACTGACATTTTTCTTTCGAATTAGTAAACTTTTCTAAAAAATTATTAAAAATTACTGTTTGTTAGTAAAATTTACTAATTCAAAAGCAAGAAGTCAAATTAGTAGAAATTACTATTTATTAGTAAAATTTACTAATTCAAAAGCAAAAAATCAGTCAATAATTAAAATTTGTAAACATTTCTACCAATTAAAATGTAGAGAGTAGTTGTATTAATAACTATATTATTTTTTCTCTCAATAATTAGTTTTTTTTTACTAAAAATTATTTTTTACCTGATATTACAAAGTAATTTTGAAAAATACACGTGACAAGGATCTATCCTAGAGACAGGGAAGCTATTCGTGACAGAATGTCGATAACAGAATGACAAGGGTGTGCGTATCTCCACTCAAGGTAATACAGAGAACGAAATTTCTCGAAATCTTTTAAATTACATATAACCTGGATTGCAAGCATTTCAAAATATTATCAAACTTTTATTTTAATATAATCACTACCATTTATTGTTCCGCTTAACTTCCAGGACCCATGGAAAAGAATTTACTCTTTACTATAATTTCACAGTAAAACCAAAACTTCAAGAATAAATTTTACTACTTCGAAGTAAATTTTAGTATAGGTATGTAATAAATTTTAGTAAACTGTAAAATTTTCTTATTCGAAAGTATTAAAATTTACTACGGAAATAGTAAAAAAAAAATAAATAAAAATTACAAAAACGAACGGAATTTTCAGAAATTTTCTGTTGTCACAGTTCTTCTAAGGATATCAAATTGAGACAAAAAACGTTGCTACGTTTGATATCCTTAGAAAAACTAAGGTACTATAAAAGTTTAAATAATAAAAATAACCATATTCGTCTAAAAAAATGTTTTTTTTTTAAAGAAAAAATATTCTTAAGGGCAAGAAAAAATTTAATTAAATAATATTAATTAATAGTAATTAATTAATTAATAATAGTTAATTTAATTAATTTAATTTAATTTTAAAAACTGGTTTTTACATTCTTATAATAAATGAGAAGCTCTAGTTTATTTTAAGAGTATATACTATTCTAAAATGAAATCAAGATATTTTAACTCTTAGAAAAGGTATCTTAAATTTAAAAACCGATCATTTTCTCCTGGCGCAAATCGCAATAATTTAAATTTAGATTCTGGATTGAAAACTATATAAGACAAAAACAGAACAGAAGTCAACTGGAGCATCGATAGTGTATATATCTATCTTTATAATAAAAATTTCATCTCATCAAATCGGTTTTTTCTTAACTCTCTTTCTTTCGTAAATTATTTATTATAAACCAACAATAGACATTATAATTATTTATTGATTCAAATATTCCGTCTTGTGTCTCATTTTAAATGCAAAATTGTCATTTAAATTAACATTTATTGGAAATGTCAATATTAAATCATGAACAGAGAGAGAGAGAGACAATATATATTCAAAAGCAAAATTAAACTTGTGCAAAATTTATTTATTGCACTGAATAAATGAAATTCCATTTCTTATTCTTCCTTTATTTCTTCTATTATATTAAATTTTATAGAAAAAAAAGAAAAAAGAAAAAATTGATATATTTAAGTAAAACAGTGGGGAAAACATTATAAGACTCGTGAAAAAAGATTTTTTAATATATATACTTAAAAAAATACCCTTTCTTTGATATGGATTTGATTAATAAGAAGAATTATTTTATTTATATATATTGTATAAATAACTTCTTATCAAAGAAATGAATTAAGCAGACAAGCCTCGGATCGATTATATGGACGAATAATAAGAAATTTAATAAATTTATTATTATTTTAATAAATTTAAATAAATAATTTTAATAAATTTAATAATTTTAAAATATAAGAAAAAGGAAAGTTGTTTACTTAGATATCTAAATTATAAGAGATAATACTACAAGCATTGAATAATATTAATTCCTGAGAAATTTTTATTATTCTTGAAAAGAATTGAATTCTTAGGAAGATTTTTACAAAAAAAATTTTAAATAATTGCATTCTATTTGGAAATTTTATGAAAATAGAAATATCGAAAATCATTGAATTGCGAAAAGTTTTTAAAAATAATTAAATTTTACAAAGAATTCTATTAAAATTCTAAGAATAATTGAATGTCTATGGGGCATTTTATTAAATTTTTTTGAAAATAATTGTACTCCTGAAAAGTAATTTATTATTTATGAAAATAATTGAATTCTTGCGAACGATTTTATTAGAATTTTTTAAAATAATTGACTTTACCAGAAAAAATTTATTACTTTTAAAAATAATTGAATTCTTGTGACGAATATTGTTATTTATGAAAAAAATTTAATTCTGAATAGAATTTGATTAAAATGCCTCTCAATAATTGAATTTTAGGGAATAATTTTCTTATTTATAGACATAATTAAATTCTTTCCAAGAATATTATTATTTCTGTAAATAATTGAATTCTTGGGAAAAATTTTATAAAAATCTAAAAAACAATTCAATTATTTCAAAAAAAAATTTAATTAAAATTGTATTTAAAATAATTGATTTCTTTCGAACAATCTTATTAAAATATTTAAATATAATTGAATTCCTGTGAAAAATTCTAATATTTTTGTAAATAATTGAATTTCTTCTAAAGAATTAAAAAAATCATTTTTTGAAATAAATAATTTTTTCGAGGACATGAAATAAAATTTTTAAGAATAATTACATTTTTGAGTAATTCCTGTAAAATTGTATTAAAAATAATTGAAATCCGGCGATGAATTTTTATTATTTATAAAAATAATTGAATAGTTGCAAAGGATTTTATTAAAATTTTCAAAAATAATTAAATTACTAAGAAGAATTTTATTATTTATGAAAATAATTAAATTATTGCGGAAAATTTTATTAAATTGTTTAAAAAGAATTGAATTTCTGTGAAAAATTTTGTTATTTTTGAAAATAATTGAATTCTTCATAAGAATTTTATAAACATTGTTTTAAATAATTAATTTTTTCGAATAATATAATAAATATTATAAAAATTTTATTTTAAATAATTGAATTCTTGTGGAAATTTTATTATTTATATGAAAATAATTGAATTTTGGATGAATTTTATTAATTTCGTTTTAAACAATTGAATTCTTTTGCGAATTTTCATGAAAATAATTGAATCGTTTTAAAAAATTTGATTATAATTTTTGAGAATATAGTTTTTTGATTTCTAGTATATTAGCTAATTTGAAGTTGTGTAAATTATCAAATAAAAACAGAAATAGTAGCGTTTAGTGGCTGAAATCTAAAATTTGAAAGAAATTTTATATATATCTATATTGGGAATAAAATTGACAATTTCGTACATAATAATAATTGGGAAATACAGTTCATACAAACAATGGCAAAATATATTTTGAAGCGAGAGCTATTTAATATATATTGAATTTAATATGTAAATGACAGGTGCGCTTGATATCAATGAAGTAGTGTGAGACAAAAGTGTGGAACAAACGTTCGCGGTTCGTAGAATTCCAGATTGTGAGATACTCTGTTGATGCAAATAGACATGGATTTTATGTCAGATTAACTATATATATATATATATATATATTTATATATATAAATATATTATGCCGGCAATGTATTGCAAAATATCTGTTCATGACTGCCTGTATAATACAAATACTTCATCCGGTAAACTACCATTTTCATATTTGAGTGTCCACTTGTTAATAAAAACTTTCATATACACATATTTATTAATATATATATATATAAACTTTTCGCACTTGAAATCAATCCATCAATTTTATATTTAAAAACTTATCGATACAAATATATTACTGTCAGATTATTCAAATTATTATTAATTGCCATTCCTTAAATTTATTATTCATTTCCCTTATCACTCTGTATACATAATCATCATTAGGAAAATTAAATTATTATTTTCAAAAATTTTTAACAAAAATTCTTCTTTAAATCAATTATTCATTTTCGAAAAAGTTCTCTGACAATTTTCAAATCCATTTGTTTACGGTATTCAATTTTAAAAATTTCAATTATTTGTAAATTCTTCAACTAAATTTATATTAGAAAATAAAAACTTTAAATAATATAAAAAAAGTTTCAATTACACTTTTTTAAAATAATTAATTTCAAAATTCAATTATTTCTAAAAATTCAAGCTATATATTGCTTTTCATATTCAGTTATTATCTAAAATTTTAACTGAAATTCCTTTTTAAAAACAATTTTTATTAGAAATTCTACTAGAATTCAATTATTTAAATACAAAAATAAATAATTTATTAAATAATTAAATGTTTCTTACAATGCAATTCTAAAAGAATTTCATCAACAAATTTTTAAATAATTGAATGCTTTCTACGATTATTAGTAAAATTTTTAAGAATAATTACATTTTCCGAAAAATTTGATTAAAATTGTATTAAAAATAATTGAAATTCTGCGATGACTATTATTATTTTTTATGAAAATAATTGAATTCCTAAGAAGAATTTTATTATTTTTAAACATACTTAAATTTTTGCAAAGAATTTCTCACTTTTAAAAATAATTGAATTTCTGCAATAATTTGTTACTTCTCCAAAATTAAATTTTTTTCTAGTGTTTTTTACTAAAATTTTTCTATAAATCCATTATTTCTAATAATTTTGGAAAAAGATATTTGAGAATTTTCAAATTCATTTGTGTTCAACTGAAATTATTTTTTAAATCAATTTTTATTACAAAAATTCTACTAGAATTCTCATTTAGAATTTTTTCAATACATTTTTAAATAAATAAATTCTTTTGACGAATTTTAATAAAATTTTTAAGAATAATTACATTTTCCGAAAAATTTGATTAAAATTGTATTAAAAATAATTGAAATTCTGCGATGAGTTTTATTATTTATGAATAAATAATTGAATCTTTGCATAAAATTATATTACTTTTGAAAATAATTGAATTTTTGTGAAATTTTTATTACTTATAAAAATAATGAAATGTTTACACGTATAATTTTACTAAACATTTTTTCTAAATAATTGAATTCTTTTGGAAAATTATTTAAAACATTTTCAAAAATTTCAATTATTTATTAAACAGCGCCCAATAATGCTTTAAATATTTAATTATTATCTAAAACTTGAGAAATTCATTTTTAAATAAATTTTTATTATAGAATATTTTACGAGAATTCAATTATTTAAACACGAAAATAAATAATGTATTCAATAATTGAATCTTTCCTAAAATAATTAAATTTTTATAAAAAATTTTGAAAATAATTGAAATTTTGAGAAGAATTTTATTAAAATTTCTGAAAATAATTGAATTATGGAATACAATTTTATTATTTTCAAAAATAATTGATTTTTTGACAAGAATTTAAAAAAATTTTTGAACATAATTGAATTTCTGCGAAGCATTTTATTACTTTTAAAAATAATTTACTTCTTTCGATGAATTTTAATAAAATTTTTAAGAATAATTGAAATTCTACTATGAGTTTTATTATAATTATGAAAATAATTTAATTCCTAAGAAGAATTTTATTATTTTTGAACATACTTAAGTTTCTGCAAAGAATTTTTTCACTTTTGAATCAATTTTTATTAAAAAATTCTACTAGAATTCAATTATTTAAATACAAAAAAAAATTTATTGAATATTTTAATGTTTCTTAAAATTGAATTCTCATAAAGAATTTTATTAACAAATTTTTAAATAATTGAATTCTTTTGACGAATTTCAATAAAATTTTTAATAATAATTACATTTTTTGAGGAATTCGATTAAAATCTTATTAAAAATAATTGAAATTCTGCAATGAGTTTTATTAATTTATGAAAATAATTGAATTCCTAAAAATCATTTTATTATTTACGAAATTAATTGAATTATATTGCGAAGAAATTTATAGAAAATTTGTAAATAATTGAATTTCAGTGAAATTTTTATTATTTTATGAAAATTATTGAAAGTTTGCCAAGAATTTTCTTAAAATTTTTGAAAATAATTGAATTCTTTTGGAAAATTTTATTAAAATAGTAGATATTGAAAATCATTGAATTGAGGAAAATTTTTGAAAATAATTGAAATTTTGTCAAGAATTTTATTAAAATTTTTGAAAATAATTGAATTTTAGAGAAGAATTTTATTATTTCTAAAGATAATTGAAATTTTTTTTTCAAAAAAACTGAATTTTACGGACCTAATTCAAACCCTGAAATTTTAATGGGTTTTTTAGCAAAGTTTTTTAACTCTTTAGACATAAAATTTTGATTCAAACAATAAATTTTTTTCCTAAAAACAAGCATAAACTATATAATACCCATATAAGGAATAATTAAACCATATCGTATATATAATTTAAAACCAATTTTTTTTATTTGTTAATAAAAAGAAATCACTTTAGAAAAAGCAAATCTGTTGTTTTCTTTTTTCTCAAACAGTTTTTTTTGGCTATTCAGAATACCGATCTTCAAATAAAATTTCTACTCTATATATTTTGTATTTGCTCTCGTATTTGAAGATAAAGTGCAAATAGCCGTAAATCCAGACAAAATTACGTTTCAGAATCACCCAAATCAACAGGAATACTGTTTTTGATCGGGGTGGGGAAAAAAGAAGACGCATGAAGAGGGGGGGGGGGGAGAGAGAAAGAGAGCGAGTGACAATTGTCGTAACAAGAGAGAATGTGAGAGATATTCTGAAAATCCTGGCTGCCAATCCAGTTAGGTATTGCAGGGGAAGAAAAAAAGAAAAACGAGATATATTGGAATTTCACATAAAGTCGATCCTGTTCAAATCTAATGGATCTTGGAAACACGAAAGTCATAAAAGAATGTAGTGTCTATATATTTTTTTTTATATTAAAAAAAGTACCATTTTTATATTTTTATTTTTTTTTATCAACACACACTAACGTTATTTCAATGAAATTAAGAACATTACGCGAATGCACGCCCTTTCAGTTAGTATAAAGAAATTATTTTTTTTCTCTCGTTTTTTCTGTTTTTTTCTGTTTTTTTATTTTTTTTTATTGAAATTCAGTCAACTATGACTTTTAATTAGAAAAAAAAAATTCTGTCTCTGGGATTTTATAATTTCCTCTCCTGTCATGTCTGAATTAATCTTCAACCTACTTTGAAATAAAAATCTAATTTAAAATTTTCGATATTCTTTTTCCATTATCATTTATTTCAATTGCTTTATTCTAAAATTTATATACTTATAGTAACTTATTAACAAGGTTGCCACAAAAATTAAATTTTCTTTTTCCCTGATTTCCAGACAAAAATTTCGACTTTTTCCCTCACCCTAAAGAATATTCTGATTCACTCTAAAAATTATTAGATACTCAAAAAATAATGTTCTATTACATTTATTAACGAATTTCTTCAATTATAAAATTATTCAAAAACATCAATAATTTCTTTTTTAAATAAATATTTAATCACTATTATTTTTTCGTAAAAATTAAAATTTTCAAAAATTTCAAATTTCAAACCTTTTTGAAATTCAACAACTCATAAGAATATTTATTATAAAACATAAAGATATCGATTACTCGCCAAGTCTTCAACGTAAAGTGATCAATTCTTCATGTTTTATAAAATTTTTAACTAAAATTCTTCTCTAAATCAATTATTTTTAATAATTTTTGAAAAAGTTATTTTAGAATTTTCAAATTCATTTCAATTTTAATTCAAGTTTATAAAATTTTGATTATTCGGAAATTCTTTAATTAAATATATATATTAGAAAATAAAAACTTCAAATAATTTTTAAACAAATTCAATAAAACTTTTTACAAAAAAATTAATTCTACAGAATTGTTAGTTAAATGTATGAAAAATTCAAATTTCCAAAGATTTTAATTTGAAACCTTTTTTCAAAACACAAAAATAAATAATATTTATTGAATAATTAAATTTTTCTTAAAATTGAATTCTCATAAAGAATTTTATTAACAAATTTTTAAATATAATTGAATTCTTTCGACGAAATTTAATAAAAATTTTAGGAATAATGACATTTTTCCAGGAATTCAATTAAAATTGTGTTAAAAGTAAATGAAATTCTTCAATGAGTTTTGAATAAGTCAAATTTATAAAGATTTTAATTTGAAATCTTATCAAAATTCAATTTCTAAAAATTCATGCTATAATGTTTTTAATATTCAATTAGTACCAAAAATGTTAACTAAAATTAATTTTTAAATCAATTTTTATTAGAAAATTCTACGAGAATTCAATTATTTAAATACAAAAATAAATAATTTATTGAATAATTGAATTTTAGGAATAATTACATTTTTCCAGGAATTGAATTAAAATTGTATTAAAAATAAATTTTAATTCTTCAATGAATTTTATTATTTATGAAAATAATTGAATCCCTGGAAAAATTTTTTGTTTATGAAAATAATTGAAATATTGTCAAGAAATTTATAAAAAAAACGTAAATAATTGAATTCCTGTGTACTTTTTATTACTCATGAAAATAATACGAAGAAATTTATAAAAAAAAATTTGTAAATAATTGAATTTCTGTAAAAAATTTTATTCTTTTAAAAATAATTGAATATTTATTAATATTATATTAAAAAATTTTTTTAATAAAATGGAATTTTTTAGACCTGTGGTAACCCCGATATTTATTTAATAAATGTTCAACTTTTAATTATTCAATTTAATAATTTCATAAAAGTTGATTTTTCTTTCATCCAATTTTAATATTATATTTAACTTTTAATTATTTAATTAATAACAATTTAATTATATATTTACATAATTGAATTGATCTTTCATTCCGTTAATTTTAATATATTGTTAAATTTATCAAAGCCGAGAAAATCAATAGATTGTGTAAAAAATATTTTGTGAAAAACATTGTTACCAAAAGATTTTTTCTTAATTTATCATTTGGAATCTACCTTATCACAGGTGGTTTTTTTTCGATCGGTAATTCTACTATTACCTTGTAGGGAACAATTTTACCGACACTAGTTGGTAACAATTCGTTTGTCAGTTATGCAGAAATTTAATTCAAGACTATTTGAAAATATATTAAATTACTAATTAATAATCACTCACCATTCGCTGATTTTTACAAAATGAATAAATAGTCTCATCGCTTCGCTCCTTTGTTATCTAAATTTCCTCCGAGTCAAGAATCCCTTTTCTGTTTGTATGAATATTGAAAAAACATTTGTCCTTATTTCTTCTTTCTGATCTTTCTTATTTCCGATTACTGGTATTTAAATATTAATTCTGGAAAATAAAAAGAAAAAAAAATTACCAAATTATTTCAAGATATGGATTTAAAAAAAATTAATATAACAAAAATTTTGCTTTTATTACAAAATTATTTGAAAAAGTTAATTTATAATAAAATTAATTCCAACTATTTTAATTTAATTGTTTCTAAATTAATTTCCAAAAATTTTCTTCCATTTATTTATTTTTACAAGTTAAAAAATGTTTTAATTTTCAAAAAGTTGATTTAGAAGAATTAATTCGAAAGAATTTTGCTCTTTGTGCTTGTAAAAAAGTTAAAAATACTTTAGTCTTGAAATAATTAATTTCAAACAATTTCGATTGTATTTGCGATTGAAATTTTGAGGTTAGGTTGAGAAGAATTTTTTTCATCTAAACTATTGTTGCAATTTTTTGTAAATTGCTTGTATTTACAATTACAATTTTAAGGTTAGGTTGATACGTCATTTTTGAATCGAAACGTTGCGACTTTTTGTTCATATATTTTTTATTAATTAAGTTTTACTATATGATTTTGATAATACTAGAAAATAATTGCAACCTCAAAAAGTATTATTACAAGTAGAAAAGATAAGGGAATTGAAAATTTTTCTGCCCTAGTTTTTCACGACTTCTGCACTGTTTTGACGAAACACGAAAATTATAGACTCGTCCATCAAAGATGGCGGAAATGTATTACTGCGCATTACAGCAAACGTTTCGAAAATATATTTTCCCCATCCCCACAAATATTACCTACCAAAACCATAATTTGCAGAGAAAATTCTATATTTCAATCTGCAATCGAGCGCCAACTTAACCTCAAAATTTTAATGCAAAACGTTGCGCGTAACAATTGCACTCCACTGAATTTTATTGTTAGAAAATACGTACATAATAAAACAAAAGAATCTCAATAATTGTTAAAAACCAACTCGCGAACCAAGAGCTCAATTTTCTTTTAGACTCGAATATAAAACAGGAAAATTATTCATGAAATGCTACAGCGAAATAAAATGCATTATTCATCAGTCATTACTGTCAACTTTACTAGCGACATCTACTAGTTTGTAGTCCAACTTCAATGTCGGTAATTACCAATAGGAAAGTCAGAGTTTGCATTGTTAGTTGAACTACAAACTCATAGATGGCGCCACTGAAACTCTTTGCTCCAATTTTGCACTAAAAACCCTAAAAACAAACAAAATACATTGTTGGAACAATGTTTATACAACAATTTTTATTTTCCGAAGATTTTAATTTCATATTCCCTGCGAAATTAGTT
This sequence comes from Leptopilina heterotoma, assembly GCF_015476425.1. Lineage (NCBI taxonomy): Eukaryota > Metazoa > Arthropoda > Insecta > Hymenoptera > Figitidae > Leptopilina > Leptopilina heterotoma. The sequence continues at coordinate 847,256 of NW_025111040.1, forward strand.
AGGAAATGAAATTAAAAATGAAAATTGATGCGTAAGCACTGTTCTGACAATGAATGTTATTCGTGTCAAGAAATTTGCCAATAAAAACAATAAAATATTAATAGCACAAGACAAAGAGGACTGGAAACAATAAAACAATACAATAATTGTTTTGCAGTACCAATCTTTTATGTTTTTTAACAAAAAAATAGCACTTACATCATGGAAGTCCAGGGGCTGAATGCTGCGCGCGCATCGTTCTCACAATGAAGAATGAACTTTGTTTGCCTGCGCATTAAAATGGATTCGAAAAAAGTTTCTGTCGAAATAACTGGAAAAAACAATAAAATATTAATAACCAAAGAGAACGGTGGCTGAAAGATGCAAAATAATGCAACGATTGCTTTGCAATGAAAGGATTTCAATGTAAAGTTGCACTTACCTTCACAGGGAAGCTCCGGGGACTCAATGATCATATGGCGCTGCGTGCGCCTCTAAGTCGCGTCCCCCTAGCGGTCGAGAGTGGAAACATTTATCCACATTTACCCTCCGTCGGTAACTAAAAAAAAAAGATTTCTTCATAATCAATCGCAAGTAATTTTTTGAATAAAAACAAAATAAATGAAATATAAATTCAGTAAAAATTCAAAAATAAAATTAAAAATCGATAGAAATGATGGAAATTAAAAACAATAATTAAAAAATTAACAGAAATTCGAAACTTAAATTAAAAATCTATAGAAATTGAAAATCGCTTGGTGGCCAAAAGACTAAATTGCCATTTCGCTAAATCGCTAAATTAAAATTTTACACAGTAAGAGGTTAGGTTCGAAACACTCAGTCGGTAAAACAGTTTTGCTGTGCGTGGTTTAGCAAAATGTCAATTTAGCCTTTTGGCCACTAAGCATGAAAATAAAATTAGAAAATCAATAAAAATTAAAATTAAAATTCGATAGAAATTGAAAACTAACATGAAAAAGTTAATAAAAATTTTAAATCAAAATTATAAAATGATAGAAATTAAAATATCAAATTATAAAATTAATAAAAATTCAAAATTAAAATTGGAAATTAAAAACTAATATTAAAAAATCAATAAAATTCAAAATTAAAATTAGAAACTGATAGAAATTAAAAACTAATATGTAGAAGTTAATAAAAATTTTTAAATATAAAAATTAGAAAACGATTAAAATTAAATAATGAAATTAAAAAATTAATTAAAATTGGAAATTAAAAACTAAAATTTAAAAAATCAGTAGAAATTTATAATTAAAATTAAAAATTAAAATTAGAAATCGATTGAAATTAAAAACTAACAAGAGAAAGTTAATAAAAATTTTCAAATAAAAATTAAAAAATGATTTAAATTTAAAATTAAATAAAAATTCAAAATTAAAATTGGAAATTAAAAACAAAATTTAAGAAATCAATGGAAATTTAAAATTAAAATTAGCAATCGATAGAAATTAAAAATTAAAAAATCAATATAAAATAAAAATTAAAATTATAAATTAAACATTAAAAAATCTATGGAAATTCAAAATTATAATTAGAAATCGATAAAAATTAGAAACTAAATTTAAAGAAACAATAAATAAATATAAATAAATTATAAGATTGTTAATTGTACAAAAATAAAAAATCTCCAAAATTTAAGAAACTTTTAGAGATTTTTAATTTTTTTAAAATTCTGATTAACGATAATTTAACAATAACAATTATAGATTATTAAAAATTTTCAAGACTCGGTAGTTACAATTTTCAGCTTATTTCATAATTAAAAAATATTTTATAATTACAATTCAATATTTCCTAATGTTAAACGCTTTAAACAAAAATATAAAAGTCTTAAACAATAACATTAAATAATATTTACTCACTATTTTTTTCTTAAACAAAATAATTCCTGATTTTCGAAATAAAACACTAAATAAATCCCTTTCCTTCACTTTTCACTGAAATAAATAATAAATTAGGAATAAAAAAAAATTCTGTATATCAGTATAATTTATTTATTTCAATGATAAATGTTGTATGTAAATATATTTTCAATTATTATTATTACAGAATAGTTTATTTAGAGCGTTAAGAGTATAAGCGTTCCTTATCTATTGATCAAAGATCATCAGTTTATAATGGAATGCCATAGATGAATGAAAATACAATATTATATTCAATAATTATTATATACAAATTATCTTATAGATGAAACGTCGATGGAAGAATCTGGAATGTTTTCAAAAAAAGTTGACAAAAAAACTGTTCAATATTGTGAATAAAGGAAAATCTACATGTAAAAAGTTAATATTTTCAATTTTTTAGTGCTTTGGACATTGTTATTGCTTTTTTTTAATGAAAACTTAAGTTTCATTCATCGACGATTAAATTGTGATTGAGACTAAAATAGTTTCATTTTTCTCATTTTTTTATACTATATTTAAACGCTTATTAAATGCGAAGATTTTTTTTTATTTTTTCATAAATAAAATCTTTGAGCCGAACGAGGAAGAATTATTGCAAAATCCTCTAATTTTCTAGTATCACAAGACTCATTGGAGGATTTGATGGCCCAATAATATTCGAGCTCTTTGAGCGTCATCTTGAATTCAAAATATCCGAAGGTCAATTCATCGTTCAATTGTTGAAAACAAAAAAAACTGATGATGTTCAATATGAGTTGGTAGATTTTCCTTATTAATTATAAATTATGATTTTCTCCCCTCCTCCTTCTGTTTAGCCCATTCGTATACTTTGGATTATTTGAAAAACGGCTGAAAAATAAAAAAATTTTATTAGACGAGATAAAAAGAAAACCATATAAAATTTAAAACATGCGTTCAATTCATTCGATAATTTTTCAATTTTTGTTTGTAGAAACGAATAATAATAAAAGGGTAAAAAATTATTTTCCGAAAATAAATACTTACGAGTCATTCCATTATATTTCGACTAAAGTCGTTGCTGACTAATTTTAAAAAATTATAATATTTTGCAGGAATGATGTTAAAGATATTAGGATCACCGAACAAAAAGAATTTTTTAAATATTTTTTATATTTATTGTAAAATAAGCATCTAAAGTATATGAAGTCGTAAAAACTGTCACATTTTCATCTATTAGAAAATATTAAAGAAAACACATAATTTACTATAAAAATGTAAAAAAGTTATAAGAATTTATTAAGAAAGAATTGTTTTATTATTATAAATTGATAGAAACAATTATTAATAAGAAATATTAAATAAAAAAGGATTTTTAAGTTCACCTGCCAAATAACCTAATTTTGCAAATTTCATTCACTAAATGTGAGAAAGAGAAATCATTAAATTAAATAAAACCTTATGAAATATAAAGTACCTGTGATTAACTTTTAGTTTTTCTTATCACTTTCTTCCTTTTTTCTTCATAAATGTTAAAAAATAAGCAATTAAAACTGGCACTTTGCTTATTTTCACGATTTTAAAATGCAAATAACTTCTGCCCAGAAAAATGACAAATTACGAAAATTGGGCAATAATTATTTGATCACTAGATACACTCACTGGAAAAAGATTTTCTTTGGTCCCGAAGCTATTTTCCGAATTCATTAACTTTAAACTTTTTACTATTTTTATCAGGTTAATACATGTGTTTTTTAAAGGACGAAGTTAGCTCTTCTTGTTTAATCGTTTTGAACCAACTTCAGTTTTAAAAAAATCACATGTATTAACCTGATAGAAATAGTGAAAAGTTTAAAATTAATTATTTCGGAAAATAGCTTCGGGACCAAAGAAAATCTTTTTCCAGTGAGTGTATTTAGTGATCAAATAATTATTGTCCAATTTTCGTAATTTTTCATTTTTCTGGGCAGAAGTTATTTGCATTTTAAAATCGTGAAAATAAGCAAAGTGCCAGTTTTAATTGCTTATTTTTTAACATTTATGAAGAAAAAAGGAAGAAAGTGATAAGAAAAACTAAAAGTTAATCACAGGTTCTTTATATTTCATAAGGTTTTATTCAATTTAATGATTTCTCTTTCTCACATTTAGTGAATGAAATTTGCAAAATTAGGTTATTTGGCAGGTGAACTTTAAAATCCTTTTTTATTTAATATTTCTTATTAATAATTGTTTCTATCAATTTATAATAATAAAACAATTCATTCTTAATAAATTCTTATAACTTTTTTACATTTTTATAGTAAATTATGTGTTTTCTTTAATATTTTCTAATAGATGAAAATGTGACAGTTTTTACGACTTCATATACTTTAGATGCTTATTTTACAATAAATATAAAAAATATTTAAAAAATTCTTTTTGTTCGGTGATCCTAATATCTTTAACATCATTCCTGCAAAATATTATAATTTTTTAAAATTAGTCAGCAACGACTTTAGTCGAAATATAATGGAATGACTCTTACAGTAAAAAAAAACTTGATTTCTTTGAAATTTCTCTCTTCGTTTCCATTCAGAAAATTCCGTCTTTTTGAGGCGGAAAAAAATCCATTCAAAATTTGCATCTTCTCAAGAAAAAAATAAGCCAGATCACATACACACTTTTAAGCACACATACATTTTTAAATGTATTTTTTTGTTTAATCTAAAGTTCGAAATTTTATATTCAATACATAAATCTATTAGATTTACATAAAAAATTAAATATAAAATATTTTAGCATATTAAACAGAAAAAAATCCATTGTCGATGAAACCGAAATGAAAAAAACAAAAATTAAACGAAAAAAATATAATTAAAATTTATAACTAATTTTTTGAATATTTTAATTTTTGTCTTTCTTTTCTTTTCTTTTTTCTACCATATGAACAAATATTTGCATTGATATCTACACACGAATTAGTGATAAAAAAAAACTGTTTCCATTTCATATCCAAATTAATTTCAACAACATTCCTACAAAGCAATAATTTAAAACATTTGTAAATAATATTTCCCAATATTAACCAATAATGTTTACATTACGTTTACTAAACTTGAGGTTATTTTCTTCATCAAATAAAAAGCAATTTATTTTAATAATTTCGCTTGTAACATTTTTTTTTCAAAATTTACGTTTATTGTGAAAATAAACGGAATCGAACTATTAAAAAAATACTGAATATTTATTTATCTTGTCATTTTTTTCAAGTTTTTCATTTATTTGTTATTAAAATAAATAAACCGTTTGAATTACAATTTAAAGAAAAATAATAAAAATAATACAATTTTTATAAAAAAATTAAATTATTTACAAAAATTTTAATAAAATCCTTCGCAAGAATTCAATTATTTTTATTAATATTACTATTTTTCACATCAATTCAATTATTCAAAAAATGTAATAAAATTCGTTGTAAGAATTCAATTATTATAAATAATAAAATTTTTCATAAAATTTAAATTATTTTTAATACAACTGTAAATGAATTCCTCGAAAAATTTAATTATTTTCAAACATTTCTTGCGAGAATTCAATTACATTTCACAAATAATGAAATTCTTTGCTGAAATTCAAATATTTTCAAAATCTCCTTTTTTAATAAAAAATTCTCAAAAGAATTCAATTATTTTCACAAATAATAAAATTCTTCACAGGATTTCAATTATTTAGAAGAAATGTAATAATTTTCTTTGCAAAATTCAATTATTTTCATAAATAATAATATTCTTCACAGGATTTCAATTATTTAAAGAAAATATAATAAAAATTCGTTGCAAGACTTCAATTATTTTCCTAAATAATAAAATTTTTCGCAGGATTTCAATTATTTTTAATACAATTTTAAGTAAATTCTCCGAAAGAAGAATTCTAGAGAATTTCCAAATCCATTTGCTAACAATTCAGTTTTACAAAATTTTGATTATTCGGAAAATTCTTTAATTAAAAATTTAGAAAATGAAAATTTCAAATAATCTTAAAAGAAATTCAATTAAACTTTTTCAAAAAAATTAATTCTACAGAATTGTTAGTTAAAAATATGAAAAATTCAAGTTTTCAAAGATTTTAATTTGAAATCTTTTCAAAATTCAATTATTACTAAAATTTATGCTATAACGCTTTTAATATTTATTTAGAATACAATATTCAATTATTATCTAAAAAATTAACTGAAATTCATTTTTAAAACAATTTTTATTAGAAAATTCTACGAGAATTCAATTATTTAAATACAAAAATGGAAAAATTATTGAATAAATGAATGTTTCTCAAAATTGAATTCTCGTAAAGAATTTTATCAACAAATTTTTAAATAATTGAATTTTTTCGACGAATTTGAATTGAATTGCAATTTTAAAAAAGATAAAAAAGCAATAAAAATAATTCACGTATAGAAAAAGAAATCATCGATAAGTTTAACTGCCGAATTAAAAATGTACCGCGCAAAAAAAAATTATAAAATTAAAAAAAATCAAAATATGAAAAAATGTAATGTTTTTGAAAATGTTTCCAATTCAATATAAAAACTGTCCGTACTGTACAAAAATTAAAAGTTTTCTATACAGTACAAAAACAGCTTTTATTACAAAAAAAAATCCCGTTCGGTAAATAATTACAAGAAAATTGTCATATTTTCAAAAAAGACCCGCGAATTCTTAAAAATTAAAAAAATGCAATAATTATGAATGAAATAAAGAATAAAAAATATCTGGACATACCGGAACCACATACGACAAAGACAAAAAGACCCAAAAGCCAAGGACCAACAGGAGACGATTCATTCTGCACTTTCTGAAAAAACGAAAATTATTAACAATATTATAAATAATAAAAATATTGACATAATAATATTAATATTAAAAATAAAAACCTTAAAAAAATTCGTAAAAACTTTCAAATTATCAAAAATCTACGTAAAAGTATTAATTATTAATTCTAAAGCGGATAACAAACGTTCCAGATGGTAAGAATTATAACCTAAAATTAAATCGAAACAATTCAAAATTCCCCTGTAAATATTGACAATTTTCCCAAATTGAACCGAATAATAATATTTACCCCCAAAAAACCATTGAATTTCAAAAGAAAAAAGTAAAAAAAACCATGAAAATTAAGTGTAAAACCATAAAAAAAACTCACCGTTGATTTAGGAACATTTCCTCGTTGGGTGATATTCTTGGTAGCCTTTTCGTTGGCGATACGCATCCTTTGCTTTGGAGCCATTATTCCTTTTGTCTAATTATTGTAGAATTTTATAAATGAATTGGCACTTGGAATGTGAATTGTTATAATGACAGAAAGAGAGTTGATATGTCAGAAGTTAGCGGACGACAAAATTCTAGCGTCTCGTTGTCACACACAGCGTGGAAGCAAAGCAGCACCTTTTTCTTTTTTATCCCCTACTCCGAAAACGTTCTGCCAACGTCAACCAGGAATTCCTTTCAATGCGCCGTCGCAGTTGTCGTAATACGGCCACCGTGGCACCAAATTATATAGTGTTGGAATGTTGGGAAAATTCAAGTGAAAATTACCGTAAACAAACGTGAAAAACCGGCACAACATCTGATTCGTTGGATCCACAATACACGTGTGCGATTTTCATTAAATAAACACCACTGTAATCAATAATCCTCAATTTAGAACGTCTTCAATTATTTTCCTCTTGTTGACAAGATTATTATTTTCTTGTTTTTCCAAATAGTAAATGTGGCACTTCATTCAATAATTGTTGTATTTGCGATAATTCCAAAAGTATTTTTCAAAACGAATTTCCATCAATTTTCCACTTTAAAGCAGTGATGGGAAGTGACGCGTCACTTTAGGTTTTCTACGTAAAATACCTCAAACGAGGTATTTTACGTAATAAACTGTAAAATACTGTAAATTACACGTTCAATATGGCGGACTTATTATTATTTTTAATTTGACCGTTTGACGTCCTATTTTTTTATGTTTTTAAATAACACTGTAATTATTTAAGATTTAAAAACCTTTTATTACAAAAAAGTGTTTTATTACACAATGTCTAAGGCAAGAAAAAACGATATTTTTGAGAAAAACCGGCTTTCTTCAACTCCATTGAAATTACCTGGTTCAAATGAAATTGTTTATAACCTCACATTTTGTTGTCAACAATGTTGCAGAAACATAAAATTAAACAAAATCACGAATCACCTTACATATTAAGGAAGAATCTGATGTACAGTTAAAATAAAAGTTATTCCAATGTCATAATTTCGTAATTTAAAATAAGAAGACAAATTTTTCAGATCTCAATAAGAAACATTTGTTAAATTTTAGGTTATGTTACTTAAATCGTTTATTATTGACAAAAAATTATATTATATCTGATTGTTTGTCGGATTCTTCCTTAATTTGCAAGAAAATATTAAAGAATGTTGGGTATAATGATATATAACGATGCCTGACACCTTTGCTCATCGGTTTATTTAAATTTTAAATAATTAGTTTGACAGTTTGGAGGTTATGTTCCAGTAATTTACCTCGTGTCAAAAACTAGTGAAGTAATTTACCTTGTATTTTACCGTAAAAAACCACGTAATTTACCTGAGGTATTTTACGCGCCCAACCCTGCTTTAAAGTCTCTCAGTTGATTCTCGTAGTCATTTTCAAATAGCGGGCGAATTCAAATATCTGTAATGGAAAAAAAATTATTATTTTGTTATTTAATCGGAATTCAATTTAAAACATTTAAAATTCAATTATTTATAAAAATTGTAAACGCCATTCTTATGAAATTCAATTATTTTTAGAATTAATTTCAATTATTATCTAGAATTTATAACTTAAATTTTTTCCTCTAATGATTAATAATAATTTTTTCAATTCTCAGTGAAAGTTAAAAAAAAATTTCAATTTGAAACCTTTTGAAATTCAATTATTTATAAAATTTTAATTTTAAATCTTTTCTAATTCAATTATTTATTGAAAATTTTTATTGTGAAACCTTTTGAAATTCAATTATTTACAAGAATTGTAAATGACATTCTTATGAAATTCAATTATTTTTTAAATTAATTTCAATTATTATCTAGAATTTATAACTTAAATTTTTTCTTCTAATGATTAATAATTTTTTCAATAATTCTCATTGAAAGTTAAAAAAAATTTACTAAAATTTCAATTTGAAACCTTTTGAAATTCAATTATTTATAAAATTTTAATTTGCAACTTTTTGAAATTCAATTATTTTTAAAATAAAATTTTTCTACCTATTTAAATTAAATTATTTATAAAATTTTACTTTTAAATATTTTTAAATTCAATTATTTTTAAAAATAACAATTGAAACTTTTTGAAACTCAATCATTTATAAAATTTGAATTTTAAACATTTTAAAATTTAAATATTTATTAAACTTTAATTTAAACAATTTAAAATTCAATTATTTGTAAAATTTTAATTTGAAAACTTTTCTAATTCAATTATTTATTGGAAATTTTTAATGTGAAACCTTTTAAAATTCAATTATTTATAAAAATTATAAATGCCATTCTTATAAAATTCAATTATTTTTATAATTAATTTCAATTATTATCTAGAATCTATAACTTAAATTTTTTCTTCTAATGATTAATAGTTTTTTCAATTTTCAGTGAAAGTTAAAAAAAACTTACTAAAATTTCAATCTGAAACCTTTTGAAATTCAATTATTTTCGGAATTAATTTCAATTATTATTTGAATTTATAACTAAAATTTTCCTCTAATGATTAATAATTTTTTTCAATTCTCAAAGAAAGTTCTTTGAGAAATTCTTTTATGAAATTCCGATTACTCAAGCATTTTTCAATTAAATATAAATATTCAAAAAAATTTAAATAAAAATTTTTCAAAGGTTTTATTGTTTAAAATATTTTTAATTAAAATTAGAAGCAAAACAAATTTTTTAAAATTTGAATTTGAAACCTTTTGAAATTTAATTAATTAATTAATTTATTTATTTATAATAATACACGGTCAATAAATGCCCATTAATTATTTCAAAAGTTAAATTTTTAACTTTTTGAAATTCAATTATTTTAAAATAAAAATTTTAATTTTAACAATTTTAAAATTCAATTATTTATAAAAATTTTAATAGAAAAATTCCAATTTTTATAAATAATTGAATTAGAAAAGATGACACATTAAAATTTTATAAATTAATTTCAAAAGGTTTTAAATTCAATTTTTAATAAATAATTGAATTACAAAAAATTTCGAATTAAAATTTTATAAATAATTTAATTTTATGAGTTACGATTACAACTTTCATAAATTTTTGAAATTTTTAAGTAAAATTATTTGATAGTTTTTTAAGAATTAAATTATTTTCAATAGATTCAATTTCATATTCAATTATAAGGAAAACAAAAAGAATTAAATCTTTTTAATATTTTCAAAAGTTGCTAGACTCTAAAATAAAAAATTTTCTTATAAATTCTACAAATTTAATACTTTTCATATATTTAAAAAAAAATTTGAATTGGTAAATTAAATTAAATTTTAAAAGAAAAGTTCCTGATTTTCCTGACCCTTTCCTGAAATCCCTGATAATTCTGTGCTTCCAAGTTGAAAGAAACTTTGCAAATTCTAACTTTTAGAAAAAAAATCTTTTTTTTATTAAAATTTAAAATTGTAGTCATTTAACTTTTTGAACTTTTTTTTAACTTTATAAAATGTTAAAAAAATTGAAGAAGATAATAAATAATATTTCTGTGTAAAAATCAACATATTTCGTTAATTAAAAATTAATTCCAAAAAATAAAATAAAGAAATATTTTAAATTCGAAAAAAAAATCTGAAAAAATAAGAAGAAAATAATAAAAATTAAGGAGAAAAAAATATGAAAAAAATATTACCTTCAATATATGGAGCAATTGAGATGGATTTTGTAATAAATTATTTATTATACCATTCTCCCCATTCAGCTTCTTCACAATACTCATAAATAGTATATAACCTTCTCGATTCCGAAATTCGATTTAATTCATCAAATTGCAAGATCCACGTCACTTCATTTGGCTCTTTATATGTCATGACAGAGCAGGATTCACAAACAAGGCAGCGTTTGACAATTTAAATAAACCAAGAGGTTTACGTTAACACACAAGATCATTCTATACATAAACTTTTTTTTCTCATCTTGTACATCCTAATTGTTGATATTTTGCGCGACCATATTTAATTTTAAAAAGTTCCCATCTTTCTTCTGTTTTTTTTTCTTCTTCTTCAGTAAAAAAAAAACAACGTCGAGCGATTTTCACAAATACACATTCTTCTTTCTTTACTTTCCTTCCTTTCGTTTCTCTCATATATATTTATATAAATGGAATTCCTAATGATTATTTTTTTTATCGAAATTAAATGAATTACTAAAATATTAAACACTGTACAGCTTAGATGTTTTTCGTTTATAATATTTTAGTGAATTTTAACGACTTTAAATTCCACTTTCAAAATTCTATTGATTGACTAGTTATTGATGATGTTTAGTATTGAATACTGTTTTCTTGAAAAAAAAGAGAAATAGTGTAATGGACAGTTTTTGAAATTTAAGGTCGTTAATGGTGGACCAAAATAACTATATCACGCATCAAAGAATCTTCGTTTTCTTTCATCGAGGATTGGCAATTTTTTTTTTAATATCGTTTTTAAATCCCCTTCAGAGAGATAAGAAAGATGAACGTCGCAAATGACGCGAATAAGTATCATTTTAAAAAAGTATGTAGTAAAATTACACACTCTGGTAAAAATTCGAACGCTTAATCTATCTTAACAGTCGAATATATCGTGCGGACGAATGTATTGGTACCAATATAACCAACAGTTCCGCACATAATGCCCAAAGCCACACTGAATAGGGCCATGTAACCAAAATAGAAAGCTGTTTGGAAGAGTCCGTACATTCTGCAAAATAAGTAGTTTTATCCATTAATCAATTTTCCTTATCAAATTTCACTCAATAAATTTTTTTAAAAATTTGAAAATTTCACAAAAATCAAAAAGAAAACAATAAAATATAAATAATAATATAAAATATAAATAATATAATAATATAAAATATAAGTAAAATATAAAATTCATAAACCGAAGTTAATTAAATTACTCACTTCGTTTTAAAGAAGAAATAGTAAAACGAATAGAGATAAACGTATCCCGATGTGGAAGCTGCTGCTAGGAAACTTGTCCATTGCCTAAAAAGAATAATTTTTTGTTTTTAAAATAATTAAAAATTAATTTGTTTAAAAATTAAAATTATATTGAATTGAAAATGATAATTTAAAAATTTTTTTCTTTATTATATTAATTATTTTGGAAATCTTACCATCTGTAGTCTTCGGCATTTAGCAAGAAATAAGTGCATACAATTGTAACACAAACTGTGACTATGATAAGAATAATGAACACTAGAAGCATGAAACCATAAACGTAGTAGATTTTATACGCCCAAAATGACGTAAAAATGAAGTACCTGGAAAAAGAAAAAAATTAATGAAATTAACTGAGAACTAGTTTTTATTTTTAAATTTCTTAAAAAATTTTTTAGGTTTTTAAAAATTTTTTTTAGACATCAAATTATTTTTTTTAAATTTGTAAACACTTTCAGGTCTTAGATCGACATTAAGGCGCAAAATTCAATTATTAAACAATTAAATAAATTTTTCAAATAAATATTTAAATACTTGTTTTTTATTCTCCCGCAAGAATTAAAGTTACAATTTCAAAATTTAATTATTTCTAAAATATTCAACTGTGTAAACCTTCAAAAACAAAATTATTTTCTAAATTTTTCAAACTAAATTTCTTTCTCTAAATCAATTATTTTTAAAATAAAAATTTTAAACCTTTACAAATTCAATTATTTATAAAATTTTAATTTAAAACATTTTAAATTTCATTTATAATTATATTTTAATTTTTAATAAATTATAATAAAAAATTGTTAAAATTCGTTTTTTAGAATATTTTTAACTAATCTTGGAAAAATAATTGAAATTTAGTAACATTTTTAAAAAATAATTGAATTTAAAAGAATTTATGGAAAATATTTTTAAAAATAATCAAGTTTTTGAAGAATTTTAATTTTAAATAGAAAAAAAGGAAAATTTTCCAAAATTCTAATAAAATAAGGCTAAAAAAGTAGATTTTTTAAAAACTTTAATTTACTTTTCTGAATATAATTGAATTTTCAAAAATTATTACAAAAAATTGAAAGAATTAGTTTTTCAAAAATATTCCAATTGAAATATTAAAATATGTTAAAATAATTGTTACAATAATTAATATCGAAAATAACTGAATTTATTAAAAAATTTCTCCAACAATTTAAAAACTTGGTAACATTTTTAAAAAAAATAATTGAATTAAAAAATTGAATTTAAAAGAATTTATGGAAAATATTTTTTAAAAAATAGGTAAGCAAGTTTTTAAAGGATGTTAATTTCAAATCGAAAAAACAAAAAAACTTCAAAATTTTAATGATAAGGCTAAAAAAGTATATTTTTTAAAAACATTAATTTTCTTTTTTGAAAATGATTGAATTATTACAATGAATTCTAAAATTATTACTAAAATTCTAGCTTTTCAAAAATGTTCCAATTGAAATATTAAAATATGTTAAAATAATTTTTATAATAATTAATATCGAAAATAATTGAATTTCTTAAAAAAATTTGTAGAACTATTTAAAAAACTAATTAATTTTATAAAGAATTTTAATTATTTAAAACATTGTAATATAATTCTAAGAATTACTTTTTTTAAAAAAAATATTTTAATATAATTTTTTCAAAATAATTTTCATTAATTTTCATTTAAAGATTTTTCTTCATTAAATTTTTTAAGAATTCAGTTATTTGCAAAATTTTCAATTAAAAATATAGTGTAATTTTCCGAAAATAGTTGGATTTCGTAAAAAAATTTTTGAACAATTCAAAAAACTAAACAATTTTTTTAAAGAATTTTAATAAAAAATTTTGAAAATTAATAGATTTCTGCAAAATTTGAATAATTTAAAAAAATTTAATATATTTTATTCTTGAAATTTGAATTTTCGAAAATAAGTAATTGAAAATATTGAAAGTACTTGTATTTTAAAAAATTATGAAGAAATTTTAAGAGATAGTTCTTTAAAAAATAATTTAATACACTTTTTTCGAACAAATTTTCATTATTTTCATTTTTGATTTTTCATACTTCAATTTTTTAAGAATTTAAGTAGATATTTTCAAAATTTTCAATTACATTTTTAAAAATTTGATTTTTCATATAATGAAATACTTAAATACTTAAAAGAAATTAATTATTTTCAATGAAATTTTACAAAATTCAATTATTTAAAACCTTTTAAATTATTTATTTGAAAAATTTACTTTAAAATTAATTTTGGGAAGATTTTACTATTATTATTTATCACTAATTTTATTGCAATAATTGGAAGAAAAGTCGAAAAGGTTGCATTTTTTGAAAATAAATTGAAAAATGTCGTCTTTCTTTATAAGAAAAAGAATAATCGAAAAAAAGTCAAAGATTACTGTTCGAAGTCTGCACGTTTCTAGATTTTTAACATTTAGAAAACAAAATTTTAATTTTATATTAAAGTCTTTAACGTCCGAGTGGTTTTAATAATAAGACAAAAATTGTAATATTTTAATTTTTTTGTGCTTTTGCCCATGTGTTTGAAATGAATAAATAAATCAAGAAATACTCACATTTCGATGAAAATTGATCCAAATGGTAAAATTCCTCCAAGCAAAATAATCACCAACGGTTCCATAAACCATTTTTTCTCGGGAATTGGCCTTGGCACTGCATTAACGCGACAAGGCGCATCTGGTGTGCCAGCTAAATTCCTCCCCAATATTGTTCCAACTAATGTCAATGGAAGAATGACAAAAATACAAATGCAAGTGACTGCGACCATTGAACCAAAGGGAATTGCTCGACTCGCATGATAGTACATTGCAATGAAATTGATGAAGAATGCCGTTCCACAAACGAGGACCGGTATTAAAAATGCGCTGACCAACATTTGTTTTATCCAAATTCGTCCTCCCATTCGTGCATATAAACCACCGCCAGTGTAGCCATTTATCGGCGAAGTCGCTGCATAAACGAAAATTGCCGTCGACAACATTGATCCACGTTCCGTGTAAAGTTCACCAAGAATGGCAAATACAATCACGCTGAACACAACAACTGTTATCTGTAATTTTTATTAATTATTAATCCATTTCAGTCATTAAATTCAATTTAATTCAATTCAATTCAAAATTAAGTAACTCAATAATTAACAATAGAAATTTATTTTTAATTTAAAGCTTTTTACTTTAGATTCCAAGTCAATTTTTTTCTTTTTGAATAAATAAATAATTAAAAGTTTGATAAAAATAAAATTACCTGGTAACCTGCACCGATAAATGCGGAAAATAACATTGGATGGCTTGCAGGTCGAAAAACATCTCCATGAACTTGTTTCCATCCGTATTCGTCGCCCAAATCTTTCTCCATATCGTCCATGTCCTCGTCTTTACTGTACCTCGCATAATCTTTTCTCAGCGTTCGCATTAATATCATCGAGACAAGTCCCACCAAAAAGATTACCATCATAAAACTGTTGAATATACTGAACCAATGAATCTGCAAAATTAAAATTCAATTAATTTCAAAATAGAAACAAAATCAATACATTTTACACATAAAATTTTTATTTTCTATTTTTGTATTTTTACTGAAAATAAAAGATTACATGTCAATTAAAATTTTAATTTTCAACTATAGTATTCTTGTTTTTAAAAAAATATGTCTAAAAAAATAAAATAAAAACTTAATTAAATAATTTCAATTATTTTATTAACAAATTTTTTAAATTAATTTTAATTTCAATATTAAATTATTTTTAGATACAAAAAGTATACTTTTGAATTAAAATTTTTATTTTCTACTTTTGTAATCTTATTAAAAGAAGTAATGAAAAATCTATTAATTTAATTTTAATTCAATATTAATGATATTCTATTAATGTAAATATTTAATTTAATATAAATATTTCGAAATTCAATTTCCAAATGTATAATTACAAATTTAAATATTCGAAATTATAAAAAGTACCTACTTTTAATAATTATGTAAAATTTAATATTAAATATAAAATAAATGGTTAATTAAATTAAATATTTAAAAACTCAATTTTTAAATATAAAATTAAAAATTAAAATAATCGAAGGTAAAATGAAAACGAGCGATTAATTAATATGTAACAACGCATTTTTCCGCTCGTTTCCTATTGGCTCTTTAGGTATAAAAAAAGCGTAAAGTTTCTCTAAAAAAAATAGTACAATTGTTGTTATATAAACAGAGAGAATAACAAAACTGAACTAAACAATCATATTTTTTTTAACAGACAATTTAAAAATTGAATTCAAAATTTAAAATAAAAAAATTCAGAATTTCAAATATCCAGGTGAGTACTTTTTACAATTTAAAAAGCAAAATAAATTTTCTATTTTAAAACAAGTTTTTCTACAACAAATAAGTAAATAAATATAAATTATTTTTTCGATTTCTGGAAGATGTTTTAATGGTGAAAGAAAAAATATTGAAAACAAATAAATAAAGTGAAAAAAAAATTCAATAAAAATTTACTGTAAAAGGAAAAAGTGGAAAAAAATGTTAACAATAAAGTGGAAAGTAAATGAACTTACCCTGTGTTGGAAGAAATTGGGATCCAGATATTTGTCGAAACGATCCTCGAAATTTGTTGTACTCTTTTTCCAACTGACTTCATATGTGAAGGAAATATGAGCGCCAAGTTCTAATTTCACATGACCATCGGTTGTTAAATTAACGTCGACAATTTGCTTTCCATTGTAGCCAATTTCGAATTTCTTGTTTGTGTACATATAATACGTGGGGCCTCCTTCCTTTTCATTTTGATAAGTTCCAACGACCCCTGATTAAAAAAAAATAGGGAATTAAAATTAAAAAATAGAAAATTGAAATTAAAAAAATAGAAAATTCAAAATAAAAAATAGAAAATTGATATTAAAAACTAGAAAATTGAATTTAAACTTTAGAAAATTAAATAATCTACACGTTTTTAATACTCAGATTAACGAAATATTCAATTTATAAATTATTGATTGTAATAAAAATTAAAAATTTAAATTTAACATTTAGAAACTTTGTAATTAATTTTTTTTTAAATGCGATAAAAAATAAATGTAATGAAATTTTTATTCGAGAAAAAAAATTTCGTTCGTTTCAACGTTTAGAACTTTACACTCGGAAAATTAATATTAAAAGCCTCGAAGTGAAGAATTTTAATTCTAAACTAAAAAATTAAAATTAAGAACCAGAAAATTAAAATTAAAACATAAAAAATTAAAATTAAAAACTATATAAAATTAAAATTAAAAACTAGGAAATTGAAGCCGAAAACTATTAAAATTAGAATAAAAAATAGAAAATTAAAATTAAAAACAATACAAAATTGAAATTAAAAACAGTAGAAAATTAAAAAATATAAAATTGAAACTGAAAACTATAAATTAGAATAAAAAACTGGAAAATTAAAATTAACAACTAGAAAATAAAAATTATAAAATAGAAAATTGAAAATAAAAACTAGAAAATTGAAACTGTAAAGTAGAAAATTACAATAAAAAATAAAAAATTAAAATTAACAACAATATAAAATTGAAATTAAAAAGAATAGAATATTAAAATTAAAAAATAGAAAATTAAAACTGAAAACTAGAAAATTAGAATAAAAAACTGGAAAATTAAAATTAACAACTAGAAAATAAAAATTATAAAATAGAAAATTGAAACTGGAAACTATATGAAATTGAAATTAAAAACTAGAAAATTTAAACTGAAGACTAGAAAATTAGAATAAAAAGTTGAAATTAAAAAATAGAAAATTGAAACTAAAAACTAGAAAATTAGAATAAAAAACTAAAAAATAAAAATTAACAACTTGAAAACTAAAATTAAAAACTAAAAAATTAAATTAAACAACCAGAAAATTTAAACTAAAAACCAGAATTAATTAGAATTAAAAACTAGAAAATTAAATTAAATATTATGATGTTTTTTGAAGTTTCGACTTGTAAAAGACTTGAAAAGAAACTAGTTTAAGACTCAACCAAATAGAAAATTAAAATTAACAACTAGAAAATTCAAAGTAATTGAAAATTATTAAAATAAAGAATACAAGAAGAAAATGCCAACTTTCTAAAAATATAACCGAAAGGAATTTATACTACGTGCTTTTATTCAAAAACAAACCACTCACAATTGCAAATAACACTCGAATTCTCTTTCCCAATTATTAAACAAACAAAAATATTTATAAAATATTAATATTATCACACTTACCTCTAATGGGCAAGTTGTCAATGTACATTTCATAAGAATACTGATTTTTCACGACATAAAGAAATAGTTTCAAATTCTCTTCGCTTAGAATAATTTCACAATATTCAGTTTTCGAGATATCGGCTGAAAAATTAATGAAATAAAATTATTAATAAACAGTAACATTCTTATTATTATTGTTTCTCTTAATGTAAAAAATGTTTGTCAACTTTTCTAATAAACAATTTTCAAACCTTTATATTCAATTTCTAAACCACTAAATTCCAAGTCGATGCCTTGCAAGGCTTCGGACAGAGTCTCATGGTAATGATTAATAACTCGCTTTGAGCCTTTGCAAAGTGGCAACGAAGAATAGGAATAAGTCTCTTGTCTGTTGTGATAGGGTCCAATTGTGCTCATCCATAATATTACTTCTTCATTATCTTCATACTAAAAAAAAAGAAAATCGTGTTTATTCATTAATCATTTCTCTCACTTTTTGAAATTGCAATTTTTTTGAAAACAATTACTGGTAATTGTTTTCAAAATAATTAATTATTTAGTAAATAATTAATTAATAATTAATTACTTTACCAAATTAAATTAATTTAATTAGTTCGTAATTAAAATAATTACCAAGTTAAGAATTAATTTATAATAATTTAATAGTTGATCATTTAATTTTAATTTTTAATAATAAATAATAAATAATAATTTATTACTATTTTTTTCGTAAAATCTACTTCATTTTTACGATTACAACATTAAATTCTAGAAAAAAAAGTTGTAACACAATCTAGAGTAATTTTGTATGTTTCACATTATCTCCTAGTTCTATTGATAAATAATAATTGCCGGAATTATTTATTTCACAATTTTTCCTACAAAATGAATTAATTTAAATAAAATTGAAATTTCTTTTAGCTTTTCAAGAAAATTAATTTACTTCGCTTATTAACTTTTATTTCTATTCATTGAATATTAAAACTAATCCAAGTCAACAATAATTACGATTAATATTAATTAATGATTAAATTTTTAATATTAATATCTTAATATTATAAATGATTATTATATTTTCTTCAAATGTTTCGTTTTATTATTTTCAGTAATAATTTATTTCGCATTACTTTTAGAATAAGAAAAAATGAAATAATCTTTACAAAAGTACATTAACTATAAAAATGTAGTGAACTGATATGACTAAAAAATGCAATATTTCACAATCAAATAGGTTTTCTATTTATAAACAAAAATGTCATTTTGAAAAAACCATTAAGAGTTCATGAAAAGAGCTGATAAAAACCAAGAGAAAAATTACTTTATAATTGAAAATTTTTATCGACTAGAAAATATTGTTCCTATAATTAAAAAAAAAATTACGATTAATTTTGAATGAATTCGTCACGATTCTTTAAATTTAATACATTTTTTTTTCCTTAAAAAAGAAGAAAAAAGGTAAATAATTCCAAAAATAATAAGAGGAAAATTGACATTAAATAACTTACAATGTGGTTGTGCTCATCAGTGTAAACGAGTGGAAGAAGGCCAACGGCCAGGATTCCCAGAAAATAATAAAATTGTCGCATATTTATTTTAGAATTGAATGACAATATTTTGCGTTTCCTTTTAATATCGATTGCAATTTATCCGAGAGACGTGATTTTGCCACTGCGGGTGCTTTTTCTTTTTCGATTTGCCTTTTTTATTAACAAAAATAACACTATTTCATGATAGGACAAGACAGTGGAAGACGGGACTCCATCAATATCACTAAGTAATTTTTTATGATCACAATTTTCAAAATATGATAAAAACGAAGACAAAAACGTTATCTCAATTGATGTTCTTGTCAGAAATATAATTATTTTTTCAAGTGTAAAATTGTTTTTCTTTCACCGCTGTGTGAACTGCGTGAATTTTTGTTTACTGCCACGTCAGATGGCACTTCCATCGATTGCCAAAAGCGGCCATTTTTGTTTTTCAATTCCATTCCATTCCATTCCATTCCGTTCCGTCCGTTTATAATTCAAACACGTTCCCATTTCTCATTCGTTGTTCCGCTATATTTCCACTTCATTTTGTATTCAAGCGGGAAATTTTGAATTTGTATTTTCAAATAAATTATTTATTTGAAATATTTATATATAAATTTTTTTATATATAAAAATTTATATTAAACAAAATATCTGTAAATAAGATAAAAATTATACTTATAGATAGAAATTAACTATAATTATAATTAAAATTGATAAAAATATCTGGAAAATAAATTAATTTTGAATAAAAGAACAAAATTTTTTTTTCTAAATAGAAAAAATCAATTTTGTTGAATTTTAGATTTAAATTGATTAAAGGGGGACTTACTTTTAATAATAGATCTAATGAAATTTATTTGCAAAAGATATAATGAAATGAGAATTTTTATTGGTCGCTGATAAAATTTGTCTCACGACTGATAAGAAAAAAAGTAATACTTTTGGCTTTATTTTGTGGTCAGTGAATTTTCTCTCTCAGTTAAAGTGTTAAAAAATTAATTAATCTTGTAAATTGAAAACTTTTCTTAAATTTATATTCATGAATTTATATTTTATATTATAATATAAATTCTCTCTTAAAAACTGAAAAGTGCGAAATAATTGCAAAATCGTGTTTTAATCAGTGATTCGAAATTTTTATAATGCAAAAAATCCATCATTGAAGATGATATTAAAATTAATAACAACATCGAATTTTTAGACAATTTGGACTTTTTTCAATAAAAACAAAGTAATATATCTGTTTACATTACAAAATTATTAATAATTAATTGTTATTATTATTTATTTTATTAATTATTGTTATACTATTAATGTAATAAATTAAAACAAACTATTTAAAATTAATAAGTTTTAAATTAATCAAATAAATAAATTTTAAACTAATTAAAGCAGTTATAGGATTAATTAGTTAATTAAAAATTTATTTATCGATTAATAATTTATTTATTTACAAATGAGAAAATATTTATAATTAAAAATTAGTAGAAAATTAATTTTGTTATTTATTAAATTATTTATAATAACTTTTTATGATTATTAATAGAATAAACAATAAATAGCAAAGAATTAATTAATCTACGTGAATTTAACATTCTCAAAATTTTAATGAATTAAATAAGAAAAGCAATTTTAACTAATTAGATTGGAAAATTAATTTCAATAAATTAAACTGAAAAAGCAATTTTATTGATTAAATACTGAATAAGTAATTTTAATTAATTGAAATAGAAAATTAATTTTATTGAATTAATTTGAAAATTAAAGTTAATTACCTAAAAAATAAAAAAATTATTTTTAATTAATTAAACTGAATAAGTAATTTTAATTAATTGATGTAGAGAATTAAAGTTAATTAACTAAGTTAGAAGATTAATTTTAAATAATTAAACTGAAAAAGGAATTTTAATGAAATTAATTAAGAAATTATTTTTATTTAATTAAATTGGAAAAGTAATTTTGAATCAGGAAATTAAATTTAATTAATTAAACTGAATAGGAGTAAATTTTAATTATTGGAATTTGTAAATTAAAATTAATTGACTGAATTAGAAAATTAATTTATTTCAAAAAGTTTATTAATTATTAATTATTTATTTATTATTATTAATTGTACTGGAAAATTAAAATTATAATTAAGTAAATTCGAAAATTATTTTTATTTAATTATAGGTATTATAGAAAATTAGTTTCAATTCATTAAATAATTATATGAATAGATTTTTTATTAATTAAATTAGAAAATAAATCTTCATTAATTATAAAAGAAAATAAATTATATAAGGATAAAAAGTTATAAATATTTTCAAAAATATATTTTTAACGTCTATCAAATTTATAAATCTGTGATTTCACAAAATCGGAAAATTATTAGGTATATAATTGAATGAATCATAGAAATTAGATTGCGACGATTCATCACCGCCATATACTTTTCACATATCACTATTTGACAATCATTATCAAATTATCCAATTTCTTCTCTAATAACAATTTAATTAATTAATTAAAAAATATTGTTTGCAACTAAATTCATAAAGAAATAAATTTTACAGAAAATTACTTACTTGAAAACAAATGTTTGCAACTAAATAAATATAAAAAATAATAAGTAAATAAATAAATGTTATAAAAAAATTAAATAAATAAATAAATTGGAAAAAATGAGCAACTAAGTAAATAAATAAATTTCATTAAAAATTACTTAATTAATTAATTAAAAAAATATGTTTGCAACTAAATAAATAAATTTTGCAGAAAATTACTTAATTAATTAATTCAAAAAAAAAGAAAAAAGTTTTGCAACTAAATAAATAATAAATAAATAAATATTAATAAAAAAATTACTGAATAATTAATTTGAAAAAAATGTTTGCAACCAAATAAATAATAAATAAATAGATTTTACAGAAAATTACTTAATTAATTAACTGAAAAAAATTTTGTGCTCCTAAATAAATAATAAGTAAATAAATAAATATTAATTAGAAAGTTACTGAATTAATTAATTTGAAAAAAAAAGTTTGCAACCAAATAAATAAATAATAAATAAATAGATTTTGTAGGAAGTTATTTAATTAATTAATTGCAAACAATATTTTTGACACTAAATAAATAGTAAATAAATAAATTTTTCTAGAAAAAATTTATAATTAAAACTATTTTTTGAATCAAGACACTAAAAATAAAAAAATAATTTTTAGCAATGAATATAAAATTAAAAAAAAAATCAACACGCAAAAATTAATGTACTACCTATATATATGTATATATTTTATAGGGACAATGACCTTGAGTTGATAATTAGAGAAAGAGGGAAGATGGAAGTTTCTGAATATAAATATATATATATATCTATATCAAGAAGAGTAGATATCTTCTCATGATAAATAAATACATATATAGTTATAAATGTGCGTGTATATTTTGAGGTAATACATGAAATATTATTCTGGTCAGTCGTATCAATCCAACCGCAATAATCATGATTTTAATTATGACATTTGCCTCGTCGTTTATTAGTAATATCGCGAGTGAATTGTCATTATTTTTTAAGTGTACAACGACTTTAGAAAATGTCAAAAAAACCTAAAAATGATGTAAGTTATCAAAAACAATTTTTTTTCTCTTTTAAAAGAAATACCTGCTAATTCATTCAACTGTTTATTGCGTCGTAATAAAAATGCAAACTCAAAAAAAAAAAAAAAAAATTAAAAAAAAATTTCTTATCGAATTTTAACTTTAATCACATATTAAAAATCAAATTATTAATTTTTATTTTAATTAACTATTAATTAATTGGACTAATATAAAACAAAAATTATTTTCTACGCAATTAATCAAGATTAATTGAACTAATATATAACAAAAATTATTTTCTACACAATTAATGAAGATTTGTTAATTTATAAATTTATTATTAACGTATTAAAGTAAATAAATCATTAATAATTAAATAACTGATTAATTTAATTAGTCTAATTCATTTCTGAAGCTAATTGTTTTAATTAATACCTACATTTTAATTAGTCTAGTAAAGAGACTAAATTAATTGTGTTAATTAAATTAATCAACTTAATTAGTTAATTTAATAATTACACTGAAAGAAAAATTTATTTAATTCAAATAACCGACTACTTGTCTATTATGAAATAAATATTTATTTGATAACAGACAAGTAATCCGTTATTAGAATCAAATTAATTTTTTTTTTCTTTTGTGATTATTTAAATTGGTAATGCAATGTTTATTGAATAAAAAAAAAATCACTGCTATATTTGTAATTAAAATTATAATTCAATTAATTTATTAATTCAATTAGTTTAATTACTTTAATTGATAATAATCCAATTAGTTTACTTTCTAAATTTAAAATAGAAAAAAATGTTTACTAATTTAAATTAGTGACTTTTTTTTTGCTTAATTGAATTAGTAAACTCTACTAATAAATTAGTAGAAATTACTATTTATTAATAAAATGAATTGAATTTACTAATTAAAAAGCAAAAAGACAGTTACTAATTCAAAACAGGAAATATTTTTACTCATTTCAAACTTAGAGAGTAATTACTTTTATCAGTTTAAGTACTTTAATTTATAATAATTTTTTTATTGTTTAAATGGTAATGTAGTATTTATAGAATAAAAAAATTACCGCCATATTGATTTTTTAATTTCAAACCAAGAATGAGAAAAAAAACGTAATTTTGATTGTAATTTTTATAGAATAATTTTCTTTTTTTCTTTCTTTCAGAATATTTACGAAGTATTGGAGGATGAATTGAAGAAAAAGTTACAAAGTGAAAAAAGAACACGACGAGTTAGTGACGTTATTGACAGTATGGGAGATCGAGAAATAGAATCAGGAGTTTATCGTGCGTCCAAGCAATCAAAATCAACTAAACTGGACGCGGTAGGAGAATTTTTCTATCTTCACTTTATAGAGTAAATAAAATTCGCACTGAAAAAAAATTTATTAAATTCATATAACCGATTACTTGACTATTATCAATTTTTTAAATATTTACTTTAATCAAAATAATTTTTATTTGAGTCAATTAAATAATTCAATTCATATTGTCTTCAAAATACTGAAATTATTCGTTCAAATATAAAATTATTTTGAATCAAATTTATTTGATTTAAATCAAAATTATTTGATTCAAGTAAATATTTATTAATTTATTTGACAATCGACAAGTTTAATTGAATGAAATAAATTTTTTTTCATTCTATATCATAAAAAATAAAATTTAATTTAAATATATAATTTATAAATAT
Source organism: Leptopilina heterotoma (assembly GCF_015476425.1). Lineage (NCBI taxonomy): Eukaryota > Metazoa > Arthropoda > Insecta > Hymenoptera > Figitidae > Leptopilina > Leptopilina heterotoma. The sequence continues at coordinate 872,338 of NW_025111040.1, forward strand.
TTATAATTTTGCAAAAAAAACAACAATAATTTATAATTAATAATTAATAAATTTTTATAAACTTTATAAATTTTAATTAAATATCAATTATAATTTTTAAATGTTAATTATACAATTATAATTGTAATATAATTACACTGAAAGAAAATTATTTGATTCAAATAAGTAATAACTTGACTGTTATCAAAAAATAATTTACTTGAATCAAATAATTTTTATAAAATCAATTAAATTGTATCTGAACAAATATTTATATTATAAATATTTATTTAAGTCAATTAAATAGAATTTACATCAAATACTGAAATTATTAGTTCAAATAATTATTGATTCTAATTTAATTGATTTAATTGAAAATTATTTTATTTAAGTAAATATTTATTTGATAACAGTCTAGTAATCAGTTATTTGGATATCAAATAATTTTTTTTTAGTCAATAATATAATATAAAAATGATAATAAAAATAATAATAGTAATAATAAAAAAAATATAATACTGAGAATAACAACAATAATTAAATTATAATAACTACAATAATAATTTCGGAATATTTAAATAAAAAAATGAGAAAATTGTTCTACTTTTTTAGGTTTCACCAGATCAGGGATGCATTACAACACCAGAATCTGTTAAAATTTTTATGCCCGAATGGTTGATAAGAAAACCTGACGTTCTAGATGCGGCACCAAATAATAATTTAGATCCAAATCAAGATGAAGCTACTAAAGAGTGAGATATCTATTTTATTGATAATAAAATAATTGTTAAATTATTCTACAATAATTCAGAAGACAAAATTTCGAAAATTAAATTTTGTTCTATATAGTAAATAATTAAGATAATAATAATAAATATTGTTAATAATAAAGAGAATAATAAATAGTAAACAATGAAGTAAATAATAAAATAAATAGTGAATAAAAATAATAAAATTAATTAATATTTCAGTTCTTCATCAATAGCAAAAATGACAACATCAAAGGAGGCACATAATTATAATATGAATCATAAAAATCGAGGGAAATGTGTAATTTTTAATCACGACATATTTGACACTGGATTTGAAAAAAGAGATGGTTCAATAAATGACGTCAAGAAAATTCATAAAACTTTTCAAAATATTGGCTTTTCTGTCGAAATGTTCGACAATTTGAAACATAACGATATTATTGAAAAAATAGAAAAACGTAAGTAAACATTCCAATAATAGTTTTTTTTTTTATTTAAGAAATAATTTATGGATAATTATAATAAATAATTGTTATATTGTCCTTAATTTACAGTTCAAAAGGAAGATCACAGTGACAATGATTGTATTTGCATTTTTGTTTTAACACACGGACTAAATAATGATCTAATTTGTGCAAAAGATGTTGCCTATTCATCGGAGCATATTTGGAAACCGTTCACTGCCGATAAATGCATTTCTCTCGCTGGAAAACCAAAATTATTCTTTTTTCAAGTGAGGATTTTTTTCCATGAATCAAAATTATTGTGATATTTTAAATTATTTAAGTACTGCAATTCGGAAATTATATTTTGAAACTATAATGTAATATACTTACAATTAGCTAGTTTTTTTTTTTTGTTAATTTTTCGATTAAAAATTGTTTTAATTTTTATAAATAAATAAAATTTATTTAGGCATGCAGAGGTGATAAACTCGATTCTGGAATTTCATTAATGCGAAGTGCTGTTAGAACAGAAACTGATTCTGCAACCGCTGCATATAAAATTCCGACTCATGCAGATTTCCTCATTGCTCACAGTACAGTTCAAGGTAATTTTTCAAATTTTATATAATTTTGGAAAATTAATTTTTCATTTTTCTAACATTATTTATAGAAATATAATAGTATATATTTCTTTTCGTATAAATTCGAAGTTAAATAAAACACCAAGAAAATAAAAATTCTCTAAAATATTTCGTCAAATTTTTCATAAAATTTTTCAAACCAAAATTAAATTATTTACAAAAATTATAATAAAATCCTTTGCAAAAATTCAATTGTTTTTATAAGTAATACAATTTTTCACATCAATTCAATTATTTTCATAAATAATAAAATTCTTCAACAATTATCAATTATTTTTAATAATTTTTAAAAACAGTTCCTAGAGAATTTTCAAATCCATTTGTTAACAATTCAATTTTAATAAAAAATTTTTATTATTCGGAAATTCTACAATTAAATATTTATTTCGATTAAGTATTTTCAAGAATTTTAATGAAAATTCAATTATTTTTTATAATTAATAACATTTTTCGATGAATTCAATTTTTTTCAAAAATTTTAATAAAATTCTATCAAAAAATTCAATTATTTTCAAAGATTCGGATGAAATTCATCGAAACAATATTCAATTATTTTTATAAATTTATAAAATTCTCCGCAAGAATTCAATTATTTTTATAAATTATGAAATTCTTTGCAAGAATTTAATTTTTTTCTTATATAATAAAACTCTTCCGAGAAATTCAATTATTTTTAATAAAATTTAAATAACATTTCAAGAAAAAAATTCAATTATATTTCAGTTAATTTTAATAAAATTTCTCTAACGGATTTAATTATTTTTAAAAACAGTAAATTTTTTTTAAATAATTCAATTATTCTCAAAAGTTTTTGATAATATTCTTTGTAGATTTTAATTATTCTTAAAGAGTTTCAATTAAATATTTATAAAATAAAAACTTGAAATAATTTCAAAAAAAAAATTCAATTAAACTTTTTTAAAATACAATTAATAAAAATTATCAACAAATTTTTAAAAAATTGATTTTTTTCGACGAATTTTAATAAAATTTTTAAAAATAATTACATTTTTCAAAGAACTCGGTTAAAGTTGTATTAAAAATAAGTGAAACTTTATGATAAGTTTTATTATTCATGAACATTTAAATTCATGAAAAGAAATTTATAAAAAATTTGTAAATAGTTGAATTCCTGTGAAATTTTTATTATAACATAAAAATAACTAGCTGTCGTTTTAGTTTCAACCAATACATTTAACAATGTTTCTACTAATCTGGAAAATCAGGAAATAGGCAGGAATTTAATTTGATCGGAAAAAAAATAATAATTAGTTAGTTAAATTATTAAAAATTATCAAAAATTCAAAAAACCGAATTTCTTAAAATTCAAAATTTTTCTTTCTCTTTTATGGCATTTAGCTTTAATATTTTTGTGCTCTTGAAAAACACTTTACTTATTTAATAATTTCCAACCTTTGGTAAAAAATCTAAAATTATCGAAAATTATCAAAAATTCAAAAATCCGAATTTCTTAAAATTCAACATTTTTTCTTCTTTTTTACGGCATTTAGCTTCAATATTTTTGTGCTCTTCAAAAACACTTTACTTATTTAATAGTCTCCAACCTTTGGTAAAAAATCAAAAATTATTAAAAATTATCAAAAATTCAAAATACCGATTTTCTTAAAATTCAACATTTTTTCCTCTCTTTTATGGGATTTAGCTTCATTATTTTTGTGCTTTTGGAAAATACTTTACTTATTTAATAGTCTCGACTCTTTGGTAAAAATTCTAAAATTATCAAAAATTCGAAAAATTTCAAAAATCCGTTTTTCTTAAAATTCAACATTTTTTCCTCTCTTTTATGGGATTTAGCTTCATTATTTTTGTGCTTTTGGAAAATACTTTACTTATTTAATAGTCTCGACTCTTTGGTAAAAATTCTAAAATTATCAAAAATTCGAAAAATTTCAAAAATCCGTTTTTCTTAAAATTCAACATTTTTTCCTCTCTTTTATGGGATTTAGCTTCATTATTTTTGTGCTTTTGGAAAATACTTTACTTATTTAATAGTCTCGACTCTTTGGTAAAAATTCTAAAATTATCAAAAATTCGAAAAATTTCAAAAATCCGTTTTTCTTAAAATTCAACATTTTATCCTCTCTTTTATGGGATTTAGCTTCATTATTTTTGTGCTTTTGGAAAATACTTTACTTATTTAATAGTCTCGACTCTTTGGTAAAAAATCTAAAATTATCAAAAATTATCAAAAATTCGAAAAACCGAATTTCTTAAAATTCAGCATTTTTTCTTCTTTTTTATGGCATTTAGCTTCATTATTTTTGTGCTCTTCAAAAATACTTTACTTATTTAATAGTCTCCACCCTTTGGTAAAAAATCTAAAATTATCGAAAATTATCAAAAATTCAAAAATCCGAATTTCTTAAAATTCAACATTTTATTACATTTTATGTATGGAAATAATTGAATTATTGCGAAGAAATGTATAAAAATTTTGTAAACAGTTGAATTCATGTGAAATTTTTATTATTTATGAAAATAGTTTAATGTTTGCTTAGAATTTTATCAAATTTTTTTTTTTAAATAATTTTATTTTTTGAAAAATTTTATTAAAATAGTAGATATTGTAAATCATTGAATTGAGGAAAATTTTTGATAATAATTGAAATATTGCCAAGAATTTTATTAAAATTTTTAAAAATAATTGAATTTTGAAGAATAATTTTATTATTTTTAAAAATAATTGAAATTATGACGAGAATTTTTTTTAAATTTTTGAACATATAATTGAATTTCTACAATAATTATTGCAACTTCTTAAAAATTCAATTTTTTTCAGTACTTTAATAAAAATCCCTGACTTTTCCCTGACTAATTCTATTTTCCCTGACTTTTCCCTAAATTCCCTATAATTTTTCACTCCTGTGGTAACCCCGAATAATTAAAAATTACTAAAAAAAAAAAATATTTCTTCCACCTTTTATAAATTTCAAGCGTTGATAAAAAGAGGTCTAAAAAAATTTTTTTTTTGCTCGATTTTAAAGGATTCTTCTCCTGGAGAAATCCACAGGAGGGCACATGGTACATTCAGTGTTTATGTGAAATAATCGATGAGCATGCAGAAACGACGGACCTCGTTAGAATGCTGACAATGACATCGCGTAAAGTGGCCACGGAATATGCATCCTATGATGACTTAAATCCAACAAAACACGATCAAAAGCAAGTGCCATCAATCACCTCAATGCTAATACGTGATTTATTTTTTACCACGAAAAAAAATACAAACTCTGTCTAAATTTCTCACAAAATTCAAAAAAGAGAAAAAAAACAAACAAGCAGGATAAATATTATAAATATTTTTTTTTTCGATTGTCACAAACATATAAATATACATTCTCTATACGAAGATGAGAGATGAAACGGGGAAAAGCACAAAAGGAAAATGACCTTTGAATGTCGAGTGGCTCCGGTATATACCTCAAAAGCGTCTTTTTTAGACAAAGGATGAACGACTTCTCGTCGTTCGTGTTCCACTTTCTTTTTTTCTCTCTCCTTTCCTTCTTTCTTTATTTTTTAATTCTCTATCCAGAAAAAAAGAAGAAAGATGACGAAAAAAATTAAAGCCAGACTTGTTAATGTTACATGAAAGACAAAGCGTTTCGACAATCAAAGTAGAATTGAGAATTCTTTGCTTTTCCTTTGACAGCGAACATTCTACAAATGGCTTTAAAAATCTCTAGCAAAAAATTATCGTTGCTTTTTTCTATTTTTTTTTTTTTTTACTCTTAGAGACGATAATTTAGAAATAGAATTTTTTATTAATTTATATTTCTTCAAAAATCCATTTTGTTGCATTTAGCAAATAGTTTGTTTAAATTAAGAATTAGAAAAAAGAATATTGTCGAAATATTATTACAATGTAAGAAAAACTGGGCGATGGCTGAACTTGCTAAGGCGCTTGCAATAGTGCGCGTAGTACGAGGTTCGATTCCCCTTGGGGTAGCAAATTTTTATTTAATATTAATATAACATTATAATTAATATTATTATTAATTATGAAAAAAAAATAATTAATATTATTATTAATTATGAAAAAAAAATAATTAATATAAATATTAGGGGAATTTGAACTTTTATGACGTCACAGTTTTAGAAGAAATGCTTTAAATAAATTGTAACGTCATAATGGTTCAAATGCCCTTCATAAAATATTATAATTATAATTAATAAAATTATTAATAAAATATTGTAATTAATGTTAATATAATATTAATACAATATTAAAATTACAATATTAATACAACACTGACAAAAATTTATTTGATTCAAATAAACGAATAGTTGTCCATTATTAATTTTCTAATAATTTTTTTTTTATTAAATAATTTTTAAGTCAATTAAATGGTATTTGCTTCAAATACCGAAACTATTGGTTCAAATACTTATTTCGTGGTAATAAAACAAAATAAATATTTTAAATATTTTTTTTAATTCAAAAAGAAAATATTTACTTGATAATAGACAAGAATCAAATAATTTTTTGATTAGTGAAAAATTTGTTTGGCAAAAGAATTTTTTTTTTATCCGAATGAGAAATTGTCGAAACTAAAAAACTTTATTTAAATTTATTTTTTCTTTTTTTGTCTTTCATTCCTAAAAGGTCTTTTATAAAAATGTTAATTAAATTTAATTATCGTATAAATATTTTAAGTCTAATTTGTTACTCTTTGGAAAATTATCAAAAAAAGAAATTTTCTATACAGATGTTAAAATTTTAAAAATAATTTTAGAATAACTTTAGAAATTGTAATTTGTTTCTTAGGAGGAAAAGTTTATTTACAAATTACAGACGTCGAAATTAAAAAAAAAAAAGAGAATATTAAAATCAAATGTTAATTTAATTTCTGACGTCAAACTTGATTCTTCGAAAAAAAAACATTTTTCAAGATTTGTTAAAAAAAAAACTGATAGAAAATTTTTTCCCCTTGAATTTATTTATTAGATTTTTCTATATTTATAGTTTTAAAAAAATGTTTGTTGCCAAAAAAATCGAAATTTCTTAATTTCGTCAAATTTGAAAAGCAGAAATATTTTTTTTTTCTTATTTATAAATCTGTATTTTATTCAAAAATTAAAAAAAAAAATTTCCCATCGTAAAAAATAGGAAAATATTTTTTTTTCTACAATACTTTATATTTATTTTATATTTATCTCATCAGTGTTTTCAGTACAAAGTACTTTTAGATTATATAAGATTTAGAAAATTTGTCACCACCGTTTTCGTGACAATTCTACGAAATGTGTTTGATTTTCGCAAATAATAATAATAATGCAAAATCTTTTTCACTTTTATAATAAATCCTATATCTGTAAAAAAGAGAAATGAAAAATAAAAAAAATTTGAAATAAATTTTCGAATTTTAATTCAATTTTATTTGAATTTAATAATTTTAATTAATAATTTTAATTTAATAATGACTAATTCTTAATCGAAATTGATTTTGATCCATACAGTTCAATAAACCATTTATTGAGAAATCTGGAAATTTTTCTCGGTTTCCCTTTAAAAATTTTGTTGAAAATAAAAATGATATTCGAATTTAGATGAAAATAAGAAGTAAACTAAAAATCAAAAAAATATAATACGCATACTCTCGAAATGGTTCATTAACTGCAATTTCTCAAATTCATAATTCAAGAGGAATTATAAAAGGACATTTATTTTTCCCTTTTCCTCTTCATCGTAAAGCTTTCAGAGCGGAAAAAATCTTAGGTGCATTCACTCAGCGGAAAAAAAGTTCTTTTTTCCTTCCCCTTGACTTTCCTTGAACGCAATTCAACAGTGGAGAAAAAATTCTGGTTTGAATAATCAGTATTTTGGTTTACGTTATATATTAACACATTACATGCTTATTTAGAATTACGAGTAAATTAACTAATATTATATAGTTATGAAACCAAATTTATTTTTCCACTGAATAAATAGCATCTGCCTTTTACTGTAATTCTCTTTTTTTATATAATTAATATCAATATAGTTACTTATTTATAATTAATAGAAATAATATATTAAATCTCATTATTACAATAATTATAAAGTAATTTTGTAAACCCGTGTAATGAATAAATAAATTAAATAAATATTGTAATTATTATTGTAAAATATTAATTAATATTGTCGTTTCAATTATATTTTACATTTAATAAAAATTTGCCAAAGCACTTTTAAACCTCTTATCAAAGGAATTAAAAATTATTATTTTATTGAAATATTTCTCTACTTGAAAAAAATGCCCCCCAAGGAAAACAATAAATAAGAAGCCGATTTAGAAATATTTCTTGCATATATAGATATGTTGATTGTAAAGATTTCAATTAAATCTTGGAGATGAATAATTTTGATTTTTCTTTTTTTTCTTTTGGTAGGTATATCAGTTGAGAATCGAGAGAAATTTGTAATTTTCCATTAAAAGATTATATAAGAGTACTCTTGAGTTTATCAGAATAGCAATTCCACTTCATTTTTATTGGATTTCTCATTCATTTAGTTTCAGAGTGGGTCAACGTTCCCTTGTACAAAAAGTTATTTGAATATGGTCCAATAAAAGAGGATTCATCTGATGAAAACCCTGCAATTTCTTATACTTTATATAAATCCTATTCGTAAAATCACTGGATAATGTACTAGGTATTCGTAAAGAATTTTTTTTTTATATTTATTTCTATTTTTAGAAATATTTTTTATCATCATAATAAAATAATAAATGGAAAGAAAAAAAATTGAAAAAAAATTGTAAAAAATTTTTCTATATATCTTTTTATATTTGAAATAATTTTTTTTCATGATAATAAAATAAATAAATTGAAACAAAGAAAAATACGTTAAGAATTTTTTTTATATTTATTTCATTCGATTTTTCCAATAATTTTTAAAAATAACTTTTTATCAAGATAGTAAAATAAATTAAAATAATAAAACAAGAAATATTTCGTTTTTTAAAAATATTAAATTACAAATACGTTAAAGATAAAATAAATTATTATAAAAATAGGTAAAAACCTCAAATAGACTGATCAATGCAAAATAATAAAATAAATAAGAAAACACAATAAAAAAAAATTAATAATTTATATACTTTTGGTTACTTTACTAGTTTACTGGGTTAACATTTTTTTCTTAGCGACTATAAATTAATATTTAAATACTAAATATTGCGTCTACAGAACTTTACGGAACAAAAATGATAAATTTCGAAGAAAATCAATTATTTTCAAAAATTTACACGAATATCTCGTCAAGAATTCAATTATCTTTACAAATAGTAAAATTTTTCGCCAAAAATTCAATTATTTTGCAAAAATTTATAAAAATCTTTGCAAAATTTCAATTACTTTCAAAAGTTTTTTTGCAATTCAATAATTTTGAATATTTACTATTTTCATAAAATTTATCAACAGATTTAATTATAGAAAAAACTTTTTGATACAATTCTTCGAAAAGATTCAATTATTTTCATGAATAATAAAATTTCATTTACGAATTCAATTATTTTCATCGCAGAATTTCAAATATTTTTAATACAATTTTAAATAAATTTCTTGAAAAATGCAATTATTATTAAAAGTTTTATTAAAACTTGAGGAAAGAATTCAATTTTAAGAAACATTCAATTAGTCAATAAAACAATGAAATTCGTTGCAATAATTCAAATATTTTCATAAATAACATTTAATTCGTCGCAGAAAATCAATTATTTTCAAAAATTTTTAAGTAATTTTGCAAAAAAATTCAATTAGCTTGATAAACAACAAAATCGCATAAATTCTTTCCGAAAAATCAATTATTCTAAGGAATTTTAATAAAATTCTTTTCCAAAATTCAATTATTTTGATAAATATTAAAATTCATCGCAAGAATTCAATTCTTTTGAAAAGTAATAAAATACTTTGCGAAATTAAATTATTTTCAAAATTTTTTAAAAATTCTCGTCAAGAATTAAATTATTTTTATAAATAGATAGGGAAATTCTTCTCAAGAATTAAATTATTGTCAAAAATTTTTTAAAAATTCTTCTCAAGAAGTCAATTATTTTCAAAAATTTTAATAAAATTCTCCTCAAGAATTTAGTTTTCAAAAATTATTATTTAAATTCTTCTCAGGAATTTAATTATTTTTACGAATAATAATATTTTCCGCAAGGTATTCAATTATTTAAAAAAACGTTTAAATGTTTGTTACAAAAATTCAATTATTATCAAAAATAATAACGTTTTTCCCAAGGGATTTAATTATTAAAAAAATTTAATACAATTCTTTGCAAGAATTCAATTGTTTTGACAAATAATAAATCCTTTCATAGATATTCAATTATTTAAAAAAAAACGTTTAACAAATTTGTTACAATAGTTCAATTTCTTTTGAAAAATAATAAACTCTTTCAAAAAAATTCAATTATTTATAATAATGTTTAAAAAAATTTGTTACAAAAATTCAATTATTTTCAAGAATAATAAAATTTTCCCAAAGGGATTCAAGTAATTACAAAAAATTTAATAAAATTCTTTGCAAACATTCATTTGTTCTCAAACATAATAAAATTTTTTCCCAGAAATTCAATTATTTAAAAAAATAATAATTAAATTGGTTACAAAAATTCAATTATTTTCACAAAAAACTAATTTTTTTTTTCTAGAAATTCAATTATAAAAATATTTAATTAAATTCGTTGAAAGAATTCAATTATTTACAAAAAAATTAAATTTTTTTTGATAATTCAATTTCTTAGAAAAATGTGAATTAAATTTTCAAAATTGTTTAAAAATTCTCGCCAAGAATTAAATTATCTTTATAAATAGATAGGGAAATAAATTCTTCTAAAGAATTAAATTATTGTCAAAATTTTTTTAAAAATTCTTCTCAAGAAGTCAATTATTTTAAAAAATTTTAATAAAATTCTTCTCATGAATTCAATAAATTGTTTTAAAAAATTATTATTTAAATTCTTCTCAAGAATCCAATTATTTAAAAAAAATTTAATAAAATTCTTTCAAAAGTTTTCAATTATTTTCAAAAATTATTATAAAATTCTTAAGAAAAAATTTCATTAAAATTTTAATTAAATTCCTTAAAAGAAATTAAATATTTTCAAAAATTGTTATAAAATTCTTAAGAAAAAATTTCATTAAAATTATAAAAAAAAAAAAAAAAAAAAAAAAAGAAATTAAATATTTTCAAAAGTTGTTAATTCTTCGTAAAAATTAAATTTGAAGAAATATTCAATATTATTTATTTTTGTATTTAAATAATTGATTTCTCGTAGAGAATTAAATTATTATTTTTTCTACTTTTAACTAACAATTCTGTAGAATTAATTTTTTTTTTTTTGAAAAAGTTTAATTGAATAATAATTGATGTTATTGATTTAAAGTAGAGCTTTAGTTAAAAATTCTAGAAAATGTTAATTGAATTAATACAAATAATTTTGAAGAAATTACAGTAACAATATTCTTATAATAATAAAATAATTATTTTGTCAGTCGGTCATCTTTAATTATTATGAAACACAAAGAAATGGTTTAGTCCGAGTCGAAGACTCAGAGTGATCCATTTCTTTATGTTTTATAATAATATTCTTACGAATTCAATTTGAAAAGGTTTGAATTTGAAATTTTTGAACATCTTAATTCCAATTTAAAAAAATGATTAAATATTTATTTTAAATAAACCAATGTTTTTGAATAATTTGACTTTTGAAGAAATTTGTAAATAAATTTAATAGAACAGTTTTTTGAGTATCTAATAAGAGAGTGAATTAGAATATTCTTTAGGGTCAGAAAAAAGTGAAAGTTGTGTTTGGAAATCAGGGAAAAGTCAGAGAAAAATAAAGTTAAATTTTTGTGGCAACCCTGTATAAATAAATTATATTTTTATCTTTATTTAACCATTTTTTATGGTCCCCTAAAAGTCCCCTATTTCCCTTAAAAATTAAAATACTTTTTAGGGGCACTGTGAAGTCTGCCTATAGATAAAAGTATAAAATCGATTGTGTAAATTACAAATTTCTTTTGGTCGTATCTCGTATAAAATTGAAATTAAATGTCAAATATTTATTGTTCCTTTTATTATTAAAAAGTTTATAAAAAAAAGTCCCAAGAATTAAACGACATTCGTCAGTCCCCACTCGTTTGTTGCAAAAATGAAAGGGGTGTGTGGGACACTTTAGAGAAAAAAAATATATTAGTTTAACCCCGCAAGTGTATCCGGTTGTCAACACACTTGTGCCCTGTGTTTTTTTTCAACGCGAATGGATTGAGAGTCATCTCTCTCTCCCCCCCCCCTCTCTTTCATCTCCCTCAACGATGGCACGTATCATGACGACGACAAGGGGTGGCTCCTGCACCATGAAGAAAAGTTGTGGAGGAACCCTAAGAGGCGGGAGTTTGCGCGAAAAGATCAATACGTCGACCCCCTACACGTGGATCTCCATCTCACTCTATCGCATCTCTTTATTCTCAATTCTTCATATAGCTTCATCTCACTCCGATTCACTCTCGAAACCACCCCTAGGATAGTGTGGTCCAGAGCCAAACTGGATGCTGAATTTGGAATTCAGTCGTACGCCTGACGGCCTGACTCTCTTCAGCATCCCCCGAGTAGCTACATGAGCGTGTGGTCACGGGCCACGCGAATCACGATAGTCACGTACACATTTTTTTTTTACTATTCCTGTTTCTTTTTCTCGCATTTAATCCTTTCACACCATCCCGACAATTTTTTTTTTTGAAAAAGAATTTTGAAAAAATATTTTCGAAAATTCTAGAAAAACAAAAAGGAATACCCACAAGAGAAATTTGTATTAAATTTTCATTTAATTATTTACAACTGACCTGGAAAATCCGAGGGGGGCGGAAATTTCGTTCATCGATATTTGGGGTCTCTCTTCAAAGATTTTGGGTGTGTTAAGCGGCGACGGTGTGAGAGAGAGAGAGAGAGTTGAAATTCCCGAATTAAGAGATCCTGGACCACGACTGCTGTTGAAAAGAAGATGCTGGACTAAGGCGATCGAATTTAACCTCAGGATATGGTGGTTCGTTGAAAAAAATCTGTAAGTAGAAAACATTTTTTATTTTTTAATCTAATAATTACAAATTTTTTATTTGTTTTCAAACACTATTTTTACAAATAGTTTTTAACAAGAAGAATTCGTTTGGACTTGAAAATATTTTAATTTAATAATAAATAAAAATTAAATAGAATTATTAAATAATAAAATTAATTAAATAATTAAAATAATTAAAATTAATTAATTAAATAGAATTATTTAATTCAGAATACTAAACTAAAAGTATTAGTTCAGATTTAAAAATATTTATGTAAATTCAATAATAAATAAATAGGCGAGGACATTTTTCATTTAAATATTTTTTCAATCCAATAATAAATAGAAATTATAATCAATAGTTTTAAATACCTTTAGTATTTAGTCTTCATATTTATTTTAGCTTTCAAATAGTTTTCAATTGAAAGAATTTCTTTAAATTTAAAAACATTTTTATTTAATAAAAAAAAACTCTTTTAATTACAAATAGAATTATTCAAATGAAGGTATTTTTTATAACTAAAATTATTTGTTTAGAATTAAAAATATTTTTATTTAACAATAAATAAAAATGATTATGAACCTCTTTTAATCAAAAGTAGAATTATTTAATTAAAATTGCTTTTTAATAAAAATAATTCTCTTAGATACAAATTAGTTTGTAAATAAATTAGTTTGTAATAAATTATTATTAAGGATAATAATCTTATTAATAATTGATAAGATTCAAAAAGATTTTAATTTAATATCTAATATATAAAAATTGTAAATCATTTAAATTAGAAATAGTATTTAATTCAAAACATTTTTTAACTATAAAAGAATTTGTTTAGATTTTAAAAAAATCTAGATTTTATTAAATAAAGATAAATTAGAATATTATTGCAATTTAATAAAATTAATAAGTAATAAATTATTAGTAAATTTAAATATTTTAAATATTTATTACAATAAATAAATATTTAAGAAATAAATATATAAGATCAATATAAAATAGGTATATGAAATCAATTACCAAAAATTTTTTTTAAAATATCTTTTCAGTAAGAAAAATACATTTATATTTAAAAATATTTTTAAAATTAAATAAATTATTTATAATATTTATTTGCTGAAATTAATAGGTAAGTTATGAAAAGAATTTTTTGTTAAAAAGAAAAATTAATTTAAATAATTTAAAAATTAAATTTTTCTAAAAAATTTGAATAAAAAATTAAATGTAAAAAATTTTAAATCTACAAATTTCATGTTAAAAAAACATAAATTTAATTTTTCAAAAATTTTAAATAAAAATTGCATCTAAAAATGTTTAAATCTATAAATTTAAGGTTAAAATTATTTAAAATTGCATTTCAATTTAAAAATTGAATGTAAAAAATTTTTAATCTACAAATTTGAAGTTAAAATAACTAAAAATTCATTTTTCAAAAATTTTAAATAAAAATTGAATCTGAAAATGTTTAAATCTGTAAATTTGAGGTTAAAATTATTTAAAATTGCATTTTAATTAAAAATTGAATGTAGAAAATTTTAAATCTACAAATTTAAAGTTAAAATAACTTAAAATTCATTTTTCAAAAATTTTAAATAAAAATTGAATCTAAAAATGTTTAAATCTGTAAATTTGAGGTTAAAATTAATTAAAATTGCATTTCAAATAAAAATTGAATGTAAAAAATTTTAAATCTACATATTTCAAGTTAAAATAACATAAATTTAATTTTTCAAAAATTTTAAATAAAAATTGCATCTAAAAATGTTTAAATCTGTAAATTTAAGGTTAAAATTATTTAAAATTCCACTTTAATTTAAAAATTGAATGTAAAAAATTTTTAATCTACAAATTTGAAGTTAAAATAACTTAAAATTCATTTTTCAAAAATTTTTAATAAAAACTGAATCTAAAAATGTTTAAATCTATAAATTTCATGTTAAAATTATTTAAAATTGCATTTTAATTAAAAATTGAATGTAAAAAATTTTTAATCTACAAATTTCAAGTTAAAATAATTTAAAATTGCATTTAAAAGTATTTATTTAGTTTATTAACGAGAGAATTAATTTTATTAAAAATAAAAATTGAATCTAAAAAGTTTATATCTATGAATTTAAATTCAAAAACGTATTAAAATTGTATTAAAAAACTGTTAATTTTAAAATTATTCAAAATTGAAGTATAAAGAAAAATTTTAATTAAAAGTCATTAACGAAATCAAATTGAAGAAATACTTTATTAGTTTATTTTAAAATTATTTTGAAATTTAATTGCAAAAAAAAATTAAATTTATTATAAAGATTTAATAATAAAAAAACATAGAAAGATATTATTAGATGTATAAAGCTTTTTATATGGAAAACAATAATTAACAAAGTAAAATTTTCGAATAGAAAAAAAATATTCCCCTCCCCCTCGTTCATTCACTAAAACAAGTGAATAAATCGGGATTCCATTATAAAAATTTACTATATATATATAGACAACTTCATTTATTTCTAGTGGCGTTCTTCAGCATCCGGCTTATGTTCCACATTTCCCTTGAAAGTTTCTCGTTTGTCGATTTTTCAATGCGTGCCAGTTTAGAGAGAAGTTTCTGTCCATTTTATATAAACGAATAGAAAAGCAAAACTTTCAATTCATGCAAAATTCAATATATGTTAAAACTTGACTGGGTCAATTTTTTTCTAAAATTCAAATTTTTTCCCAAAAAAAAAAAATACAAATACAAATAGAATACTAAAATACTCTTTCACCCTTTTTTCGATCAAATATTTTTTCTTTACCATTTTTGCATAACAGTAGCAAGAAAAGAAAATAAATTTTCAATCAATCCCTTCAAAAAAAAAAATCCTCTCTAAATATTGTTTTTTTATAAACAAAAAAAGTTTCTAGTTACTTAAAATTTATTAATTAAAAACGCTAAAAAATAATGGGGCTATTCAAAAATAATTTTAATATTTAAAAAAAAAAAAAAAGAAAATGAGTATGTTTCCAAATTTTATTTCTAATTAAGAAAACCTGTTGCAAAGTCAACGAACGGTACGTTTGGCAAATTACTTAATACTGGTTAGACGCAGTAGTAAAGGTCAGCGTATGGTCAGACGAAAATTTCATCCAACGGCTTAAATTGAAAGCACTTGCTTTATATATTATGGAATAATTTGCATAATTTTCTCTAAATATTATTCAATTATTTTATATTATTTTTTTTAATTTTTTTAACTCTTAATTTTTTTTATTTTACCTTTTTTGAATTTTTTTTTTATTCTTTATTTTATTTTCACTCAAATTTTTTTTTCTTTTCACTTAATTTTTATTTTTATTTTACTTTTTGAGAAACTTTGCATTATAAATATTGTTACACTATATGAGTGACAAAAAAAATAGCAAACAAATAATGCATTTTTATTTGAAAAAGAAAGAAAGAAAAATTAAAACTTTTTTTTAACTTGTATACAAACAACATACATTTTTTTTACATACATTTTTTATTTAAAAAAAATCCATACAAGTTAAAAAAAAAAATTTAATTTTTCTTTCTCTCTCTTTCTGAAATATAGTATAATATTGATTTTCAATTTTTTGCAACCTGGTATTATTGATTTAAAATTTATTTCACCTGACATAATTTTTTTTCTCTCTTTATTAAAATATACGAATCAGATTATATTACATAACATTGTAAATTAAAGATGACTAATAATTTAAGTGGTTATAATTACACTGAGAGAAATGGATAGTCAGATTTTGATGTTAAAAAGATGATGTTACACGATACTATCATTATGCTACTCCCAACCATCCCAGATGCTAAAAAAAATATAGTTATGCTACCCCGTACTACCAAGATGTTACTCCTGATGATATTGATGGTAACGGTGACTATCTAGATAGCTGTCTGTATACGTAGCATTAAAGATGGTCACCCTAACCACAATTATGTTACCCACTACTATAAATTTCTCTCCGTGTAATTTTTGAAAATTCGATTAAACGTAGTACTGTCCATCATAATATGTTCAATAGACCTCGAGCATAAACCTGATGAGAAATACGCCTGCATGACATCCGGTTCACCCAAGTATAATTAATCTCAGTGTAGCATATACATATATACATATATATATTTTGAGTTGCATATTGATAATCACATTAATTAAAGAATTAACCCCGACATTGAACCTTTAGGAATAAACGGAAGGTTGTTTTATTATTGTCTTTGTCCTTCCTTTAAAAAAATTTTTTTTTTTTCATAAAAATTACCACACTTTATAATTAAAACCAGATCGAAAAATACTTGACCTAATTTTTCTAACACACTGTTTTTTAATTTATTTTGTTTTTTCCCAGCTGTCATAAATTTTTATGGCAAATTTTAGGCAAAAATTGTTTATATCATTTAAATATATAAAATTCATTAAACTTAGTAATAGGGCTTGAACCAGTGAAACTATTTAAATTTAAAAATACGGAGTTCACGGACCAAAAATTAAAACTTACGGACCATTTACGGATCAAATATTACTAACAAAAATATAAGCAGTCCGAGTCAAATAAGAAAATATTTAGTTAAAAGTATAAATTAAATTTTTCCATAATTGAAAAACATGAAGAAATCAATCACTCCGAGTCTTCGACAATTTTTAAAATTCATTTATTTACAATGTTCAATTTTACTAATTTTCAATTATTCGTAAATTCTACAATTAAATATATATTAAAAAAATAAAAACTTTTAATAATATAAAAAAATTCAATTATACTTTTTCAATAAAATTAATTTTAAAATTCAATTATTTCTAAAAATTCACGCTATATTCAATTATTATCTAAAATTTTAACTAAAATTTATTTTTCTATTAATTTTTATTAGAAATCTCTACTAAAATTCAATTATTTAAAATACGAAAACATTAATTTATTGAATATTTGAATGTTTCTTAAAATTCAATTCTCATAAAGAATTTTATCAAGATATTTTTAAATAATTGAATTCCTAAGAAGAATTTCACTATTTTTGAATATAATTAAATTTCTGCGAAGGATTTTATTAATCTTGAAAAAAATTTAGTTTCTGCAATAATTTGTAACTTCTCTAAAATTAAATTTTTTTAGTGTCAACAAAAATTTTTCTATAAAGCCATTACTTTAAATAATTTTTAAAATAGTTTTTTGAGCATTTTCAAATTCATTTGTTTTTAACTGAAATTTATTTTTGAATCAATTTTTATGAGAAAATTCTACTAGAATTCAATTATTTAAATACAAAAAATTATTTATTGAATATTTGAATGTTTCTTAAAATTGAATTCTTATAAAGAATTTTGTCAATAAATGTTTAAATAATTGAATTCGTTTGACGAATTTTAATAAAAATTTTTAATGATAATTACATTTATTGAGGAATCCGATTAAAATTTTATTTTAAATAATTGAAACTCTGCGATGAGTTTTACTATATTTATGAAAATAATTGAATTCCTAAAAAAAAATTTATTATTTATAAAAATAATTGAATCCCTGTAAAAATTTTATTATTTATAAAAGTAATTGAATTATATCGCGAAAAAATTTTTTTTAAAATTTGTAAATAATTGAATTTTTTGTGAAATTTTTATTATTCTATGAAAATAATTAAATGTTTGGGTAGAATTTTATTAAAATTTTTCTAAATAATTGAATTTTTTGAAAAATTTCATTAAAATAATAGATATATTGAAGATCATTGAATTGATGAAAATTTTTGAAAATAATTGAAATTTTGCCAAGAATTTTATTAAAATTTTTGAAAATAATTGAATTTTGGAGAAGAATTTTATTATATATATAAAAATAATTGAAATTTTGCAATCATTTGTAATTTTTCTAAAATTTTCCAAATTATATCGTACAATTTACGAACTTTTTGTCATTTTTTAATCAAATTACAGACTTTACGGACCTTTTATTTTTAAAAAAAAACTGACTTTTATGGACTTGAAACAAATTTATTTGTTCTTAACTGAAATTCATTTTTAAACCAATTTTTATTAGAAAATTCTTCAAGAATTCATTTACCATTTATTTACAAAAAAATTATTTATTGAATATTTGAATGTTTTAAAAAATTGAATTCTTTTAAAGAATTTTGTCAATAAATTTTTAAATAATTGAATTCGGTTAACGAATTTTAATAATAATTACATTTTAATGAGGAATTCAATTAAAATTGTATTAAAAATAATTGAAATTCTGCAATGAGTTTTACTATATTTATGAAAATAATTGAATTCCAAAAAAAAAATTATTATTTAGAAAAATAATTAAATTCCTGTAAAAATTTTATTATTTAGAATAATAATGGAATTATATTGCGAAAAAATTTTTAAAAAAATTTGTAAATAATTGAATTTTTTGTGAAAATTTTATTATAGAATATTCACTAGAATTCTTATAGAAGGATTCTATAGAATGATTCTAGTGAAATTCCATAGAACTTTTGTAGCTGGATTTGTAAAATTTTATCTACATTCCTTTTGATTGATAATAATAAACGAGGTGAATAAACAAATAACATTTATAGATTAAAAATACGATTGAAATTAAGATAAAAAATCGTCAAAGAAGAAAAAAAGAATGATGAGTTTGATAGCTACGTGGTTAGAGCACTCGTCTGGCGGCAGAACGAGTAGGGTTCGATTCCTACCAATTTTTATTTTTTTTTTATCCCAAAATTCAATTAAATTATTTAGTACAGAAGTATTAAAATAAAATTCGATTGTGTAAATTACAAATAACTTTTGTCGAAAGAAATTTCAAAAATTATACCAAAAAAATGTAATTCTATTACATTATAATTTTTTATGTATTATTAAAAGTATTAAAATAAAATTCGATTGTGTAAATTACAAATTCTTTTTGTCGTAAAGAAATTTGAATTTTGTAAGTGTTGTTGCACTATGAGTGTAAATAAAAATAGTGTTAAATAATAATAAAAGTAAAATTTCTGCTCCTTATTCTGAAAATAGTGTCAATTTCGAAAAACTAAAAAAAAAATGTAATTCCATTATTTTTCATTCCAAATTTATCACTTCGGAGTGAAAAGCAGAGACAGCGAAAAAGTAAATATCACTTATTATGAATTAATAATGAGCACTTTGCGGCTACGTTTATCAAAGTTTGCTTCAGGTCATGACCTGACCTACCAAATATCTAGATCACAATTCAATTTCCAATTTTTCTTTCACCCAATCTTTTTAATACAATCTCAATTTATTTAAAAAAAATTAATTGAATTTCCAAGCGTATTCGATTTCTGTGAATAATATTCCAAACCAGATTCAAGGAACACGTATAAAATAAAATTAAATTCATTGCAGGTTTCTTTTTGCAAAACAAAATTTTATTTCCAAATAAAAAATTAAGTTCTGAAAAAGTGTGTATGGAAAATAAATTACCCAACAGAATTTTCATCCTCATTGCGATTGAAAGTTAATAAATTAGAATTAGTATAAATAAACATGAAGCTGATTAAAAATTTTTAACGAGGTGAAAATTAGAAATCTAAAAATAAGAAAAATATTTTTTTTGAAATTTTTCTACTCGAGCATCGTCAATATTGGAGTAATGAAATTGGCGGTTGACTCTTGAACAAAGTCAATACGGATCAACGACCATTAAAGTAACGAGGGATATAATACCGAAAACTATTCTAGCAACTCTCCTCCCATCATCGACTATCACACAGATTTTATACACACAAATAGGGTCACAGAGTTTGACGGATCATATTAAACTTTCTGTGGTATATAGAGAGAGAGAAAAAAATTGGAAAAGCTTCGAGTGCCTGGAAAAACAGATTTTCTTTTTTTTATTTTTCATTTTACACAAACATTGAGCATATATAAAAAAAAAGAAAAATCTTTTTATATATAGAATTTTTATGCAGATAAATTTTTTTTAAATCCCCAGATTTGCTTTTACAATAATTTTTTTTCTCTCCCTACTTCCAATGTATATTGATATGGAAAAGAACATAAATCCTTTTCTTTTTGATTTTATAGTCAGAAAAAAAAATTAGAATCCAAATGGAAAAAATGCAATATTTACTCATGAACCAATTTTTGCAAAGTTTTCAATATTCCTTTTTCGAATTTAAATATTCAGGGCTCGAACCAGTGAAAGTATTTCAAAATACGGACTTTATGGACCAAAAATGAAAAATTACAATCCATTTGTTTACAATTCAAATTAACGCGAAATTTCAATTATTCGAATATTCTTGAACTGAAATTAATTTTTACACCAATTTTTATTAGAAAATTCTACGATAATTCAATTATACATAATTTTATCAACAAATATTAAAATAATTGAATTCTTTCGACAAATTTTAATACAATTTTTAAGAATAATTTCATCTTTAGAGGAATTCGATTAAAATTGTATTAAAAATAATTGAAATTTCACAATGAGATTTATTATTTATAAAAATAATTTAATTATATAGCGAAGAATTTTATAAAAAAAAGTTCTAAACAATTGATTTTTTTCCAAAAAATGTATGCAAATTCACTTTTAAATAATTAAATTCCAGTGAAATTTTTATTTTTTTGGAGAATAATTGAATGTTCGTGTAGAATATTATTAAAACTTTTGTTTAATAATTTAATTCTTTGGAAAAATTTTATTCAAATAGAAGAATATTGAAAATCATTGAATTAAGAAGAATTTTTGAAAATAATTGAAATATTGAAAATAATTGAAATATTGAAAATAATTGAATTTTATTTCTTCAGAAAGTAATTGAATTCTTTTGATGATTATTGATATTTATGAAAATAATTGAATTTCGAAATGAATTTTATTAAAATTCCTGAAAATAATTAAATTTTGTCGAAGAATTTTGCTATTCATTTATAAAAATAATTGAAATATTGACAATTTCTTTTTTTTTAGATTTTTTTTAAAATAATTGAATTTCTGCGAAGAAATTTTATTAATTTTCAAAATAATTAAATTTTTGTGCAGTGAATATTGTTATTTATGAAAATAACTGAATATTACAATGAATTTTATAAAAATTTCGAAATATATAATTGAATTTTGAGGAAGAATTTTTCTACAATCATAAGGATAATTGAAATGTTATCGAGAATTTTTATTTTTAATTTTTGAAAATAATTGAATTTTGTTGAAGAATTTTGCTATTCATTTATAAAGATAATTGAAATGTTGAAAATTTTTTTTTAGATTTTTTGAAAATAATTGAACTTTCGAGAAGAATTTTATTAATTATGAAAATAATTGAATTATTATTCTTGTGCGATAAATTATTTATAAAAATAATTGAATTTTACAATGAATTTTTAAAAAATTTCTAAATATAATTAAATTTCGGCAAAGAATTTTTCTATTTATAAAGATAATTGAAATGTTGTAGAGAATTTTTTCTTAATTTTTGAAAATAATTGAATTTTTGGAAAGAATTTTAATATTTATTAAGATAGTTGAATTCTTTCGAAGAATTGCATTAAAATTTTAATCATTGAATCTAATTTTAATAGAATTGAAATTAAAACTTCAAATAATATAAAAAAAATCTGCAATAATTAAACTTTCTAAAAATAATTAATTCCACAGAATAGTTAGTTAATAATATGAAAAATTCAAATTTTCAAAGATTTTAATCTGAAACCTTTTCAAAATTCAATTATTTCTAAAAATTTACGCTCCCAGTGCTTTTAATATTCAATTATAATCTAAAATTTTAACTGAAATCCATTTTTAAATCAATTTTTATGAGAAAATTCTACTAGAATTCAATTATTTAAAATTTTAAATTCTGCAAAGAGTTTTGTTATTTATCAAAATAATTGAATTCCTAATAAGAATTTTTTATTATTTACCAAAAATAATTGAATCCCTGTAAAATTTTTATTATTTATGAAAATAATTGAATGATTGCGAAGAAATTTATAAAAAAATTTTGTATAAAATAATGAAATTCCTGTGAAGTTTTTATTTTTTTTAAAATAATTAAAGTGTTATGTAGAATTTTATTAATTTTTTTAAAAATATCTAATTATATTCTTTTGGAAAAATTTATTAGAATAGTAAATACCTATTAAAAATTTCTCTAGAATTATCCATATTATATCGTACAATTTTTACGGACTTTACGGACCTTTTTTTAAAAAAAACGAACTTTTACGGACTTCAAGCAAAGTTACGGACTTTTACGAGATTTACGGACCTAGTTCGAGCCCTGAATATTTAAAAAATGGAAACTTATATTTTTATTTTTATTCATTAATTAAGTATAATTTAATTATTTACACATTAGAGTTACATTTACCTTAGTTTTCGTTTCAGTTCGATTAAATTTGAATTTCACTTCAAAATATGACAACAACAAAAATAATTAAATAGAAAATAGTAAAATGCTTTTGGTTTTCGAAAATTGATCAAAGAAAATTTTCTTAATATAATATTGAAAATGAAATTTTCCCCCTTTAAAAATATCCGCTCGAATGATGAATATTCATAGACGGATATTAAAGGATAAATAATTTTATTGGTGTTCCTGAGAAGAGTATTTACATATCAATGTTTGCAAAATGCTTCATAACTGGACAATATTGACATTTTCCTAATGATATTTAGAATTACTTCCTATATATGCTCGTTTGATACACAAAATAAAATAAACAAAGAAAGGAGGCAAATCAGAAGAGATCAATTAAATCATTTTCATCATTGAGATATAACAAGCTGAAAATCGCTCTCTCTCAAAAAAAAAAAGAGGCGGAATAATGCAGTACATAACATGTAATTCAGTCAATATTGAACTGATATTGATCGAATATAATGGAAGCACATCAAAAGCAAAAGCCCATAAAAGGAAAATCTACTTTTAAAAATCTACTTTTACTTTCTTAGCATTAGCGATGAGAAAAAAAAAAAATCAAATTATAAAATTTCAAAGAATTTTTTATAAAATTCCGAAGAATAGAAAAAATGCTTCATAGTTAAATTTGATAATTAAAATTAAAAATTAAAAAACGAAAAAGTAGACGCACAAATAAAATATTAAATATCTGTTATTACTTTTTAACAAAGAAATTAAAAATAAAATTTCATAAATTTATCTTTCACATATACACACTGTACCATTAAATCCCAGGAATAATTAATTAATGCCCTAATTTTAATTATTTTCAAATATAAATAAAATATCTCTCTCTTCATTATTTGACCTAAATCGGAATTCTTTTATAAATAATAATTTATTTTCACAACAAAAAATTTCAATTTACTTCGCAATCCTTTTTTTTAAAAAACAAAATTAAATATACCATGAATTTAAAAAATTTCATTTCACGTCACATAATTAAGTCAAAACATCGATAATTAAAGGAAACAAACTTTAAAATTCCATTTCAAGAGATTTCATCAATTGATTAAAAAAAAAAGTTTCGTATAGAATTTTTTATGCTCTTCGCACTAAAAAAAACTTGATAAAGTGTAACTAACATAAAAACTTTAACATTCGATTTAAATTAAAGAAAATGCGTTAAAAAAAATCTGTATTTTTATAAATAATAAATTAGCAGCACTTTGCAAAAAAGTTCTTATGAGAAAATTTTAGAGTTAGGACTGTATTCAAATCACAAGAGTGATTTAAAATAAAATTCGATTGTATAAATTACAAATACTTTTTGTCGTAAGAAATTTGTTGTTGCACTATTGGCAGTAATGATAATATAAATATAATAATATTAAATATGGTAATAATAGTGAGGTAATTAGAAATTGGTAAATTAAATTATTTAATGACTACCACCGAAGGATAAATCAATACAATTCAAATATTAATAATTAAGTTCTCCTAATTTTTAAACTATTGTTTTTCTAATGTATTGTATTACACGTAATAGATGTTAATAAACTTGTGATTTTTTTTTGTTTTTCTTTTGACCGTATTAATTAATTTGTAGAGTAATGAGAATGCCTAGATACGGATGTTGATAAACTTTGATAAACTTATAAGATTGAATAGTTCATTTTCGTGTCGTAAAAATTTTAATGTTTAAAAAAAAAATTCTGGGCATATAATCATCAGTAAGACTGCACCTGGTCCAGACTTTACCCACTTCAACTTCAACTTTGGCACTTGTAGGTCTGCTCTCTCGTAATTTCCGAGATTCTGAACTGAGAAAAGCTTTTTGCTATATATATATACATATATCTACCATCCCACGTGAATTTTCCTCAGTTACCCTCATCACAAGTTTTTCACTCTCTCTCTATACATATAGATATATACACAAACATTCATCATTTTCGTTCATCAAAAACTGTTTAATTTATGCCTCCAACTTTGCGCCGAGCTTTGCGCCTCGACGAAAGGTTTCGCATTATAAATAATATAAAATAAATGCGAATTGTCTCCTCTTTCATTTAATGTTTTTCACACTTTTTATTCAATTTAGAAAAATAATAGAAAATAATTTTAAATCTTCTCTTATTTTTAACAATGAAAATAAAGTTAGGTACAAACAAACGCAATTTTAATTCTTTTTAAACATTAAAATTTTTACGACACGAAAATGAACTATTCAATTCTATAAATATAAATTTTATTTTATCACTATTACTACTTTGTTTTGTCCTATTCTTATTATTTTTATTAATATTGCTTTATTAATTTTATTTTAGACATTCTTCAAAAATTAATTTTGAAATAATTTGCACAAAATAGATTTTTTTTTGTGATGAGAAAATGGTACATTTATTAAAAGATGAAAGCTAATGAGTTAAGGAAGTACCTAATGAATATTATTAAGAAATAATGTATATTGAAATAAAACTCCTCTTTTCTTTCTTTAGAAATCCATAATGGGGCTCTACATACCAGGTGTAGCAGGATTCGCGACTTTCTATTCTGGAATCCTTGGGGTTGGAATATGGGAGGCGGTATTAAAGAGAAAAAAAATCCAACAAGGACAAGATCAAATGCTCCTGGGGAATAGAGATCTTGGAATTTTTTGTGGAGTATTTTCTCTTATCGGTGAGTATTTTAGCATTAAAAAAAAAAAAAAAAAATTACAAAAAAGTGCTTTTACAATTTTCTTTTTCCTAATTATAATAAAGAAGATAATTTATATATACTATTTAACTGAAAAATCAGTAAATTTATTAAATAAATGATTATATTTAGAAATAATAAAATTCTGTTCCAAAATGCAATTATTTTCCAAATTTTTTAATAAACTTCTAGGCAAAATTCAATTATTTTCAAAAAGTAATAAAATTCTTAGCAAAAATTCAATTATGTTCCAAAAATTTTTGAAATTCTCGTCAACATTTCCATTATATTTAGAAATAATTAAATTCTTCTCCGAAATTGAATTATTTTCAAAAATTTTAATAAAATTCTTGGCAAAATTTCAATTATTTTTAAAAATTTCCATCAATTCAATGATCTTCAATATATTTATTATTTTAATAAAATTTTCAAAAAAATTTAATTATTTACAAAAATTTTAATAAAATCCTACCCAAACATTTAATTATTTTCATATAATAATATAAATTTCACTAAAATTCAATTATTTACAAATTTTTTTATAAATTTCTTCGCAATATAATTCAATTATTTTTCAAAATAATAACATTTTTACAGAGATTTAATTAATTTTCTAAATAATAAATTTTTTTTAGGAATTCAATTATTTTCATAAATATAGTAAAACTCATCGCAGAGTTTCAATTATTTAAAATAAAATTTTAATCGAATTCCTCAATAAATGTAATCATTATTAAAATTTTTTTTTGAAAATTCGTCAAACGAATTCAATTATTTAAAAATTTATTGACAAAATTCTTTATAAGAATTCAATTTTAAGAAACATTCAAATATTCAATAAATTGTTTTTGTATTTAAATAATTGAATTCTAGTAGAATTTTCTCATAAAAATTGATTTAAAAATGAATTTCGGTTAAAAACAAATGAATTTGAAAATGCTCGAAAAACTATTTAAAAAATTATTAAAAATAATGGATTTATAAAAAAATTTTTGTTAACACTAAAAAAATTTAATTTTGAACAAGTTACAAATTATGGCAGAAACTAAATTTTTTTCAAAATTAATAAAATCCTTCGCAGAAATTTAATTATATTCAAAAATAGTAAAATTCTTCTTAGAAATTCAATTATTTAAAAATATCTTGATAAAATTTTTTATGAGAATTGAATTTTAAGAAACATTCAAATATTCAATAAATTATTATTTTGTATTTTAAATAATTGAATTTCAGTAGAGATTTCTAATAAAAATTAATAGAAAAATAAATTTTAATTAAAATTTTAGATAATAATTGAATATAGCGTGAATTTTTAGAAATAATTGAATTTTGAAATTAATGTTTTTGAAAAAGTATAATTGAATTTTTTTTTATTATTTGAAGTTTTTATTTATTTAATAAATGTTTAATTGTAGAATTTACGAATAATTGAAATTAGTAAAATTGTATATTGTGATTAAATGGATTTTAAAAATTGTCGAAGAACTTTTTTGAAAATTAATTGATTTAAAGAAAAAATTTAGTGAAAAATTCTTAAAAATAATAATTGAAATAAAATAATGAAAATAATTTCGAAGAAGTACAATATTCTTATAATTTAAAATAATGATTTTATCAATTTACCATCTTTAATT
The DNA here is from genome assembly GCF_015476425.1 of Leptopilina heterotoma. Taxonomy (NCBI): domain Eukaryota; kingdom Metazoa; phylum Arthropoda; class Insecta; order Hymenoptera; family Figitidae; genus Leptopilina; species Leptopilina heterotoma. Next base: position 899,920 of record NW_025111040.1, read on the forward strand.
ATTATAAAACATGAAGATATCGATGACTTCGAGTCGAAGACTCGGAGTGATCGATTTCTTTATGTTTTACAGTTAGGAAAAAATTTAATTTATAATTTTAAGTAAAATATTCTCTTATTTGACTCAGGCTGGTTATATTTTTGTCAGTAATAATTGGTCCGTAATTTTTCATTTTTGGTCCGTAAAAGTAACAATAATTATATTAATAGCAATGTATTATAAATATAGTATTAATTTCAGAAATATAATTCAAGTTATTATTTTTAATTTCAAATCTACTTTGATGGAATATTAATTTCGAAATAAATTATTAGCAAAATTATTTATGGAATCAATTTTTGTTAATAAAATTCATAAATATGTGCACGTTTAACTTTCTATAAACACCACTCTCATTCTTGGGCGCATATTAAAGTTGAGTATAAATGGAAAAATTCTATGCAAAGACGCTTTTCTTTTCTAAAGGTAAAAAGAAAGAGTTTCATTCACACTTCCGGTATTATATATTAAAGAAAGAAAAGAAAAAAATATTATAGTTCAAGAAAAAAAATAGTATAGTTGTAAAAAGTTGAAATTAAATTTTGCAAAGTACCCTTTAAATTAATATTAATTCAATTATCAATATTATTAATTATTAGTTCATTAATTATATAATTAGCTATTAAATTAATTATATAACTATTATAATTAATTTAATAGTATTAATTATTATAACCATTGTAATTAATTAATATTATCTATTAATTTGAATTAATTAAAATTAATTTCGGTATTAAAATAAAATTCGATTGTGTAAATTACAAATTTCTTTTATGTCCTAAGAAATGTGAATTATAAGTGTTGTTGCACTATGAGTGGCAATAATGATACAAATCTTCCTCAAGAAGATGCTGTCACATTGAAAGATAGTCTGCAAAGAAAAGTTATCATGGAAATACCGTGTACATTCCCATTATGCATGAGTATGCATACATAAATACATAAATGAATCTACAATTCTCGTAAAATATCGCAAGTAACAGAGAATATTTTATCAAGATTAAAGGAAAAGAGATTTCTTTTTTAAAAATTTATATTACGCAAGTTTTACAACGCATAGAAATAGACGCACTGGAAATATTTACTAATTTTTTACTAATTCGAAAAATTTGTTATAATAAATCTTCATCTATTCTACACATGACTGACAATTCTAATTTTTTTAAAAACTGAACATTTCTTTTAATTTCAAATTTTTATAGAATTAAAATACAAACTGTTTTTTTTTAAATTCTACAATACAAAAAATAGTTTAACTCTCGTAGAATATATATGAATACATCGTGTACGGAAAATGCAGGAAAAAAAGAACGAAACTACACAAACGGAAATAGTTTTTTTTTCACAGAAGACAGCAAATACTAATACACAAAGATACAACTGAGAAAGAAAAAAGGAAGAAATAAAATGAAGCGGTGCACAAAATGGTAATATCGAGAAAACGAGACATAAAGAACAAATAAAAAAAAGGAGGAACTATACCATTCTTCTGTTTTTCAAGATGAGAAAGAAATAAATATACAATATACTCTGAGATGATGACACAACATAAAAAATATGACACAAAATTATGAATTGAATTTTCCTTTTGAACATTTCTGTATCTTTTTACAACAAACAAGTTACAACTTGAAAAGTGAAATCTACTTTTTTTAGTCTACTATATTTTAGATTAAAAATTTAAAGTAGATTTAATTTTTCAAGTTCAAAAAAATTGATGTCCCTTTGTTTTTACGTTGTCGAAAAAGGAAACGAGAATAATTTGCAAGACGAAAAATAAGAAGACGAAGATGAAAATTCTGTAGATTCTGTAGATGAAAATTCTGTTCTGGAAATAAGAGGTGTAAACTCCAAAAAGTAGAAGAATAATAAAAGAAAGTAACTCAAGAAGCGGATATAAAAAGAAATAGAGCAAAAGGTGGGGAAATTTAGGGGAATATTTTTAGTTGGAGGTGAACAGAATTGTATCCTTAGCATCCAATTATGACAAACAAAAATACATGAAAAAATTATTAGCAAAACTAAATTGCAATTCGTAGATAATAAAAGAACACGTCAATTTTCAGTATAAGCCTTACAACTATCAGCCAAATGAAGCCATTAAAGGCGATGCGATGGTAAAATAGTTTTCTTTTTTTTAATACTTTGTAATATTGTTTAATTTTCTTTTTACAGCGACATGGGTCGGTGGCGCCTTCGTGAATGGAACTGCCGAGATGATGTTCGCAAGAGGTCTGGCATGGTGCCAGGTTCCCATTTGCTACAGTCTCAGTCTGCTTTTTGGTACGAGTAAACCTACACAGGATGTATCTTGATAGCATATCTTGATAACAAGAAAAAAAAAAGAAGAAGAAAAAGTTATGAGTTTCTGAAAAGAATCCAAGAACCTATGATTTTACCTCTTTTCTTGAATTTTTTTTTATACCAAAAGAGAGAAAATGTAAATGTTTATCCCTCTTTACTTTTAAATTCCAGCAATGAGGAAAATACTTAAGAAGCTTGTGCGGTACATTATGAGATTGTTAATTGAGACACTAGAAATTTTCCAAAAGATTTTCTTTCTCTTCGACTAAAGTAATTTGCTTTCTTTTGGTTTGCTTTTTTATTTCCGAAAATAAAACAAATTTAATTGTTCCTATGAAGACGAAAAGATATTTTTGTCTCTTTCATATGTAGACGAAGAAAGATAGTAGGATTTTTGACGAAGGGGTTTCTAATGTCACTTTACTTTTGGGATTTTTTTGGGGTCCAGAAAAGAAAAACTGATTGTTATCCACCGTTTATAGTCAAGAATCAAAATAAAATCAGAAATCAAATTCCTAGGGGGACACTAAAAGATCTGCTATTGAATACCCTGGCATTTTCTTCTCACAATTCTTTTTCAAACAAGAACAATAATTTAATTTTCCAAAACAGGTGCAATACTATTTGTGAAACCAATGAGAAAAGCGGAATACATAACGATGCTCGATCCACTGCAGCAACGATACGGTGCCAAAATTGGTGGCTTATTGTTTATACCCGCACTTTGTGGCGATTTGTTTTGGTGTGGAGCTGTATTGCGAGCTTTGGGAAGTTATCTCTCAGTAATTACAGGACTAGACACATATCTTAGTGTTTGTGTATCCGCCCTCTTGGCAGCAATGTGAGTTTGCAATTACTAAAACTTTCCCGTTAATAAATTGAATAAATAGATTACAAATTAATTTGATTAATAATGAAAAATTTGTTTTTGAATTCAAGATATTCACTATTTGGTGGAATGTACTATTTAGCTGGGACTGATGCATTACAATTAATTTGCATTATGCTCGGTCTGGGAATATCTGCGCCTTACATTATTTTCCATCCGGCAGTGGCGCTTGAAAAAAATTTGGCACGACAAGATTGGATTGGTGAAATAAAAAATGAGGATCTTGGCCTTTGGGCTGATGGAGCACTTTTATTAATTTTCGGCGGCATTCCTTGGCAGGTATTGTAATTTTTAGATTTGAGAAAGTAGATATTTTACCGAAAAATAGCCTGTAAAAGAAATTATTATGAATACAGACAAATTTTAAAGGTCTCTCTCTACTATCAATAATATGATTCCATGTTTAAAATTTAAAAACCATTGTTTCTAAAACAATATAGATTTTATAAAATTGGGACATCCAAAAGGACACTTTCAATAGAATCAACCGTACAGAAATATTAAATAGAGAAACAAATTGTTGAGAGAGAGAGATATTTTTGGAAAAATTGGTGTATTATGTAATTCAACAACAAAAGGAGGGTAATTTTCTTTTGAATAGGGTTATTTCCGACGAGTTCTAAGTATGAAAAGTAGTTCAATGGGAAGGACACTTTCGATCACTTCGATGATCGGTTGCATGGCTTTAGCCGTTCCTGCAGCATTGATGGGCGTTGTAGCTCGTGCTACAGATTGGTATTTAGTCGAGGGCTACAATAGAACTATATCGACAGATAATGGAAACGCAATATTGCCTCTGATATTAAGGCTTTTAACTCCCCAATGGGTGTCTTTTATTGGTAAGCTTCCTATTGAAAATTCTCTTTTTTCTGAATATCTACAAAACCAAAAGTAATAAATTTTTCAACTATTCGAAATTTGCAAAAGTATTTTAAAAAGTATTTAAAGAACTATTTTGACAATTAAAATGCGATTTCGAAAAGTATTCGGATTTTAATCCGCATGAACAAAAAATTGTCTCCTAGGTTTGGGTTCAATGGCAGCCGCAGCAATGTCATCAGCAGATTCTAGTATTCTTTCCAGTAGTTCAATGTTTGCCAGAAACATTTATAGATTCGCACTGAGACCAAAGGTTCGTCTAAATCCTAAAAATTTAAATCCTAAGATGTAAGTAATCAAATAAATTTTCTTTTATTTCCTTTCAGGCATCGGAAAGGGAATTGAAGTGGATCTTAAGATTCGCTGTGATTGCCGTTACTTCTCTTTCGACCGGAGTTGCCATCACATTTGGCAGTATTTATCAAATGTCGTAAGTTTCCTTTTTCCGAAAAGATACCATTCTAGATAAACATCATTAAACAAACTTTGCTTTTCCAGTTTTCTATGCTCTGAATTCGCATACGTTGTACTGTTCCCACAACTTCTCTCAGTGATTTACTGGCCTTCTTTGGTTAACACTTGTGGGTATTTCGCTGGATTTGCTACCAGTATTTTGTGCCGTTTAGCAGCTGGGGAGAAATCAGTAGGAATACCAGTTTTCATCGAATATCCATTCTTCGATCGCAATACGAATACACAACGATTTCCATATCGAACCACAGCAATGATTAGTGGACTTTTAATGCAACTTGTTGTAAGTTTCATAACAAAATTATTCTTGAAAGACGACTATTCATCAGGAAAATCAAAGAATCAGACCGGAGTTGTTCTAAGTAATTCGGGAGCTGCACTTATCGACTCGACATTAAATGTAAGTTCCTACATTAAATTCTAATTTTACCATTCCTATATAGTACTAGATAATCTAATCATAGTATCGATATTAGAATTCAGAAATAAATTTAATTTTTCCAAATTTCAAAAAGGAATCATCAAGTGGACCAAGTACATTGGACGGCGACAGAATGAGCACCAGCATGACAATGAACAGTCAATTGAATCGTTACGACGCCTCAAATGAATTCTATCAAATTACAAAGAGCTGCACCGAGGAGAACATTCAAATAGCAAATCAGAGTTTGAGAAATTTGCAGAACTTACAAGAATCCGTGAGGTCACCGAATCGATTGAATCCAATTCCCCATCCTCCAGTTATCAACCACACTGGCCAAATTCTTGGAGTGAGAAACCTGACCAATTCATTGGGTCAACCTGTGTTACCCATTAAGGAGATGAACAATTGTTTGCCAAATTCCATTAAGCATGTTGATGCAACGATGCTGAATAATTCCACTCCCTATGCAAAATCAGATAAATTACGTGGGGAGAATGATAAAATTGCTGATCGCAGCAATATGGAGCTAAATTTAAATCTTCACGATGGAACCGGAATTCTCAAGAAAAATGTCAAGGGTGTTAAACTAATTGGAATGGAAACTGGAACACTTAGACGACCATCATTACAGGTACTCTAATCATTACTCTAATTAGAATTTAAATTGGGTCCAAATGATTGTTAAAATTAAATCAATATTTACATATTCCAGGGGACATTTTCACCAACACCGTCTGTGGAACTGGTTCATATACTCGACAGAAGGCAAAGTAATGGCTCCTTTGGTCCAAGTTCATTGTCACCAGTGCCAGGAGTTGAGGCATGCAAAACACATGGAACTGCTATGGGTGGTCATGGAGGAAACGAACATTGCAGAATCAAAAGAGGCATTGTCAGGCATCATAGTTTCAATGAAACTGGCGATCGAATATTAACGACACTCGCCAGACAACCAACTTATCCGTCAATGCCTCTTCGTCCCGAAGATGGTCGTATGACACTCAGAAGAGACAAAAGGCCTCATTCAATAATTGCTCGACATTCGTCAATAATTGACGATAAGAATATTCACATTTCGAGTTTTGGAACAGTAACAAGTCCCACTTGCGGAATGCATACACCAACTGTTCAAACGTGCAATTATTTTTTGGCTGACGACGAAGCTGTTAGCAGATTTTAAGCGTGAGTATTTTTTTTGTTAATCATCGAAAAAAAACATTAAGACCATGTGGGGAAAAGTCCTCCTGAACTAGTGGTTTCAAGTTGAAATATTCAATTTTTTTTTGGGGTAAATTTTGACTATTAACTATGAAAATATAGTTGATAAAAAGTACTTTAAAGTTTTTACTGAAAGAGAAATAAACATACTCTCGACATTTTTAAAAAATAGTTTCTGAAGGAAAGGTTTAATTTCTCCACTTGAGAACGCCAAGGTCGCCACCAGGTGGCAGGAGAAATTCCAAGAAAGGACTCAACTGCCATCTGGCGGTGACCTTGGCGTTCGCAGGTGGAGAATAGCGCTTCCATATTGAATCTCTTGTTCGCAATTTTGTAACTATTTCTGAAAATTGTAAAAAAAATGAGAAGTTATTTACGAAACCTTCTCTCCATGACCTTAAGTATTCTTCTTTCATTTTTTGTTCTAAAAATCGTAATAAAAGGAACTCGACTCGAAAAGTAACATCAACAGCAAATAAACTAGCAACATTACTACTCTCAATATTCTATGACAGAAAAATTACCACTCATAGAAAATTGAGATTAAAACAAATATCCATATTGCATTAAAAATTTATAAGTCATAAAAAAATCCTTCAAAGATAAATGTAAATATTAATTTTACATCTCTTAAAATAAAACATCAATTAATTTCTAACGGTATTAATATTATTAATACCAAGATTATTCAATTAGAATATTATTTTATTTATTATAAATATAATAATAAAATTGTAAATACATTGCCCATACGGTAAATCTTAGATATGACGAAAAATTCCTAGTATTTGAAAAATACAATTTCTGATTTCGAAATTTTCCATCCTAATGATCTGTTATAAACAGCTCAAAAAAAAAATATCCCTCCATTGTGTAAGTATCGTTTTTTTCATCTGCAACTCTTGCAGTTTTATTTATTGAATCGCACTTATTTATTAAAAAAAAGCGATTACAAAATTAAAAAAAGAAAATATATTACCAAGAAAAAAAATGAGAAAATTATTTTGGAACTGTAAATTTTCAGCAAAGATATATCGCTTATTATTAATAAAAAAAAAAAAAGAAGGAAAATAAATTGCACATACTAAACGAAAAAAAATTGATTATAAGCGAACATTTTTTTGTCAACGTTAATTAAGAAAAAAAATCAAACGAAACTGAAGATCATTTGTTCATTAATACACAAAATTTTCTACAATGTTCAACAACAGTTTTTCAACGATTAAAATATCGAATTAATCAACAAAATGTCTAAATTTTTTTTTAGACACTTTTTGGAATAATGTACAATTTTTATATATATGCAACAAAGAGGAAAATAAAATTTCAATTTTTATTAACATTTCGAAATTTTTAATTTTGAAACAAAAATGTATTTCACTTGGAAAAATTTTATACTGCATGGGCATCAACAAAAGGTTTCGTTTGATTTTTTTTCTTATCAAGAGAAAATATTTCAACGTTGCTTCAAATAAAAACGTCCAATATTGAGTGCAAAATGCACGATAATCTGGAAATATACGATATTTTTACACTGATTGTTCATTAATATTAGTAATTTAGGAAAAATCAATTAATTAATTAAGAACGTAAACTTAATATGTTAAGGAAATGTTTAAAAAAAAATTACGATATTTAATAAATTTGATTGTTAAGTGTATATTTATATAAATATTTTTAATATTTAATCCTTTATGTCCAGAATTAAATTAATTAATTAAATTAATTTTATTTAATTAAATTCGTGTAATTAATTTTATATGATTAAATTCGATTAATTAATTTTATATGATTAATTTTTTTTTTTTATTTCGTTTGATTTAATTAATTTCATTTAATTAATTCCATATTGAATTAATTTTATTAAATTAATTTAACGCAAATAATAAAAATAAAAATATTTACTTTTTAAAAACGTACGAAAAATAAAGTATAGTTTTTGTGTTTTAAAAATTACAAATTTTGTAAAATCAATTTTTCTGGACACAAGAGGCTTTAGATTAAAAAAAAGAAACAATTGTACATGTGCAATTTTAATAATTAGAGAATTTATCGCATCTTCCCTTTGCTCAATACAGTAATTGACAGGTAGAAAAATATCTTTTCTCGTACTTTTAAGAAAACTTGAGACTAAATTTTTCTTTGAATCAATTTCTAAAAAAGTCACAAAGCATATCTTTCTCATTAAAAATTTCCAGTTAATTTTTCGAAAAAAATTTCAAATTCATTTAATTAATCTTCGAAACACTAAAAAAATAGACTTAATTTTTTTTCTTCATTAACTACAAAAAATTTTCATAAATATTCGTCATCATATAAATAATTAAGCAGCACACACAAAAAAGGGCCCAATTTTTGTAAATTTTCTTATTTATATAGTTTCTTGTAATTTTTATATAATCTTTCCATCAAAATCAATGAAAAAAAAAATTTGTACGAGTCTTTCTACCTCCAACTTTTTCTGTACTTTTGTAAAAAGTTAATTAAAAAAAAACAAGTGTACATCTACAACCTGTATCAGTATTACAATAATTTTAAGTGAAAAATCGTTTTTTAATTAACGATTTTTAGAAAAAAAAAATTAGTTTATAAGAATTTGATAGTTGTGTAACTGATTAACAAAAAAAAGCAGCATGCCAAAAATCTCTTGCCAAATTAAATAATGTAGTATTTAAAGAAAAATAGATATTACAAAGTACTAGTATTTAAAATAATATAATAATATTAGAATAATTATACTCTATGTGAAAAAATTTTTCGAAAAGTGATGCAATATGTATAATAAAAAACGAGAAAATCAGTAGTGACAGTAGGAAAACTAATAAAAATATTAATTGAGAATTTTTTTAAAATTTTTTCGATTAATTAATCGAGTTTCTTAAGAAATTTGTTAACTTTGTTTTAGTAATTATTACGGATTTATTTACAATAATAATTACTAAAAAATTTTGATGATAAAATTTTTTAAAATTATAAATATAAGGTACGATTTATTATTTATTTATACAAAACTTATGAAAATTATTATTTTTAATTTCCTACTGTCAAAGTGAAAAATATTCTCATTTGAATGTGTTCAAAATCATTAAATAATTGTATTATACAAAATATTTAAAGAACAGCGAAGAAAAATGTTTATGAAAAATTGGCTCAAAAATTTACATTCTTTCATAAATAAAAATTTGTATATTTAATTAATTTAAAGTGTCTCTCGACTAAACGAAATTAATTTAAAATCGTTACTGATTTATATTATTATTGTTTATTATTATTACTATTAATATTATTATTATTATTATTAATATTATTATTATTATTATTATTATTATTATTATTATTATTATTAATATTATTATTATTATTATTATTATTATTATTATTATTATTATTATTATTATTATTATTATTATTATTATTATTATTATTAATTATTATCAATTGTTATTAATTATTATTATATAAAGTATAATTAATTTTTAAATTATTGAATTTAATTTCGAAAAAGTTTATTAAAATACTTTCGGTACTTATAATTGACAAGGGTCTTCCAAAATTCAAAAAAGTGACAAACACTTTTCTTTGCTTTAAAGTACCTAATTAATTAATTAATTATATAATAAAAAAATGTAAAAATAAAACTACATGTAAATTATTTTTTAAGTATCTTATGTAATCTACATATTAGGATAAACTACTTTTAAAAAACTTCAGTTTTCACAAATTGAAATTGTTTTTTATAATTATGTATTATATAAATTAATTTTTAAAACTAATTCAATATTTTCAAATTTAAAAAAAGAAGAAAAACCACACTACAACCAGAAAAAATTTGATTTAAACCAAATATTATTTTGTATGAATATAATTATTTGCAAAATTGGTAAACTAAAGTAAAATTTAGTTAAATAATAATTTATTCGAATAAAATAAATACTTGTAGAATCTCTACTAGAGAAAAAATTTTTTTTTTTTTGAGAAACAATAAAAAATGATATTTAGTGAAAATTGAAGTTTAAGTCTATTTTAATTATATACATTAAGAAAAAAAAACACAATTAACAATTGTGTTACGTGAATTACGTGCCAAATTTTAGGAATAAAAAAAACTTAGAGATACCTAAGTATTCTCTTGTGACTTGTTCAAATCCCGAATTTCGAGGATTTTTAACAAATCGTGTAAATGTAACTTTTAGATAACATTATAATATACATAAACATATATATTATACATAAACATTATAATGATGCCTGCAATTAAGCGTCTTACTCAATTATTATTCGCCTAAAATTCAGCGATAAACGAATTTTATTATAAATTATTATCACAAAAAAAAATAATTCGCAAACTTTATTTGCTCACGAATTTCTTTTCAAAAAAAAAAAATTTCAATAATTTTAAGTTCTCTACCAAATTAGCAAAACAATTATTATTAATTATGTAACTCCACATTTAAAGAAATAAATTTTGTGATTCTATTTAACCCCTTAACAGTCCATGGCCCATATATGGCCACGAAAAGTCGTGCCACCTTTGCGTCTGTGGCCATATATGGCCATCTCAAAAAAAAAATACTAAACATGATTTGATTTTAGTAGCGAAGTACATACTACTGTTTTTGGGGTCGCTGAATCCGAATCTGAAGTCAGATTTAAAAAATTCAAAATGGCGGACCCAAAATGTTGACTTCGAAAAATAAAAAAATTTCAAATTCGCTTTAAACTCGTTACTTGGGGGGTTTTCGGGGTCTCTGATTACAAATATGATGTCAGATTTTTAAAATTCAAAATGGCGGATCCAATATGGCGGATAATTTCAAGATTGATGCGATTCGATTAAAATTCGTTTCTCGGGGGTTTTTGGGGTCGCTGAATTTGAATTTGATGTTCGTTTTACAAAATTCAAAATGTTGGATCCAATATGGCGGATAATTTCAAAATTTATGCGTTTTGATCGAAATTCCGTTCCCGGGGTTTTTTGGGGTCGCTGAATTCGAATTTGATGTTCGTTTTTCTAAATGCTAAATTTTGGATTCAATATGTCGATCAAATTTTTTGAATGTTGACAAATTTGTCTAAAATGTTTACTCAGGGGTTTTTGAGGTAACTTCATATTTTTTTCGCATCAATCTTGAAATCATCCGCCATATTGGATCCGCCATTTTGAATTTTGAAAATCTGACATCATATTTGTAATTAGAGACCCCGAAAACCCCCGAGTAACGAGTTTTAAGGGAATCTGAAAAAAAATTTTTTTTTGAAGTCGACATTTTGGGTCCGCCATTTTGAATTTTTTAAATCTGACTTCAGATTTGGATTCAGCGACCTCGAAAACCCCCGAGAAATGAATTTCCCTTAAAACGCTTTAATTTTAAAATTATCCACCATATTTGGTCGCCATATTGGATCCGCCATTTTGAATTTTCAAAAATTAACCTCAAATTCGAATTCAGCGACCCCAAAAACCTTATATATGATTAAATCATATTTTTTTGTAAACTTTTTTTTCGGACCGTTTTTGGACCACAAGCGATTTTCAACTAGACTGCGAAGGGGTTAAAGAAAATTATTTTGTAACTTTTTAATTAAATTATTCTGTAATGTACAATTCTTTGAAACCTCGAACCTTGTTTTTTTTTTGCCTCATATCTTTTTTTTGTTTTAATATCTGGACCATTTGTAATATTTCATGACCGTGATGAACATGATTATGATAATGGTTAGTTTTGATTGTGTAGAAAATATGATCATTAATAAGAACATATGAATGAGGATGTGACGTGAAACGACTGAAAGAATTAGAGGGCAAAGCAAAGCTGCTTGACTATAATGAGCACATTTTACTAATTTTCTTCATTCTAACACGTGTACCTATCTATTAATGGAGAGTTGCAAAATTTCCAAGGCCAACGATTGGCCAAATATTGGACCAAGTTTTTTTATCGCCAACATTGGCCCAAGGCTCAATTGCCGAGTTTCGAATTTTATTATTGAACCAATAGTCACCCAAATTTTGAATCATTAATAAAAAGTTTCTCGAGCAAGAATTAAATTTATTTTATTCAAAATCATAATTACTGTATTATTTACTAATTTTTTTTCTATAATATTTAATAATTAATAATTAATAATTAACAATATAATAATTAATATAATAATTGATATAATAATTAATAATTTTTTAAAATTTTATTCATATTTGGTAAATAATTATGTTGTCATTAAAATGTAAAATTTTAATAATGTTGATTTATTCATTTCCTAATAAAAAAAGACTTCGCAATTTAAAAAAAAATTCTCAAGGGAAAAGAAAAGAAATTCGAAGAATTTTGCAGTTGTTTTTCTTCTATCGTGCAAGAAAAGCTGGTGGCCTATCAACAGGCGTCCCGCACGCGACGTAAGAATCTACAATAAAATTACCTTCCTCATTTCTTTCTCTCTAAAATTTTTTTATTCAAAAATTGATCGTTAAAAAATTGTAGTCCTCCATACGTGCACTCACTTTTTATTAAAAAATTAACATAATAGCCCAAGCCACTTCATTATAGGTAAAAGCTATTTAACTTGTAGTTTATGCAAGAAAAAAAAATTCTTCAATATCGGAGAAATTTTTTCAGAAAAAAATTAACCTAGGTTGTAATTCGTGAGAGCAGAATTTATTATAAAAAAATCGATATTTTAATTATTTAAAAGATAACATTTTTATTAAAAATTAATATAGTAAATTAACTTTAGCGCCAGGTTATTTTTTTAATAATACTTTTATGTCCTGAAAATATTTTATCTTTTTAGCAAAATTTATAATAGAGAATCGACATTTTAATTATTTAAAAGATAACTTTTTTATTTGAAATTAATAGTAAATTGACTTCAGCGCCAGGTTATTTTTAAATAAATTCTTTATGTCCTGATCCTGAAAGAATATTTTTAAAAATTTTCACGAATTTCTCGTCAAGAATTCAATTCTCTTTACAAATAGCAAAATTTTTCGCCAAAAATTCAATTATTTTGTAAAACTTTATAAAAATCTTTGCAAAAATTCAATTACTTTTAAAAGTTTTTTGCAATTCAATAATTTTCAATATTTACTATTTTCATAAAATTTATCAACAGATTTAATTATAGAAAAAACTTTTTGATACAATTCTTCAAAAAGATTCAATTATTTTCATAAATAATAAAATTTCATTTACGAATTCAATTATTTTCATCGCAGAATTTAAAATATTTTTAATACAATTTTAAATAAATTCCTTGAAAAATGCAATTATTATTAAAAATTTTATTAAAACTTGAGGAAAGAATTCAATTTTAAGAAACATTCAATTATTCAATAAAACAATCAAATTCGTTGCATTAATTTAAATATTTTCATAAATAACATTTAATTCGTCGCAGAAAATCAATTATTTTTAAAAATTTTTAAGTATTTTTGCAAAAAAATTCAATTAGTTTGATAAACAACAAAATCGCATAAATTCTTCCCATAAAATCAATTATTCTAAGGAATTTTAATAAAATTCTTTTCCAAAATTCAATTATTTTAATAAATATCAAAATTCATCGCAAGAATTCAATTCTTTTGAAAAGTAATAAAATATACTTTGCAGAAATTAAATTATTTTCAAAATTTTTTTAAAATTCTCGTCAAGAATTAAATTATTTTTATAAATAGATAGGGAAATTCTTCGCAAGAATTAAATTATTGTCAAAAATTTTTTAAAAATTCTTCTCAAGAAGTCAATTATTTTCAAAAATTTTAATAAAATTCTCCTCAAGAATTCAGTTTTCAAAAATTATTATTTAAATTCTTCTCAGGAATTCAATTATTTTTACGAATAATAACATTTTCCGCAAGGTATTCAATTATTTAAAAACACGTTTAAATATTTGTTACAAAAATTCAATTATTATAAAAAATAATAACGTTTTTCCCAAGGGATTTAATTATTAAAAAAATTTAATACATTTTAAATTTGCTTGATTGGCTTGATCTGAGATTATAAGAAACGTGAACGTCCAGGCTGTGTTGGCATGGTGCATTGGTAGGCGTTAGTCCCGCGAAAGGCAGCTATTAACTGGGGTTCGAGTCCTCACAGATGCACAGTGCAGTCGTTCACGCAGCTTATTTTTTCAGATCAAAAATTAAAATTCAAAAAATATAATTATTTACCGACAACCATATCGGAATAATTATCTTAAGAATAACACCTGACTCTAAACCAAAGAGTTTAATTGACTTCTAATAGATGTCACTAATTGCTGATATAGTCGAAATCTTCCTTAATTAAAATTCTTCATCAGCAAATAATTTCCTACATTAACTATACAGCTCTTCGACTAGTGTATGGGCTTGATCTGAGATTATAAGAAACGTGAACGTCCAGGCTGTGTTGGCATGGTGCATTGGTAGGCGTTAGTCCCGCGAAAGGCAGCTATTAACTGGGGTTCGAGTCCTCACAGATGCACAGTGCAGTCGTTCACGCAGCTTATTTTTTCAGATCAAAAATTAAAATTCAAAAAATATAATTATTTACCGACAACCATATCGGAATAATTATCTTAAGAATAACACCTGACTCTAAACCAAAGAGTTTAATTGACTTCTAATAGATGTCACTAATTGCTGATATAGTCGAAATCTTCCTTAATTAAAATTCTTCATCAGCAAATAATTTCCTACATTAACTATACAGCTCTTCGACTAGTGTATGGGCTTGATCTGAGATTATAAGAAACGTGAACGTCCAGGCTGTGTTGGCATGGTGCATTGGTAGGCGTTAGTCCCGCGAAAGGCAGCTATTAACTGGGGTTCGAGTCCTCACAGATGCACAGTGCAGTCGTTCACGCAGCTTATTTTTTCAGATCAAAAATTAAAATTCAAAAAATATAATTATTTACCGACAACCATATCGGAATAATTATCTTAAGAATAACACCTGACTCTAAACCAAAGAGTTTAATTGACTTCTAATAGATGTCACTAATTGCTGATATAGTCGAAATCTTCCTTAATTAAAATTCTTCATCAGCAAATAATTTCCTACATTAACTATACAGCTCTTCGACTAGTGTATGGGCTTGATCTGAGATTATAAGAAACGTGAACGTCCAGGCTGTGTTGGCATGGTGCATTGGTAGGCGTTAGTCCCGCGAAAGGCAGCTATTAACTGGGGTTCGAGTCCTCACAGATGCACAGTGCAGTCGTTCACGCAGCTTATTTTTTCAGATCAAAAATTAAAATTCAAAAAATATAATTATTTACCGACAACCATATCGGAATAATTATCTTAAGAATAACACCTGACTCTAAACCAAAGAGTTTAATTGACTTCTAATAGATGTCACTAATTGCTGATATAGTCGAAATCTTCCTTAATTAAAATTCTTCATCAGCAAATAATTTCCTACATTAACTATACAGCTCTTCGACTAGTGTATGGGCTTGATCTGAGATTATAAGAAACGTGAACGTCCAGGCTGTGTTGGCATGGTGCATTGGTAGGCGTTAGTCCCGCGAAAGGCAGCTATTAACTGGGGTTCGAGTCCTCACAGATGCACAGTGCAGTCGTTCACGCAGCTTATTTTTTCAGATCAAAAATTAAAATTCAAAAAATATAATTATTTACCGACAACCATATCGGAATAATTATCTTAAGAATAACACCTGACTCTAAACCAAAGAGTTTAATTGACTTCTAATAGATGTCACTAATTGCTGATATAGTCGAAATCTTCCTTAATTAAAATTCTTCATCAGCAAATAATTTCCTACATTAACTATACAGCTCTTCGACTAGTGTATGGGCTTGATCTGAGATTATAAGAAACGTGAACGTCCAGGCTGTGTTGGCATGGTGCATTGGTAGGCGTTAGTCCCGCGAAAGGCAGCTATTAACTGGGGTTCGAGTCCTCACAGATGCACAGTGCAGTCGTTCACGCAGCTTATTTTTTCAGATCAAAAATTAAAATTCAAAAAATATAATTATTTACCGACAACCATATCGGAATAATTATCTTAAGAATAACACCTGACTCTAAACCAAAGAGTTTAATTGACTTCTAATAGATGTCACTAATTGCTGATATAGTCGAAATCTTCCTTAATTAAAATTCTTCATCAGCAAATAATTTCCTACATTAACTATACAGCTCTTCGACTAGTGTATGGGCTTGATCTGAGATTATAAGAAACGTGAACGTCCAGGCTGTGTTGGCATGGTGCATTGGTAGGCGTTAGTCCCGCGAAAGGCAGCTATTAACTGGGGTTCGAGTCCTCACAGATGCACAGTGCAGTCGTTCACGCAGCTTATTTTTTCAGATCAAAAATTAAAATTCAAAAAATATAATTATTTACCGACAACCATATCGGAATAATTATCTTAAGAATAACACCTGACTCTAAACCAAAGAGTTTAATTGACTTCTAATAGATGTCACTAATTGCTGATATAGTCGAAATCTTCCTTAATTAAAATTCTTCATCAGCAAATAATTTCCTACATTAACTATACAGCTCTTCGACTAGTGTATGGGCTTGATCTGAGATTATAAGAAACGTGAACGTCCAGGCTGTGTTGGCATGGTGCATTGGTAGGCGTTAGTCCCGCGAAAGGCAGCTATTAACTGGGGTTCGAGTCCTCACAGATGCACAGTGCAGTCGTTCACGCAGCTTATTTTTTCAGATCAAAAATTAAAATTCAAAAAATATAATTATTTACCGACAACCATATCGGAATAATTATCTTAAGAATAACACCTGACTCTAAACCAAAGAGTTTAATTGACTTCTAATAGATGTCACTAATTGCTGATATAGTCGAAATCTTCCTTAATTAAAATTCTTCATCAGCAAATAATTTCCTACATTAACTATACAGCTCTTCGACTAGTGTATGGGCTTGATCTGAGATTATAAGAAACGTGAACGTCCAGGCTGTGTTGGCATGGTGCATTGGTAGGCGTTAGTCCCGCGAAAGGCAGCTATTAACTGGGGTTCGAGTCCTCACAGATGCACAGTGCAGTCGTTCACGCAGCTTATTTTTTCAGATCAAAAATTAAAATTCAAAAAATATAATTATTTACCGACAACCATATCGGAATAATTATCTTAAGAATAACACCTGACTCTAAACCAAAGAGTTTAATTGACTTCTAATAGATGTCACTAATTGCTGATATAGTCGAAATCTTCCTTAATTAAAATTCTTCATCAGCAAATAATTTCCTACATTAACTATACAGCTCTTCGACTAGTGTATGGGCTTGATCTGAGATTATAAGAAACGTGAACGTCCAGGCTGTGTTGGCATGGTGCATTGGTAGGCGTTAGTCCCGCGAAAGGCAGCTATTAACTGGGGTTCGAGTCCTCACAGATGCACAGTGCAGTCGTTCACGCAGCTTATTTTTTCAGATCAAAAATTAAAATTCAAAAAATATAATTATTTACCGACAACCATATCGGAATAATTATCTTAAGAATAACACCTGACTCTAAACCAAAGAGTTTAATTGACTTCTAATAGATGTCACTAATTGCTGATATAGTCGAAATCTTCCTTAATTAAAATTCTTCATCAGCAAATAATTTCCTACATTAACTATACAGCTCTTCGACTAGTGTATGGGCTTGATCTGAGATTATAAGAAACGTGAACGTCCAGGCTGTGTTGGCATGGTGCATTGGTAGGCGTTAGTCCCGCGAAAGGCAGCTATTAACTGGGGTTCGAGTCCTCACAGATGCACAGTGCAGTCGTTCACGCAGCTTATTTTTTCAGATCAAAAATTAAAATTCAAAAAATATAATTATTTACCGACAACCATATCGGAATAATTATCTTAAGAATAACACCTGACTCTAAACCAAAGAGTTTAATTGACTTCTAATAGATGTCACTAATTGCTGATATAGTCGAAATCTTCCTTAATTAAAATTCTTCATCAGCAAATAATTTCCTACATTAACTATACAGCTCTTCGACTAGTGTATGGGCTTGATCTGAGATTATAAGAAACGTGAACGTCCAGGCTGTGTTGGCATGGTGCATTGGTAGGCGTTAGTCCCGCGAAAGGCAGCTATTAACTGGGGTTCGAGTCCTCACAGATGCACAGTGCAGTCGTTCACGCAGCTTATTTTTTCAGATCAAAAATTAAAATTCAAAAAATATAATTATTTACCGACAACCATATCGGAATAATTATCTTAAGAATAACACCTGACTCTAAACCAAAGAGTTTAATTGACTTCTAATAGATGTCACTAATTGCTGATATAGTCGAAATCTTCCTTAATTAAAATTCTTCATCAGCAAATAATTTCCTACATTAACTATACAGCTCTTCGACTAGTGTATGGGCTTGATCTGAGATTATAAGAAACGTGAACGTCCAGGCTGTGTTGGCATGGTGCATTGGTAGGCGTTAGTCCCGCGAAAGGCAGCTATTAACTGGGGTTCGAGTCCTCACAGATGCACAGTGCAGTCGTTCACGCAGCTTATTTTTTCAGATCAAAAATTAAAATTCAAAAAATATAATTATTTACCGACAACCATATCGGAATAATTATCTTAAGAATAACACCTGACTCTAAACCAAAGAGTTTAATTGACTTCTAATAGATGTCACTAATTGCTGATATAGTCGAAATCTTCCTTAATTTAATACAATTCTTTGCAAGAATTCAATTATTTTTACAAATAATAAATTCTTTCATAGAAATTCAATTATTTCAAAAAAAAACGTTTAACAAATTTTTTACAATAGTTCAATTACTTTGAAAAATAATAAAATCTTTCACAAACATTCAATTATTTAAAATAATGTTTAAAAAAATTTGTTAAAAAAATTCAATTATTTTCAAGAATAATAAAATTTTCCCAAAGGGATTCAAGTAATTACAAAAAATTTAATAAAATTCTTTGCAAACATTCATTTGTTCTCAAAAATAATAAAAATTTTCCCCAGATATTCAATTATTTAAAAAGATATTAATTAAATTGGTTACAAAAATTCAATTATTTTCACAAAAAACAAATTTTTTTCTAGAAATTCAATTATAAATTTTTTTAATTAAATTCGTTGAAAGAATTCAATTATTTACAAAAAAAAATAAATTTTTTTTGATAATTCAATTTCTTAGAAAAATGTGAATTAAATTTTAAAAATTTTTTTAAATTTTTCTCAAGAAGTCAATTATTTTCAAAAATTTTAAAAAAATTCTTCTCATGAATTCAATTGTTTTCAAAAATTATTATTTAAATTCTTCTCAGGAACCCAATTATTTTTTTTTAAATTTAATAAAATTCTTCAAAAAGTTTTCAATTATTTTCAAAAATTGTTATAAAATTCTCAAAAAAAAAATTTCATTAAAATTTTAATTAAATTCCTTAAAAGAAATTAAATATTTTCAAAAATTGTTAATACAATTCATCGTAAAAATTCAATTTTAAGAAACATTCAATATTATTTATTTTTGTATTTAAATAATTGATTTCTCGTAGAATTAAATTATTATTTTTCCTACTTTTAACTAACAATTCTGTAGAATTAATTTTTTTTTTGAAAAAGTTTAATTGAATAATAATTGATGTTATTGATTTAAAGTAGAATTTTAGTTAAAAATTCTAGAAAATGTCAATTGAATTGAAATGATAGAAATAATTTTGAAGAAATTACAGTAACAATATTCTTATAATAATAAAATAATGATTTTGTCAGACGGTCATCTTTATGTTTTATACTAATATTCTTATGAGCTGTTCAATTTGAAAAGGTTTGAATTTGAATTTTTTGAACATTTTAATTCCAATTTAAAAAAATGATTAAATAGTTATTTTAAATAAACCAATGGTTTTCGAATAATTTTACTTTTGAAGAAATTTGTAAATAAATTTAATAGAACATTTTGTTGAGTATCTAATAAGAGAGTGAATCAGAATATTCTTTAGTGTCAGGAAAAAAGTGAAAATTGTGTTTGGAAATCAGGGAAAAATAAAGTTAAATTTTTGTGTCAACCCTGTATAAATAAATTATATTTTTATCTTTATTTAACCAATTTTTATGGTTCCCTAAAAGTCCCCTATTTTTTAATTTTCAGTCCCCTATTTCCCTTAAAAATTAAAATACTTTTTAGGGGCACTGTGAAGCTTGTGATTTAGAAAATAATGTTAAACTAGGCTACAAGAGAATTTTCATCAATTTTGATATAAATGAATTCACTTCCACATTTCGATCAATCAAAGAAGAAAAAAATGAAATAAAAGAGAAGAAGAAAAGAAAAGTGGAATTGTAAAATAAAAAATACCATCTATAATGAAGAGGGTGGGAAGTAAGTAAGAAAATCATGGTCTAGGTGTAGCTACGTAAATATATATAGAGCGAAAATGAAAGTGAATGATGAAGAGAAAAAAAAAATGCCAGCTGCTACTGCGCGTCAGCAACCACCGGAAGTTAAGGGAGTAGAGGGTAAACTGCGTAGTATTAGGTATTCTATATAGGGCTAGTATGGCGTGTATGCACTATATAGAGTCAAGCAATATGAAACGTCACGAGCTACGCCCCCTCGAAATGTTGTCATTGATCCACGAGGATTTAACCAACACAACTTCATGTTTCAAGGACCACCGAATTTTCAAATTACACATTACTCTGCATATGTGAATTCATCCTCTCCTCCCCTCCCCCCTCAGGTCAATTTTGAATGAATTTACCCCCCACCCCCTTTACATTCCCAAAAACAATCCACATGACTATTAAAAAACTTTAGTTCTCAAATTATTCCAAAATATTTCCGCAATTTTTTCATAGTTTTAATTTATTTTCAATTCCAAAATTAATTTACAAACTTTATCAAAATTCATCAAAAAGCAAATCCTTTTTGTTGGAATAAGATAATTGTTATAGTTATATATATACTAATAATGCTACTAATTTTCGAAACTGATAATAATTTTCTAAAAATGACTTTGTATAAATAATCGTACAAAAAATAATTTATGTACTTTAAACGTAGTTTTCTTAAAAGTATCAAATATTAATATCGACTTACATAACAAACTGATAGAAACTGATAGAAAAAATAATTTAATTTACATTTTTGTGTATCAATATACAATATTCAATTTGGTATCGAATTTGATACTTTCAAGAAAACTGCGGAGATAAATTTTTCTATTCCACAAAGTGATTTCTTTTCTTTTTTTTGAAAACTTTCCCACAAGATGAATAACGTCTCCTTCACAATATTACTCCACTGTCAATATAAATTATACCTATCCGAAGGGGGTGGAAATTCATTAATACGAAAATATTATTAACGATCTTTGCAGAATAATTCAGGCATGAATTTCAAAATTAAATATCAACTTTCGACCTATATATAAAGCGAAGGTGCATTATTTTAATAAACTATATATATAAACAATATTGATGAATTTTTGTGAACAATTTTCCGTAATTTGCTAAAATTATATTTTGCCTTTTTGAATTGAAAAAAATATTGTATATTATGATACTGTCAAATCATAAGAAGAAGAAGAAGAAATTGTAAATAGAGGAGAGATTTATTTAGTGGAGGTAAGTGCTATATTTAAAGAAAACTAACAGAACCTTCAATTTTAAATTTAGAAACGCAGATTATACTTATACACAAAATGCTTAAGGGCATATAGTATAAAAAGAAACAAGAGTTGTAAAATATAAATGTAGGTATAGCATGTAACCTTTTTATATTGGCACTCAAGACTGACATGAAACTATACTAATACTTTTTCCCTCAGTGGTGGTCTCCGATTACAAGTTTATTGTATAAAAAAGAAAAAAAAATCTATAAACACTTGAATAGAACAATAATTTTTTTTCCAAAAATTGTAATAATTAATGTTCCTGAAGTATCATCTGGTATCAATTTTATACGGTTTGTAATTAATTTGATAAAGATTGGTATCAATTTGATACAGTTTGGTGTACATTTCATCAAACCTGGTACCAATTTCATCCAAACTGGTATCAATATGATCCAATCTGGTATGCATTTAATCTAATATCAATTTGATACCTCCAAAAGAAATCAGTGATATGGATTAAGTAACTTTTACTATACTTTCATAGTAATACTCAAACTGACAGAAATTTTAGAGCATTTCTATAACAACTTTTACTATCTTCGAAGTAAATTTTGCTACACGTTAGAAGTACTTTTTACTAATTCAAGATTGCCACAAAAATTTAATTTTTCTTTTTTCTGACTTTTCACTGATTTACAGACAAAATTTTCACTTTTTCCCTGACCCTAAAGAATATTCTGATTCACTCTTAAAATTAATTAGATACTCAAAAAAATGTTGTATTACATGAAAAATTTAAATTTTCAAAGATTTTAATTTAAAAACCTTTACAAAATTCAATTATTTCTAAAAAAAATTGCAATTATTTGTAACTTCTCCAAAATTCAATTATTATCTATAACTTGAACTGAAATTATAATTTTTACATCAATTTTTATTAGAAAATTCTGCGATAATTCAATTCTACATAATTTTATTAACAAATATTTAAATTATTAAATTCATTCGACGAATTTGAATAAAATTTTTAAGAATAATTAAAATTTTTCGAGGAATTTGATTAAAATTGCATTAAAAATAATTGAAATTTTTCAATGAGTTTTAGTATATTTATAAAAATAATTGAATTATTGCGAAGAATTTTATAAAAAAAAGTTTCAAACAATTGATTTTTTTGATAACATTTAGGCAAATTCTATTTTTTATAATTGAATTCTAGTCAAATTTTTATTTTTTTTGGAAAAAAATTGAATGTTCGTGTAGAATATTATCAAAATTTTTGTTTAATAATTGAATTCTTTTGGGAAATTTTATTAAAAAAGTAGAATATTGAAAATCATTAAATTAACAAAATTTTTTGAAAATAATTGAATTCTTGTGATTAATACTATTATTTATGAAAATAATTGAATATTGCAAAGAATTTTATTAAAATACCTGAAAATATTTGATTTTTTTCAAAGAATTTTGCTACAATTTTTTTTTTAGATTTTTTGAAAATAATTGAATTTCTGAAAATAGTTTTATTAATTTCGAAAATAATTGAATTCTTGTGCGATGAATATTGTTATTTTTATGAAAACAATTGAATTTTACAATGAATTATATAAAAATTTCTGAATATAATGGAATTTCTGCGAAGAATTTTTCTATTTATAAAGATAATTGAAATGTTGTCAGGAATTTTTTTTTTATTTTTGAAAATAATTGAATTTCTGCGACGAATTTGATTAATTTTGAAAATAATTGAATTTTGCAAATGAATTTGATTAATTTTGAAAATAATTGAATTTTGCAAATGAATTTTATTAAAATACCTGAAAATAATTGAATTTTTTCGAAGAATTTTGCTTCAATTTTTTTTAGATTTTTTGAAAATAATTAAATTTTTGAGAAGAATTTTATTAATTTTGAAAATAATTGAATTCTTGTGCGATGAATATTGTTATTTTTATAAAAATAATTGAATTTTACAATGAATTTTATAAAAATTTCTGAATATAATTAAATTTCCGCGAAGAATTTTTCTATTTATAAAGATAATTGAAATGTTGTCAGGAATTTTTTTTTTTATTTTTGAAAATAATTGAATTTCTGCGACGAATTTGATTAATTTTGAAAATAATTGAATTTTGCAAATGAATTTGATTAATTTTGAAAATAATTGAATTTTGCAAATGAATTTTATTAAAATACCTGAAAATAATTGAATTTTTTCGAAGAATTTTGCTTCAATTTTTTTTAGATTTTTTGAAAATAATTAAATTTTTGAGAAGAATTTTATTAATTTTGAAAATAATTGAATTCTTGTGCGATGAATATTGTTATTTTTATAAAAATAATTGAATTTTACAATGAATTTTATAAAAATTTCTGAATATAATTAAATTTCGGCGAAGAATTTTTCTATTTATAAAGATAATTGAAATGTTGCCGTGAATATTTTTAAAAATTTTTGAAGAATTTCAATATTTATTAAAATAGTTTAATTCTTTCAAAGAATTGCGTTAAAATTTTTAAAATTGGAAGTAATTTTAATAGAATTGAAATTAAAATTTTTCATAAAAATACTTTATTGAATGATTTATAAGTAATAACTTTATGGCAGTGTTTCAATAGAATTAAGTTATTTAAAATAAATTATTATCAGAAATAAAAAAAATTAAAGGTTTTTTTTAGAATTTTTGGTAATTTTATAGTTTATGAGATTAACAAAAAGACACAAAAATTCAGAATTTTCTCATGAATTCTAAACATTTAATTTTTTCCAGTTATTTTAATAAAAATCTCTGACTTTTCTCTAATTCCCCTGACCAATTCTACTTTTTCTGACTTTTTCCTAAATTCCCTAATTTCCCTGACCTGTGTAATTTCCCAACCCTGTAATTTTTACAAGAAAAATACTTTGCGAATTTCTGTCAATTTTTACTATTTTCTTAGTAAAAAAACTACTTGCAAGAGGCTTGCACTTTAATTTTTGCAAACTTGCTGCAAGTTTGTTGCAAAAATACGAAATTCACTTGATCCTATAAATTTTTCTACATTTAAATAAAAATATTTCTTATCCTCCATAATATTATCCCTAATAATAATTTTATTTACGATATTATTGCAAAATTCTCTAAATTTTTAATTTCTCAAAAAAATTTTAATTCCTACGAACAATTTATTACTGCATTGTCAATAAAAAAAAGACACTGCTACGAAGCTAAACTAATAATTACTTTGTTCAACTAAGTCTTCATCTGAATATACATAACAATGGAAGGTTTATAAACGTATGCGGACTATAAATATAGACGTCGAGTATATTTCAAGTAGATAATTACACCTGCTGTTGCACTGACATGATTTCAACTTCATAATTAGGAAATAAACCAAATAGATTTACATAAATATCTATATATAGACAAAACATAATCTTTGAGATTACTCGAAATAAGAAGAAGAAGGAGAGGAAGAAGAAGAAGTACAAAAGATAACGAGGATATCCTAACCATCAAGACAATTCCAAATGAGAATTTTTTAATTTCAATTTTTAAAAATAACTTCAATATGCATCCAGGAAAAAGATGTACTTCACTCAAAGCCTACTTCTTATTTGCTTCAAGTTAATTTTTCAAAATTTTATGTGAGTTTTAAAACAAAATATTCAACATTAAAATTTAATTTCCAAAAATTAAGTGCCCTTAATTTTTGGAAATTAAATTCTTGTTTTAAAAAACACAAATTTCATATAAAGAATTTTATTTCGATCAAATAAACTTTGACGTAAATAAAATTTAAATACGGAATTTGTCAGTTCATGTTTAAATTTAAATCAAATTTGAATTATAGTTAAAAAGTACTAAACATAGGGGAAAAAAGTCAGTCAAAATTTAATCTAGTTATTTTTAATCTATATCACATTCAGAGAATTGATAAGAACCTAAAAATAATTTTTAAAAATATTTTCATCCACTTTCGAAGAAATTATGAAAAAAAAATTCAAAAACGAAAATTTTATTTTCAGAGAGAGAATTCTGAAGAAAAAAAAACAACCCCTAACGCGTAAATTCACCCTTGTATTGCAACTGAAGCCGGCCCTGAGTTTCCTCGCCTACCCCGGGGTATCAATCGTCAACGGTTTGGTCCCTTTAGTCCGTTATCGGCCAACGAGCAGAACACGTCGCGACGTTTCAAAAGGAAGATAAAGAAAAAACATTTTTCCAAAAAATAAAAGAAAAACGCCTCTTAGCATTTTTTAAAAATAAATATAAAAAAATTTCTATTGTTAAAAAATATTGACATACATGGGTTCAAAATTGACACCGGCTGTCATTCACAACGACTATAACGCCAGTTTACACAATCTCAAGAGTATCAAATTCAAGTAGTTAATCCCACCGCCTTTGCCGGTTAGCGCATTTATCGACTCATCGCCGGAATCTTGACAGTATCCTCTCCAATTTAATGACTTAAAATCATCAGAAAACGAATATTTTGTCAAATTTTCATTTTCCCTGGCAATGAAAATAAAAAGTTTCAGAAACAGATCAAGAATATAAAACGAAGAAGAAGAAGAAGAAGAAGAAAAATACGTGCAGAAAAAAATGAGAATAATAAATAAAAATAGAAAAACGAAAATCAGATCAGAAAATTTATTATAAAATGTACAAAAGAGTAAGAAATCTGTAAATAACAAAATTAAAGGGAAATTTTTTAAGAGTCAGTGGCAATTTTGCAGCCTTAGAAATCAGTGTTCCTGTTTTTGAGATAATTTCAATTTCGAGGTGAATCAACATTGGAATTTAATTGAATCCTTGATGAAACGAATCATTTAATCGAAAACGAATTAGTGTCACGTGTTTTTTTCCCCAAGTAAACAACAGTGGAAAATTAAAATATAAGACTTTCTCTCTCCATACTCGCGATCTTCCTATTCAAATTTTTTTTTCTTCAATTTCCAAAACGTAGTTTTATAAAATTTTCTAACTTTCATACATTAAAGTTCTACAAACCATTTTATAAAAGTTTAAAAATAATTTTATAATTTGTCACTAATTGTGAAATTTTTCAAACCTTATATTTTTCACTCCTTTTTAAAATTTCAACAAGAATTTTTAAACCAAAATTTGAAAAAAAAAACATTAAAAACAAAACAAATTTGTAAAAGTTTATTAATAGTTCAGTTTTTCAAAATTTTTTTCCTCAAAAATATAACAACATACTTAGTCTCAAAATAGTTTGAAAAGTGATAAAAATATTTCCAGTTACAAAAGAAAATAGTCTCTCGAAGTATAGTGGAACTTAAAATCTAGTTTCCGAATAGAACTTTTCTTGAAATTTTTATTCTTCAAATAGAACAAAAGAGAAAAGCAAATTTGAAATAAATTTTCCAATTCAATAAAGAAAATTTCCAAATACTCCAATTTCAAAAATACTGAATCGAAAATGTTGAAAATAGAAAAGAAATCAAAAAAATAGTGTAAAAATATTTGAATTTTCAAACTTGATATTAAATTTTTTTCTCTAATAAGACAAAAAAGCAAAATTAAATTAATTAAATTACAAGAATTTTAAATTATTCTTCTCTGATAAAACAAAGAAGGAGATTAAATTAAAAGAATTTAAAATTATTTCCAAACCTATTCTGTAAATTTTTCTCCAAAGTCTCAAAGCAAGGCATTTATTTAAGTGTAAAAAAAAAATTCGAACTTTGAAATGAATTCAAAAAGTAGGCACTTTTTTTAAAAGACTCTAAAATACACGTTGTTTGGATTAAAAATAATTCTTTCGAAATTCTCTCGCTGAGCGAAGCATTAGGAAGATTTTCTTTAAGTACAAAAAGAAACGAAAGCAGTCCATTGGATTCAAAAGAAGACACTTTGACAAAAAAAGAAGAAAAAAAAAAATTAGCATGGGGGTGAATCCAGAAAATTCAAAACACGGCCATGAGTTGGCCCCCCTGAATGAAGGTAGATTACACAGTGGACACAATGTCACCATTGTTGTGCCAGCAAATCAAAATGCGAGAAATCAGGAAACTGAGGAGGCTAATCGGGCACAATGGAGTGGCAAATTGCAGTTTTTTCTCAGTATTATTGGTTACAGTGTGGGACTTGGAAACATATGGAGGTTTCCATATTTATGTCAACAAAATGGAGGCGGTGAGTTTCAAATTTACACTAGCATTAAAATTAAAAAAAAAAAAAAAATAATTAACAAAAACTAAAATAATCCATAGAAAAAATTGTCAAATCTAATAATAGAATCTAACAAAATAATATCCATAGTTCGAACAATAAAACTTATTTTATTGTTTAAACTGTAGATTTTATTTTCTTCAAATATTTTTCTGCTCATTTCCCAAGAACCTTGAAAATTTCAAAAAAAAAAAAATAGGAAATAAATCAAGGCTTAAATAAAAAATAAATTTGTATGCAAAAAATTATAATCAAAGTTCTAACAATGAGAAATCAATTCCTTAACTGGTTTGTGGATTCTCGGGTAACCCAGATTGCGAGAGTGCAGTCTGAAAGAATCAATAATACAGGATGTCAGTTGGTGAATAAAGTGCAGATGCTCTAATACAAAATTAAAATTATTAAGAATTTTAATTAATAAAACTCACGAAACGAAACAGACGCGGCAGACTATTGAAAATATATTTTCAACTTTCTTTATCCTCCTCTGAATATAAATTAATAAATTTATATTCTCATTTACAATTGAAATTGCCAACTTTTTAACAATTAATGCTATAAAAAAACCACAATACACGACATGTCAATATTCTAGTATTTCAATAATATTAAAATATTTAAACGAATAAAAAAAAAAGTTTACATTAACGCTTCTTTATATTAAAAATAAAAAAAATTAACCCCTCTTTTTTCAATATTCTATTTTATTTAAAAATAAAATAAGAAAAATTAATCCCTCCCCCTGAATATTTAATGGCGGAATTTTGAAAATAAAATATTAATAAATAAGAAAAATTAATCCACCCTGAATATTTAATTGAATCTTGAAAATAAAATATAAATAAGGAAACTTAACCCCTTCTTGAATAATAATGAGAGAATCATTGAAATAAATGGTTGGGGTACAGTTTTTCTAAAACGTAGGTATATTCTAATTTTTTAAAAATTTTTTTCTAATAAAGGTGAATTTCCAAAAAACTTTTCTTCAATGAAAGTGATTTTCTAATTTTTCTTCTTCTAATAAAGGTCATTTTCTAAAAATTCGTTTTTCTAATAAAGGTAATTTAAAAAAACAAAATTTTTGTTTCTAACAATACTTGAAATTTCGTTAAAAATTATACTAAGTAATAAAAGTTATGCAAATTTTTTAACAAAATTTTAAAATATTTTTGTTAAAAATCGTAATTAACAAATAGAAATTATAGGACTTTTTTACCTATAAAGATATTTTAAATTAAAAAAAAATGTTTTACAAATAAATTGATTTTGGAAATTTTTGTATAAAATTGATAATGCAACTTATTTCGATTTCCAATGTGCGAAAAATAACTATAAGCAAAGCTTTCAAAAACTATTTTTGAATCATTTTTTTAAGATAATTAAATTTTTAAAATATATCCATAGAATAACAATCTTTTTGAATAATTAAAATTTTGTATAATTAAAAATAAATAATTTTTTTTTTTGAACTATTTTGTTACAATTTTTAAAAATCAACTTTTGAAGAATTTTAATTTAATTAGCTTCTAAATTTTTAAAATTCAATATTTTCAACTATACTTATTTCCGAAAATTCAAAAATACCTACATACAAAAAAATAATATTACACTTTTTTTTAGAATTATTTTTAACATTTTGGAGAAAAAAATCATGTGCAAAATTCTTAATTAAAATTCATCAAAAAATTAATTAGTTTTTTTTAATTTGTACAAAAATTCTTTTAAAAAATTCAAATATTTTTGAAAAATTACATTAAAATATTTTTAAAAATTAATTTTTCAGAAAATTTGATTATTTTTATTTATATTTTTCAAAAATTCAATTATTTTTAAATGATTTTATCAATTTTCAATTGTTTGTCAATTTTTCAATTGTTTATAATTAAAAAAGTATTAACTTTTAAAAATTATTAAACATATTTTTAAAAAATTAATTGTAAGAATTTCTTTATTATAATTTTTTGAAAATATTATTACCTTAATAACTTATGAAAAAACATGGACAGTTACAATTATTATAAAAAATTGAGTTTTTGTATTTAAATCTGTTGAATTCTAGAAGAACTTTCAGAAAATTATTTAAAATAATTCTTTTAGAGATGACGATTATTTGAAAATTATTGAAAATAATTGAATTCAGGAAGGGTTATAATTGTAATTTTTAGAAATTATTGAATTTCATGGATTTTACTTATTTTCCTGTAAAAAGAATTTTATCAGAGAAAATAATTTTAATGTTAGTAAATTGTCAGGGAGATTGATAAACTAAAACTTGTGACCACCTTGATAATAATTTGAGAATCTTGAAAGAAATAAAAAAGAAGAATTAATATTTAACGCGAGAATCTTTAAAATAAAATATAAATTTACAAAAAATTAAACCCTCCCCCAATATTCTATGGGAGAATGTTAATAAAAAAGTATAAATAAAAAAAATAAAAGAACTACAATCTTGATGTTAAATAAAAAAAAAATATTGAATTACCAATTATAATTTTATATCAAACGTGTAAAATCTCCCTTATGATAAAAAATTTCTACTGAAGTCATTTATAATTTTTTTTAAATAATGACAAATAAACTACAATAGTAGTAATCATTGTGAATGTTATCAGATTGAAAAGGGGGGTCAAGGTCACAGAGCAATTAAATTTTTTTTCCCTATCACACAGTTTTACACTATTATTTTTTAGTTTCTTTTTTTTTTGGAAAAAAAGAGGCTACAAGACACAATCCCTTGGGGAGGGGGGGAAAGGGGGAGAAATGAGATTTACCGTAGATCAAGAGAGCTTTCTTCTCTGATAAGATGAATAAAATTTCGCTGCGTCACACTCTTTCTCAAAACCACAATCAAAAAGCTGAATGAGATTTTCCTTTGATACTCATTTTTCATCGACAACAATAAATAACAAAAAAAAAAAGTGGGAACGGGAAATTCGAAATAAACTAAATTTTTTTAAATATTTTTAGATTGAACCAAAAATTATTATTATTTATTATTATTATTATTAACAATATTAATAATTATTATTAAATTTAAATTAAATAAATAATAATAATAATTTTTATTATTATTAGTAGTAGTAGTAGTAGTAGTAATATTATTACTAATTGTTATCATGAATGAAAAAAAACAATAAAAAAAATTGTTATAATAATTTTTATCATTGAATAATTAAAATTTACTTATATTTCTATTAATTAAAACGGAACTTTTTTGCTGTTAAATTAAAAAGGCTGTCATTGAAATCTTTATACGAAAATTTACTTTCAAGAGCCGTATGAAGATGTAACAATCACTGAAGTGTCAGTTTATGACGTTATCAACGTATCAATGACATACGCTACGTACGCTCACTAATCTCGTTGAAATTGATGAAATGCGATTCAAGCAATGTACATATATACATATATAAAACGGTAACTCGAGATGTTAGAATATTTCTATTCAAATAAAGTATATGCAATTTTTTCATCTGCTTTATTTTGCGACAGAAATGAAAGAAATTTTCCCCAACCTTGAAATTCATTAACAAAATCGCAATAATATTATACTTAAAATTTTCCTTCTAATTTTCGAATGTATTTTTATACACACGTGAATTATTTTTTTACTACAGACGGAATTGTCAAATAACACAATTGATAAACAAATTAATTTTTTTATTTTTGCATAAATCGAACAATTTTAAACTTTGAATCTAATTTTAATTTAATTTTAATCTAATTTTAATTTCATTGCAATTTAATAATATTAATTTCAATTTAATTTAATTGTAACTAAATTTAATTTTAATTAAATATAATTTTAACTAAATTTCATTTTAACTAAATTTAACTTTAACTAAATTTTATTTTAACTGAATTTAATTTTAACTGGATTTAATTTTAACTGAATTTAATTTTAACTGAATTTAATTTTAACTGAATTTAATTTTAACTAAATTTAACTTTAACTAAATTTTATTTTAACTGAATTTAATTTTAACTGGATTTAATTTTAACTAAATTTAATTTTAACTAAATTTAATTTTAACTGAATTTAATTTTAACTGAATTTAATTTTAACTAAATTTAATTTTAACTGAATTTAATTCGAAATTAATTTGTGATGCTTTTCCAAAAAAAGGTGTAAGAATCAAATAATTTGAAGGTTATGTTTGTACCACTTTTGGCTTGATTAAAAATTTTTACTTAACTGTACAAATCGAAAATCGGTTTTTTTTAAAATTATTTTAGGTGTGATGAAGAATTTAACGACAATGGTTTATATTAAAACTTGATCCCTTTGTATATTTTTATTCCAAAAATTACAAACATAACCTGGAAATTTTTGCTTCTTAGGTACGTGTTACATTTCAATTTTAAATCATTTTCTATTTAATTTGAATCTAATTTTTAATTAATTTCGATTTAATTTTAATCTAATTTTTAGTTAATTGCGATTTAATTTAAATCTACTTTTTAATTAATATCGATTTAATTTTAATTTAAACAATTCTGGTTCATAACTTTAACAAAATTAAGAAACAATTATTGAACAAAATAAATAAAAATACATATATATTTCGCTATTCATGAAATGTAATTTTATTTTGAGAACATATCTTTTTAAAGACAACGAATAACTCTGGAATGTACAAACAGTGAGGGCAAAAAATTCCGAGTGTCTATTTTAACTTCGTTTATTTTTGCAGTCTTCAATTTGTTCATTATTAAAAAGAAATTTATTTATTTTATTTTTGAAAAGCATATTTAAAAGCTTCTCTAAATCATAAAAGTTTCACTCCTTCCTTAATGGCATTAGTTTAACTTTAAATAAATTTTTAAAATTAAATGAAAAAAAGTATTGTTAACTATCAATTCTGTTGTAAAATTTGTCTATTGAAGATTATTTATAACAAATATATACTATATTAAAGATAAACGAATAATATTTATTAAAGAGAAAAAGAGAAATAAATTCTGAAATTATTCACTAAATGACGGAGAAATAAATTTTAATGAACTGATAAAAAAGTTGTAGAATGTATTAAAAATTCAGAATAGTTAGAGAAACTAAAATGAATAGTAAAGTGATAAGTGACAATTAATATTTCCGATTTAAAAGTCGAATCGTATATATATAGTATATACGTGAAGGCTCTTGAAGAAAACGGAAATGATGATATTATTCTACGTCATCAAGGACGTGCAACGTAACAAATGATTATATTTGAAAGTATGTAATGCAGTAAGTGCTGCTGACCTTTTCATATTGTCAGTATTGATCGACCGACAATGTGTGTACTCTGTTGCGTTGCATCGTCGTTGACGATGTCATCCCAATTTTCTCACAAAAAAATAATGACAATATAATTATAAGGGAATGAATTCCTAATTAATTCAATACCAAAAATATCAATCTCATTTTATTATTCGTCAATATCTCAAAATTTTAACTGATGAACCTATAAACAAATTTTAATACCAACTTGTCATTTTTGTCAACAATTTTTTACTAGACTGAAAAAATTACACTTATTAAATGTTATCGGATCGAGATTTATAGCAAGTAACATACAACAAAAAGTATATTCGAAAAATCTATTCCTATTCGTCAATTAAAAAAATATTCACTTATTAAATGTTATCAGATCGAGATTTATAGCAAGAGTACACAAAGAATAAATAAACTAACGAGAAACAAAAAATATATTCGAAAAATCTAGATTTAAAAAATAAAATTTTAAATAAAAATCTAAATTTTTTATAATAGCGCATTAACTGCCCGTGTAATTTCAATAAATAAATAATCTATTCGTCAAGTTTGAATGTTTAGAAACTAAAATATTCGAATTCTAGAATAGTATTCAAAAAATATTAAAAAATAGAAATACACATCGAATCCAAAACTGCAAGAAAATTCTACTATCCCTACTCACATGTTTCCTCAAACCAATTATAGATTTTCGCTTAAAGAAAACTATATTCGTCTTATAGAATCAACTAACATCTATATTTGTTCCAAATAAAATATTTAATTGCAACAAAATTTTTTCTTTTGGTGATAAAATTTTCCTTTGAACCCAATACAATCTATAAGACGCTTCTCTTTGAAGTCTGCAATGTTTTTAAAAACGAAAAATTAGAAAAGAACTTTTTTGATTGGTAAAGACCCCGAAAAAAATAAATTACTTCTGAGTCCCAGTCAATTTTCTTATAAATTTTGAATTTAAAATTTTTTATTCAATCCAAAGAAAACTCAAAAATTCATAGGGTTATCACACGTCAGGGAATTCAGGGAAAAATCAAGGAAAATAGAATTGGTCAGGGGAATCAGGGAAAAGTCAAGGATTTTTACAAATTGCAGAAATGTTCAAAAATTTAAAAAAATTCTCGTCAAAATTTCAATTATCTTTCAAAATAATAAAACACTTCTCCAAAATTTAATTATTTTCATAAATAATAAATTTTTTAAAAAGATTCAATTATTTTCAGAAATAATAAAACTCATCGCAGAATTTCAATTATTTTAAATAGAATTTTAACCAAATTCCTAGAAAACTGTAATTATTCTAGAAATTTTTATTAAAATTCACCAAAAAAATTCAATTATTTAAAAATTTGTTGATAAAATTCTTTATGAGAATTCAATTTTGAGAAACATTCATTTATTCAATAATTTTTTTCATTTTTATATATATATATATATATATATATAAATAATTGAAATCTCGTAGAATTTTTTAAGAAAAATGGTTTTAAAAATGAATTTTAATTAAATTTTTAGATAATAATTGAATATTAAAAGTATTGTAGCATGAATTTTTAGAAATAATTGTATTTTGAAAAAGTTTAATTGAATTTTTTTAGAAAATTATTTCAAGTTTTTATTTTCTACATATTTAATTAGAACTTTTTAAAAATAATTGAAATCTACAAAGAATTTTATTAAAAACTTTTCAGAATAATTGAATTATTTAAAAAAATTTTACTATTTTTAAAAATAATTGAATCCATTACAGAAATTTTATTAAAATTAACTGCAATATACTTAACTTTTTTTCTAGAAATTTGATTAAAATTGTATTAAAAATAATTGAATTTCTGAAAAGAATTTTATTATTTAAAAAAAAAATAATTGAATTCTTGCAAAAAAATTTACAATTTATAAAAATAATTGAATTCTTGGCAAGAATTTTATAATTTATAAAAATTATAATATAATATTTATAATTTTATCATAATATAAATTTTTATTAAAATTCTTAAAAATACTTAATCGAAATAAATATTTAATTGAAGAATATCCGAATAATCAAAATTTCGTAAAATTGAATTATAAACATTAATGCATTTGAAAATTCTCCAGGATCTTATGCAAAAAATAATTAAAAATAATTGATAATTGTTTATTCATTTCTTTCGAAGAATTTAAATAAAATGTTTGAAATTAATTACATTTTTCGAACAATTTACTTAAAATTGTATTAAAAATAATTAAAATCCTGTAAAGAATTTTATTGTTTATGAAAATAAAATAATTGAATTCTTACAACGAATTTTATTAAATTTTCTTTTAAATAATTGAATTTTTTGAGACTTTTATTAAAATAGTATTATTTATGATAATAATTGAACTCGTACAACGAATTTTATTGCATTTTTTTAAATAATTGATTTGATGTGAAAAATTGTATTACTTATAAAAATAATTGAATTGTTGCGAAGAATTTTATTAAAATTTTTGTATATAATTGAAATCCTGCGAAGAATTTTATTATTTATGAAAATAATTGAATTCTTGCAATGAATTCTAATACATTTTTTTTAAATAATTGAATTGATGTGAAATTCTTTTTGATTATCTAATAATTTTGAGATTGAATCAGAATATTCTTTTGGGTCAGGAAAAAAGTGAAAATTTTGTCTGGTAATCAGGGAAAAGTCAGGGAAAAGCAAAATTAATTTTTTGTGGTATCCCTGATTCAAAAACTAATAGAAAAATCGACTAGGATCCAAAAGTTTTAATATACTTTCTGCAGGGTTCTTCATCTCCAATTTTTATGTACCCAAATTTTTAAGAAATAAACTTTCTCCTACTCTTACTTTCCTCTTGTTAGAGGACAGTTACTTACAAATAATTTAATTTTGAAGCCAAAATAATAGTCTTATTATTTTTCTTTTTCAAAAACAATTATAGACTTGAGTCTCATCCGAGGTCTCATCTCGAGATATAGTATTAACTAAGTTTACATTTCAAGAGTTCGATGTTCAAAAACAAGGAAATTCAACAAAGAAAAAATTAGATAAAAACAAGGTGAATTATAATAAAAAGAAACTGCGCAAAAAGTGATATATAGAATGCAAGGTTAATACCGCAAAAGATAAATGATAATATTCGCGTGACCCAGATAATAGACCTAAGAAATATCATTTATGATTGTTCAAAATATGGGAGAAGAAAGGAGTATAATTATAATCGATTGAAGAAACTTTTGGTACCACGCAATTTCGTGGAAATTTCCTTTAATGAAAATAGAATTTCATGACATGCATGAGGCAAAAAAAAAGAAGGAGGGGAAGCATCGAATCTTCATGTTCCAGTGGAAATTTCCACAACAGGATCATTTCTGAACTAGGTTCAAATCGATTCTATTCAAAAGCCACATATGTCAACTATTATTATATACACTAAGAGATGTGAAGAAGAAAGAAAGAGTGTTACTGTTATCTAGAGGTTTTTTTTAGGGTCATAAATATATATATGCATACATATACCAATATATACCATTAGGGATCATCTAAATCGTTGAATTTTCATCCAATTCTCTTTACTTTGATCCTTCATTTCTTCCTTCTCTCCCCCCTCCCTCAAAATCGATTTCTTTTTTCATCAAACAAGTGAAATTTTCTATTGAACCAAAAAAAGCAATCTCTCTTTTTTTTGAGGCATCAATCAAAAAACATTCATTCTCTGAGGTTTTAATCTCAATAAAAAAGAGAATTGTTTGACATTTCAAAAAACGTGTGTATTCTGAAATTGTATTTAGCACTAAAGTACGAAAAATACGAAGTATATTTAGTACTAAAGTACTAAAAAAAATTTTTAATTCTTTCTTAAATGTTTTAGGATAAATTTGAATTAGAACAGTGTTGCCCCAAAAATTTATATTATTTGTTTTTCCCTGACTTTTCACTGATTTCCAGACAAAATTTTGACTTTTTCCCTGACCCTGAAGAATATACTGCTTGACTCCAAAAATTATTAGATACTCAAAAAAATGTTCTATTACATTTATTTACGAATTACTTCAAGTGTAAGATGATGATTTAAATACAAAAATATAAATAATTTATTAAATAATTGAATTTTTATCAAGAAATTTATAAAAAAATATTTAAAATAATTGAATTCTTTCGGTGAATTTTAAAAAAATTTTAAGAATAAATGTAATTTTCTAAAATTTTATTTAAAATCGTTGAAAAAATCAATTAAATTCAGCGATAAGTTTTGTTATTTATGAAAATAATTGAATTCTTGCATCCAATTTTATAAAAAAATTTGTTAAAGAATTGAATTCCTGCGAAGAATTTTATTTGTGAATATAATTGAATTCCGGAGAAAAATATTATTATTTATGATAATAATTAATTTGTTGTGCAGAATTTTATTAAAATTTTTTTAAATAATTAAATTTCTCAGAATTTTTTAAAATAATTTTAAAAATAATTCAATTCAATGGAGAAATTCCATTAAAAAATTGAAAATAATTCAATTCCATGGAGAAATTTTATGAAAAAATTGAAAATAATTGAAATCTGACGAGGGATTTTATTAAATTTTTTTTTAAATAATTAAATTCCTGTGAAAATGTTTATTTTTGAAAAGAATTGAATTCTTGGGAAGAATTTTATTAAAATTTTTTAAATAACTGAATTGCTTCGAAGAATTTTATTTTTTACGAAAATAATTGAATTGTTTCGATAATTTTTACAAACATTTTTGACAATAATTTGAATTACTAGGAAGAGTGTTATATTTTACGAAAATATTAAAATAAAAAATTTTATTATAATTTTTTTAATTTATAAAGAATTTTATGAAAATTTTTTAAATTCTTGACAAAAAATATTATTATTAATGAATTGATTTCTTCCGCAGAATTTTATTCAAATTTTTTTAAATAATTGAATTTTAAAGAACTATTTTTTTAAAATTCTCTGAATATATTTGAATTCTTTCGAGAAACTTCATTAAATAATTAAAAATAATTGAATTGGTGCGAAGAAATTTATTTAAAAATTGGTAAGTAATTGAATTCCTGTGAAATTTTAATAAAAATTTTGTTTAAATAATTGAATTCTTTTGAAAAATTTTATTAAAATGGCAGATATTAAAAGTAATGGAAATGAAAATTTTTAAAAATAATTGAAGTTTTGCCAAGAATATTTTATTTGATTGTTTGAAAACAATTGAATTTTAGAGAAGAATTTTATTAATTATAAAAATAATTGAAATTTTGACGAGAATTTTTATAAATTTTTTAACATAATTGAATTTATGCGAAGAAGTTTATTACTTTTGAAAATAATTGAATTTCTATAATCAGTTGTTCTTAAAATTTCTATTTAAAGTAATTAAAAATTGAAATTTTCTAAAATTTAATATTGAAACTTTTAAAGTTTATCTATTTATAAAGATTTTAAACGCAACTCTTTTGAAATCCAATTAATTTTGAAATTTTTAAGTAAAATTATTCATTAAATAATATCTAAGTAATAAATTTATGATAGTTCTTTAAGAATAAAGTTATTTAAAAATAAATTATTGTCAGCAATAAAAAAAATGAAGTTTTTTTTAGAATTCTTGACAATTTCATAGTTTATGAGGCAATAAAAAAAAACACCAAAATTCAGAATTTTCATATAAATTCTAAAAATTAAATTTTTTCCCGTACTTTTAATAAAAATCCCTGAATTTTCCCTGATTTCCTTCACCAATTCTAATTTCCCTGAATTCCCTGATGGCAACCCTGTAGAAATTTCAAGAAAAAAAAACAAGACTATCGAGTAACAAAAATAGATGTCAATACTATTTTTTATCAGATAAAAAAATTATGGGTCACAGAAAATTAATGCGAATGCATTATTCGATTAAATTCATCAGTATTCCCGATCTGGAAATTTTTTTTCACCCTCCCTTGTCTTTTTCTCCCTTTCCTATCTTTTGACTAGAAGGGAATTTCTAGAAACTTCTACATCGCTCCCTTTCACCCTTTGCAAAACTAAAGTAATTCCATTGTGAGTTTGTTGTTCAGGAGGAAAAGAGAATAAGAGAGAGAGAGAGAGAAGGAGATAAAATATCAGAATGAGAAGAGAGTGAGAAAGTTTGAGAGTACGTTGCTGGATCAATACGAGACAGTCTGGCTGCTTGGCCTGTTAAAGGGAGAGGGGGGGGGGGGTAGCAAGATGGCATGCGGAAGGAAAAGTACATTTCAAAAGGATTGAGTTGGTTAGGGTCTAT
Source organism: Leptopilina heterotoma (assembly GCF_015476425.1). Lineage (NCBI taxonomy): Eukaryota > Metazoa > Arthropoda > Insecta > Hymenoptera > Figitidae > Leptopilina > Leptopilina heterotoma. The sequence goes on from NW_025111040.1 coordinate 939,398, forward strand.
TTTCAAGGACACGTGAATTTAACCCTTTCCCCCTTTCCTATTTTATACATTCATTACTACAATTTCTAAATTTGTACCTTCAGTAACAATTATTTAAAAAAAAATTTTTTTAAGGCAAAAAAGAAGAAACAAGCTAAAATCCATTTGCGCATGTTTCGAAGCGTTTTGGAAATTTTAACCAGAGAAAAATTCCGATTCGGCGCAAATGAAATTTACATGTATTTTGGGGTTAGAATTTTATTCTCAAAAACGTGTGACACTCAAATGGCTTGCGCAAAATCAGCTATCCGCGTTTTAATGATTCTGCGCGTATAAACGATCATGTATCGATTCACGCGCTCCGCTAACATTTTAAAACGAGCGCAGCACATCTTGATCCAATGCGTTGCATAACAATCAAATGAAATTCAATACTTTTCAGAAAAAGAAATTATTCTTAGGCTTCGCACTCTTATACTGTAAACGAATTCAATTATTTTCCCAAATAATAAAATTTTTAAGAGAATTCAATTATTTAAAAAAAACATTTCAATATAATTCTTCGCAAGATTTGAATTATTTTTTAAATAATAAAATACTTCTTAGGAATTCAATTACTTCTAAAAATTTCAATAAAATTCCTCACAAGAATTCAATTATTTTCCCGAATAATAAAATCTTCACGAGAATTCAATTATTTTCCCAAATAATAAAATCTTCACGAGATTTTAATTATTAAAAAAAATTGGAAGTAAAGTCTTCGCAAGAATTCAATTATTTTTGTAAATATTTAAGTGCTTCTCATAAATTCAATTACTATTAAAAATTTTAATAAAATTCTGTAAAAGAATTATTTTTCCAAATAATAAAATTTTTAAGAGAATTCAATTATTAAAAAAAAAATTTCAATATAATTCTTCGCAAGATTTCAATTATTTTTTAAATAATAAAATACTTCTTAGAAATTCAATTACTTCTAAAAAATTGAATAAAATTCTTCACAAGAACCAAATTTTCCCAAATAATACAATTTTTCGCAAAAATTCAATTATAAAAAGAAATTTTTAATAAAATTTTTCGCAAAAATTCAATTATTTTTGTATATAATAAAATGCTTCACAGAAATTCAATTACTTTACAAATTTTTATAAAATTCTGTAAAAGAATTCCATTATTTTCCCAAATAATAAAGTTTTCAAGAGAATTCAATTATAAAAAAAAAATTTGAATAAAATTCTTCGCAAGAATTCAATTATTTTTTTAAATAATAAAATACTTCTTAGGAATTCAATTACTTTTAAAAATTTCAATGAAATTCTTTGCAAAAATTCAATTATTTTCCCAAATAATAGAATTTTTACAAGAATTTAATTACTTAAAAATTCTTTAATAAAATTCTTCGCAAAAATCCAATTATTTTTAAAATGTTTGATAAAATTCTTTATAAGATACGAATTAAATTTTAAGCAATTTTAAATAATTGAATTTCAATTGAACTTTCTAATTTAAGAAATGATTCAAAAAGTAATTTGGGTTAAAATTTTAGATAATAATTGAATATTAAAAGCGTTATAGTACGAATTTTTAAAAATAATTAAATTTCAAAAGATTATTAAATTGAAATCGCTGAAAATTGTAATTGTTATAAAACTGTTTCTATAATAATTGAATTTTTACTTTAAAAAATTGTTAATTTATTGTATTCCTAAAAAATGATTAAAGTTCTAAATATTTTATTTAAAAATTTAACCAAATAAATGATTGAATTTTAGAAGAATCACACTTGCAATTTTCAGAAAGTTTTATTCATTTCTATTTAAATTAAATGGAAATTGAATTTCTATTCCACATAAAATATTTTAATTCTTTTGAAAAATAAATAAGTATTTAAATATTTATTTTTAAAAAATTGTTCAACTTTTGAATGTAATTTAATTTAGAAATTATGAAAAAATAGTCTTTTGAAGATAGTTAAATCCCTATTACAATTTAAATTTAATTTTGCATTTTTAAGAACTATGTTTCTTTACTTTTAAAAATTACTTTGAAATATAATTGTATTTTTCAAGAATTTAAAATTAAAATTTAGAAAATAATGGAATTTTGCAAAAATTTAAAATTGATATTATTAGCAGGTTAAGAATATGAGTAAATATTTTTGATCAAAATTAGGAATAATTCAGGGAAATTTATAAAATCTTTGTAAATCGTCTAAAACAGGGTTTTTTTGATCAAAAATATAGTAATATAAATAGAAAATTATTGATATTAAATAAAAACTTACCGCTTTTACTGCGAGATCACCTTCTGGTACGTTGAAGATAAACTCCATTTTCGATCGTATTATTCCTAAAATTTATTTAATCACACGCGATACTAGGAAAACAGAAAAAACTACCCTATAATTGATCACTAACAAAAAAACATCTTCGATCGCGATTTTAAATAAATTCGAACACTCCCGAAGTTAATGAAAACTAACACTAATTAAAGTAGTCCGCATATCGTACTGAGTAATCTGCATCTGAAACAAAAAAAATCAGTTATTAATTAGTATAGAATATTGAAATTTTTAGGCCAAATAAATTTAATTTATCTGTTGTCCCGTTAATAATTTTGAATAAATAAATAAACATAAAACATCTTTTTATTAATTAGTATAGACTATGATTTGGTTTTTCTTTCTTATTTTTAGGAGCGTTCCTCATCCCCTTTTTCATCATGCTCATATTGGAAGGTATACCTCTGTTCCTAATTGAATTGGGTCTCGGTCAAAAAATGCGACAAGGTTCTCTAGGCGTATGGAACACTGTACATCCATGGTTGGGAGGTATAGGAATGGCTGCATGTATCGTCACATTTTTCGTGGCGCTTTATTACAATGTAATCATCACCTGGTGCTTATACTATCTCTTTAACTCATTACAGGTAATCATTTTTGACACCCCTAACAAATTTTCTTGTCATAAACGAAAACTAATTTCTTTTTCTTATGTCTGCACCAGGCTGTGACGTATAAATTTGGTGTAAGTATTAAATTTCTCTACATTAGTGACATCTAAAAAAAAGGCTAACAAAAAAGCCTTTATGCTACATTAAAGAAAAATACCTTCTAGGCAAAAGACCATGCTTTTCTAAAAAACAATGTTCGTTTTTAGAACGTTTCATGTCCGACAAATAATATTTCAAAAATATTTTAAGAACATGGATTTGCCCAAAGGTTAGGATGTCTCTTTAAATAAAAAAAAATGATGAATTGTAATTTTACAGGAACCCTTATTATGGGCTTCCTGTCCAGAGATAAATGGAAAACCGGTCGAAGAATGTGCAAAGAGTTCGGAGACCGCTTATTTTTGGTATCGTGTTACACTTGATGCATCACCAACAATTGATGATGGCCAAGGATTAAAATGGTGGATAGTTATATGTTTACTAATCAGTTGGATAGTCGTATTTTGCATCGTTATGAAGGGAATACAATCGTCGGGCAAGGTATGTATAAAAATTTGACGTCTCTCATGCAATCATTTCACGAATGCAAGGAGTCGCCGAATTCTTTTCTCTTCCCAGCTTCCTTCAAGAGGCAATTTCATCCAACTTAATATTCGTCGTCATCGATTCGCAGGTGGTTTATTTCACCTCAATGTTTCCCTACTTGGTCCTCACAATATTCTTCATTCGAGGGATTACGTTAAAGGGCGCCGGAGCCGGATTGGCTCATATGTACACACCAAAGGTACTGTTCAAAAATCTACAAGCAATTATTTGTTACAACAATTTTGAACATTCTTCAATATTTAATTTTAATGGGGGAACAATGTTTTTTATTGTTGTACAGGTGGAAAAATTGTTGGAACCAAAAGTTTGGTTGGATGCTGCAACGCAGGTATTCTACAGTTTTGGTTTGGCATTCGGATCATTGATAGCTTTTGGAAGTTACAACACGGTGAATAATAATTGTGTCAGGGATGTATTGCTCGTGAGTTTCTGCAATGCTTTTACTGCAATTTACGCAAGCGTTGTTATTTTTGCAATCTTGGGTTTCAAGGCAATGAGCAATGTGGAAAAATGTCTCGAGGGGTAAGAATTTTAATAATGCCCTAGAGTAGAAATAAAATATGTTTGCAAGTAAAATAAGAAATAGAAATAAGAAAATGGAATAAAATAAGAAAATATTTTCAGTAACAAAAATCTACTAATCAACACTGGACTATTGAGTTCAAATTCATCGATTTCAATTCATTCGCCTGAATTCGAGAATGCTGTACAACATTTCAATTCATCGATGAATTTAAGTCTCGATGTTTGCGATTTGGGCGAGCAACTAAATAATGTAAGTGATAAAAAATTTGTTGCTTCTCAAAATTGTTCTAGAAAATTTACGATCGTTGTTTTAATAGGCCGCAGAAGGGACAGGTTTAGCATTCATTGTTTTCACCCAAGCCATAGTCGAACTTCCAGGTGCGCCATTTTGGTCCTGTATTTTTTTCCTAATGCTCCTTGCACTTGGTTTGGGATCACAAATCGGACTTTTAGAAGGAATGCTGTGCGTTATTTTTGAAATAGATCTTTTCAAAAGGGTCAAGAAGCAGTACATGACTGGTTAGTGTATACCGAATTGTCAACCAATGGATTTCTTTTACAAAACTGATACTAAACTAACAACAACAATTTTTAGGTGTTGTTTGCATCATCTGTTTCTTCGTGGGTCTAATATTCTGCACGGGAGCTGGAGAATATTGGCTAACAATGTTCGATAGTTTTGCAGGAACAATTGGTCTTGTTCTGGTCGCACTTATGGAAATGTTGGCCCTAATATTCGTCTACGGACATGAAAAGTAATTCTATTATTTCTATTAATTATATTAATAATTCTGAAATCATGTTTTCAATGAAAATTTATGATTTGTTAGATTCACTAAAGATATTGAGGAGATGACTGGCTACCGACCAGGATGGTACTGGCAGATAACATGGAGATTTTTGGCCCCAATAATCATGGTTGCCATTCTGATAGCTAGTGTTGTGCAAATGATCATGAATAAACCAAAATATCCAGCTTGGGTTGCTGCCTTGGTAAGAGAGCCAAATATTTATTCTATATTCTCCCTTACGAAAAATATCCTTCGAGTCAAAAAAAAAATCACAATTCATTTAAAATTGACATTTATTACAGGGCAAAACTGAATTAACGATCTATCCGGATTGGGTTCTCGCAATTGGAGTCGGAATCATTCTTTTAGGGATCGCGCCAATTCCTGTTGTTTTTCTCATGCGAAGGTTCCAATTAACGAAACTTGATGTCGACATTCATCATGGAAGTATTCGTCGAAACGACACCACAGTATCAACTAAAGAAATGATGGGTGATGTCGATGTAAGTATCAAATACGAAATTCGATTAATTATTTTAGCTTTATAAAATTATAACTATTATTTTTTATTACTATTATCTTCTATTATTTGTATTACTAATTTACTATATATTTAACTATATTAATTATATTAATCCAAAAGTTAATTTTTTTAAACACGCCAGAGTATATTTAGATAAATATTGTTCTGCATAGTTCATACTGCAATGGATTTTCAACTCTCAAAAAGAGTCACAAACCTTATTTTCTGTTCATTTTTTCAAATAGCAATTAATGTACTTTTAACAATGGATTCTGTTGCTAGTTGTAAATACACAAACACAGCTTTAAATTAATTTCCTTCTGTAATACACTTGAGCTTTTTGTTTTTGTAAAAAAAATGCTTTCTACAGGGCTCGAACTAGGTCCGTAAATCCCGTAAAGATTTGCTTAAAGTAAATTTGCTAAAAATCCGTAAAAGTCAGTTCTTTTTAAAAAAAGAAGATTTAAAGAAGAATTTTAATTAAAAATTCTTGAAAATAATAATTTAATTTCTTATTTTTTTTGTCAGTAATTGATCCGTAATTTTCCATTTTTGGTCCGTAAAGTCCGTATTTTTAAATACTTTCACTGGTTTGAGCCCTGTTTCTATGTTAACAAAAAAATTGTCTAACCAATTATATAGTGATCTTAATGAACCATACAGAGTATTCTCTAAAATTTACAAAAAAGAAAAGTAAAAGATAAAATTGAGTTGTTTATAATAATGAGAATCCAGTAGTTAGAATTTTTCAAATTCCAAAGGAATAAACATAAAATAATTAAATTTTGGGATATATAATAAATTGGCAATTATTAAAATTTCTATTACAATGTAATATTTACAATACCTAAATGTGATCTACAGATGTATGGGTAAGCAACCCCTGTCTGTGGTTAACGTCGGTATCCGCTTAGCTACCGTACATGTGAGTCGTTGTAGTTATTTTGAGAATGTTTAGATAAACTTCATGTTAGTTAGATTCAACATTGTATCAAGTGAAAAATTTTTATCCACACCGCTTTTTTCAAGTAATAAAATCAATTTAGAATCATGTACCACGTCAATCGATATCATACCATTCGTTTAGAATAAAATCCTACAACTCTTATAAATAACATTATAAGTGAATAATATTTTCACTTTATCTTTAAAAAAATGCTGCGCTCGTTACTTGGGGACCATTAAAAAAACGACTATTCCAACCTCTAATAAACGCGCGCAACATCCAAACAACTCATTCATAACTAACATTTCAAAGAACTGGATTTATCTATTAAAATAATTCAAGATTTATCTAGTAAACTATTCCATTCTTAACTTCCATCATTAACAATATTCGACAATTAACTTCCATTAACTTCCACCAAAAAAAAAACTAATAAAAATTAACATTTTAACATTCATTAAGATTTAAAGTACCATCTATTTAATTTAGTACAAAAATTTTTTCTCAAAATAAAAAAATTTCCTTCCACAGTTGGATGACTATCAAGATCGACTCGAAGACTTTCCTGAAGAAGATGAAAATATCGATAGTGACGATGATAATAATGCACCCCCTCGAATGAAAGATAGAGGTAAAGCTTTCGAAATGAAAGTTATTAACTTCTAACTTCCTAGCTCAATTTCTCGTACTTCCGATAAATTAAATACGAAAGAACGTGAGAATGAGAGAATTAATTTTTAGAAATTTAGAATGTGCGTCAAATTTTAATTAACAATTTAGTAAAAAAAAAAGAAGATGAATGGAATGTAAATGCGCGCGAAGTTTGCAGAACATTATCTCTATATTTATTTTAAATATTTATTATAACCCCCTTCCCCCCCTAGACTATACTAAAATGTAAAAAAAAACTATTATATTTATTTTTCAAATGAAAACAAAATATATTTTTTTAACTTGGTAAAAATTATGATTCGCAAAATAAACGAAAAGAAATAAAAATATTTTTTTTCTTCAAATTAACATTATTATTAGGTTTATTATTAACAATATTTCTTTTTATTATTAATATTATTATTATTATTATTATTGTAATTATTACCATAGTTTGATATATTATTTATTATCATATTTATTTATTTATGAAACTCAAATATTTATTTAGACGTATTTATTAACAGTTAATGTTAATATATTAACTTTATTAAAATAATTAGAATAAAAATAATTCTTAATTTATTCCTTTTTTTCATTTGCAAATTCTTTTTTTACCAAGAAATAAAAAGTTTATGTATACGTTCTGTATATCTGCAAGCTTTTGACAGGTTTAATGTCTAACTTCATCAACTATAAATTAAAATTTAATTATTGAGAGTGATTTTAATGGATGTTGATGAAATTAGAACTAAAGTTAGTTTTAAGCTTCTGTAAATTGTAAATTAGACAAACAAAAAAAGACGAAAATCAGATTTCGTTTAATGAGTAAACTAATTGAATGAGAATTAAACTGCCAATTAGGGATAGTTTTCGCTAAAAAAAAAAGATAAAGTAAAACAGAGAATGGGCAATAGTTTCCTAATAAATAGTATTATTAAAATTAAAACATTGCGTCAATGTGGTCTATATGCCTTTTGCGAAATTTTCGTACATAAAAATCAAATTTCATTATTTTCGATTCAAATTATTCTTTAGAAATTCATTTTAGACAGTAATTTTTTTAGAATATATTTTTTCTACTAAAAGTGAAGTAAATGAATAATATTTTTTCTAATTCGAGATTTTATTTTTCAAAATTTGTCGCTTGAATTGCATCTTTAAGTATTAAAAACAAATATTCGGTTACTTTGATTATTATAATTATTTCTCTCGATAGTAAAATATTAAAAATAAACGTTTCAGTACAGAAATAAAAAAACAGATTTTTTGCGTTCGCTTTAATTAATAATAAATATTTTATACTTTAATTTAAGTCGCATTAAATTAACAAAAAATTTAATTAATGAATTTCAATTTCCGATTTTTGAATCCAATTAAAAAAGTTTATTTCTAAATTCATTAAAATCATCAGAAATAATTATAAAAATAAATCAAAACGTCAGAAAATGAAATTATATCAGAAAAAAAGAAATTTTTGTTCGAATAGAGAGGGAAATGTGCTAAATTTTGTTTTTTGTAAAATAATTTGCTAATTACTTTTATCAATGTTTGTAATTTACAAAAAGTGCTATTTCTTTGTATAAGATTCGTCGAATATTGCGATAAAAAATATTCTATATATAAAAACAAAAATTCGGGATGACCAAAAGTTTAAAAAAAAGTTTTTCAACCTGAATGCGCAATTGTTACGTAAAGAAAAAAATAAAATGCATAATCATTTTTTAATGCAGAAAAATAAATATAAATCAAAGACTGTCTTATCGACTTAAAAAAAAACGTAGTTTTGCAAAACTTTTAAAATTTTTAGACACTATTTCACGAATTAAATTTAAAAAAAAATGAATTCTAGATATCGACTGCTATAAACTTTATTGACAAAGAATCTTTATTAGAGAATATAATCTAAACAAATAAAAAATGTAGAAGCAATATTTGCTATTTGTTTCTCAAAATAAAATATTTTTTTTGTATTAAAAAACTTTTGGAAAAAAATTATTCATCAAGAATTAAAAATACTATAACTTTTATCTAAATAATAATTTTTTTAATTTCTACCAAATATTTGGTTTTAAATAAAAAAAACTATCAATTGTTGAGTTTTTGATATTTTTAATTTTATCAGCACTGTGAATTTAATCAGATGTAAGAACACTAAAAAAATAATTTTCCAGATTTTTCCAAATTTTATGTCTTTTTCATGTTTTCAAGATAAATTTTTGTCTGAAATTATAATTAAATAACATAGTGGATCCAATTAGAAATTAGTAAAATTAATGTATTAATATTAGGTAATTAATATTAATAATCAATTTTATTAATTTATAATCTTGACAATTAATGTTATTAATTAATAAAAATAAAAATGAATTTGATTAATTAATAAAACTAATCATGAATTTTATTACTTTCAATGTAAGAAGAAAATCGTCACTAATTCGTAATTAATTTAAAAAAATAAAATTTACGAAATTTTGTCGCGTTCACTATTGGTCACCCGATCTTGTACTTGTAAATAATTATTATAAATTATAAGATAACCTATAATATAAAAATTAAGACCAATGAACTGTAAGCTACGATGTGATCCAAAATAAAACAGAAAAAGATGAAAAATTTATGCCGAGAGAGAAAGAAAAAGAAAGAGAGAGAGAGAGAGTTTAGTATATATTCTTCTGTTAAAGAGTCATAAAAAAGGAGTATTTAAAAAACAAAAAAAAAACAAATCTCTCAAAATATGCAGTTGGTCTTCTTTATCTGATAATTTTTCTCAATTGAAAACCACACAATTAAGAATTAAATAATTCGCGATAACAATTGACTGCGATTAATGTATAAATCTGATTAATTAATTGCTGCATTCAGTTAATTAAAGCTCAATTAGAAAATGAGATAATTACATCTAATTTACGTGATTATAATTGCAGACTAAACAGATCCAACTGTACATTTGCATAATTATAAAAAAGATCTGAATGGCAAAAAAAAAAATTTTAATTTTTGTTACAAATTTTCTTTTTTATCTCAATTGTGTTTTATTTTTCTTAAAATAAAAAAATGTTAAAGAAAAAAGAACACAATTTTTATTATTTTATATTATTATTAATAATATTTTAATTATTATCATATTATTTATTATTTACTATTTATTATTATTACACAATGTTAGAACAATTAATTTAAATAATTTGAATTTGTTTAAAATATTTATTTATTTAAATTATACTAAAAAAGAAGAATTTAGAATTCAAAGAGAATTTCATTTTTCCAACTTTTTTTTATATATGAAAATGTTAATGGTTCGAATGTTTTGTTATTTTCATTTTCAAAATACTCCAATAATTGTGATTGCTTCTTGCGGAAATGAAAAAGTTCAAAACTAAATAATATGTATAATGTAGGTAAATAAAAGCCACGTAAGATATTGCAAAACGGAATCGTGACGAGAGAAAAATATTATACACAATTTTTTTTTTCTAAAATTAATTGAAATTAAAAAAATAAAATAAAATTCTAATCATTCAAAAAAATTACTTTAATCTTTGCAATTTATATTAACAATTATTAACTTAAATTCAAAAATAGTCTTCTTTAAGTAAAACTTTAATTCGAAATTTTTTTTAATTATTAAATTATAAAATAAATTAAATAACTGAATATTTTATATGGAAAATATTTTTCAATAATTTTTTTTTTCTCTTATCTCGACGAATGTAAAAAAAGTAAGAAAAAAAGATTCCGATATTAACTAGAAAATGAAAGCGATCTTTATTTTTCTATAATTAATATGAGGAAAAATAAAGCGCAAACGAATGTTCCAAATCTCGTGTGTTCAATATCAAAATGAAATATTATACCACGTTTTCAAAATGATTAATGAAAAAAAAACATTTTTTTATTATAATATAATGTTTTTTTTACAGAAAAGAATATAAATATATATAAAAATATATATATTCGTTAAATGGTGAAGAAAAAAAAAAGTTAATTATAAAGCGTGGTTATATAATATTAAAGAGTATGTTGGATCCTCGAAGCTTAAATTTTCCGACGACTGATTTGTATTTTTTGCTTTAAAACAATAATTCTTCCCCTCCCCTTATATTTAAACTTGTAAATATATATAGAAAAAAAAATTTTTGCGGCTGACTAGAGAAAATATTTCAACAAAAAAAAAATTATAAAATTTATTTACATAATTACATAATTATAAATATTTAATTAATTCCATCAATTCTTGAAATTAATTACTTGCAAAAAAAAATTATAATTAATTTTTGAAAAAGGGAATTATCTCCATTGTTCTTGTAAAATTGTTTGTTATACATATTACTGTCAATTTTTTTTATAAGTTTCTTGTTTAATTAAACTAATTAAAAAACTCTCTTAATGTCTCTTATTTTTTATTTAAAAAAATTGATTTCTAAAAAGAGGTCATAAATTGAAACAAAAATTGAAAAAAGATGCAAAAACAATATAATTAAAAAAAAATAGAAAAATACATATTTTGGAATTTTAGTAAAAAAAAGTTTCTATATTATTTTGTAGTTGAAGTTTTTTCTTCGAAATTTGAATAGTACGAAAATTTAATTAGTAAATTAATATCAAAATTAATAACAAAATAAACATACAAGAAAAATGAATTCACAAGAAAAAATTTTAGAATAAAAAAAATGCTTAAAAAAGAATATAAAAAAAAAACTTCAACAGTGTGGGACTTTTTTTAATGCAAGGAATAGTAATAACTGATAAAAAAAAATGTCTTGCAATCATTTTCTAAAATGAATATTTTTTCTCCGAGCATAAAAAAGTAGTAAAATGATTTTTCAGATTCGAAACTTTTACAAATGAAAAAAATTTATCGTTATAAAAAATATTTTTTTTCTTTTAAATTGTTGACTTGTGAACTTTTCTATTTATTTAAAATTAAAATAGAAAAAAAATTAAATAAAATTCAAACTATAATACTGTCAAAAATTACTTTTTTCTCCTTTAAACTTGTAATTTGTTGTAAACTTTAAAAATTCTTCTCGATTAATTTATAATATAAGAAAAAAAAAGTGATACATAATAGGAGCGCAAAAAGGAACGTAAAATATATTTTAAATTGTAATAAAATCCCATGTGTAGTATTTCTATTGCGAACAAATTTACCAAATTTCTTTGAATGCGAGCAAAAATTTCTGGATTATAATTATAAATAAATATAACTCGTAATTATAAAAACCAAAAAAAATAGAAATAGATCGTTTTAAAAAGTATTGTATACAAGAATTGTAATTATTTAAATAAAAGCTTATTTATTGCCAAAGAACAATTTTTCCAGCCACATGAAAACTTTTACAAATAAATAAATGAATAAATAAATAAATGAATAAATAAATGAATAAATAAATGAATAAATAAATGAATCAATAAATGAGTAAATAAATGAATAAATAAATTAATAAATTAATGAATATATAAATGAATAAATAAATTAATAAATAAATAATTGTCAACCAATAATGAACGATAAAATTTCAAGGATAAAAATCTTCACATTGAAAAAGAATTTAATGACAAGAATTTAATTTTTTCATTTAAAAGGTTTTCTTTTTTTAAACATTTAAACTGATATCCCGCTCATTAAAAAGTCTTTTCGAACGAATAAGCATTTTGTATTTAAACTTTATCATCGAATTTTAGAATTTAAACATTTCAATTTATTCGCTTTTGAGAATAAATTATTAATTATTATTATTAATTATCTACGTTTCAACCATGTTTCAAAATGATTGTAAATTAACTTGAGCGCCAGGTTATTTTTAAATAAATTTTTATGCCCTGAAAAAAATTTTGCTTTTCTCCTTAAAACTTAAAATCGAATATTTAGATTTTTAATTTTTGGTATAATTGAAAGTAATCTTTAGCGGAAGGTTTAATAATTTTTAGTTTCTTTTTTTTTCAAATTTTATTTTAAAAAAATACCAAACAAAAGTATTACACTCGAGAGTGATAAAGTAAAGTAAAATAAAATAAAAATTACGAAAATAGAAAAATAAAATTTTCCCTTTTTTCTATTTTCCAAAAATGACTCGAGGAAAATTGGTGTTTTAAACCCTCCAATTATTATATAAAAAGAGAAAGGTGGGAAAGAAGTGACACTTTACGAATCGTATCAGTCAACGTTCGTTACACGAGGGTTGAGGTGCATAAAAAAATTTTTCCAACTCCGACCACAAAATTATTACATTCAAATTTTTCCATAGAAAATCATTTTCAAAAAAGAAATTATTATTACTATTATCTATAATTTTTTATTAGTTTTTATTTTATTATTTTGTAATTTACTAGTATTATTCAATTCATAATTTATTTTTAATATTATTCATCAACAAAAAACAAATTTAAAAAAGCATTAATTTACATTTTTAATAAAATTAGTAAAAATATTAATAAAGTATTAAAAAGACTATTAATAATAAAAAGAATATTAATAACAAAATTAACAATAAAAAATGTACTGTTATTATAAAGAAATTCACCGATTGAAAGTTCAATTTTAATATTTCAAGTAAAAGAATTTTTTTTTTTTTTTTTGAAGATATTAGAAATTTATAGTTGTATTTTTTTTCACTTATCGGTTCTTCAAATAAAAATACAATCACGTTTCTATGTATTAATAGTATTATGAAATCATTGTTTGAAACAAGTCATGACATAATGTCCAAGAAGTTGAAGACAAATGAATTATTAAATGTTGATGAAAACTTATTAAAAATGAAAATACCTAGTGACAGTGATGATGAAAAAAAATGTCCAATAGTCAATGAGAAGAAGAAGAAGAATAAGAGAAAGGAGGAATTTTTTGTTAAATATGGTGGTAAAAATTATGAAATTAGTGACTTTTTAAAAAAGCATCCAGGTGGTAGTAAAATTCTACAACCATTTAAGGGATTAAATTTAGATGTTGTTTTAACACAAATTCCCCATTCTGAAGCTGCTCTACATATTTTTCAAGAATTCATTGAGGAAAATAAAGACGACTATGATAGTATTGAGGTGAGTTTATCAACAACATTAATAATAATAATAATGAAAAATAAGTTTGAAATTGTATCTAAAAACAAATATCAATTGTCAACATAAATTATCTCTAAAGTTAATTGAAAATATTAAAAATTGTCAAAGTTAATTGATAATAAATTAATAATAAATTAACAATAGATTAATTACAATTAATAAAATAACTTTATAAATTAAATATCATTAAAATTAAAATACTACATTTTTTTGGGTGAATAATATAGTAATACAGTCAAACCTGTCGAAATGAAACTATTTTTAACATTTTTTTAAAATTTAAAAATGCCTAACAAGAATTATTTTCACTTAGTTGTAGAATATTGTAAAAATATTAGGTAAAAAATTAAATTATTAAAAAAAATTTTAACGATTGTTTACTGTAATAAAATGAAAAATCAAGTTGCGTTCCAACAGGTTTCAGTGTCATATAATAATAATTATAATAATTAATAATAATAACAATAATAAAAATAATAATTTTCTAGTACATTTTGTACGAAAGGACATTTTTAATTTCTTTTGAGCCCGTTTATTATTTAAATAAATAAATAGATAAATAAATAATAAAAAAAAATAATAATAATAATAATAATTTTATCCTTATTTTTATTAAAATATTAATTTAATATCAATTTTTTTGAATTATAACTTTCTTTAATTTTATTAAATATTTTTTTTTATTTCAATATTTTTAATATCTTTAAATATTAATTTCGAATTTAATAACAAAAGTATAAACATTTTATTTTATTCGTTATTATTGAACAAAAAGATCAGATTTAAAAATTAAAATTCATCAAATTGAAAATTTTCAAAACTAGTGTTAAATTATTTATTATAATAAAATATAATTTATTAAATTATAATTATTATTATTAAATATAAATTATTAAATATTAAATTAATTTTTATTATGAAATTATTTATTTTATTAAAATATAAATAATTGTACGTCTAAATAATTATTATTACTTTGAGGCTTCATTTTTTTAATAATATAATTATTACAATTAATAAAATTAATATTTTGCTATATTATTTATTCACTCGATAATGTTTCTATTGCTGATTAATTATTTTTTCCTTCTATTTTTTTTTGCTTACAATCAATATTCATTTGTTTTTTTTAACTTTGAGGGGAAAAAAATTAATTTTCTTAAAACATCAAAATTGATGTTCAATTGGAAAATTTTTAATCAAAATAGTATAAGGAATAAAATAAACTAGTTTTAATAATCAATTGATTAAATATTTATTATATGGAGTGTTATATGACACGCGTGTCGAATATTTTTTTTCCACTTTCACGGACAAACGCCGATGAATTGTTAATGGGGAGAAAAGTTTACTTTTATTTTTCCAAGTTACAAAAAACGTAATAAAACAGTGACACCTGAATAAATTGAGGTGAACATTCGCCCTTTAAAAAAAAAAAAAAAAAATAGAAAATTATGCCACGACACGAAACCATATTCAATAAATGAAATTAAAATCAAAATCAATATTTATTTTCAATATAGTAACAATTTACGAATTAAATTGAAATACTTTTATTTTATTTAAATAATAAATATTCAAAATTTATGCAATATTCTACTTATTATATCAAATTTTCAATGCCTTTATCTTTTTCAGAAAAAATAAATTTTTTTTTTTTTGTTTTTGGAAAAGAAATAAATTTATCCCTAACAATATTTCTGCATGTTAAATGCACAGTGTAAAATCCAATTATTAAAAAAAAAACTATTTCTCAATTTTAAATAAATATAAATATACCCCAAAATATAAATATTAATTTTGAACTAAAAAAGTTAATTTTTAATCAAAATAAATAATTTTTAATTAACAAAACCAAATTAATAATTAATTAATTACGTTGATAATTAATTAACGAAATTAGTAATAATTCAATTAAAATATTAATCAATTAATTGAATTAATAACTAATTAAATTAATAAATAATGAACTAAATTAATATTCAATTGAAACATTAATGCACGTCAAATGCAGTGTGTAAAATCCAATTAATAAAAAAAAACTGTTTCTCAGTTTTTAATAAATGTAAATAATATACAAAAATATAAATATTGAAATAAGATTTTATAAATAAGTAAAAAGTTAAAAAAAAATTAGTAAATATTTTCTCTTTACCTCCATTGATTTTTTTCGCATCTGCATCGATTGCGATCCTTGCCATAATATTATCAATAATTTAATTTACTTCATTTATATTTGAATCCTGAACACGAAGAATATTTCAATTTAGTAGTTAATTTAAACTCTTTTCTCACTTTTTTCATTAGGTTAAACTTTTAACAATAACAAAAAAAAGTTGTCGCGAGAAACCTAACCTCAAAATGTTAAATTTTACAAATACGCTCTAGAATAGCGACAAACGGATTGAATTTCTCTTTCCAACAACTTAATTCACAGAGACAGTCTCGATAAACTTTATTATTCAGTTGGATTTTATTAAGTTTTCACTATTTTTTCAGTTTTTATATCAATTGAGACTTTATTTACACTTTACTCGGCCAGCAATTATTGGCGCAATGAAAAAGGCGGGCAAGGCGGGTAACGGACTAAAAGGCGGAAATGACAAAAAAAAACCGGAAGTGAGAATACAGTCATCGAAACAACAGTTGTTAATGAAAATAAGAGGGGAATTCTATTCTAAATAATTATTTAACTAATTAGGCGAAATATAAAACTATCCTCTAAATAAACAATTTCTCACTATTTTCTAATTGTTCAAGAGAATTTTCCTTGGTGTTAAAATTTTTATAAAAAGTAAATGAAGTAATTTGACTGTACAATTACCGCGCATGCGCAGCTTAAATTTTTTTTTCCGCCATTTTCATGGCGGGAGTTTAATTCAAATTTAAAAATATAAGTTTTTTTTCTCGTTTTATTTAGTTATTATTATTTTTATTTTCTCGTTTTAGAGACTCATTGATTGGAACTCACCGATTTTTTGTCAAGTGGGCTCACTGGCTGACAACTATTGGAAATGGGTGAATCTACCAGTGAATCGATCGATTCGTCTTTTTCGGTCAAATTTTCTAGAAACTCTCACAGTTACACCATGGTTTCTTGTGCCAATTGTGTGGATACCAGTGTCGATTTATTATTTTTATCTCGGCTGCCTAACGAATAATTCTGGTCATTTGCGTAAGGAAACAAATTCATTAATTTCAATTTTAAATAAATAATTTTTAACTAAAAAAATTAATTTTTAAACAAACTAAATAATTTTTAATTAACAAAAACAAATTAATAATTAATTAATTACGTTAATAAATAATTAACGAAATTAGTAATAATTTAATTTAAATACTAATCAATTTAATTAAATAATAATTAATTAAAAAATAAATTTACTTAATAATAATATTCAATTTAAATACTTATTAATTAATAAAAATTATTAATAATTCAACTAAACTACTAAATAAATAATTAATTAAAAAAATTAATTAAAATACTAACGAATTAATTAAATTAATAATAATTCAATTACAATTTTAATTAATTAACTAAAATTATTAAAAATTCAATTAAAATACTAATTAATTAATTAACTTAATATTAATTAAATTAAAGTACAAATTAATTTAGTAAATTATTAATAATTCAGTTAGAATACTAAATAATTAAATTGAAAATTACTTAATTAAAATACTAATTAATTAACTAAATTAATAATAATTAAATTAAAATACCAATTAATAAAATAAATGATTAATAATTCAATTAAAATACTAAATAATTGAGTTTCAAATTACTTAATTTACATACTAATTAATTAACTAATTAAATAGTAATTCAATGAAAGTAATAAGTAATTAACTAAATTAATAATTTTTGAATTACTTCAAAATAGTTTTCAATTAGTTTAATTCTTTATAAATGAAATTAATTAAAAAGTTAATAAAATTTAATAAATATGTGAATAAAAATTATTTTGTTTTTTTATTAATAAAATTTAAATATATTTTCAGTTTATTTTTTACCGAAAATTTTCGTTGCCTTTTCCTGTGGATTATTGTTGTGGACTTTTATCGAATATAGTTTACATCGTAAATTATTTCACATGAAACCACCATCGAATTCTAAATTTCTCATTACAATGCATTTTATTTTACATGGAGTTCATCACAAGGTATTTTTTTTAATTATCTATATTTTTTTTTAATTTAATAATTAAAAATTTCTTAAAAATTGAATAATTTTCTTTTTATTGAAAATTTATTAATATTATTAGTAAAATATTTATTTTGTTTTTTTCTCTTTTATAATGGATTTCAATAAATTTTTTATTTTTAATTATTTATTTGCTTCTTTAATTTATTTTTTATTTGTATTTGTTCATTTATTTTAAATTTTTTAATATTAATTAATTTTTAACTATTTATTTACTTCTTTAATTTATTTTGTACATTTTATTATGAATGAATTTTTAATTATTTATTTACTTCCTTGATTTATTTTTCATTTTTATTTGTTTATGCAGTTTTAAATTTATTTTTTTAATATATAAATAGAAATAAGAAATGTTTTTTAATTATTTTCAAACTTACTGTAATTTTAATGTAAAAAGCTATTAAATATTTTCAATTAAAAATATTAATTACTTGTTTTATAAATAATTAATTATTATTAAATTATTAATTTATTAACTTATGATAATTTTTATGATTTTATATTATTATTATTGTGAATATTAATTTATAATTATCATTTTTTTAGGCACCTTTTGATAATCGAAGACTGGTTTTTCCACCTGTACCTGCTGCGATAATTACTTATATTTTATTTAATGTTTATAAATTATTATTTCCACAAATAATGATGCATTTCGTATTGTCCGGTGCATTGACAGGTTTGTTTCAAAAAAATATTATTTTTTCTGTGCATTTAAACAATAAGTAAAAAAAATTTTACATAAAAAGAAAAAAAGAAATAATAATTATTATTATTAATTTTCAATAGATGTAAATTAAATTTTTAAAAATAGAAAAAACAATAAAAAGAAAATTAAAAAGAAGAAAAACAAAAGTAAAAAAATTAAAATAATAATAATAATAATTCACTATTAAATATTACAGGATATTTATGTTACGATTTAATGCATTATTACTTGCATCACGGTTCTCCCAAGGCTGATACTTATCTCTATGATATGAAACGTTATCATAATTATCATCATTTTTCTCACCATGACATTGGTAATTATCTTATTGATTCTGTTTTGATAAAGTTTTTTTCAATCGAAATAAGAATTCTTATCTGACGCACAATTTTCCTCTATAAAGTTTTTTAATTTTTCTCCACTTTTTTTTTTTTTTTTGGTTTTTTGTTTAGGTTTTGGAATAAGCACAAAACTTTGGGATCATCTTTTTCACACTCTAATTCAACTTCGAAAACTGGCAAAATCAATTGAATGGTAAATAAAAGTTTTTGTTTTTTTTTTTACAAAAAATTATTTTATTTCAATTTTTTTAATAATGTATAGAAAAACATTCGTTTTTAAAAATTAATTTAAAATATATAGAATATAAAATAGAATAAAAATGCGTGTCATGCTTAGGACTTATATAAATAGAGAATATGATAAAAAATATTTAAGTAATTTGTAGTAAAAAAAAAAACTCTAAGCCAAAGCTTTTTCTTTTTGTAAATATAAAAATTTTTTTGTAATAAAATTACTTTTTAACAATGTATTCATTTTATGATTTAATTCCCCGACGTCAATAATATTAACAATATGCAACAAATATTTTCTTTTTAATTTAAATTTTTTAGTGGAAAAATTTGTAATTTTCCGAATTAGGTATTTTTTTTAGCAAAAGCTATATATAATTTTTGTATAAAAAAGAGAGTAACATTATGTTTATAAATAACATTATTAAGTACGTAAGAAAGGAACATAATTGTTGAGAGTGTATAAAAAATGCATTCAACAGAGGTAATTGTAAAAATTAATAAAATCTTGATTGAGATAAAAAAATCAATAACAATTAAAAATTATAGTTATTTTTTTAATATTAGTTTACTAATTAGTTTACCTATCACTTTACCAATAATCGATATAATTATCAATATTTGTCTCCGTAAATTTATCATTTAGAAAAAAATTAAGTACACTTTAAAATTGTCCCTTTTTTTGTAATAAAAAAAACTATGACCTCAAATTTTTTTGAATAGTTTTTAAATAAAAAAAAAAGTAGAGACTGTCACGTGAAGTGCTGCAATAATAGAATAAATAATAAAATAATAATTCAGTAAATTGAAAAAATAGAAAAAGTGGAATAATTACAATTTGAGATTCGGTCTCCATGGAAACAGAAAATAAATCAAATCACTGAGGAACCATCAAGTGGTTTCGGTTCGTGTATTCTTTCGTCCCATGCTTAATTGTGGGAATGTACTTTTATTTAGTGGCGGATTTAAACGTGACGATAGATAAATAAATGCCTCGTAAAGACTCGTCCTGTCAATAACATTAACTTCGAAATGTCGAATTTTTTCACGTGTACACCAATTAATTGCCTTAATCGCTGTATTTTCCAATGTCTGCGGTTCTGGCTCGTGTCGTGTTTTATTTCCAATCACAATTATCGTTATTTCCTTCTTGTCCTTATTTTTGTCAATGTCCTTTTTTAATGGCAATAAAACATCGAGAGACTCGGGTTTCGTTGTATCGTAAACTAAAATATAACCATCGGCAAATCCAAGATAATGCCTTGGCAATTGTTGATTATTTGTATTATTGTGCATTGGTTCCAATCCAGCTGTATCATAAAATCGTACATTCTCCTTTGTTCCACGATCGGATTCAATATTCGCAACGTAAATATCCTCAATTGTTGGATGAATTTCCTGTGTGAATTTTTAACAATTTAGTAATTATATTTTCGATTTTTCTATTAAGTTATTTTCATCAGGGTTGCCACAAAAAATTTATTTTCTTTTTCCCTGACTTTTTCCTGATTGTCAGAACAAATTTTGGACTTTTTCCCTAAGGAATATTCAAAATTGCTCTAAAAATGATTAGATACTCAAAAAAAAAAAAAAAATGTTCTGTTACATTTATTTACGAATTTCTTCAACTATAAAATTATTCAAAAACATCAATAACTTCTATTTTTGAATAAATATATAATCATTACTATATTTTTCCATAGGAATTAAGATTTTCAAAAATTTCCAACTAAAAACCTTTTTAAATTAACAACTTATAATAATTTAAATTGCCATAAAATTCAAATATTTTTAAAATCTACTATTTTAATAAAAATTCTCAAAAGAAATCAATTATTTAAAACAAATGTAATAAAATTCGTTTGCAAGAATTCAATTATTTTCACAAAAAATAAAATTCTTCACAGGATTTCAATTATTTAAAAAAAATGTAATGAAATTCGTTGTAAGAATTCAATTATTTTCATAAGTAATAAAATATTTCACAGGATTTCAATTATTTTTAAAAAATATAATAAAAATTCGTTGCAAGAATTCAATTATTTTCGAATAAATAGTAATATTCTTCACTGGATTTCAAGTATTTTTAATACAATTTAAACGAAATTCTTCGAAAAACATAATTAATAATTAATTCGGTTAAAATTGTATTAAAAATAATTGAAATTCTATGATGAGTTTTATTATTCATGAAAATAATTGAATTTCTGTCAAAAATGTTATTATTTATGAAAATAATTGAATTATTGCGAAGAAATTGATAAAAAATTTGTAAATAGTTGAATTCCTGTGAAATTTTTAATATTTATGAAAATAATTGAATTTTGGAGAAGAATTTTATTATTATTAAAGATAGTTGAAATTTTGACGAGCATTTTTTTTTAAATTGTTGAACATAATTAAATTTCTGGAAACATTTGTAACTTCTCTAAAATTCAATTTTTTTTTAGTGTTTTTAATTAAAATTCTTCTATAAATCCATAATTTTTAATAATTAATTTTCCTTTGCTTTTCTCTGAATTCCCTGATGTCCCTGACCTTTGGCAACCCTGGAAATTTTCATTTAATTGATTTGAATTTGTCAGTATAACTTAAAAACTTGACTTGACATTTAAAATCTTTAAAATTAATAAAAAAGAATAAAGATGCAAATAAATAATGAGAAACATAACCTATAAACTTACAGTTTTCGAATTAACATTTCCATAAATGAGTTGCTCTAAAAGGGCAGTTTTTCCTACTCCTTTCATTCCACAAACAACGACTCGTGTCGTTTTTCCCATTATATCGTGTTTATTTCATAAATTTTAAGTAATTACATTAATGAAAGCCAAAATTGATTACTTTGCAAAAGGTAGAGCGCAGGGGGCACAAAACCTGGATTAAAATTGTCGCCATCATCTCTAGATCTTCAGAATGACAATAATCAATTTCCTCTGATATTTTAATCACTATATTGAAAATTTAAAACTAAATTATCCATTTGTTTAAAGTAGAAAAACAAACATTGTTTGACAGCTGTCAAATTGTCCACCACGTTTCATTCGAAAAGCGACATCTGCATCAATCTATACATTTTTCCGTAACTAAAATAACGTCAACGTGTCCGGGTTTTTTAAAAACAATTCGTATTTTTAATTTCTCCTTTTTTAATATTATAATTTGAGTGTTTTTATAACAAAACATTGCGTAAATAAAATATTCATTGTTATTTTAATTGTATATATTGTTTATATAAGATAAGTAATTATTTTAACGGATTTTAATATCATTTTCAACATTATTTACAATAACGTAAACAAATAAACAGAAAATCGTCAAAATGAGTGACGAACAAAATGATAAACAATTAAAAGTCGAAAACAAATACTCCATTTTACTTCCAACTTACAATGAAATTGAAAATTTGCCAATAATCGTCTGGCTTATTGTTCAGAATTTAAACAAATGGTGAGTAAACATAACCTCAAAATGTATTGTTTTGTTTTTGTTTGCAAATTTTTATGAATTTCTTTCACTTTAATTTATCTACCTACTCAATTTTGTTTATCTTGGTGGAATTATTATTTTCTTTAAGTAATTAACAAAAGACATAAAATGATTAAATCGATTTAATATTTTTTCTATTTCTTTCTTAATTTATTTTTTTCGACTGTTACATTATTGTTTATTACTTTATTTTCCTTTAAACTCATACTTGAAGTAATTAGTAAATTTCGATAATTATATTAATTAACTGTATTCATTTTATAATTAATAATTCTGTAATAAATTCTTATTATTTATTTTCCGCAATAAAAGTAAATAATAAATTGATTTTTGACAATCGAAAAGTTTCAATACAGAAAAATTAAAATAAAAAAAAAAAATTGTCTAATTTTTAGTGATTTTGATTATGAAATAATTATAATCGATGATGGCTCACCCGATGGCACATTGGAAATGGCCCAGCAATTACAAATACTTTATGGAAAGGAGAAAATTGTTCTCAGGCCAAGGGAAAAAAAACTCGGTCTTGGCACCGCTTATCTTCATGGCATTAAACACGCAACTGGAAATTTTATTATAATTATGGATGCAGATTTGTCGCATCACGTAAACATTTTTCAATTCCTTTTTCTATAATTTCTTTTTTATATAGAAAATAATATAATTTTTCTGAAAAAAAATTAAAAAGAAAAGGGGGAGAATTTTTATTAAACATTTTAAAATTTTCAGCCAAAATTTATTACCGAAATGATTAAAAAACAACAGGAATTTAATTACGATGTAGTTACCGGAACAAGATACGCTGGAGATGGTGGTGTTTACGGTTGGGATTTTACAAGGAAATTAATAAGTTGCGGTGCCAATTTTTTAACACAGTTTTTATTGAGACCTGGTGTCAGTGACCTTACTGGAAGTTTCAGGTTTGTAGAAATTACTTTGATAGTTTCATTAAGTTTTTTAATTATTAATTCATTTAGAAATTAATTATCTTAATTAATTTAGAAATATATCTTCTTTTTCTATATTAATAATCGTCGATTTCCAATAATCTGTTCGCAGTTTAAATTTAGTTGTTTTTGTTTGTACTTTTATTTCCTAATTTTTTTTATCATTTTTATTTTGAACTGTTTTCAATTTTTTAATTAATTAAATTCTAATTTAATGCTTTGAAGATTAAAGAATTAATTAAACAAAATTGTTTTTAATTAAAAATCATAATTTAATTTAATGTTGAACTGTTTCAAAGAATTTTATTACAAAGCTTTTGAAAATAATTAAATACTTTCAAGGAATTTAATAAAAATTGCACTGAAATTAATTGAATTCTTCTTAGAAATTTTATCAAAATTTTTGAAAATAATTTAATTTGTCCAAAGATTTTTATAACTTATGAAAATAATTAAATTCATTCGAGATATTTTATTAAAATTGTTTTAAAAATAATTGAAATCCTGCGAAGAACTTTATTATTTATGAAAATAATAGACTAAAAAATAATAAAAACAACAATAAAATCCAAATTTATACAAAAAAATTAAATTCTTTCTAGGAATTTAAATAAAATTCCTTAAGTTTATTCAATTCCACCAGGAAATTTTACTGAAATTATATTGAAAATAATTAAATTCCTCCGAAGAATTCTATTATTTATGAAAATAATTGATTTCTCTGAAAAAATTTTGTTAAAATTGTACTAAAAGTAATTGAATTGCTCCGTAAGATTTTTATAATTAATGAAAATAATTCAATTATTTTGAAGAATTTTAGTAAATTTTTTGAAAATAATTTAATTGTTTCGAAGAATTTTATAAATTTTTTTTTAAAAATAATTGTTATTGAATTTTTTAAAGAAATTGTATTAAAATTTTTAAAAATAATTGAAATCTTTCGAATAATTTAATTAAAATTGTATTGAAAATAATAATTGAATTCCTGCGAAGTATTTTATTGTTTATGAAAATAATAGAATAAAAAATAGTAAAATTCATAAAAATACAAATTTTATTTGTTTAGAAGAAAATTTCAATTCTTTCGAGGAACTTAATTAAAATTAAATTCAAACATTCGTTAAAAAAAAATTTTAACATTCATTAATTAAAATTGTCCTGAAAATAATTTAATTTCTAAAGAATTGTATCCAAATTTTTTAGAATAATTCAATTCTTTTAGTTTTATTAAACTTTTTAAAAATAATAATTGAATGTGAAAAAAACATGTTATTCTTCCCAAAAATTTAGTTTAATTTCTATTGAAAATAATTCAATTCTTATAAAGAATTGAATCCAAACTTTTGAAAATAATTGAATACATTCAAAGAATTTTAATAAATTTTTTAAAAATAATTGAATTCCATCAAGAAATTCTACTGAAATTATATCGAAAATAATTAAATTCCTCCGAAGAATTTTATTATTTATTAAAATAATTGATTCCTCTGAAAAAATTGTATTTAATTTGTACTAAAAATAATTGAATTGCTCCAGAAGATTTTTATAATTATTAATGAAAATAATTAAATTCTTGAGACGAATTTTGTTAAAACTTTTGAAAATAATTGAATTGTTTCGAAGAATTTTATCAAATTCTTTTGAGCATAATTGAATTGTTAGAAAAATTTTATTAAAATTTTTTTTAAATAATTGAAATTTTTCGAGAAATTAAATTAAAAATTGTATTAAAAATAATAATTGACTTTCTGTGAAGTATTTATTTATGACAATAATGGAATAAAAAATAGTAAAATTCATAAAAATACAAATTTAATTTTTTAGATGAAAATTTAAATTCTTTCGAGGAATTAAATTAAAATGGTCCTGAAAATAATTGAATTGTTATAAATTATTGTATCAAAATTTTTGAAAATAATTTAATACTTTCGCCAAATTTTATGAAACTTTGTAAAAATAGTGGAATTCTTATGAGGAATTTTATTTAAATTTGATTAAAGGTAGTTAAAATCTTGTAAAGAATTATATTGTTTATAAAAATAATTGAATTCTTGCGAAGAATTTTATTGAGATTTTTGAAAATTATTGAATTGTTTCAAAGAATTTTATTAATATTTTAGAAATTAATAAATAATAGTAATAATTAAGTAGTTAATTAGTTAATAAGTGGATTTTTTGAAATTTTGGATCAGAAATCATTTAAAAATTGAAATTTGAAGATTTACTTTGAAATTTATATTATTAATGAATTATTCAGTAATTTTAATAATTTAGTTTATTAATTAATTTCTATATTATTTATAATAATTTACTGTATACTTTCACCTAATATTATAATTTTTACGTTTAAAAATTGATTTCTTACTGAAGAATTTGATTTTATTTAAAAAAAAAATCTTATTTTAATCTATTTTATTCTATCCTAAAGTCAATTTTTTTTCGCAGACTCTATAAAAAGGAAGTTCTGGAGAAACTGACTCAATCATGTGTCTCGAAGGGCTACGTGTTTCAAATGGAAATGATGGTTAAAGCACGACAATTTGGATTCACAATTGGCGAAGTGCCAATAACATTTGTCGATCGTGTTTATGGAGAATCAAAATTAGGAGGCTCCGAAATTATTCAATTTGTCCGAGGACTTTTATATTTATTTTTCTCTTCGCTTACACAGTGAAAATTGACTGACAAAGAAACATTCCTCCATTTATATGCCACATTAATAATAAATTCATTTTTACCACTCAAAATGTCACAAGTTTTTCAAAAAAGGAAAAAGAAATCTGAAAAGACATTTCGAAGTAATTACGAAAATTACAATTCACAATTTAAAAATCAATCGAATTAAAAGAAATATATGTTGAAGAATCGAAAGAAAAGAAAAACTGAAAATTTTCTCAAAGAAACGAAAGAATTTTAAAATCGAAAAAAATGGTAAATTTTGAACTAGAGGAAAAATTTGAATTATAAATATGGATTTAAATTGAAGGCAAGAAATTTTGAGAAAATGTACACGTGTGATTCGAGATACACGTGGATGGCGCTGTCTGTTTATAATCGTTTGATTCGCGTTCACCAACGTTGCAAACTCGGCTTTTATTGATCCATTGCTAAAAATTGTCGTCTATATTTTGACGCGCGCAGACGGCACTGCCCTTTTGGCAATATCCGTCAACATTATCTTCTGTGGGGTGCTTAATAAAAACTGAGAGCACGTCTGGAGTGAGAGAAATTGCTACCTAATCGCCTCCTCTTCATTTCCCCCCTCTCAAACTTTCAAGAAACACACATGTGACCCACAAAAGGATGAGAGAGAGGAAAAAAAATTACCCTCGTTTACAGAACTTATAAATCGCCAAGCCCAAAAAGTATCGACTCTGAACCAACCCCCTTTTTTTAATATCACACGGAATTTCTAATTCCTAACGTGATTATATTTTTAATGTTAATTCCTCAAAAAAAAGTTTATTCGTCTTTAGAAAGAAATATTTCAAATTTTAATATTTACAAATTTGGTATTTCAAATATCGTTTTTTATTAATTAAGAAAATGTTTAAATTAACGATCGTTTAGTTTGGTCGTTTTTTATTGTTTTCTTTATTTATTTTTCGATTTTCGAATATTTTATATTTTATACTTTCTTTATTTTTGTTTTCTTCACTTATTTTCCTTTATTCTCTATTCGTCCCTTTTATTGTTAATTGCAATTTTTGAAATGAGAATTATTTTTGAAAAATTGCTTTCTTTATTTTCCCTTTTTCTCTATTTATTTATTTCTTTTTTTTTATTGTCCCGAATTGCAATTTTCGAAAAGTCAATTATTTCAAGAATGAAAATTCAATTTTCGCAAAATACAAAAAGCGAAACTATTTCTTTTTTCTCTAATTTAAAGACTTGAAATTAGCTTTTTTTCTGGAATTAAGTATTATTAACAATGGGAGAAATTAAAGAAAAGAATTTTTTTTCTAAATAAAAATTAAAGGCAATTTAGAACTGCGCAATGATAGATCGAAGTTCCGGCATCAAGTTCAGTTTTGCCCCAAGCTTCGTGGCGAGTGCACACGTTCGAAGCTTTGCAAGCTCACGCGCAAAGAGCTTTCAAATGGCTGTGCCTTTCAAGTTTGACATTTCCGTTAGTTTCATCCTGTCTTCGTCGTCGTGAATCTAAGAGAGGAATAAAAAATAATTTCCATTTCGTCCTATTGTTGGGGGGGTTTTTTGGGGGCAAATTATTCAGCATGCCTAGAAAAATTGGATTCAATGTTGTACATGCCACGAGTAAGATTGAAATTCCCAATAATTCATCTCATTTAAAATTTATGCAAAAAAATTAACCTCTTGTTCTTGTTTTTCTCTCGGTTTTTCGCGAAAATGAAAAATTTGCAAAAAAGAAAATTTGAAAATTTTATTGCAGAGAAAAGAATACTTTTTCTTTATATACTTTTTTCGGATCTTTCGAATTTTGAAAATCAGTTTTTTATTTAATAAATGTTACGAAAGAAATTGTAAATCGTAAAAATGTACATTTGAAAATTTTTATTGATCGTCTTTTATTTTCAACTTTAATTTTTTTATTGATGAAATTCTAATTTTCATTTTTTAAAAATTAAATTTTTTTTTTAAATCTAAATTAGTAGAGACGCAAAATTAAATTACTAACAAAATTAGTAGTTAAATAAATAGTAAAAATAAATACTAAAAAATTGAATAGTAAAATAAATAGTAAAAAAAAATTAGTCAACGAAATTTATTTAAAAAAATCACTAATTACAATAATACGAAAAATATAATTAGAAATTAATTTCAAAATTTTCTCTTCAATTGAGAACTGAAAATTAAAAGAAAAAATATTCCCTTTCTACTAATTAATAATTTTTCATTTACAATTACTGGATTTTTTTTAATCAATTTCGTTTACTAATTTTTTTACTACTAATTTAAAAAATCAATTTTTTTCAAAAAAGCTAATAATTTGAATTAATTTGAACGTGAAATCGAAATTATTAAATATAATAAACGTATTTGGCAAAGTTTTATACAATTAATGAGTTCAGTGCCAGGTGGCACTTATGGATTTATTGAAACCTTGGCACAAAATCTGATAATAATTAAACTTAAAAGAAAAAAATAAAGAAATCAAAGTAAACGTCTCAATTACGAAGAAATAAACTTTAGCAATTATTTTTTCTTGATTAGAAAAAAATAAATGAAATTAATTATTTTCATTTCCAAATTTTTTTTTAGGTGAAGAGGAACGACACTCGTCGTTGGAATTAAATATCCATGGACCAACAGTTCGTGGATGGCAAAGTGCGAGAAAATGTTCTTATCCTCAGGAACTTATTCTTCGTCTTCATGGACCTGCGAAACTAACAAGAATACAAGTTTTGGTTCATCAATATTTAATTCGTGAGTTGACATTTACTTTTTTGTTAATTATTCACCATTTGTAGGGAATAATTTCTTTTATTTATTTTTTAAAAATTTAATTTGTTATTAAATTCATTTTAATTTTTAAAGAAAAAGTCCTTTTTTAACTAAATCAGTTTTGGAGAAGCGATTTTACGTAAAATAATCGATATTTTTGGTTTTATTTTGTTTTATTTATTTTTATTCGCTTTCATCATTTTTTTAATTTTCTTTATTTTATTCACTTTCTTTATTTTTACTCACTTTCTTTATTTTATTCCTTTTTTCCATTTTATTTTCTTAAATTCATTTTTATTTTATTTTAATTTAAATCATTTTCTATATTTTATTTATTTTTATTTACTATTTGTTTCGTTTTTTGCATTATTTTGCTCCGCTTAATTTACAAATTTAATTACTTCTTGAAATTTAGTTTAATTAAAAAAACAATGTTCACAGCTCAAAAATTGGAAATTTGGTCCTCGAGAGAAAATAGTTCGTCGTCGAGGGATTTCGATTATTTGGGATATATCACACTTTCGGATAATGCATCGACAATGTATAAAAGTAGAGAATTAAAAAGTGTCGCACTTCCGGAAACTGAGGCCGTCTCGCTTAAATTTAAACTCCATAAGCCGCATAGTAATTCACATAATATTCACGAGCAGGTAAAATTTTCAGCAGAAAAGAAAAATTATTATTTTAATTATTATTAGAAGAATAGAGAATAAAATAGAGTATAGAAAAATAAAAAGAAATCCTCATAGAATATAAATTAAAGGAATAAATTTTTGTGAATGTAAATAATTATCACAATATTTTTGATAATTCTTTTTTTCTTTATTTTTCGAAGGTGGGACTCATCGCTATCAATATATTGGGTGAACCATTTGGTCAGGAATTAAGTGGCCAAGGAGATGCTCCATATAATCCTCATTATACTTCGCCCTATGACGATTTGGCATTCGAAATGTACGTCGATCGCGAAGCTGCCAATATTATTCGAAAAATGGAGGCAAAAAAGCTTCAAGCCGTTGAGGGTAATATTTGCTTACGTTCCATTTTTTTTTATTTCAACATTTCAGAGAAAATAAAGTGGAAAAATATTATCATAGAAAATATCAGTGAAAAATATTTTTGTAGAAAATAATATAAGAAAAATATTACCATTGAAAATAATATTAAAAAAGAAATATAAAAGAAAGCATAAAATTAAAGAAATACTTTTAAATATGAAGAATTATAAATTGTAATTTAAAAAGTAAAAAACTAAAATAAAAGTTGAAATGAAAAATGAAAAAATAAATTTTAACAGTTGAAAAATAAGAAAATAGTTACGATAAAAATAAAAATAGTAGAAAAGTAAAATTGCGAGAAAAAATGTTTAAATTTTCGTTAGGAATTTAATTTGCATTTCTTTACAGAGGAGAGATTTGAATATGCATCGAAATTGAAGGTAGCGATGGAAAATTTACGAAAAGCTGGCGAAAGACTGGGAAAATATGAATTGGAGAAAAAATATGCGATAGCGCTTGAAGATTATGACAGAGCAAAGGCAAAAAAGGGACAAGCACAAAAATATCGTCAACAAGTTTACGAAACTCTGGAAGTCGAAGACTTACTCGAAGTCAATGGAGTACGTCTTTTTTTTATTTTAATAGCATTTTTTAAACCTTTTTTTCCACACAGTTTAATAATTCCATAAAATTAATTTTCGTCTATAATTTCCTTCTCTATTAAGTTTTATTATTTTTCTATTTTTACTAAGAAATATTTCAAAGAATATTTTCCTACAAAAAATTATTTTCTTTTTCTATTCAGAAATATTCCAAAGAATATTTTCCCACATAAAAATGAATTGATAATGAATTACAATTATGATTCATTAAAAATTAATTTTTTTGTGATCCATATTATTTTCTTTTTCTATTCAGAAATATTCCAAAGAATATTTTTCGCAAAAGAAAATTAATTGGCAATGAATTGTAATTGTCTGTGAATTTTTCTAGCCACTGGAAAAAAATAATCTCTCGATAGTTGAAGAGAAGGAAACAATTCCCTTGGAACTTTATGGGACGGGAGCAATTTCCGGATCGGACGATACAAATGCCTTGTCTAGATTGACAATTCCTCCAAATCGTGAGGGAACAATTTCACCTACCGGTCCTCCACATTCGCAGCCAATTTCTCCGTTACGACAAAAAAATCAAAGTCCAGGTACATTTTAGTTTCTCTTATTGCATAAATAGTTAAATAATAAAAAAAAATACTCTTAACAAAAAAAATTAAGTCTAGAAAACGAGGAAAGTATAATTTTATTATTTATTTTTCAGACGTCACAGAAAGTCCGCCAAATGGTGTTTTGGAAAGACAACGAGATTATAAGGGTTCCCTCCAAAGGAGAAAAATAAAGTCGGCCGGACCGGCTCTTAGATCAAGCTATGAGGCTTATGAGGAAAGAACAATTCCTGCTTTGAGACAGTAAGAAATTTAATTTTCAATTCTAATAATAAAGAAAATCTGAAAATTTTAAATATTGAAAAGTATTTTTAACTATTTCTTTTATTTCGAATTCAATTTTTTAAAAAATACAAATTTAAAGTATTAAAATAATTACTTTTTTTATATAAAATATGAAAATAAATATATTTTTGTATTTCAAATATTTTAAATATTTTAAATATTTTAAAAATTGAAAAATATCCACAAATATTTTCTATTTTTGTACTGAATTACATTTCTTTCTTCTTTTTGATTTTCAATCATTTTCATATTTAGAATTTATAAAAATTCAAATTTTATTCAAAATTATTTTCTTTTGGGTTTTCAACTATTTTTTTATTTAGAATTTAATTTTTTTTAAAATCCAAAGTTTATTATTAATTAAAAAGTACAAAACAATAAGAAAAGTAAATTTTAAGAAGCAATAAAACAAATGAAAACAAAATAATTTACCTACGTAAAATTATTTTTTTTCAGTTCGCACACAAACGAATTTACAAGGGAATGTCATACGGACGGCGGAGAAACGAAAATTCCATCAAAACTCAATGATAGAGAGAAAAAACAAGCAGCTTTACCAATAGCCGTTTTCGGAATGGATATGGTACTAATATTCTTTTCTTAAAATAAATTATTAACAGTTACTTCAATACTTTTCGAATTATTTTCGAATCTTTGATTCTAATTTGTCTATTAAAATTAATAAAATTGAAATTAAATATTAAAATATATTTTATTGGTCTTTTTTTCAAATCTTTTCTAATTTGTTTATTAAAATCGAAAAATGTATTTTTATTCCAGGTGGAAAAATTTTATTCGAAACAATTTACGGACAAGGAGGAAGGACTGATGTTACTAAAGCAAGAATTAAAAGATTTTGATCTTGCAACGTCGAAAAATTCCGCCAATAAAACAGCGAGGGCGGCAATTTTACTCTTGCATCGAGCACTTAGGGACAAAGTATTTAGTGTTTACAGTTTAGCCGCACAACTAATCAGAATATTTTTCTCTGAATTCGCCACGAATCGGTAAAATAATTTCTATTTATCATTATATTTGAAAATTATTATTTTATTTATTATTAATACTAAAACTTCGAGTTTAGAGAAATAAATTTTATTTCTAATTTTTTACTCGAATTTATGCATTTTTTAATTATATAATTTTCGAAGAATTTTATTCATTATGAAAATAATTCAATTCTCATAAATGATTTTATTACAATCCTTTGAAACAATTAAATTATTGGGAAGAATTTTATAAATTATGAAAATAATTAAAATCTTGCTAAGAATTTAATTAAAAGTTTAGAAAATAATTGAATTTAATTAAAATTTTAAAAAGTAATTGAATTTAATTAAATAGTTTCAGAATTTAATTAAAATTGTATTGAAAATATTTCAATTCTCATAAACAATTTAATAAAAAAAATTTAAATTACGTATTTAAATTTTTGAGAAGAATTTTATCAAATTTTTAAAAATAATTGAATTCCTTTGAGAAATTTTATTGAAATTATATTGGAAATAATTGAAATCCCACAAAGAATTTTATTAAAGTTATTGAAAACAATAAATAATTTTAATCATTTAGTAAATTTGTTTTTCTTTTTAAATATTTTCAATTTTAAAATTAATGTATTGAAAATCAAGGAATTGGTGGAAAGAATTTTATCACAAAATTAAATAATAATAGAATTTCTTCGAAGAATTTTATTATTTAGGAAAATAATTAAATTCTCGTGAAGAATTTTATTAAAATTTTTGAAAATTGTAATTAAATTCTTTTTGAAGAATTTCTTTTTTTTAAATAATGGAGTTTCTTTAATAATTTTAATTAAACATTTTTAAATAATTGAATTCTTTTCAAAAATTTTATAACGAATTAAGAAAAAAATTGAATTCTTTCGTGAAATTATTTTGAATATAATTGAATTTTTGCAAAGAATTTTACTATTTATAAATACATTTGAATTGCTTCGAAGGATTTATTTAAATTGTAGAAAATAATTTAATTTTTTCGATAAATATTATTAAAATTTTTTTAAAAATTGAATTCTTTCATGAAATTTTAGAATTTTAGAAAATAATTGAATTCTTTTGAATTCTTTCGTGAAATTTTATTGAAAATAATTGAATTTTAGCAAAAATTTTATAACGAAATAAGAAAAAAATTGAATTCTTGACAAGAATTTTGTTAAATTTTTGAAATTAATAAACAAGAATAATTAATTAGTAAATTAGTTAATAATTACATTTTTTAAAAGTTTAAATCTAGTGAAATAAATATTAATGTGTTTAAATTAAATTGTTTTTAATTAAAATTTAATTTTATTTGCAGAGTTTCTTCGACTGAAATCGCTAGAAGTGTGGATCGATTATTACCGGAATTGCTGACAAAATCGGGCGATACAACGCCGCGAATTCATAATATGGCAGTTCATACAATATTAAGTATGGCCGATTGTCAATGTGTTCGTGATTTGCATATTATTCCAGTTCATTTAACGCGAACTGTGAGTAGCAGCACTCATCAGAGACTGGCACTCAGCAGACTCGAAATGGTCGAACAACTTATTCTTAATCATGGAATTTCCACTGACAAACAAAGGTGATACAAATAAGTGCCATTTTTCCATAATCGAAAAATGAATTTCCAAAGTGGTTTGAAAAATTACGGAGAAATTTATAATTCTAGATACAAATTGCAATGAAAAAAATTATTCGAATTATTATTATTTAATAATAATCCAGATATTCTCTCCCCACTTGAGGATAATCAAATTTCCAAAAATACTTTAAAAAAAAATTGAAAGAATTTTAAATGTTGTCAAATTTCGTTGAAATAAATTTTATATTTTAAGGACTTATTTTTTCACTTTTAGAATTTATTTTGAAATATAATCGTATTTTTGAAGAATTATTCTAATAAATTTGGAAAATAACTACACGAGTCATTCAAATATCAAATTTAAATTCTCGAATTGTTTTTTAATTTAAAAAAAAAAAAGTTTTTTAAAAAACTGCCCGAAAAACATTTTTTAAAAGAAAGAAGAAGTTAAATTTCAAAAAGAAAATTTTTTTAACTAACAATAGGAGTTAAAATTTAGTTAAAACGGTAATTATTTATAATATCAGAAAAAAAGAAAAAAAAAACCTTTGGAAATTCATGAAAAATACAAGAGCACATGAAGATGAGAATTTAAAATGAATGCACATTTTTTTAAAGGAGATTTGGACCCCCCTTGTTAAAATTGAATTATTCTCGAAAAAAATGTTTGTTTCTACTAAATAAAAAAATTAATTTAAACTTAATTAATTAATCTAATTTTAATTAATTCCAATTTAATGAAAACATTTTTTAATACTAAATGAGAAATTTCGTTTGTTTAAAATTCAAAAAAAAAAAAAAAAAGAAAATATTGTCATTCACTCGGGTGGTCCTGTCTCGTGATTTGTTGAAAAATGAAAAATTCACGTACTCTGATAAGGCATTGTGATTGTTGCAGTGGATTAACGTGTCGAACACTGTCCGAATTGGGATCATCTGGCTTGCATCATCCCGCGGAAGCTGTGAGAAAAGTTTCCGAGAGAATTTTAATTCTCGTTTATAAAGTTAATCCACGATTAGTGCGCAAGCAATTACCGCCTGACGACGATATTACGAGGAGAAATTTATTGTATCGGCAATTATTTCACGAATTCGATCGAATTGATCTTCAGGTAATAAGACTTTTCTTTTTTTAAATCAAAATTTTTAATCTCTGATATTTTAAATTGTTTCAATTTTAGTATTTTAAATTTAAATAAATGTTTTCTATTTTAAATAAAGTTCGTTTTTTTTAATTTTCAATTCTAATACTTTAAATAAAAATTTTCTATTTTAAATAAAGTTCTTTTTTTTGTTTTTAATTTTCAATTCTAATATTTGAAATAAAACTTTTTTATTTTAAATAAAGTTCGATGTTTTGTTTTTAATTTTCAATTCTAATATTTTAAATACAAATTTTTTATTTTAAATACAGTTCGTTTTTTTTTAATTTTCAATTCTAATATTTTAAATTAAAATTTTCTTCTATGTTATTTGTTTGAATAAGTCGATTAATTTTTAGAGAAAAAAAGAGATGGAAACTAGTCAAAAATCAATGACAACACCGACAAGAACGAGATCGATGGATAGTAACGTTGCTAGTTTAACTAAATCACCTCCAAGGACAAGTCCTCCAGTTAGTACGGGAAGTTCCACTAGCGTTACATCTCCCTCTGATAATAGTGCCGATCACAAGGGCGACAAGTTAGTGTTTTAAATTCTAATTTGCCGAAAGTAATTATTTTCCTCTCGTTTAATATTGATTTCTTATTCTTTCAGAATGTGTATTTTCTGTTTATCGAAAGGAAAAGTTTATTCGGAGGAAGGATTGAATATTCATTATTGGCGAAGTTGTCCAATGTTAACGAAATGCGAATCATGTAAACAAGTCGTCGAAATCTCTCATCTTAATTCACATTTGCTGTGTAAGTGAAAGAAAAATTTTTAACAAAATAATTTTTTTCAATGTTTACTTTTTAAATTGTTTCAAGACACAATTTTTTTTTTTTGTAATTTTCTAAAATGTATTCCTTCAAATAAAATTAATTTTCAGATGAATGCGATTTAAGGAACAATTACGTCAAGTGTGAAATATGTAAACAGGCTGTAAATGAAAAATTATTCGAGGAGCACAAAAAAGATGAAAAATGCACAAGTATGACTATATTTGAAACTCTTATCAATTTTTTTTCTTGTAAATATGAAAACTTTATTTATTTTTTTACTTTATGTCGTGAATTCATTCGAATTGATCTTCAGCTCATGGAATTTTTCCTTTAAGATTTACATTTTAAATAATGAAAAATTAATAATGTCAAAAAAAAATGACTAAAGTAAAAATTTTTATTTCTTTTTTTAATTTTAATTTGTAATTTTGAAGAAATATAAAAGTAAAAAAATATTTTATAAAAATATAAAAAGAAATATAAAAGTAAAAAAAATGATTTATAAAAGGAAGTACAATAATAAAAAAAATATAGGTACAAAAAGAAATAAAAAAAACAAGTTATAAAATTGCAAAAAATTAAAAAAGTAATTATTATTCATTGTAAACATTTTCAGAGCCAATGGAAGGTTACGGAAAGTGTCCTCTTTGCCGTGGACTGGTAAATCAAAACAAATGGAAGGACCACTTAATGGGTGATCATCCCTGCAGTAGCAATCCACGATTAAGAGCGAAATCTTGTAAGTTCGAAATATTTACAATTGGTCAAAAATTTAGCAATTATTATTATTATATTGTACTATTTTATGTATAAAATATAATAATAGATGATAATAATTTCGATAAAATTTAATTTATTAATTATTTATCAAATAAATAATTATTTTTATTTTCTTGTAAAATATAGTAATTTGTCAAAAAAAAATGTTTCAGGCACAAAATCATCTTCGAACGCACAAAATTTAAGTGGAAAATTAACATCACCAACCGGAAGGGATTACTAGCAGTAAATGATTTTTTTTCTAAATTTCAAAGTTCTAGTCAATTTTTTTTGATAATTTCTATTTTGTTTTTGATAATCTATATATATTTGTTATATATTAATTTCTTTTATTTTGTAAACTGTATTTAAAAACTTTTTATAGTAAAAGAACCCGTCCTTTTATGTAACAATTAGCAATTATTAGAAAATAAGTACTCGAAAAAAAGTCCGTTGAATCAATTAATATTATCATTAATTATTGTTCAATGAACGAAACTTCAATTATTATAATTCAAGAAAGAAAATTAAATTTTCAAAATGTAGTTGAAGAATTTAAAATTTAAACGATTTAAAAGACATTTTTTGACTTAAATTTAGTGAAATTTAATTAATTTAGTGAAAATTATTCAATTTATTATACTAATGAAATTAGTTGAGAAGTGAGAAAATCAGAAAATGATTTTCCATCGACTGTGACTTTTTATCAAAAGAAACTTCTTTTTTTCAAAAAGAAAAAAAAAGTATAGCTATTCGAACATCTAAAAAAAAGATATTTTTCTGGATCCGCCCATTTTTGCAAAATCGCATCCATTAATCTTTAAGATATTTGCTCGATGGCAGCGAACAGTAACTTTTAAGGGTATTTTACGCTCAAATGTTATAAAGTAAATTATGTAATTTCATACATTCATTGTTTGATAGAAAAAAAAATTGACTATTAAAATATCATTCAACTCAATATCGATTTTATTACTTCCCTCATTCTTTATTCCCTTATCATTCTTTTAGAATTTTGTTTAACTTAATTTTTAAACGATCGTTCATTTTGAAAATAAAATCATTTTATAATTATAATAATAATTAAAAATTATGTAATTTTCTTGTTTATTTCATCATTTGTAGTATTAAAAAACAAAATTGAAAAGAATTTATTAAAAGAAAGAAACAGTACCTGAAATAGAGAGAAACGCAGTTTCTTTAAAGTCAATATTATGTAGTTACATTATTTTCTTCTGAATCTTTATTATTCTCGTCATCTGATTTTGTCGAACCATTTTCGACCTTGTCATCTTTCACTGCATTTCCAATATCATCTTCATCAGCGTCCACTTTCGTTGCCTGCTGTCTATTAGCTTCAAATTTGTTTTTCTCTAAACAATTGAAAATTACGAAATTAAAAAAAAATTTAGCTATATTAATATTAAAAACAAATCCAGACACATTTAATTATTTTCTAAAATTTTAACCAAAATTCCTTTTTAAATCTATTCTTATTATAATTCAATTATTTAAATAGAAAAATAAATAATTGAATTTTTGCAAAAAATTTTACTATTTAGAAAAATAATTGAATTCTTACGAAGAATATTATTATTTATGGAAATAATTGAATTCTTGCGGAGAATTTTATTAAAATTTTCGAAATTATTAAACAAGAATAATTATTAAATTAGTTAACAATTGAATTTTTTAAAAGTTTGAATTTGAAATTATTCAAAAATTCATATTTGAAAATAAAAAATTTTCTTATTTACATAAAATAATAAATTGAATATCACAAATAAATATTTTGAATTAAAAACAATTACCAGAAAACAAGAGTTTTTAATATAGAAGATAGATAAATAGATAATAATAAAGTAAACGTTTTAAATAGTTGTAAATAAGTGAATTTAAAAAGAAAAATTCTCACCAAATTTAGAGCAATCGGCTCCTAAAAGTCTCAAAAAATGAACAGCATCGTGAATAGGAACATAAGCTCTCAAGGACATTGTTCCTCTCCATCCAACCATTTCCAAATTCAAAGGATACGGATTTTCTGATTCTTCCTCTCTGTACAATAATATACAACTTCCTGTCGCTGTAATAAAATTTAAAAAAATTTTTTATTTAAAAATAGAAATTTTGTTCGATTTTTATTAAATATTTTTCAATTCTATTCGAATTTTTGTTCAAATTTTTATTAATTAAAATTAAATTTCTCGTCGAATTTTCTTAAACAATTGAATTTCAATTCTAATCGTTTTTTTAAAAGATTTTTACCAATTAAATTTCAATTCTAATCGAATTTTTCTAATTATTTTAAATTAAATTTTTGAATTATTGTTATTAGTAAAGAGAAAATAATTTAATACCAAAGTCCTTGACGCGCTCCTGAGTTTTTTCACTAAGTTTGACAATTTCCGGCGGTGTATGATGATCGTCATTTTGCAATAACATAATGAGATCTTCCTTTAAAATTTGAATTTTCCTCAGATCGCCAACAAAGTGAAGAATACTTTGCATTCCCTCTTGTGCTAATCGAAAGGCGCACTTCATATTTTTATTGTCACAACGAACAAATGTTTTCACTCCAGTATTAATCATTTTTACTTTATTCTCATTCGACAAAATAATATCTCGAATCGCAGCCGATGTGAAGTAAATATTCTTCTTTTTACCCTCATTACATCTCACTAGTAAACACTTTGGATCTAAATCGTTTGAAATATTGTAAAATTCTCTGAAAACAAAATTGTTTATTTAAATTTTCTTCCTAGGAATAGAGAAAATTATTTTTTAGTGAAAGAAAAGAAAATTATTATAAAGAAAATTATTCTTTCTTCTAAATAAATCTATTGGTACAAAGAAGGTTTCTTTTTTTAACCGTTTGTAACTCTAAATAAATAAAAGAAGTGAAAATGTAAGGGAGACGATAAGAAAATGAAAAGTGGGTGAATGAGAGGAAAGAAATGTAAATTTAATTTCTCACTTGATTGAAGACCAAACGTCTTCGCTGTCGTCTTTGAAAAATACAAACGGATCTTCCCGATAACCGTGGAGTCTTTTCTTTTTTCTCTGCGGACCCCATGGTCTCTTATCATCGTTCAAAGCCCTCTTTCGATCGCCCTCGTTTCTCGTTTCAATTAATTCCACAGTCTTTGACTCTTCACCACTTTTGCTTTCTTGGATTTCCGAATTTTCCAGAGATTCATTCAAAGTTTCAGTATTCATTTCAACATTAGTTTCAGCATCATTTTCAGTATTATTTTCCCAGGGCAGTGCTTTCACTTTTTCTAAAACTGCGACAAAGAAACCGCCGGTATCTTGATGGTGAGGCAATATCCTCATACTGTAAAATTACATTTTTCAATTAATTCAAATTGTTAAGAATTCACGTAACTTTTTTTTTAACTATAGAATTTATGTTAAAATTATTTCAAAGAATAATACCATCGTTCAAGATGATATTTGTCAACATCCTCAGGTTTTGGAGGGAACATTTTTGGTCGAATTTGCGTTTGCCATTGCTCAGGAACTTCTTCCCATGTTTTGTAGTATTGTAAATTTTTCGATGCCGGCTGCCAATTGGATACACCTTGAAATAATAATAATTAATTCGAAAAGTAGTCTTAATAGGTAGTAAATAGTTTATTTTTATAATAAATTATAAAGTTATAATTAATTTTATAAAAGTAAATTAATTCAGAGCTCTGGTAATATTTTTATGTTATTCCTAATAAAAATGAAAAATACAAACCGGGATTGCATTTTAATCCGGGAACAAGATCTCGACAATCAATTAATTGAACAGAATCTTCAGTTTCTGTTAAAAGCCTATGAAGAACGGCTTCGTTTTCCAGTGGATTTAAGGAACATGTTGAATACACCATTCTACCTCCGACTGTCAACATTTCTAATCCCCTCCTCGCTATTCTGTACTGTATCCTAAAATAATAAAAAAAATTATCTTTTCTATTACTTTTACTAAAAATTTAAATAAATAGAAAATAAAAGAAAATCTACCCATGAAGATTGTTTCCATTTGCCGGACTCCATTTGCACCAGATATCAGGATTTTTTCTCATTGTTCCATCGCCACTGCAGGGAACGTCAGCCAAAATTCTGTCAAATCTAAAAATAATTCATTTACCAATTAATTTATTTTGCAAAAAACTTTACAAATGGTTTAAGAAAAAAAAATAATAATAATAAATAAATAAATTACTTCAAGATTCCCTTCGATCCATCGGGATTGGTAATTGTAAAATTTGGCATTACTGAAGAGTCGTGATTAGTGATAAGAATATTTGGACTATTTAATCGTTTGGCTTGATGAACTAACATGTAACATCTATTGTTATCTAAATCGTTAGCTATAACAAAGCCCTCTGGAAAATAAAAAAATTTTATTTTTAATTTCTTTCTTTATTCCAGGCCTTGGACCTTTCACTGAATTCTAAATTAAATTATTCAAAACTTGGATAATTAGGTAAAATATTTTTAAAATAATTAAATTTTTGGAAAATATAAAAAAAATAATCAAATTTTATGAAGAATTTTAATTATAAATATATCAAAATAATTTCTTTTTGAAATATTAATAAATCTAAAAAAGTGAATTTATAAAAATTTAAATTTCCTTTCTCCGAAGATAATAATTGAATCTTAAAAAATTATAATAAATTAATTCCAATAATTAGTTTTTTAAAAATATTTAAGAATTAAAATTTTCAAATTCAAACCATTTAGAAATTTAACAACTTCTAATAAATAAAGATGAAGAATATTGATACTGTAACTTTTCAAAATTATTTTCATACTTTAAATTCAATTATTACTTATTCTAGAATTATTATCAAATTAATTATTATTAATTATTACCAATTATTATCAAAAATTGTAAATAAAATCCATTTTTAAATCAATTTTTATTAGAAAATTATACGAGAATTCAATTATTTAAATACAAAAATTAATAATTTATTAAATAATTGAATGTTTCTTAAAAATGGAATTCTCATAAAGAATTTTATCAATAAGATTTAAAATAATTGAATTCTTTTAATAAATTTTAATACATTTTTTAAGAATAATAACATTTTTCGAGAAATTCAAATAAAATTGTATCAAAAAATAATTTAAATTCTGCAATGAGAATTATTTATGAAAATAATAGAATTCCTAAAAAGATTTTTATTATTTATGAAAATAATTGAATTATTGCGAAGAAATTTGTTAAAAAAATTGTTTAATTAATTGAATTCCTGTGAAATTTTTATTATTAATGAAAATAATTGAATTCTCGTAAAGAATTTTATTACAATTTTTTTGGAAAATTTTATTAAAATAGTAGATATTGAAAATCATTGAATTGAGGAAAATTTTTGAGAATAATTGAAATTTTGGCAAGAATGTTATTAAGATCTTTGAAAATAATTGAATTTCTGCGAAGAATTTTATTACTTTTGAAAATAATTGAAATTCTGCAATCATTTGTAACTTGTACAGAATGTAATTTTTCTAGTGTTTTAATTACTGAATTCTTCTATAAATTCATTTTTTTATTAATAACTAATTGGAAAAATTTGTCTCTAGTTAATTTTCAAACTATAAAATTCGAAATAAGTTGCATTTTCTACTAAAAATGTGGTATTTTGTTACAATATTTGAAAGAAAAGTAAAAAAAAGTAGCTATTTTTTAAAATAAGTTGAAAGAAGTTTAATTAAAAAAAAAATTGTCGAAAAAGTCATAATATTCGAGGCCTGTTATTCTTTACCATCAATTTTCAAAATTTTGAAATTATATAAAATTTTACCAGGAACTGTCTCTTTTTCATCAGCGTGAATCATTTCTATCAATTGAGCAGTTTTTGAACCAGGAGCCGCACACATATCTAAAACCTTGAAACAAAATTTATTTAATTTTAATTTATCTTTCACATTTAATTAAGAATTCTTTTTTAATATATACAAAATACCTTTTTTTCGGGAAAAAATACCAAAAAATGTTCTTTTGAACGTTCGTAACTTTAGGAACACGAAATTATTATTTTTATTGAAATTTTATTGAAATTTAATATTTAAAATATTAAAAGAATAAAAAGGGTTGTCAATAAAAATACTTTCACTAAATTCGAGAGTATTCTATTCCATTATCATGTAGAATAGAAAATAAAGATAAAAAGGAAATAAAAGAAAAATAAAGAGATAGAGAAAAAAAATAGAAATAAAAAATTTGCAATCACCTTGTGAGATGGTTTAACATCAAGAACTAGTGGCGGTATCATACTGACGACTTCCTGTCGACTGATACTACCGCTACTTGTTTCAGCAATTAAAAAATTGTGTAACCTGAAATAAGTTTCAGATCGTCGAATATCTTTCCTCGTGAGTTGCAATTGCCACGCTAAACTCTCGGGATAAAAGGGAAGGCAATGCGGTTTCATTTTCTCCACTTTCTCCGCTTCCTCTTCTTCTTGTTCGTCCAATTTTAAATTTAATATTTCCTCGAAGAAATCACCTTTTATTATTTCTAATAGTGCTTTTGCTTCTGATTTTGAACCTGTAATTCGAAAGGCAACTGGAAGATTTTCCCTCATCATTGTCATAAATGCACTCCATTCTTCCTCGGGAACAATTTTTTGTGTTTTGTAATAATTTTCGAAATCCTCGTTTTCTCGAATTATATCCGCATAACATCTCTGCGGTTGTTTATCCCAATCGTCCTTATTCTTTTTATTAAAAAGAAACAGAAATAAAATAGGTAAAAATTAGTTATCGTTTTCAAAATATCATTCAAAATAAAATTGAAAAAAAAATAAAATTTAAGAATAAATGCGGTTAAAAAAATAACTATTTTGTTGCTATGCAGAATATTTTGAGGTTAGGTTGAAAATTTTTTATTTTATTTGTCTCTAATGCGGTGAAATTAACGAATAGAACAAAAAGATATTTGCAAAAAATGACTATTTTTTATGCATGTTAAAGTAATTGGAAATTTTTGTTCAAATAAGATAAAATTAAATGTTTAAACAAACATAACCTCTCTGTAACCGGTTTTTATGCATAATTTTTTTGAAAAACGTACCTTTTTCTTTTCACGACGTTTCTCGGCAAAATTCTTTTTTGGCTTATTCCTTCGTCCCTTTCCCATGATTTATTTTTTACGTTAATTACTTAAAATCCAACACGTGTTTAATTGAAATAAATTTACAACACTTTGAAAATTGTTTGACAATTATGAAGTTCCTCCCAAATTCATAACGTAGTTCAGTCGACGTTCTACAGATGTCGCATTTAAAATTTTTAAATTTAAAGGTCCAGAATGTCAATTTGCAACTGTAAAGTCTAAATAACAAATTTAATAACAATAACTTTGGTATAAATGTGTATACCTATAAAATTGAACAATTTGAGCAGATTTGCGTTTTTCAATGAAAAAAACTGAAAAAGTTTTATAATTTTTAAAGAGGACTTCTAAAGACTTTAGGGACTTCAAAAAAACGAATCGAAATGGTAAGAAAAGTAATTTATTTAAAAAATATATAATTTGCTCCTAAATTAACATTTTTTAGCAGAAATTGTTTTTAATAAATTATCAACATCTTCGTCTTGTTCCTCGTCAGAAAAATCAGATTCACTGCTTTCGTCTTTTGTTGCTTTAGATTTTTCTGAAAAATATATTTGTTAATTATG
Organism: Leptopilina heterotoma; assembly: GCF_015476425.1. NCBI lineage: Eukaryota > Metazoa > Arthropoda > Insecta > Hymenoptera > Figitidae > Leptopilina > Leptopilina heterotoma. The sequence goes on from NW_025111040.1 coordinate 984,242, forward strand.
AGAAGAGGTTTTTTTAATTACAAAATATTTACCATTAGGTTGAGTCTTTCTTTCCTCTTCAACTAGTTTTGTTAAATAAGAATTGAGGTTCTTCTGAACAATTTCTGCACTTTTGCGTAGTGCTTTTAGATTATCATTATCAACTTCATTGCCAATTTTCTCGTAAATTATATTTTCTCCCTTCGTCACTTGAACTAATACTGGTACATCCATTTTTTGACGTTTTACCTCTTCGTTTCTCTATTTGAACAAAAATTAAAATTCCAAAGTTTAATTATTTAATTATAATGTAGAAAATTATTTCGTATATGTTTTTATAATGTATTTTGAGGTTAGGTTATTCGTAAACAGAGGTAAACATAAACAAAACCTGAATTTCAGGTGTCCTATTAAATAAATATTACAACAATATTAAAAACTGATTAGAAAATTTAAAAGATAATAATTTTTATTTTTATTACCAAAGAAAGCAGCGAACAATCTAATTATTTAAACGATTTAAACTTTTTATTGTTGTCTGAAGGCAATTGTCAAGATCACGACAATCGTTGAATTAACAATGTCAATTTATATAAATATTGAAAAATACACTGTAAAAAAATCTGCTGTAAATTTACTATGTCCGACGTTGGAAAGTTTGGTCACTATGTCCGACGTGGTATTTTTACACGCCGACTGTAATCTACATAACCTGCAAATATTTTTTGAAATAATATTTTCAGTCGTAGCTTTTTGTATTTATGAAATATAGCCCAAAACTTTTTGTTATATTATTATTTACTTATAAATTAGCATATACTTTCTATAAATGTACATTATATACACTTTTTTAGAGTTATTTATAAAAACTTGAAAATTTTTCGAAAATCTTAAAGGAATAAGAAAATTACATTCGCCATGTAATTGTACAGATCGTGCGACGTAATATTACGTCAAAGTGTAGAAATACACGCAATGTAAAAATACCACGTCGGACATAGTGATCAAATTTTCCTACGTCGGACGTAGTAAATTTACACAAAACTATTAAATTACATAGTCGTATAATGTAAAATTATTAAAAATAGTAAAACTACTTTTGGAACGAAATAAATTTACTACGTACAACCTATAATTTTGATGTGTGAAATTACAAGTTTCGTGTTATTTTACACCAGATTTTTTTACAGTGTATTATTGTTAGTTCTAAAAAATGTTTAAAAAAAGAGCAAAAAATTATCTTACCTTATTTATTTCCATTGTAATAACAATAAAATAATATAAACAAATGGGGAATATTTTATTTTGATTTTATGTCAACATGGTCGATAATGTTGGAAACTATTTTTCTTCTTTCAAATCTTATCAACTTAAATTTTTCCAATAAAGTTAATAAAATACAAAACATTTTAAACAATTTTTAATAACGAAATTTCTAGTTTTGTCTTATTAAAAAAACATTTGTCTCTTTTTAAAAAACTGTTTAAAAAATAAGTACAATTTAAATTCAAAAACGACTTCCAGATGTCGTTGGATGACAATTCCGAACTTATCCTTTCTAAAAAAAGACATGGGATAAAAGAATCGAATGCACTCGAAAGTGTAACTCGAAAAGTATCGAAAAGATTAAGCATCGGTAATATGAATAGAAGGGCGAACTCATGTTTCCAAATGAAATTGTAGTACATTAAAAATTCACATATACTTAAGAGATGGAGCTGCAGTCTGAAATTATTCTTTTACTACTAAATAAATAATAATATAAATAATAAATAACATATAATTTGTAATTAAAAATATAATTAAATTAATAGAAAATTTTACACTTAAGCAAAAAAATATTTTAAGTAAAATAGAATTTTATTTAAAAAATTATTAAATTGAAAAAATTAACATTAAAACTTTTAAAAATTGAACAAAAATGAACATGGAATAGAAGCAACGAAGACGGCCGAAGGCCGTCTGAGGCGCTAGTTATTTAAAATTTAATTAAATAATAACAAATTATATTATAAATAATAATAATAAATAGTAATAATAATTAATAATAAAAAATAGTAATAAAAATATGACTGTTTTTATTATTAAAAAATAGTTTCTTTATTTAAATAGTTAACGTTAATGTTCCAAATAATTTGTTAATTTTATTATTAACGAAACAAGTTTTTATTTTTTATAATGAAAAATAACCAGAAGAGTTTAATTCAAATAGTCTAATATTATTATATTAGAATTATTTCTTTGTTGACGAAACAATTTTGTTTTTAAAACTTATTTTATTTTTATTTATTTTATTTTAAAAATTGAAAAAGTCTAAAACATTTTGTAATTGATTATTTAATTAAAATATTTAGTTGAATTAAAACATTTACTACTTTAATTAATAAATATTACTAATTTAAGGAACTTGTAAACAGGTGTAAAAATAACTAAAAAATATTCTTCTTTGAAGCACAAACTCTATATTTTGTGTCGTAAAATGTTAACATTAATATAAACGTCTATGTACAAAAAATTTATTTACATTGATTGTTAGCATTTTTTTTAGTTACTCTTAAAAACAAATATTTTTGCCGCATTTACAATCAACAAATATTCAATATTCGTACGTGCAAAATAAAACAAACAAAAAAAAATTTATTCTTTTTTCTCACAAATTCATTATAAAAATTCTCTTAAAAAAATTATGATATTCTAAAAAAAACAAACATCTGAGTATATAAACATTTATAAATAACTTAAATAATAAGTTAGTTAAAATAGAAGTACAAATAATTTTTTAAACTTGGTTTCAAAAATGATGAAAAATAGTTTTCCAGCACAAAATTATTTTTACTATACACACATTTAATCATTTTGGTATAATTAATATTTTCTTTTCAATTTGAAACTGAAGCAATTAACTAATTTTTCATTTATTCAATTTTTTTGAACAAACAATCAAAATTTGATTTCTTTTTCACTGGTAAAAAAATTGTTGTACAAAAATATGGCATTTTTTTAAGAACAAAAAAGATGAGAGGAAGAATAATCAATAATAAAACAATTGTAACATTAAAAAATACAAGTTGACGCAATCTCATTGTAATTATTCGCTCTTCTGATTTATCAATTCGCTCGTTTTAACTTTGCATCGAGTGACTCACTGGTATAGGAGAAAAAGTCTCTATTTTTAGTGTCTTGTTAAAAAAAAAAGAAAAATATAACAAAAATCGAAAAATACTTAATGATTATTTTTTGAAAACAAAATTATTGTTAAGAACCTATATTAATAATCGTTGTATTTTGAAAAAATTGAATATACATTTTTTTTCTTTTTTATAAGACTTTTAAAGCCTTGAGTACTTTTCCTTAAAGTTAAAAAGTAAACACTGAAATAAATTGCGTCTTAAATTTTCCATTTTTTAAAATAATCGATAAATCATTCGAAAAAGAGTAAAACAAAAAATAATAGAATAAAATAAAAAAAGTACCTTCTCACTAATGAGAAGGTAAAAAAAAATATGTTAGTTTGTTGTTAAAAAAAATTCTAAAATACAAAAAGTGATTTTCTATAAACTTAATTTTTTTTAAATAAAATAAAGCTTCTCTTATCTAATTTTAATTTTACTGTATCTAAAATGTAAATTATCTTTTAATCATATATACACAATTAAACATTAATCTCAAAAAATTATTTGAATAAAATGAAAATAAAAAAATCAAAATAAAAAAATTAGAAAAGAAAGAAAATCTCTAGAATAAAAATTTTTTCAAATAATTATTATTATTTTTCTCAAACAAAAATTAATTTACTATTAAAAAAAATTGTATTTCCGATTCAAAGAAATTGAATGTATCATTTAAAAACAATTCAATTTGCTATTTAAACAAATTAAACTTGCTATTTTAAAAAAATGTAATTTTCTATTAAAAAAAATTCAATTATTACGTAATTAACTTAAAGAAATGAATTGTAATAAAAAAACCTAAAATTGAAAGAGTGAAAAATAAACTTTTCTCTCTCAATGGCATCCACAACTCTTGACAACCATATTTTTGTACTTTTTAAGAATAACATTACTCTCGTCGAGGAAATAGAGAACGGAAATGGCCGAGAGTTTTGTTGGTGCACAACATGGCTTTGGAACTTTGCCAGGATTAACAAGATGCACAAGTGTTTGAACAATTGCGTGATTTGTCGCATTCATATGTGCATTTAATGGAAAATTACATTCCCCACTGCAATAATATGCGTCATAACCGTCGGGTGCAATAATCCAGTCCTAAAAAACAGGTAAACAAATTTTTTTAAAATTAACTTTGTTTTCGTAAATAATTATATTTTTTAATAATTAAATTCCTTTTTCTAATTTTATCAACAATCTTAATAGAAAATATTTATTTTATTCTACAACTAACCCAGTAAATTTAATTAAAAATTACACCAAATTAATTAAGAATTTATTTAGCTTTATTGAGAATTTATCTAAATTAATTAATTTTAACAAAAATTAAATCAACTTGCTTAACAACTTATTTATCAATACATATTTAATATTTGCTGATTAAAATAATTAAAATGAGAAAAAAGGATGGTAGGTGGTAGCTTTTTTAATCATTTTCTTTCTAAAAAAATCGATTTCTAATGAAATCAGTATTCTAAAAACTGTTTTTCTAACAAGTTCTGATTTCTAAAAAAAAATTTTCCAACAAGTTTTAATTTCTAAGATTTATTATTTCGATTTTTATAGTGTGAAAATTAACTAGAGACAAATCTGTCAAAATCAATTTTTGAATAATTTTTCTAATTAAATTTCCAAAATATACAATTAAAAAGAGTTTCAATAATTGAATTTTTTGTAAAATTTAATTGAAAATAATTGATTTTTTAAAGTATTTTATTACAATTTTTGAAAATCAACTTTTGAAGAATTTTAGTTGTAAATTTTGAAAATAATATTGAATTCACAAATTAAATTTAAATTTTAATAAAATATCTTTGAGTGTAAATTTTTAAAATAGAAATTAATAAATATTATCTATTCTAAAAATTATATTAAAATATTTTTGAAAAAAACAATTTTTAGAATTATTTTATCATAATTTTTTAATATTCAATTATCTTCGAAGAAAGTAAATTAATACTTTCAATAATTTACTTTTTTAGACTTATTAAAATTTCGAAAAAGTCATGTTCATATTTATAATTAAAATTCTTTCAAAATTTGATTATTTTTTCATATTTTTCGAAAATTCAATTATTTTTAAAACATTTTACCAAAAATTTCATTTGTTTAGAAATTGTCCAATTGTATATAATTGAAAAACTGTTACCTTTCAAAAATTATTTTAAAATATGTTTAAAAAAATTATTTTATGAATTTCTTTATTATAATTTTTTTGAAAATTAATTAATAACCTTTAAAAAATATGGACAGTTGGAATTATTATAAAAAATTGAATTTTTGTATTTAAATAATTGAATTTTCGAAGAACTTTCGGAAAGTTATTACAAATAATTGATTTATTGATAAAGTTTAGTTAAAAATGGTAGAAAATAATGGATTTTTTTTCAAGTATTTTATTGCAATTTTTAAATATCAAATTTTGAATAATTTCAATTGTAAATTTTGAAAATAATTGAATTCTCAAAAATTGGAATGAAAAATCTTCAGGTATCTATAAATTTAAAAATAAAAATTTATGAAAATTAGTTTCTAATAATTATATTAAAATATTTTTAAAAACAAGTAATTCTTAGAATTGTTTCATTCTAATTTTTTTAAATTCAATTATTTTCAATATTTTCAATTACATATTTCTTTATAATAACTTTCAAAAAAATCATGAGCAGTTATAATTATTATGAAAATTTAATTTTCTTGTTTAAATAATTTAATTCTCGAAGAAAATAAAAAATAAGAGAATAGAAAATTAGAAAATTTTAGAAAAATAGAAAATAAAATATTAGAAATCGTGTTTTAGAAAAACTGTACCCCATTTAAAGTCGCAAATTCAATTATTTAAATAAAAAAAACATGAATAATTAAAAATAATTATTTAAATAAAAAATATTTCTACGTTGTGAAAATTTCTCACCTGCCATTGTAAATCCCGAAAACTAACGTAAAGTGTTTGTATTTTACACGTTCTCGAATTGTACTGAGTAGCTGCGTCTGTAAAAAAAAAGTTTTAAAATTAATTTTTTTCCCTTCAGTAAATATAGAAAATATTCTAAATTAAAAATTCCATTTGAAAATAATTTCTAGATAATTATTAATTTTTTATTAAATTTTTAATATTAATTTAATTCTTAAATTCCTGTTAACTATGTTCTCAATTTACCAATATAGGGATTACTCCGATATTCCAAACTCGAAGAATCGCTTTTCTTTTTTCTCCTCGCGTCTCGTTTTTGTCTGAATTTTTTTTCCCTCATACCAGAACTTTTGAAAAAGCCAACCATAAATGGTTGTTTACCAGCATCGCCTCGAAATCCAACAATTCCAATATCCTCCGGCTTCACCTCGTGCACTGAAACAAGAAAAATTATCATTTTTTATTAAATATAGAAATTACAAATTTTAGAAGAAAAAAAAAGCAAATAATCTTCATCTCACTCAGCAAGAATTTTTTTCCGATTAATAATTTATTACATAAAATAATTAATTAAAAAACTCCCGATTTTTTGTTTTTCTTTTAATGAGATTTAAAAAATGGAATCAACGAATAGAAAATAATTTTGACTGCGATGAGAAAGGAAAGAAAAAAAAATGCAATTTATTTAGTACAAAAGAAAAGAAAAATTAAGATGAAAATTAATTTGCAAATGGGAAAAATGTAGAATGGGTGTTTATTGGACCCTGTCGCGTGCGATTATTTATAGCCAACCTTCATGAATATTTACTATTTAAGAATCTCAACGCCTCGAGTATAGATATACATTTAGACACGATATTTAATCGAGCCGTTCACTTTACAATAATCCAACACGATTCATATTATATAGTTTAAATCTAGGCCTCTAATTATAACAACTTTTGCATAAAGCAAAAACACATGTACGAGTTATATAAAGATTTGAAAGCCCATAGTCAAGTTTATTATTAACCACACATTTATAATAAAACCCTTCTTTTCACTCTAATATCGTATTCGCAATTTTTTTTCACCAGCTAACAAAAAAAAAAGAAGAAAACAAATATTTTACAAAGAAAAATTCCAAAACAATTTCAATTTTCTTCAAAATTCTATTTTATTCCTATTTATTGCCACAAAGTGGTGGAAAAAAAAAGAAAACAAAATTGTGATAAATTATTTTTTCTGTTGATTCTATGCACGTGTTAAATAAGTGTCCTATATATGTAAATAATTTTCCTATTGACAACACAAGAGTCGATTTTTGTGAAAGCTAGTAAATTGCCTTAGAGGAATGCGCGCATTTACTAAGATTGCAGACACCTGCTTCTGTACTTTGCCCGCGACGAGTTTTATATTATAGTATACAGACGAGAATAGTTTGCAAATTTTCCCTTATTTTCATAAAAGTGTATATTAATATAATAAATAAAATATATTCGTAGATTACTCGAAAATAAAAATTAATTTCATTTTTTTTGCCAAATTTTCAATCTATATCAATAATTGTTGTATTCCAGTAATTTGCTCGCAGTTTAAAGTTAGTTGTTGTTTGCTTGTTTGTTTCGTAATTTTTTAAAATAATTTTTCTCTTTAAGTATTTTCAATTTAAAAATTAATGAATCTTTAATCACCTAATCGTTGCGAAGAATTTTACTAAAAAATTTGATAATAATAGAATTTCTTCGAAGAATTTTATTATTTAGGAAAATAATTGAATTCTCGCAAAGAGTTTGGTTAAAATTTTTGAAAATTCTAATTAAATTCTTTTCGAAGAATTTCTTTGAATTTTTTTTTAAATAATGGAGTTTCTTTAATAATTTTAATTAAAAATTTTTAAAATAATTGAACTTTATGAATAATTTCTTTCAAGTTTTTAAAATAATCGTGATTGTTATAAATTGAAATTAAACATTTAATTATTGAATTTTATTAAAATTTTAGAAAGTAATTTAATTCTTTTAAAAAATTTTATAACGAATTAAGAAAAAAATTGAATTTTTTGTGAAATTTTTAAAAAAATAATTGAATTTTTGCAAAGAATTCTATTATTATTCATAAATATAATTAAATTGTGTCGAAGGATTTATTAAAAGTTTAGAAAATAATTGAATTTATTCGAAAAATATTATTAAAAATTAAAAACAAATTGAATTCTTCCATGAAATTTCATTAAAATTGTATTAAAAATAGTTGAATTTTTGCAAAGAATTTTATTAAAAAATTTAATAATAATAGAATTTCTTCGAAGAATGTTTAGAAAAATAATTGAATTCTCACCAAGAATTTTGTTAAAATTTTTGAAAATTCTAACTAAATTTTTTTTGAAGAATTTCTTTGAATTTTTTTAAATAATTAAGATTCTTTAATATAATTGTAATTAAATTTTTTTTAAATAATTGAATTTTACGAACAATTACTTTCAAGTTTTTAAAATAATCATGTTTTGTTAATAATTGAAATTAAACATTTAATTATTGAATTTTAATAAGATTTTAGAAAATAATTGAATTCTATTGAAAAATTTTATAAAGAATTAAGAAAAAAATTGAATTCTTTCGTGAAACTTTTTGAAAATTGAATTTTTTCGAAAAATATTATTAAACATTTTTTAAAAATCAATTCTTTTATGAAATTTTATTAAAATTGTATTAAAAATAATTGAATTTTTGCAAAGAATTTTACTATTTATACATTTAATTGAATTGTTTTTTGAAGAAGTTATTAAAATTTTAGAAAATAATTGAATTCTATTGGAATTTTTTAAAACGAATTAAGAAAAAAATTGAATTCTTTCGTAAAATTTTCTTGAAAATAATTTAATTTTTTCGAGAAATATTATTAAAAATTAAAAAAAAATTGAATTCTCTCATGAAATTTTATTGAAATTGTATTTAAAATAAATTAATTTTTGCAAAGAATTTTACTAATTATAAATAAAATTGAATTGTTTTGAAGAATGTTATTATTTTCGCAAATAATTGAATTCTTGCGAAGAATTTTATTAAATTTTTTGAAATTAATAAACAAGAATAATTAAATAGTAAATTAATTAATAATTGAATTTTTTAAAAGTTTGAATCTGAAATTATTCAAAAATTCATATTTGAAAATAATAATATTTGTAATTTTCATAATAATAAGAAATTGAATATCACGTTCCGTGCGCTAGCGAGAGTAACATTTGCTAGTAATTAATAAAAAAGAAAAGTTAAAAATTGAATTTTCAATAAATTGTTTTTCTTCATCTTCTTTTCTTCTTTTTTAGAGATAAAAGTTCAAGGATAAATATACAGATTTCCGAAGGAGTAGTCTAGCCGTGAGTTTCGCAATAATCTGAGAGTCAAGGACGTGCAACCAGGTAATGTTTTATATATTTATTAAAAGTTGCTCGTTCCGGTTTGGACCGGAATTGTCGAGTGTATTTTTTCTTTTATTTGGTAAAAAAAACTAATCGTCTTATTTTTCTTCTAGATTCTACAATAAACTCATTCTATAAGACAGAAAGGAAGAATTATTCAGAAAACAAGAAACATGAATGAGGGGAGGACGAAGAAAAATACTCAATTTTGAAATTTTCATTCGAATTGAAAATTGAGAGAGAGAGAGAGAGAAATTTCTACACTCTGGTAAATATGAAAATTAAAAATTTAAACAAAAATTTACATTTAACTGAAATTTAACTAAATTTGACTAAATTTAACGTAAATTTAAAGTCAAAATAAACAAAATCATAGCATTATTTTTAATTTTCTTTTCTAGAAATTATTTGGAAAAAATAATTCTGAAATTAACAATTCTATATTAATAACTAAACGAAAATTTAAATTCGTAAATAATTTCTCAGTATTAATCCAAAATGAGTAACAAAAATAAAAAACTGCCTCTTGGAAGGAAAAACTTTCCAAATTAATTAAAATAATTTTTAAAAAAATTCAATTAAACTTTTTCAAAAATATTAATTCTACAGAATTCTTAGTTAAAAGTAAGAAAAATTCATATTTTTAAAGATTTTAATTTGAAACCTTTTCAAAATTCAATTATCTCTAAAAATTCACGTTATATTGCTTTTAATATTCAATTATTATCTAAAATTTTAACTGAAATTCATTTTAAAATCAATTTTTATTAGAAAATTCTACACGAATTCAATTATTTAAATACAACTATCAATTTTTATTAGAAAATTCTACAACAATTCAATTATTTTCATAGAAAAAATTGTCACAAGAATTCAATTGATTTCTTCAAATTTTAAGAAAATTCTCTAGAAAAATTCAATTATTTTCTTAAAAACTAAAATTCTTTTCAAGAAATCAATTATTTTCATAAATAATAACATTCTTCGTGAGAATTCAATTATTTACATAAGGAATTCTTCGAAAGAATTCAATTATGTCCATAAATAACAAAATTATTGCCGAAAATTCAATTATTTTGAGGCATTTTAATAAAATTCTTTGAAAAATTCAATTATTTTCATAAATAACAATGTTCATCACAAGAATTCAATTATTTTTAAATGTAATAAAATTCTTCTTGGAAATTCAATTATTTTCAAAAAGAATCTAATAAAATGCCACACAGACATTCAATTATTGTCAAAAATTTTAAAAGAATTCTTTGTAAAATTTAATTATTTTTATAAACTTTTTGCAATTCAATGATTTTCAATGTCTTATTTTCATAAAATTTCCAAACAGAATTCAATTATTTAAAAAAAATTTTTCTAAAAATCTTCGTAAGAATTCAATTCTTTTTATGAATAATAAAAATTTTTCATGAATTAAATTATTTTAATTCAGAATTTACATAAAATCAGTCAAAAGAAATCAATTATTTAAAAATTTTTATAAAATTCTTCGCAAGAATATTAAATTATTTTGATAAATATTTAAATTCTTTGATGAATAATAAAATTCGTTGCATGAATTCAATTTATTAGCGGGATAAGAAATAAATAAATAATATTTTTGATGAAAATTGGGAAAAAGTCAGGAAATTGAAATATAGTAGGGAATTTTTGTCAGTTTTGTGAAGTTTCTAAAACGAGTTCTTTTGGTCGTCAAGTTTAATTTTTCGATAGCTACTTTTTTTAGCTTGAAAACAACTTATTGCTACTTTTTTAAAATTAATTATTAAGTCTACAACATTCACTATATTAATTATTAAGTGCGAAGTCTGTACTTGTAAAAATAATTGAATTCTTGCGAAGGATTTTATTAGGATTTTTGTAAATAATTAATTTTTTTTTTTGAAAAACTTTATGGTAATTTAAATTATTACAAAACATCGCCTTCTTCATGTTCTGTAATAATATTCTTATAATTTGTTGAATTTCAAAAAGGTTGGAATTTGAATTTTTTTAAAATCTTAATTCCTATGGAAAAATAATAGTGATTAAATATTTTTATTTAAAAAAGAAGTTATTGATGTTTTTGAATAATTTTACAATTAAAGAAATTCGTAAATGTAGTAGATCATTTTTTTGAGTATCTATTATTTTTTTAGAGTGAATCAGAATATTCTTCAGGGTCAGGGAAAAAGTGAAAATTTTGTCTGGAAATTAGGGAAAATTCAGGGAAAAATAAAATAAAATTTCTGTGGTAACCCTATAATAATTAAACGAAAATTTAATTTCGAAAATAATTTCAGGTGATAGAGTCAAAATGAAAAAAAAAATTGATCATTGTAGGAACAAATTCACAAAGTCCAATAAATGATAAAATGAAGACATCATAGGAAGAAATAGAAATAGAAAAAAATATACACAATAGAAAAAAAAATCTATACAGTGACAAATGAATCGAATAGTTGGGGAGGACCTTCAATAAGATTTTGTCCAAGTTCTTTATAACCATCATCAGCAACTTCATCATCATCATTATCTTTATGTGAGAGTGAAGTATATAACTGGATATTAAGAGAGAAAGAAAATATATGTATACGTGTCGCAATAGAAAGACGCACCTCTCCTCGAGAGGCACATATATACACAACAATTCTCTCGATGTTAAAATAAAAGTCGATGTATATGCCGGTGAGCTACCAATACAAAATCAGAATATGTATATAAATATAAAGGTGTAGCACCGATCTTGTGTTTTATATTGAATGATTAAAGGTAAACCGGTTGCCCAGTGGGACCTGGGGGAGAGTTACGCGAATGCTCGAAAGAGAGACCTGTGAGGAGTTCGCGGTGAGGGACGTAAGAAACAAAATGATCTAGGCGCGGCAAACAACAAACTATACGCGCCTCATTCTCTATAGACCCTCTCTTTTTATTATTAACACTCTCCTTGCTCTCCTTGCCATATGAACGAGCTTATTATCCCCAGGAATAAAAAAGAATCCCTGTTAAAATTGGGTCACATGATCCTTTCTTTTCTTCTTTTTTTTCTTCTTTTTTTCTCAAAAAAAAAAACCACAGTAACAAAAAAACATCATCTCTTGGTTTTTTTCCCCCAAATTTCCATCTCTTGTTGTATATTTAAATCCCATAATATATTCGGTTTCAGTTACAAACATATCGATTGAAGATCTAATAGTTTCAACATTCAAAATAGTTTTTCATTTGGAAAAAATTGAATTTCGCCTTTTTAAACTTTTATTCCTTTTCTCTTGCAACTATTTAAGGGGAAAAATAATTTTGTAACTCGATACATTTCTGGTTTTTTTTGCTTTATATATTCTTCTTCACAATAAAACACAATTTTTAAAATAGTAACCGAAAATAGAAAGGGAAAACAAAATATAATACTAATACTATTACAGGGTTGCCACAAAAAATTAAATTCTGATTTTCCTTCACTTTTCCTGATTTCCAAACGAAATTTTAACTTTTTCCCTAAGAAATATTCTGATTTACTCTAAAAATGATTAGTTAGTCAAAAAAATTTTCTATTTATTTGCAAACTTCTTCAAAAGTAAACTTATTCGAAAATATCAATAATTTTATTTTTGAATAAATATTTAATCATTATTATTTTTCTATAGAAATTAAGATTTTCAATAATTTTAAATTCAAACCTTTTGCAATTGTTTTCATCATTTCAATTCAATTATTATTTAATAGAATTTTTAACAAAAATTCTTCTCTAAATAAATTATATTTTTAATATTTTTTGAAAAAAAATTTCTTTGAGAATTTTCAAAAACATTTGTTTACAAAACTCAATTTCACAAAATTTCGATTATTCGGATTATTCGAAAATTTTTAATTAAATATATTAAAAAATAAAAACTTTAAAAAAATTAATTGTACACAATTTTTAATTAAAAGTAGAAAAAATTCAAATTTACAAAGATTTTAATTTGAAACCTTTTTAAAATTCAATTATTTCTAAACATTCGCGCTATAATACTTTTAATATTCAATTATCTAAAATTTTAATTGGAATTAATTTTAAAATCAATTTTTATTAGAAAATTCTACAAGAATTCAATTATTTAAATTAAAAAATAAATGATTTATTGAATAATTGAATGTTTCTTAAAATTGAATTCTCATAAAGAATTTTATTAACAACTTTTTGTAAATAATTAAATTCATTTGACAAATTTTAATTAAATTTTTAAGAAATATAATTAAATTTTACGAGGAATTCGATTAAAATTGAATGAAAAATAATTGAAATCCTACGATGAGTTTTATTATTTGTGAAAGTAATTGAAGTCCTAAAAAGAATTTTATTATTTATGAAAATAATTAAATCACTGTAAAAAAATTTATAATTTATGAAAATAATTGAATTATTGCGAAGAAATTTATAAGAAATTTGTAAATAATTTAATTCCTGGGTAATTTTTTTATTATTTATGAAAGTAATTAAATGTTTGCGAAGAATTCTTTTACAATTTTTTTTTTTTTAAATAATTGAATTCTTTTGGAAGATTTTATGAAAATAGTGAATATTAAAAATCATTAAATTGAGGTAAATTTTTGAAAATAATTAAAATTTTGACAAGAATTTTATTAAATTTTTCGAAAATAATTAAAATTTTGGCAAGAATTTTATTAAATTTTTTTGCAAATAATTGAAATTTTGCGAAGAATATTATTAAATTTTTTGCAAATAATTGAATTTCGGAGAAGAATTCTATTATTTATAACGATAATTGAAATTTTGACGAGAATTTAAAAAAAATTTTGTTACATAATTGAATTTCTGCGAAGAATTTTATTTCATTTGAAAATAATTAATAATTGTTGTAGTTCAATTCTGACACGAATTAAGTTTAAAAAAATCTCGGTTAACCTTTTAGAAAAAAATTGAATATTTGAAGCGATATCAAAGAAATTTTAAGAAATATTTAAATTTTAAAAGATTTTTAATTGAATTATTTGAATTTTTTTGGAAGAATTGTAGTTAAAATTTTTATAAATAATTAAATTTCAATAGGTTATACATTGAAAGTATTTTGAAATTTTAATTCATGTGGTTAAATGAATAACAAGTATTTTAATATTTATTTTAGGACAATTATTGACATTTAAAAAATTTAATTTGTAAATTCTGAAAAAATTAGGTTTTTGAAAAATTGTAATTTAAATTTTTAGATATATTTGAATTGGTTCAATTTCATTTCTCGTAATTGAAATCTGATGGAATTGATTTTAAATAATTGTCACTTAAAATTCTAAAAAATAATTAAATTTTGAAAGAATTGTAATTTTTAGAAATATTTAAATTTTTGTTTTGATGAATTTTTATTTAGCACATGTTGCTTTTTAATTTGGAATTAAACAAACTTTTCATTTCCATAATTTCTATGCAATTGGATTTTTTTTCTTTTTACAGAATTTTCGTTAGATTAAATTAAAATTTAAAGGAAATGAACCATTATTATATTAGAAAATTGCCAAAAAAAAACCAAACAAAAATTGCTCGAAGAAATAATTAATCAATTTTCCCCAATTTCTTTAAGGACAGTTTCGAAATTTATAAATGTGTCTAAAAAATATTTATCCGTGTGGATATTACATAAGAGTAAATTTCTCCCCATTCTGAGGGAAAATATCGAATAATTATTATTAGAATTTAATGACGAATAATTATATGTTCCATTTTGACAGGATATTATTATAAATAATAATGTTCCATCACATAAAGTATATAAAATTTCATATTTATGAATAGAAGTAAATTGTGTGACATTTGAAATGTCATGTTTTGAAGTTGATACACCTGTTGAAGAATATCAATTTAAAAAAAAAGCTCGAAGGCTCAACGGCAACAGGTGTATTTACCGGCTTATCTAACGGATCAGAAGGTTTCCTCTTCCTCATCACTGAGAGAGCCTCATCTCGGATTCAGTGGCAGAATTGGATTCGGGGGTCGAACTTATCTTACAATCTTGGGACTCTTATTCTTATTTTTTTTTCTTTTTTTTTACTCTCATTCTTATAAATACACACACGCCCACCTCCCATGTTGTAAGTCAAGGAAGACAAGAGGACGCCATTTATCTTTTTATCTCTAACGTTTTCTTTTTTCATATTTTTTCTCAAGTATCCATAGCGTATTTATTTTGGAGTTTTACGTTCTTTAAAAATTTGTTTTCCTCCCTTTTCGGTAGTTAATTGCAAAAGAAATAAAATAGAAAAAAAATTTGAGTAACAATTTTAGAGCTCTTTGAAAATTTACTTGGCGATAAAAATAAACTTTTTTTTTATCGAATATGGAAAATAAAAATTTTTAATATACCTATTTATGAGAATAGAGACGTGAACGTGCTTTCGAAATTCAACAAACTTAAACTGATCCAACCAGTTACAAATGCTAAATTTAGGACTATCGATAGAAGAAAATTTTCAAACAAGAAAGCACATGATTAATTTCACAACGATTACATTATTTTCTTTTCTACCTCCAACAGGCTTCGTACTCGATAATTTATTTTGAAAAAGTAGTAAAATGTGACATTAAAACAAAAAAAAGTAGCTATCGAAAAATTAAACTTGACGACTATTTTCATAATTTCTAAATTAAATTACATTCAAAAATAGAATAATTTTTTTCAAATAAAATATTCAAAAACAAATTTATTTTTCCACGGGAACTAAAATATTTTAAATAATTTCAAAGTAAAGTCTTTTTGAAATTTGATTATTTCCAAAAACTAAAACTGTAATTCTTCCAAGATTCAATCATTTTTTTGTTGTTGAGACTTTTAAATAAAATTATTCAAAACTTTATGTATTTTATTTCAAAATTAACATTTTAATATTATTACAGTTTTTCAACAATTTTCAAAGATTTCAATATAAAAATATTTGGAACTTTAATTATATATAAAAATTTAAACTATAACAATTCTAATATTCAATTATTAACTAAAATTTTAACTGAAATTCAATTTAAAATCAATTCTTTCTATAAAGTTCTAAGAGAATTTAATTATTTAAATACAAATATAATTAATTTATTGAATAATTGAATATTTCTGAAAATTGAATTCTCATAAAGAATTTAATCAACAAAATTTTAAATAATTGAATTCATTTGAAGAATTTTAATAAATTTTTTTAAAATAACATTTTTCGAGAAATTTAATTAAAATTGTATAAAAAATAATTGAAATTCTGCAATGAAAATTATTTATGAAAATAATTGAATTTCTAAAAAGAATTCTAGTATTTATGAAAGCAATGGAATTATAGAGAAATTTATAAAAAAAATATGTAAATATAATTGAATTCCTGTGAAATTTTTATTATTCATGAAAATAATTAAATGTTTGCGTAGAATTTTATTAAATTTTTTTTTTAATAATTGAATTCTTATGGAAAATTTTTGAAAATAATTAAATTTTTGCAACGAATTGTATTAAAATTTTTAAAAAATAATTGAATTCTTGGGAAGAACTTTATTAAATTTTGTTGAAATAATTGAATTCCTGCGACGAATTTTATTAAAATTTTTTTTAAATAATTGAACTCTCTTGGGAAATTTTATAGAAAAAGGTAAATATTGAAAATAATTGAATTTCGACAAATTTTTGAAATTATTTAAATTTCTACAAAGAATTTTATTAAAATTTTTAAAAATAATTAAATTCTTTCAAAACATTTAATTAAAAATGTATTGACAATAATTATTAAATTCTAATGAACAAATTAGATCAAATTTTTTTTAAATAATTGAATTTTTTCGACGAATTTTCTTAAAAATTTCAAGAATAATTACATTTTTCGAGGAATTTAGTTAAAATTGTATTAAAAATAATTTAAATCCTACGATGATTTTTATTATTTATGAAAAAATTGAATTCTTGCAACGAATATTATTATTTATAAAAATAATTGAATTCTTGTGAAAAATTGTATTAAAATCTTCTTAAGTAATTGATTTTTTCGAACAACTATGTGAAAATTATGTTATAAAATAATTAAATTCCTGCAAAAATTTTATTATTTATGAAAATAATTGAATTTTTGTAAAGAAAGTTATAACAAATTTTTTTCAAAAATAATTGAATTCTTTTGGGAAATTAAATTAAAATAGTAGATATTGAAAATAATTGAATCGTTTGAAAGAATTTTATTAAAATTTGTTGAATTGTTTCTAAGAATTTTATTAAAATTTTGGAGAATAGTTTTTTTATTCCAACTATTAGCAAATTTAAAGTAGTGCAAATTCTCAAATATATAGAAAAAATAGCTTTTAGTGTCAAATCTAAAAAATTTTATCCAAATTGTAGCAAATCGCAGAGAAGTAGTAAATTAGTAGGTTTTACTAGATGAGTACAAAGCCTGCTTCAAAAAAAAAAAAAAAATATTGAATCTTTTTCTTTTAATTTAATAACTGAATTTTAGAGTTAAATAAAAAATATCATTAAAATATTGTTTAAAAAAAACTCACTTGATCGATCAGAAGGATGAACAGATAAATAGAGTCCTTGATTTCCTTCGCGATTGTTTACCCAGTGTTGCAGGGGTGCACTCACATTGAGCGAAATCCATCCATTTTTCAATGTCGTATTCACCGAATCAACATATTGTAGTTCTCGTTGTCTAAAAAACAGAAAAAGAATAATTAAAAACGATTTTTTTAAACTTCTTACAAAAAAAAATTTGTAATTATTACATTATTTAGTTACTAAATAATTACAATTACTTATAGTTAAAAAAAAGAATTAATTCGAATTTTCATTTGATAAAATTTCAGTTTAATAAAAATTTTCTCTTAATTACATTTTTACAGATTTTTATTTGGTTTAATTGAATTTAATATAAAATTTCAAACCAAATTTTCACCAAGTTCAAATTTCTAATAAAAATTCGGTTAAATAAAAAATTCTAAAAAATATAAATACAGGTAATTAAAAAATCTTCTAAACTAAAATGTCAATTACTTGACTTTATCAAAAAAAATAAAAAATTTTTCTAAAAATGTATTTTTAAGTGACATTGTTTTATTCAAACGAATTTTTTACTTTTAAGTAATTAAATTAACTAAAATTCAAGAGATTAATTAATTAATTGAAAGTAATCGAAAATTCGTCTGTATAAGGTAAAATGTCAATCGAATAAAAATTTCGTCTGAATAAAAGAATAAGTTTAGAAAAAAATAAGTTTAGAAGAGAGAAGCAAAAAAATGAAAACTAATCAACTGAAAATGTTGAGTGATTTATTTTGCAATGGCAAAATACTTAAAGTGAGTGCATGTGAGAAAGCTGAGTGCACACACATATAATGAGAAACTGGAGTCGCCAGGTTGTCTCGAGAGATTGAGGAAGAAGTGGAAGAGACGAAGAGGGAAGGTATAAAAGATATTACATTCGAAAGACAGAGAGAGAAAGAGAGAGACGAGCAAAAAACATGTCAAAGAAGGAGGAATGCGTTACACGCATTTTAGAGGAAGAGACGAATAATGTAATTTCACGTGTGTGTATGTGTAAAAACACTAGAGGTCAATTTGCAGACAGTGACTATGTTAAACTTCTCTTCTTATCGTTAATTTACTTCAATTTGCGAAATAATATTTCCGGTCCTCTCCAACTCTTAAAACACGCAACTTTAATTCCTCCCCATTAAAAAATTTATCAACCCAGTTGTTTTCATATTGTCAATATTTCATTCTGGAAACAAAAATTTTTTTATTGTCAAAATTATACAGAAGAAATAGAATATACAATAAAAAATTTTTAAAGTACAATTAATTTTTTCGGAAAAGCAAAATTCTATTACAACTTTAATATAGTTTTTCCATTTTTTATAGACAAATTTTCAGATTTTTTATTCTAGAGAAAAATTCTTATATTCAATACATGCAAAAAATATTTTATCTGCAACAAATACAAATTTTATTATATTAGAGAAATTTTTAGATGCCACAAAAAATTAATTTTGTTTTTCCCTGATTTCCAGACAAAAATTTTCCGTTTTTCCCAGAGTCTTAGGAATATTCCGATTCACTCTAAAAATTATTAGATACTCAAAAAATGTTGTAGAACATTTATTTAAAATTCGTTGCAAGAATTCAATGATTTTTAGTAAATCGACAATTTAATTATTTCGGAAAATAATGTAATTCTTGAATAGAATTTTATTAAAACTTTTTTAAATAATAAAATCCCTGCGAAAAAATTTAGTACTTCTGCAAATAATTTATAAAAAATTTGTAAAAGTTGAATTTCTGTGAAATTTTTATTTTTTTATGAAAACAACTGAATTTTTGAGAAGAATTTTAATATTTTTAAAGATAATTGAAATTTTTACGAGAATTTTTTATAATTTTTTAACATAGTTGAATTTTTGCAAACATTTGCAGAAACAGAAATATTTGCATCAGAAATGAAGAATTAAAAAATTCTTTTAACCAAATTTTTCTTTTTTTTGTATTTACACAAAAAAATAGTGACTCAAATATTTTTTTTTGAAATTCGATAAGAGAAAAAATTTGTCACAAAAGAAAAAAAAATGATAAATACATGAGGAAAACTGGAAGAATTTATTTCTTTTCAAAAATGATTTTAAAAACGATTGTGTGTTTTTGGTAAATTCCAGTAAATACGCGTGTCTAACGAGTTTTTGAAGGTCCATTAGGATGAGAACTGCGAGAGAGAAGAAGATAAGGATGAGAGACAATGAGAAAGAGAAGTCGGTTAGGGTGGTCCTTTTGGGTGAAGCTTAACCGAAAAACCCTCAAGTTTATACGTATACACATACATATAGAGAAGCTAAACGAACAGGTAGAACAAATACCTGAGATTTTTTTTCAGGAACTTAAGCACCGCCAAATTAAGGACAAGATGACGATGTCAAAACTTTAAAGATGGAACTAATTTCCGAGAATGAGACAAAAAAATTACTACCACTCCCCCTTATAATAATAATAACAACAACTTTATTAATAAACAAATAATAATAATAGCTGATTAATAATTAATCACCATTTGTACTACTATTACAATTAATATTTTAATTGTTATTTTTTTCGATTACTTTTTTGCTTTCGATTTTTTCTTCTTCTTTTGATTGAATTTCGAATCATTTAAGAATGAATGAATTTAAGAGTGCAAAAAATTAGTAAATTCCCTTTTTTTTAAAAAAAAAAGTGTCCGGAATTTCTGATTTTCTTCACAAAAATAAAATCGTGAAAGAATTCTAAGAAAATAAATTTTCATAATAGAGTTGTATAGTTGAATCGGTATAATAAATATTCTCGCAGTTCTCCGTAAAATAGATTCTCAGAGAATGTGAACAAAAGTTTCTGGTATATATACATATAATTATACAAGAGATGACGCAGCTTCCGAAATTTCTTATGCATATCTAAAAAATAGAGAAGAAGATAAAACAAATGAAATATAAATAAAAAAAATCTTTTTAATATTTAAATAAAAAATAAATAATTTATTGAATAATTAATTATTTCCTAAAATGGAATTCTTCTAAAAAATTTGTTCAAAATTTTAATTTTTAAAATTCTTTCGGTTTAAAATTGTATTAAATCTATACTTAAAATCCTTCAAAGAATTTTATTGCAATTTTTAAAAATAATTGAATTCATATAAGGAATTTTATTAGAATATGGAAAATAATTGAATTCCTTCGAAGAATTGCTCTAATTTTTTGAATATATGTAATTGACTTTTCTAATAGGTATAATTGTCATTAGTTTTTTTAAAGATTTTTTTTAGTTTTTCGAAAATAATGTAGTTTTTTAACTAATTTGAATTAAAAATTTTGAAAGTAATTGAATTAAACAAAGAATTTTTTTCAACTTTTTAAAATAATTTTTTCTGTTAATAATTATAATTAAAAATTTGATTATTGAATTTCATTAAAATTCTATTGAAAATAATTGAATCCTTTAATGAAATTTTATTGAAATTTTATTGAAAATAATTGAATATTTGCAAAGAATTTTATTAAAATTCTCTTGGAAATAATTGAATCCTTTCATGAAAAATTCGATTATTGAATTTCATTGCAATTTTTTGTAAATAATATTGAATCCTTTTTAAAATTGAATTCTTTTCAACAAATTTTATAAAATGAGTACTGAAAATAATTGAATTCTGGCAAAGAATTTTAGCAAAAAAAATTGAAAATAATTGAATTTCTTCGAAGAATTTTATTAATATTTTACAAAAGAAGTTAATTCTTTTAAAAAATTGTATTTAAACATTTTTTTGGAAATTATAAACAAAAATAATTCATTATGTAGTGAATAAATGAACTTTTTAAAGTTTGAATCTAAAATTAGTCGAAAATTAAAGTACCTAGTATGATTACATGTAGTATAGATAATTAGACATTAATAATAATTGAGATAAAATTCTATTTTTAAATTTTTTTTACCCCTTTTCGGTGCGTAGAACACGATAGGCTGTGATCATAAAAGAACCACGACTTCGACGATGTTTAATTGTTGTTGTATTACGATAGAGTCGAAGTTCGGCGCCAATTATCTGCTCTTCCGGTGGCACTTCCGAAACATCAAACCAGAGCCTCTTTCCTCTTTCGTGCCTCACTCCAGGTACATGATGATCTGCAATTTTTTATCACAAAACTATTTTAATTATCATTTTAAAACAAAATTCTATTTTTATTTTTATGAATTCCTCGAAAAATTTAATTATTTTTAAACATTGTTTGCAAGAATTCAATTACAATTCACGAATAATGAAATTCTTCGCTGAAATTAATATATTTTCAAAATCTACTATTTTAATAAAATTTCTCAAAAGAATTCAATTATTTAAACAAAATTTAATAAAATTCGTTGTAAAAATTCAATTATTTTCAAAAATAATAATATTCTTCACAAGATTTCAATTATTTAAAAAAAAAATGTATTAAAATTCGTTGCAAGACTTCAATTCTTTTCCAGAATAATAAAATTCCTCACAGGATTTCAATTTTTTTTTAATGGAATTTAAAGTAAATTCTTCGAAAAACATCATTAATTTAAAAAATTTTATTAAACTTCTTCGAAAGAAATAAATGAACAATTATCAATTATTTTTAAGAATGTTTGTAAAAGTTTCTAGAAAATTTTCAAATCCATTTGTTTACAATTATTCAATTTTACGAAATTTTAATTATTCATAAATTCTTCAATTAAATATTTAGAAAATAAAAACGTGAAATAATTTTTAAAAAATAATTGAATTAAATTTTTTCAAAATACAATTATTTCTAAAAATTCATTTCATAATACTTTTAATATTCAATTATTATCTAAAATTTTAACTGTAATTCATTTTTATAACAATTTTTATCAGAAAATTCTACGAGAATTCAATTATTATTTAAATACAAAAAAGAAAAAAAATATTGAATAAATGAATGTTTCTCAAAATTGAATTCTCGTAAAGAATTTTAGCAAAATATTTTTAAATAATTGAATTTTTTCGACGAATTTTCTTAAAAATTTCAAGAATAATTACATTTTTCGAGGAATTTAGTTAAAATTGTATTAAAAATAATTGAAATTCTATGATGAGTTTTATTATTCATGAAAATAATTGAATCTCTGTAAAAAATTGTATTATTTATGAAAATAATTGAATTATTGCGAAGAAATTTATAAAAAATTGAATAAATGAATTTTGAAGAAGAATTTTATTATTTTTAAAGATAATTGAAATTTTGACGAGAATATTTATAAATTTTGGAGCATAATTGAATTTCTGAAAAGCATTTGAAATTTTTCTAAAATGCAATGTTTTAGAGTTTTTTTTAACTATAAAATTCTTCTATATAAATCCATGATTTTTAATAATTAATTAAATATATATTTAAAAATTAAATAAAACTAATTATGAATCCTGCAAATTTAATTTTTTTCAGTTTTTTTTCATCCCTGAAATTCTCTGACCAATTTTACTTTCCCTGAATTTTCTGAATTTTCCTTGAATTCCCTGATTTTCCCGACCTGTGACAGCCCTGTTTAAATCAACTATTCTTTCTTTTTTCTTTTATAATCGAATAAAAAGTTGTTTCAATCAAATATTCTTTCTTTTATCTCTTCTGTTTTAATCAAATAAAAAGTAGTTTAAATCAACTGAAAAAAAATTGTTTAATAAAATTTTCATTATACAAAAATTATATTAAATGAAAATTTTCTTTCAACTCATACGAAAATTAGACAACCAGTGAGGATCAAATAAAAGAATTGTTTTCTAAAATTTCGATTCTATCGAAATTCTACTAAATGGGAATTTTACTAAATATAAAAATTTAGTTAAATAAGAAATTTAAATGTCAATGACATTTTTTGGAAATAAATGGACAACAGAAATCTCCGATATTGAAACCCAGATGGTCCTCGAAACTTTATATTTGATTTTTTTTTTCGCTGGAAGAGTTTGGCACGCGCTTGTTTGTCTTCTTGGGACATTGGAAGTATGGACAAATGTATGTGTACTCTCCATGATTCACGGATTTGCTTTTGAAGCAAAAGAAGAAGAAGGAATGAAACGGGAGAAAGACAAAGAAGAAAAAGATTATGAGAATACAACTCGAGGAAAAGAAAAAGAAGTGGAAGAAGAAGAAGTAGAAGTAGTAGAAGAAGAAGAAGCAGGAGAAGAAGAAGTAGAAGAAGAAGAAGAAGAGTCTTTGGGAGGTTGGGGGAGTTTTAAAGGACTCCAAAAAACAAAACCGTCTTGCTGCGATCGCTCCGGGATGGTCCCAAGCTATTCGGACCACCCCGAGTGGGGACCGCAGCTCGTTCGCTCGCGGCAATCAGGTGCCTTTGGAATGCGACCGTCCGAGAGAAACAAAACTAATTTTTATGCCCTTATCCACTTCGGAACATTAGGCATTATTTAGCCTCCCTGAGAAGCAAGTGGGGTCTTTTCTCCTTCGGTCCATATAGTGGACGCAAAAAAAAATGAGAGAGAAAGACAAGAACTGTTTTTTTTCTTCTTCTACTTCTTCTTCTTCTTCGAAAAAAAAGAAGAGAAATCATGTCGGCGATGAAAGTTCAGAAAGAAAAGAAGGAGACGATTTCGTGCTGCGAATCGATCTCCCTCCATTTAATCCCCTAGTTTATGCCTCGAAACGATCCACATTATATAAATCAATACGTGCCAACTTTAGGCACGCGAGTTATCTTCACTCATTCCTTCTTCTTCTCTCATCCACACACCAATATTTTCTCTCTGATCCGTAAATTTTTTTTTCTCCTTTTTTCAATCCAAACATTTTATTGACTTTTTTCTGTACTATTTTTTCCTCCTCCTGAAAATGGACAAAATCTTTTTTAATTTTTTCATATTTTTATTTTGCATTCATAAATTATAAAACTCTTGTTAAATTTTTTCATATTTTTCTTTTGCATTCATAAATTAAAAATCTTGTTAAATTTTTTCATATTTTTCTTTCGAATTATTATTTATAAATTAAAAACCAAAAGTTTAATTAAATAAAGATTCAACATAAAATTACAACTGAAAGCAAAATTAGCTTTAATAACCTCGTAAAATTTTTATTAACAATTTGTTGAAAAAAAGAAGAAACCAGCGAAATGAATTTATTTTTGTTTGCTTTTTGTTTCCTAATTTTTTTGATAATTTTTATTTTTCGTGTTTTGAATTTTAAAATGAAGGAAATTTGAAATTAATGCTTTAAAAATTAAAAAATACAAAAAATAAATTAAACCAAATTTTTTTCATATCAAAATACTCCTTCTATATTATTTCTTTTATAATTTTGAGTCTAAAATAATTGAATTCTTATTCTAAAAATTATTGAAAAAATCCAAATATTTCAAAATCATTAAATTTCTTGCGAAGAATGTTTATAATCAACATTTTTTTAAATAATTGAATTCTTAGGAAAAATTTTATTAAAATAATATTAAAAATATTTAAATTCTTATAAAGAGTTTTATCAAAATTTATGAAATTAAATGAAATTTTGGCGAAGAATTTTATAATTAACATTTTTTTTTAATAATCGAATTCTTTTCAGAAATTATATTACAATTTTTTTTAAATAATTCAATTCCCTCAGAAAAATATTATTATTTCTGAAAATAATTGAAATCTTGATAAGAATTTTATTAAAATTCTATTAAAAATAGAGAATTTTACCAAAAAATTTTCAAAATTAAACTCTGCTTAAACTTTGCCGGTTTATATAAATAAATAAATAAAATAATTTGATTTCTGTGAGGAATTTTATTATTTATTAAATTTTTTCAAGGAATTTAATTAAATTTTATTCTTATAAAGAATTTTATGGAAATTTTTGAAAATAATAAAAAATTTATTCAAATTCTGGCTAAGAATTTTATTAAAATTTTAATAAGATGGTTACTTAATTTTTTCGAGTAATTTTATTAAAATTGGATTGAAAATATTTCAATTCTCATAAAGAAATTAATCCAAAAATTTCAAAATAATTATAATTCTTTAAAATAATTAAATTCTTACTAAAACTTTTATAAATCAAAATAAATAATTGAAAACTTGCTAAGAATTTGATTAAAATTTTCAAAAATAATGGAATTTTTTCGAGTAATTTAATTAAAACTATTGAAAATATTTCAATTCTCATAAAAAGTTTAATCAAAATTTTAAAAAATAATTGAATTTCTACAAAGAATTGTAATAAATTTCTTTAAAATAATTAAATGCATGCGAAAAATTTTATAAATTATGAGAATAATTGAAATCTGGAAAAGAATTCAATTCAAATTTTCGAAAATAATTGAATGATTTCGATTGAGTTTGAAATGTTTTAAAGTAATTGAGTTTCTGTGAAGAATTTTATTAAAATTCTTTAAAACAATTGAATTCCTGTGAAAAATTTTATAAATTATGAAAATTATTGAAATCTTGCTAAGAATTGATTTAAAATATTCGAAAATAATTGAATTTTTTCGAGGATTTTAATTGAAATTGTATTGAAAATATTTCAATTCTCATAAAAAATTTTATGAAAAATTTTATTAAAATTAATTGAATTTTTGCGAAGAATTTTATCAAATTTTCAAATATAATTAAATTCTTTTGATAAATTTAATTGAAAATAATTGAATTTCCACGAAGAATTTTATTCCAGTTTTTTAAAACAATAAATAATAATATTTAGTAAATTAGTTAATAATAATTGAATTTTTTAAAGATTTGAATCTGAATTTATTCCAAAATTGAAATTAATATTTGAAAATAACAAATTTTTTCAATTTGCATAATAATAATAGTGAATAAAAATAATTATGAAACATTTGCTCCTAAAATAATAATTAATGTACAGGTATATTTTGTAACGAAACTATTTCGGAGTTAAAATTGCTTTTATAGAATATTCAGAAATGAAAAAAAAAAACTATGGAAATTTTAATCTAAGTGAATGAGACGAGTCTTTTGATTTTTGCAAAATTTTACGTCATAATAAATAAATATATATATTATCCCCGAGTGGTTTCGAGTCCGGGTCGTTCATTTTGCGTTTGGTTTCGGTCGTTTATCTCTCCCCCTCTCTCTACACTTCTACAAAAGGAAGATGAGTCAATATCTCTCTTTCTCGAGTCCCGAGGAGCCGCGAGCAGGTAAAAATGTCTCAACTTGGTGGCCCGCACTCACGTTCGACGTCTTCTTCTTCTTCTTTCTTTCTTTTCTCTTCTTTTCTTTTTTTCTGCCTTTAAACCGCGCCAGTGGGTGGAGATTGCGAACGAAGTCGAAAAGAGAGACGACAAAAAGAGAGGGGGAAGTCTAAAAAGATCCTAATGAAACATTTAAAAAGAGGAAAATTGCAAACGATTCATTTCTGTTGCTACTAAATTTTATGATTTACCAGAAAATGACAAGTTTCTCCCTTTTTTCTTCTCTGTGAATTTTTAATTAATTTAAAAACAAATTCTACTTTTTCAAAAATTAAGCGAAAAATGTAATTAATTACCTAATTATTCTGATTTTTATTTTATAATAAACAAATTTCAAATTTCCCTATTGTAAAATTTTGATTCTTGAGAAATTCCACTGAATGAAAATGTTGATGAATAAAAAAAAATTTTCTTTCGAATCCAAAAATTTGATTAAACCGAAAAACATTCTAAAGTTAAAATTTGATATCTATTAAATAATAAAATCTTGGAAGAATGAAAATTATAAAAAAATCACATAAAATTGAAATTAGAGTTTTAAAAAATCAATTTTTAAATTTTCGGTTCCTTTGCTTCTCTATATTCAACCATTTAATTTGCATGAAATTAAGTGTCAAAGAGCAATCAATAGAAGTATATCAATTAGTAGATCGTCTAAAGGCGATTTTATCGCAGAAAAAGGCAAAATCTGTAATAACTTCCAGGTGATTAATTGGAGGCACGCACACAACTCATCGCCATTAAGTCGAATCAAGAACCAAAATTTGCCCTCACGTAATTCGATTTTAATTTATACGATTTGTTTCTTTTCTTTTAATCGAAAATAAATGATGCAAAGAATCTTATATATATGCGGAATATCAAATAATTAAATTGAAAAAAAATTGATTTGAATCAAATATAATTTATTATCAATTTTTTTTTATAATTTAATATTAAGTTTAGGATTAATTCAAATTTACCAGAATTTAATATCAAATTTATTGACCCCAAAAGTAAATAAAAAAAATAATTAAAAAGATACTTCTTCAATTTTTTTTCAGTCTGAACTTAATTTCTAGGAAGAATTCAATTATTTTCATAAATAATAATTGTTCGGAAGAATTCAATTATTTTTATAAATAATAAAACTCTTTGCAGGAATTCAATTATTTTCAATACAATTTTAATGAAATTTCACGAAAGGAATCAATTATTTTTTTTAATTTTTAATGAAACTTTTCGAAAAAATTCAATTATTTTCTAAAATTTAAAAAATTTTCGAAACAATTCAATTATTTTTATAAGTAGTAAAATTCTTAACAAGAATTAAATTGTTTGTATAAATAATAAAATTCTTCTCTGGAATTCAATGATTTTCAATACAATTTGAATAATATGTATCTCAAGAATTCAATTATTTTGAATAAAATTGTAATGAAATTCAATAATCCCATTTTAAATTATAATCATTAACCGACACTATTTTCAATATTTCAATAAAATTCCCTGAATGAATTCA
The DNA here is from genome assembly GCF_015476425.1 of Leptopilina heterotoma. Lineage (NCBI taxonomy): Eukaryota > Metazoa > Arthropoda > Insecta > Hymenoptera > Figitidae > Leptopilina > Leptopilina heterotoma. Next base: position 1,012,910 of record NW_025111040.1, read on the forward strand.
ATTATTTTAAAAAATTGTAATAAAATTCTGAGAAAAATTTAATTATTTTCTATAATTTTTAATAAAATTCAGTAATCAAATGTTTCATTTCAATTACAAGAAAAAACGATTGATTTGAACTTGAAAGAAATCCATCATAAAATTCAATTACTTTCAAAATTAATTTCAATTAAAATTATTCAAGAAATTCCATTATTCTAAAAAAAATTCAGGGAAATTCTTGAAAAGAATTTAATTAGGATTTTAAATAATTTTAATAAAATTCTTCGCAACAATTCAATTATTTTCATATAAATAATAAAATTCTTCGAAGGAATTCAATTATTTTTATGAAATTTTTTGATAAAATTCTTTGCCAGAATTCAATGATTTCCAAAAATAATAAAATTATTCAAAGGAATTCAATTATTTTCAATTTTTTTGATAAAATTCTTTGCCAAAATTCAATGATTTTCAAAAATAATTAATTTATTCGAAGGAATTCAATTATTTCCAATTTTTTTGATAACATTCTTTGCCAGAATTCAATGATTTTCAAAAATAATAAAATTATTCGAAGGAATTCAATTATTTTCAATTTCTTTGATAAAATTCTTTGCCACAATTCAATGATTTCCAAAAATAATAAAAGTCTTCGAAGGAATTCAATTATTTTCAAAATTTGTAAATAAAATTCTTTATAAAAATTTAATTTTGATAAACATTCACTTATTCAATACATTATTTTTTTTTATTTAAATAATTGAATTTCCGTAAAAATTATTGCAGAAATTCAATTATTTGTAATAAAAGTCTTCGCAGAAATTCAATTATGTTTAAGAATTTTTTTATTTAATTCTTCGCAACAATTCAATTATTGTCATAATAAATAATGAAATTCTTCGAAGAATTTCAATTGTTTTTATAAAATTTTTTGATTAAATTCTTTGCAAGAATTCAATGATTTTCAATGCATTCATTTTAAAATTGAAAACATTTAAAATAAAATATTATTTAAAAAGTTAGAAAACAAATAAGCAAACAATAAAAGTAACTGCAAACAGATTACCGGAATACAATGATTAGGTATTAATATAGATGAAGATTATTTCAAATCTATTAAAAAATTTATATTTTTTAGGAATAATTTCTGATAATATTTAATTAAATATAATTTATTATTTTTCTCCATTTAATTCAATTCTATTGATATGGAATTAAATTAACATAAAAACTGAAATTAGTAATTTAGAAATTTAATTCTATTAGATTAATTAGATAAATTAATGAATTAATTAGATTAATTCTGTGATGGAAAGGCAAAATAGCACAACAGTCATTTTTAGCAATTTTGAGATATCACCGCAGTTTTTTATAAAATATATATGTAATGCTTTTCAAATAGTTTTATCATTACTAAATCAATTAAATGGAAATTAATGCAAAACAGATTGCATCTACTGTTTTCCGGATTATTTAATTGCGAATTATGAAAATCGAAAAGCAGTTGAAAAATTTATTTACTGTTTCTATGAAAATAAATTATTATTTACTTTTTTAGTTTCGAATCAAATATTAAGTCTAAATGCCAAGAATCATTTCGATATTGAAAGAAGTACTTCTTTTCAATATTAAGAGAATATTAAAACCCGCTTATCAAAAATGTATATAGTTGTGCTGTTACTCTTTTCCTCCACAGAATTATAATCAACAATTTGTACCCGTTTCTTAAAAACTTGAAACTGAAATTGACACCACTTTTGTAAATAGTTGTGGTTTACTTTTCTGTTCCTAACATATAGGGACAATAATAGAAAAAATTAAAAAATACGATTTTGTCACTCGATGGTCCTAAAAATTTTGAGATTAACGATGCAAACGATGACACTGAGTCAATAAATTAAACATCGGGATATGAAATAGAAATAAAAATAAGCAAAATAACTGACTGTGTGAGGCAAACGTCATGATGACATCGCTCTGGTCGATGGCCCTTAGATCCTGACCGGACAAGTTGAACTCGCCATGCTTTCCTTCTTGTTGCTTGACGTCGACCGGTTTCTCGTTCTCGTCCAGCTCGCCAAGTGCGTTCTTATAAATGTCCAAAAGAAACTTGGGAGCGGACCTCTTCACCTGAGGCGGCCGATGAATGACATGCTTCGGCCTATCGGGCAATCCAAGAAGATTCAATATTTCATGTTCAACTTCGCGTTTCTCTTGTTGCGAGACCAATCGATGTATCACAGTTTGATCGAAACCATTGTCAATATAAAGTCCACTCATTCTCTTGGCAGTGATTTCTGTCGTAACCATCCCCAATATCACGAGCCATGAACAATAAATTATTATCACCTCCTGGCGAAACATTGCCGCGGGGAATTTTCCACCACGCGCACACACCACCGCTTTGTCTCTTTTCGTCCTCGTCGTCGACCACTTCCTCTCCCTCAAGGTCCTGAGGGAGACAACATTCGGAAAAGGTTATTATTTTGCCGCACTAAAAAAAAAAGAACAAATTTTCTTTTTTATTTTATTATTATTTCTTCTAATATCATTGCATTTTTGTTTTTTTTCACCTACTTCTAATTTTTAAGAAAAAGAAAGGAGCGCACTTTCAGAAAAGGAAAATTAAAATACGAACTCGAATTACCTGTCGTTCGGTCACACAGACACTGTAACCACCGTTCACCACTGACGACGACTCGGTGACCACTGCACTGCACGGCTCTCCGCAATTTCAAGAGTCTGTTTGTCTGGCCCGATCGGCCGTTTGCCGTATCTACTTGTAAACCTCCTCTTGAGTTCATAATGTTCCTCATGAGACCTCCAGCTTCACTACACCGCCTCCCAGGCACGTACTTTCACCGTTTGGTTCCCATTCTGTATATATTCAACATTCACAAATTAATATTTAGAAGAAGAATAATTTTCATAATTCCATTTATAAAATCCTTTCCTTTTTATTTCGGAAATAAAGACAAAAAAATAATATATTTCTAACTTACAATTTTCTCTCGATGAATCCAGAGGTGAAATTTAATCCTTCTTCTTGTACTCCAATACCTTTTCGTTCCTCTTCCTAAATTTTTTGTTAACTTACCTTGCATTTTTCTTACTGAAAATCTAACAGGGTTGCCACAAAAATTTAATTTTTTATTTTTCCCTGATTTCCAAACAGAATTTTGACTTCTTCCCTAAGGAATATTCCAATTTGCTTTAAAAATGATTAGATCCAGACAAAATTTTGATTTCTTCCCTAAGGAATATTCTAATTTGCTTTAAAAATGATTAAATACTAAGAAAAATGTTCTATTTCATTTATTTACAATTTTCTTCAAAAGTAAAATTATTCAAAAACATCAATAACTTCATTTCTAAATAAATAATTAATCATTATTATTTTTTCATAGGAATTAAGATTTTCAAAACATTCAAATTCAAGCCTTTTGAAATTCAATAATTTATTTAATAATTAAATATGACCGAGAGATAAAATCATTTTTTCATTTTATTTCTATTTTATATTATAAGAATATTGTTATTTTAATTTTTTCAAAATTAATTTCACCATATTTAAATTCAATTACATATTATTTTCTAGAATTTTTAACTAAAACTCTACTTTAAATCAATTATTTTTAAGAATTTTTGAAAAAGTTCTTTGAGAATTTTTAAAAACATTTGTTTACAAAATTCAATTTTACGAAATGGCGATTATTCGGAAATCCTTCAATTAAAAATATATTAGAAAATAAATACTTCAAATTAATTTCCAAAAAAGAATGCAATTAAACTTTTTCAAAAAAATTAATTCTACAAAATAATTACTGAAAAGTATATGAAATATTGAGATTTTTAAAGATTTCAATTTGAAATCTTTTTCAAAATTCAATTATTTCTAAAAATTACTATTATTTTTATAACTTATCTATAATTCAATTATTTTTTTTAGAATTTTTAGCTAAACGACAATTTAATTCAATTCTTTCGAAGAATATTAATGTAATTTTTCGAATAATTGCATTTTCTAGAGAATTTATTTAAAATTGTATTAAAAATAAATAAATAATTGAAATCTTGTAAAAAAAATTTATTACATTTATAAAAATAATTTAATTCTTACATCAAATTTTATTAAAATTTAATTTAAAATTTTGCTCAGAATTTTTTTGCAATTTTTTAAAATAATTGAATTCATTTAAGGAATTTGATCATAATATTGAAAATAAGTGAAATCTTTCGAAGAATTTCTCTAATTTTTTAAATATTAATGATTTTTTAATAATTTTCATTAATAATTGTATATTATTAAATTTTATTAGATTCACTGATAAAAAATTAAATTTTTCTGAATAATTTTTTTAAGGTTTTTGAAAATAATTTAGTTTTTCAAATAATTTGAATTAAAAATTTTGAAAGTAAGTAATTGAATTGAACAAAGAATTTTTTCAATTTTTTAAAATAATCGATTCTGTTAATATAATTATAATTAAAATTGTGAGTATTGAATTTTATTAAAATTCTATTGAAAGTAATTCAATTCTTTCATAAAATTTTATTCAAATCTTATTCAAAATAATTGAATGCCTGTGAAGAGTTATTTATTAAAATTATTGAATATTTACAAAGAATTTTATTAAAATTCTAAAGGAAATAATTGAATCCTTTTATGAAATTTTATTAAAATTCTATTGACAATATTTGAATTCTGGCAAAGAATTTTGTTAAAAATTTGAAAATAATTGAATTCCTGTGAAATTTTTATTTTTTATGAAGATAATTGATATTTTTCGGGTAGAGTTTTATCAAAAATTTTTTTTTAATAATTGAATTCTTTTGGAAAATTTTATTAAAATAGTAAATATTGAAAATCATTGAATTGGGAAACATTTTTTGAAAATAATTGAAATTTTGCCAAGAATTTTATTATAATTTTTGAAAATAATTGAATTTTGGAGAAGAATTTTATTACAATTTTTTAAAATAATTGAACTACTGCAATTATTTGTAACTTCTTAAAAATTCAAATTTTTAGTATTTTTAACTAAAATTCTTCTATAAATTCATTGTTTTTAATAATAATTATGTAATTAAATATAATCTATATTAAAAAATTTAACTATTTTAATTATTAAGAAGAAATTATTGTCAGAAATAGAAAAAATTGAATGCTTTGTATTAGAATTCGTGGTAATTTAATAGTTTATCAGGCAATCAAAAATGACACAAAAATTCGAAATTTGCCTATAAATTCTAAAAATTTAATTTTTTCCAATACTTTTAATAAAATTCCCTAATTTTTTCTTGAATTCCCTGACCTGTGGTAAACTCTGAAATTTGACTCAGAATCAACTCTACATTTAATTTGTTTCAAATAAATTTAATTTTTGATTCAAACAAATTAAATTAAATTAATCAATTGAGAAATAGATAACAAATCAAAAATAGTGCAAAGTAATAACAGAAAAGACAATAGAAAAAAAAATTGATTTTCAACACTTGAAATCAAAATTACATTCAAATTACCAACTTATTTGAATTATGAGATTTTCTGAATTCATTCTTTGGGAGATTTTAATCTTTCGAAAAGAATCTCAAGAGAGAAATATGAGAAAGAAAGTCTCATAGGACAAGGTAATGACAAGGTCGAGCCGAAAATTAGTTACGCCAACACATAACTTCATTATATATGTATGTACGTTAAGATTGCTTGCGTTAAAATGTAGTATTTATAATTTACAACATTCGTGAATGGCAAAATATTTTTTTTATTCAATAAAAAAATTATAAATTTTTCCTTTTGAAAATTATAAAACTGTTTAAATATATACAATATACAAATCCGAAAAGAGAAATTTTAGACTAAATTGTACATAATATGGGGAAAACTTCAATAATAAAACTATTATAAATTATTAAAAATAAAATTAAGAAAATAATTTTTTTAGATAAGAAAAAATTACGGTCATTTTTAGGAGAATATTTAAAAACCCGTTTTTAAACGATTTTTAGTATTTTCTGCTTCTTCATGATTGAGAAATGAAGAGTTGAAAAAAATGGTTTTGAAATTTAAAGAAAAAAAATAGAAACTGGATAAAGTTAATATTTTTTTCCCTGGTTTATTAAATTATTTGATCCCTCGCGTGCCAAAGGAATACGTTCCTGATTCATAGAAATAGGAACGCCTCTGTCGAAGAGTAGGCGGGTACAGACCATTCTTCTTTAAAGTAGCGAGAAGGATCAGGCCTGTTGAACAATCCAGAAAGCAATGGGGGTCAAAGAAATAAAACATCCATTTAAAAAAAAAAATCGAAAAAAAACAATAAAAAACAACAAAAAAAAGGGGAAAAAAATTCAATAAAAATTTCTCCGTACTTCAGATTTGTTTCCTTCAATCAATATTCAAACGGAAAGATTCTATTAATTGTTTACACTATAAAAAATTGAAAACAAATATTATTTATGCACACTGGAAAAAAAATTTATTCGATGCAAATAATCGATTACTTGTCTATTATCAAATAAATATTTACTTGAATCAAATAATTTTTGTTTGAATCAATTAAATGGTATCTGCTTCAAATACTGAAATTATTGGTTCAAATAATTACTGATTCAAATTTATTTGATTTAAATAAAAATTATTTGATTCGAGTAAATATTTATTTGATAATAGATAAGATTACAGAAGAAAAAATCCAATCCAAAAAATCCAGACGGAAAAATCCAAGAAAAAAAGTCCAAAGTACAAAAAATGCAAAATAAAAATGTCCAAAGTGGCTTTAGTCGGTTAAAAATACAAAAAAGTCGAAAAAGTCGAAAAAGTCGTTTATTTAATTCAGTGTTGTCACAGAAAATTTAATTCATATTTTCCTGACCTTTAACTGATTTCTAAATTCAATTATTCAAAACTTGAAAAATTTTGTTAAATAAATATTTAAATACTTCTTATTTGCTTTTCCAAGGAAAATAAAATTTTAAATTATTTTTTACAAACTCATTTTTCAATCATAAATCAATTATTTTTAATAATTTTCCGAAAGTTCTTCATGAATTCAATTAATTAAATACAAAAATTCAATTTTTCATAATAATTGTGACTGTAATTGTAATCAAATTTTTAAAGAATTTTAATTATAAATAGGAACATGATTTTTCCAAAATGAATGAATTTTAAAAAATTAGAATGAAATAATTCTAAAAGATATGCTTTTTTCAAAAATATTTTAATATAATTTTTATAAAAGCTAATTTTCATTAATTTTCATTTTTAAATTTATACTTAAAGATTTTTCATTAAAATTTTGGAGAATTCAATTATTTTCAAAATATGCAATTAAAATTCTCAAAAAGTTGATTATCAATAATTGTAATAAAATACTTGAATAAAATTAATTATTTTCAATTAAATTTAACAAAATTTCAATTATTCAAATTCTGTTAAATTATATATATTTCGAAAATTTAATTAGAAAAATGATTCAAAAATAATTTTTGAAAAATTCATCTATAATTATTTTTCACACTGCAAAAATCAAAAATAATTTACATTTTATCCTAAAAATGTGGTATTTTGTTGCAATATTTGAAAGAAATGTCGAAAAAGTCGCAATTTTTGAAAATAAGTCGAAAGAAGTTGCATTTTTTAAAAAAAGTCATAAAAATTCGCAAAAAAGTCATAATATCCGAGACCTGCGAATATAATTGAATAAAAAAAGCTGCACGTAATGTAATAACAACAACAATTATTAATTAAATTAAATATAGAAAAATGTATTCAACAATAAAATTATAATGACGAGAAAAATCTACAACCCTGAATCGTCGCAGTTTGTGTCGTGTAATAAAAAAATATAATATACGAAATTCTACTGGGATGAGAGACAGGCGTACACCTCTCGCGTTTCGCAAAGAAGAATAAATAAAGAGTAAATAAAAGAAGCGCGTGTGTGTATATAGATGGGAGAGGTTAAATGAGAAATAAAAAAAAAAGAAAAAAAAACAGCAGAAAGAGAAGGAAAGTGCCCTGGAGGCAAATTCCAGATGAGCGGATCAGGAATCTTGGAAAGATTTGTGACTCTTGTATTTTCTCTCTCTCTCCCTCTCCCCTTAACTCTGACTAGAGAGAAAAATATTTCCTCCAATTTCCGGACTGCAAGACAAAAATTGAAAAGAAATTATTTACCGATTAATAAAAATAATAAATAAATTTGTTTATTTATTGTTTTTCGGGCTAAAACTATATTTTTGTTTCTTATTATTTATTAATAATTCCGCGCGCTAAACTGAAAAATGTGATGTTTAATTTATTATTATTCTGGAAAATTAAAAAATTTATTATTCAAATTTCAATTTTTGAATAATTTCAGATTCAAAATTTTTGAAATTTACTTTTTACGGAATTAATTATTAGGTATTGTTTTTTATTTTTAACAAATTTCATAGAATTCTTCACAAGAATTCAATTATTTTTATTGATAATTAATATTCTTCGGACGAATTCAATTATTTTTATAAATAATATAAAATACTTTGCGCAGGAATTCAATTATATTCAATATAAAATTTTAAAAAACTTCACGAAAGGATTCAATTATTTTCTAAAATATTAATAAATTCTTGGAAACAATTCAATTATTTATATAAATAGTAAATTATTTCGCAAGAATTACATTGTTTTCTATCAATAATAAAATTCTTCTCCAGAATTCAATTATTTTTAATACAATTTTAATAGAATTAAATAATCAAATTTTTAATTGTAATTCAATTATTTTCAAAAATTTCAATTAAAATTATTAGGAAAACTACAATATTTTCAAAAAACTTAAAGAAATTGTTTAAAAAAATTGAATTATTTACAAAAACTCTAATAACACGATTAATTTAGAAACTTGAAAGAAATTCTTCATTAAATTCAATTACTTTCAAAATTTTCAATTAAAATTATTAAATAAATTCCATTATTTTAAGAAAATTCAGAGAAATTCTTGAAAAGAATTCAATTACTTAGGATTTTCAAAAATTTAAATTAAATTTTTCCCAAGAATTGAATTAAAATAATAAAGATCTTCTCAGGAGTTCAATTATTTTTAATAATTTAATAAAATTCCTTCAATGAATTAAATTATTTTAAAAAAATTTGTAATATAATTCGGAGATAAATTTAATTCTTTTCTAAACACTTTAATAAAATTCTTCCAAGAATGCAAATACTTTTATAAATAATAAAGTCCTTCTCAGGAGTTGAATTATTTTCAACATTTTTGTATAATTCCTTGAATGAATTCAATTACATATTTTAAAAAATATTGTAATAAAATTTTTGAGAAGAATTTAATTATTTTTTAGAAAATATAAAAAAATTCAATAATCAAATATTTGATTTCAATTATTAACAAAAACGATTATTTTGAAAACTTGAAAGAAATTGTACATAAAATTCAATTACTTTCAAAAATTTTAATTGAAACTATTAAAAAATTCCATTATTTTAAAAAAATTGAATTAAATTCTTCAAAAGAATTTAATAAGGGATTTTCAAAATAAATTAAAAAATTTTTCGCCATAATTAAATTATTTTTTTATAAATATTAAAGTCCTTCTCATGAATTCAACTATTTTCAATATTTTAATAAAATTCCTTAAATGAATTTCATTAGGTATTTAAAAAAATTGTAATATAATTCTAAGAAAAATTTAATTATTTTTCTAGAAGTTTTAAACAAAATTCTTCCCAAGAATTCAATTATTTTTATAAATAATAAAGTTCTTCTCAGGAGAGTTTAATTATTTTTAATATTTTAATAAAATTTCTTGAATAAATTTAAAAATTGAATTAAAATAAAATTCTGAGAAAAATTTTGTTATTTTCTAAAAATTTTTAATAAAATTCTTCCCAAGAATTCAATTACTTTCGAAAATTGTAATAAAATTTTGAGAAGAATTTATTTTCTAGAAAATATAATAAAATTCAATAATCAAATGTTTAAATTTCAATTATTGACAAAGACGATTATTTTGAAACATTGAAAGAAATTGTTCGTAAAATTCAATTATTTTCAAAATTTTCAATTAAAAGTACCTATTAAAAAAATTCGGAGAAATTCTTGAAAAAGAATTAATCCTAATTCAATTAGGAGTTTCAAAAATTGTAATAAAATTCTTCGCAAGTTTGCAATTATTAACATAAATAATAAAATTCTTCGAATTAATTCAATTATTTTCATAAATAATAAAATTTTTCGAAGGAATTCAATTATTTTCATAAATAATAAAATTCTTCGTAGGAATTAAATTATTTTCAGTTATTTTTTTATAAAATTCTTTGCAAGAATTCAATGATTTTCAATACACTAATAATTAAAAATTGAAAACACTTGAAAAGAAAAATTACTAAAGTTCAAAATTATAAATAGTCACGTTATTTCGTTAATTTGAAAATTTCAGGGAATTGTAGAATTATATTTTCCACTAACAGAAATTGTAAATAATTTCTAGATTTTAATTGATAAAATTATTAATTATTTAGTAAAAGTTATTTAATTTTTTCCCCTGTGATTATCCGCGACAATATATTGTTTTGGGATAGAAGAAAAGAATTGTAGGAACACGTTGACCAGGTCGCGGTGCCAGGGAGTCTACTCATATCGTCACGAAGATATGTGGTTACCAGCTGTGTATGTTCCAAGAGCATTCCGGTAGACTGCTTGCCTCTGGGCCTCTCTTCGAACCCATTGGGGGGACCGGTTATACTTGACCCAGGCGGTTTAACGCTTTACGCTCTCAGGAGACACGCTACCGAAAGAAATACTCGTGTGTTGCTGCTTTGCCAAACGCGATTCATTCCACATAGTGTATCCCCGTCCTCATTCCCTGTATATTCCTCTTTCTCTTTCTCTCACTCTTATTCTCTTCTCTTCTTGCAGATACAGAGCTCTTTGCGCTTTTATTACTTCTCTCTCATTCCGCACGCATTATACAAAGAACTTAACGACCTCTTTGTTGATCCCACTGTTGGCTCCAGGGCCTCTCTTCTCTTCAAATTGTATTTATAAGAATCAGCCGGAAGGCGAGCACGCGATTCTTTTCTAGAAGAGAATCGCACGTGCGAGACACCACTTGATGATTTGCCTCGTTTTTCTTCTTCAATTAATCCTCACATTTACACTTGTCCTCTTGTTAAATGAAAAATCGAGTAGAGGATATTCTTTCCGAATCAAAGTAAATAACTTGTCAATTATTTCTAAAATTTATCTTAATAAATCAGAAAATCAGGCCATGAAACAAAATACCTACTCTATTTGGAAATAATTCAAAGTATCCTGAATAATAAATAAAAAATAAAATATTATTAAATTCCTTGACGGGAGGTTTCGGCTATATTTTTAACTATATCAAGAAAGTGATTCAAATTTTCCATAAAATTATTTTTATAGTAATTTTTTTGAGTGGAATTTAATGGTTAGAAAATATTTTGATAATTTTTAATTTTTTTTTCTTAAAAATTCATAGATTTTAAAATCCATCCGTAATTTTGTAGAAATTATGTTTTTGTATCCACAAAAAAATTGTCGAATGAAATACTTAATTTTTAGGTACTATTTTTGAAACATTCTTTTTTTTTGAAAAAAAACATTGCTATTCAATTTATTATATGGAAATTCATTTGTTTATTTTTCTAACTAATTTCAAATCATAATTTTTAAAAATAAAAAATACAAAAAATTACGATAAAATTGATTTGAAATTTCTTTTATATGGAAATTCGTTCATTTTTATTTTTCTAACTAATTTTAAATCATAATTTTTTAAAATATAAAAAAATTATTATTTGAAATTTATTACAAAAATAAACAAATGAATTTCCATATAAAAAATTGAATAACAATGTTTTTTTCAAAAACAAAAGGTTTCAAAAATAGTAAAAATCAATTTTTTCATTGAAAAATTTTTTTAAGGATACGAAAAATTTATTTCTACAAAATTACAAATGGATTTTAAAAAAAATCTATGAATTTAAAAAAAAAGTGAAAAATAAAAATTCAAAAAGGGTCAAAATATTTTCTGACCATTGAATTCCAGTCAAAAAAATTACTATAAAACTAATTTTATGGAAGATTTAAATTATTTTCTTGATATAATTATAGTTAAATATGCAGCCGAACCCACCCCTTAAAATTTTTCCAATTCTCTTGAAATAATTGTAAATATTCTAAATTATCTTCAATAATTTCAATAAATACATTACACAAAAAAATAAAAATTTTATAAACTTCGAGTTTGAATAAATGAAAATTTCAATAGATTCAAAATTTGGATAAATTGAAATTATAATTGTTTGATATTCAATTCAATAAAAATTTGGTTCTATTACATTTAAATTTCTAAACTTAATAATTGAAATGAAAATCAACTAAATAGTTAGAATAAATTAAAATTCGAATCGACTAGACAATTAATCAATTGAGATTTAATTTAATTAAAAGTTGGTTCGATTAAACTTTTATAAAATAGAAATTAAAATCAATTGAAATTAGAATAAATTTAAATTCGAATCTATTGGAATTAAAATTAGATTAATTGAAATTTTAATCGATTGAAATTCAAAATTTATCAAAGTTCCAATCGTTTGGAGTTTAAGTCGATTAAAATTTGGAGAAATTAAAGTTTAAATATAGTTTCTAGTTAGAAACTAATTTAATTTTGAAATGAATTGCAAGAAACAATAATTATTTCGACGAATAAATTTTAAATATTATATATTATATGAAAGGAAAAATAATAAGGAATTATTCAAGTTCCAATTACTAGAAATTTTTCATTTGTTAAAATAAACAACATTATTAGAAATTAGATGAATGGAAGTTAATTACTCAAATTAGTTATGAATTGAACAATTAAAATTTTTTAATTAATAAAAAATGTGGAAATTAAATTAAAATTTAGGTTAACTGAAATTAAAATTAATTGACGAATCAGATAAGACATTTCTGTCATTAAAATTATTCATCAAATTTGCAAATTTTTCAATTTTATTTTTTTTCAAACAATTCTTACAATTGTTTTAATAGAAAAACAACTATTTATGATGCACGTAGTCGTATATATTTATAACTTTTTTAATCTTAATTTAATTATTCTATTTTAATTTAATTTTAAATTTAATTTTTATAATTGTATTTTCATTACTTTAAGACTTAATTCTATTTTATATCTATTACTCCCAATTTGTTAATTTCCAGGACTAAATCCAGATTTTAAATAATTACTTATTAAAAATAATGAAACAATATTCACAAAAGTGAAAATATTTTTTCTTTCGTTTATAAACATTAGTGAAATTTATCACCAAAAGAAAACAAATCGAAATTTTGTTAAAAAATCGATCGATATTATATAAAAAAAAATTGGCGAGTTTTTTTTTTAAATATTAAACTAATTAATTATTTAACGTACTTGTCCATAAATTTTCGATGAAACTCACTTCGTAGGGAATCGTTGATAAACACCTCGTGCTTCTTTTTTGGTTCGGATCGTGCACAATTTTTAAATACAACATCGTCGTCCCATCGGCGTCTTACTTTTAAATCAGAGCGACTCGCTTGCGCTGAATAATTTAATAGTGGATTTCCCGAAAGAATATTTTCCATTCGTATTCTTTCTTCTTCTTGTCTCTTCTCCAATTCCTGGGAAAAAGAAAACATGTTTTTAAATCTATTTTTTCACTAAAATGTAAATAGAAATTTTTCTCTTTTTTAAATAAATATTTAATCATTATGAAAAATCGTAGGAATTAGGATTTTCAAAATATTCAAATTCAAATCTTTTGAAATTCAATAACTTTTAAGAGTATTTATTAGAAAACATGAAGATATCGAGCACTGCGAGTCTTCGACTCGGAGTGATCGCTGTCTTCGTCTTTTCTAATAATTTAAACTTCAATAAAATTAAAAAAAAAACAAATTATTTACAAAAATTTTAATAAAATCCTTCGCAAGAATTCAATTATTTTCATAAATAATAAAATTCTTCACAGGATTTCAATTATTTAAAAGAAATTTAATAAAATTCATTACAAGAATTCAATTATTTTCATAAATAATAATATTCTTCACAGGATTTCAATTATTAAAAAAAATGTAATAAAAGTTCGTTATAAGACTTCAATTATTTTCCTAAATAATAAAATTCTTCACAGGATTTTAATTATTTTTAATACAATTTTAAATAAATTCTTCGAAAAATATAATTATTTTCAAAAAAATTTATTAAAATTCTTCGAGAGACTTCAATTATCAATTATTTTTAATAATTTTTTGCAAAAGTTCCTTGAGAATTTTCGAATCCATTTGTTCAATTATTTTCTGGAATTTTTAACTAAAATTCTTCTCTAAATCAATTATTATTATTAATTCTACAGAATTTTTAGTTAAAAGTATGACTAATTCTTCTTCAAAACAATTATTTTTAATAATTTTTGGAAAAGTTTATAATTAATTTAAAAATTTTAACTGAAATTTATTTTTAAATCAATTTTTATTAGAAAATTCTAGGGGAATTTAATTATTTATATACAGAAATAAATAATTTATTGAATAATTGAATGTTTCCTAAAATTGAATTCTTTCGACGAATTTTAATAAAATTTTTAAGAATAATTACATTTTTTGAGGAATTCAATCAAATTTTTATGAAAAATAATTGAAATTAAAATAATTCGGAAATTCTTCAATTAAATATATATTAGAAAATAAAAATTTCAATTAATTTTTAAAAAATTCAATTAAACTTTTTTAAAAAAAATTAACTCTGCAGAATTGTCAGTTAAAAGTATGAAAAATTTAGATTTTCGAAGATTTTAATTTGAAACCTTTTAAAAATTCAATTATTTTTAAAATTCATGCTATAATTCTTTTAATATTCAATTATTATCTAAAATTATAACTGAAATTCATTTTTAAAACAATTTTTATTAGCAAATTCTACGAGAATTCAATTATTTAAATACAAAAATAAATTATTTATTAAATAAATAAATGTTTCTCAAAGTTGAAATCTCATAAAGAATTTTATCAATAAATTTTGAAATAATTGAATCTTTTCGACGAATTTTAATAAAATTTTCAAGAATAATTACATTTTTCGAGGAATTCGGTTAAAATTGTATTAAAAATAATTGAAATTCTATGATGAGTTTTATTATTTACGAAAATTTTTAAAGATAATTTAAATTTTGACGAGAATTTTTTTTAATTTTTGAACATAATAAATAATAATCTGCACTAATTATGAATTTTGCAAATTTTTTTTCCCAGTACTTTAATAAAAATCCCTGACTTTTTCCTGATTTCCCTGACCTGTGGTAACCCTGATATATATTTAAATAGAAATAAAATCTATATTAATAATCGTTGTATTACGGTAATTTGTACGCAGTTTGTTGTTGTTTGCTTTTTTGTTTCCTAATCTTATTCCTGAAAAAAACTTTGAAATCTTTTTATATATTATTATTGTGTAAATAATTGAATTTTGAATAAGTTAAAATTTGGAAATTTCTCGAATTTGATTTAATTTTGAAAGATTAAAATAATTTAAATTTAAGAAGGGGAAATCAATGTTTATGTAAAAATACCTTCTTTTCTTGATCTGCAGCACGTTCCCTTTGAATTCTTTGTAATTCTGCCATTAGAGCGGCTGTATCGTCATCGTCACTATCAGAATCGGATTCATTTTCATCTAGAGGATCGTCGGCGTCGAGACTTGCAGCCGGAACCTGATCAACTTTTTGTCTTTTATTCGAGGGCGCTGTACTTCTTTCAGGTTCAATCATACGACGATTCGACGTCTTATCCTTATTATCACGTTCTTTTTCACGATCTTCCAATTCTTTACGAAAATCTTTACTTCTAAGCTCAGAAGCTGAATTTTGTCCATGTTCTCTAGAATATTATTAAACTTTTTACAATTTCTTTATAGTCGAACTCGAAAATTTTCCAAAACAATGTAACGAACAATGAACAAAATTCCATTTTGAGGTTATGTTTTCACAAAAGATGCATGTGCAACAAATTATATCGTCTCTTTCCTTAAATGAAAAGTACAATCGAAAATTTCTCTTCTTCTCCGATAATACTTTTAGAAAAAGAAACTTCTTACCTGTATTTTAATTTTGTATGAGAAGGAAGATCACGAGAACTGTACTGTTTGGAGAGAGCACTCAAATCTTTTTCACCTCTACCCTGTCCTCCTCGTGCTGGATCAAAAGTTGGACGAGCTGCTGTCGTCATTTTTCAAAATTTATATAAATAAAATAATTATTTGACAATATTGCTAATGTGGCACTGTTTTTCAACACAAAATTGACACAAATCACGCACACAAAACGACAAGTTGACACAAGTTTCGTTGTTCTCTGAAAATCTGAATACAAAGTGAAGTTGGCCGTAAGATATTTCAAAATCAGAGCTGCCAACCCCTATTTTGTTCAATTTAAAAAATGAAAGATTATCAAATAAAATTATAAATTAATCAATAAATTATTAAAAATAATTATAATCCATATAAGATATATGAAGTATATATAAATAAATATAAATATAATATTTATATGCATAACAAATAAATTTATTACAACTTGAAGGATTTTTACATAACTCGCGCCGTTCGCGCCTTAATTTAAACATCATTTATATTCAATTCGATAATTTGAAAAAGATACCAATAACCGATTTTAATGAATTAAACAATGCCTGTTATTTGTTTATTTAATTATATTTAAAAAAAAATTTTTTTGTAGTTTGAAATCGAAAATAATAGCCTCTAAGTTCCTATTGGTTGAGAGGGTTGAGGAAAATACTAAAGTCACATTCACACTGTCAGTGATGACATGCGAACAAATAATGCTCAAATTTGATTGGCTTCCTTTTTTAACCGTTTTTGCAATATTCGTTCGTTTTTTTGTTTGTTTTGTTGCTCTCCTTGGCGTTAAAAGGAGAGATGAATAAACTATAAGTTCAACACGTTTTCTGGCTGGTTGGACAAGTTTTTTATTGCCCTCGGTCCTAAGTTCAGTTTGCTTTCAGTGTCAGTCTGTTACTCTGTTTATCAATATATATTTTTTACAAGTAGTTTATCACATAGAAATTAAAATTATTTCACTTCTTACTTAAAATTCGAATATTTTACTACGTGTCTCCAATAGAAAATTCCCTCACTTTACTGTTAATTATGTTAATATTATTCAATTGGGAACTTTAGAGATTTTACATACATAATAAACAAAACATATTTTTATATATATTCGTTAATATTTCCAAGTGAAAATATACAAAATAATTATTAATAAATACAAATTTTTAATACTGTCAAGAATAGAAGAAAGATTTTTTATAAAATTTTTACATATCTCGCTTACAATTCTTTCTCTGATGGCTCTGATGTAAAAAATATATAAATTAAGATTAATATTGCCAGTGACGACATTGGCACTCGCATATCTGTATAACGTCGTTGAGAAAAGGGGGAAAAAAATAAAATAAAAAGTCTGTGAATTCGGCACATAAGCAACCAGTTCAACAAAAAGGAACATCTACCGGTGAGTTTTTTTTTAAAAAAAAAATTTCAACTTCAACAAGTGGTATTTGTAGTTGCGCAGACTTAAAATAAGTAAAATTTTTTGAAATGATTAATTATTATTACTAGAAAATAATGTAATCACGTGACTTTTTGTAATAAATAAATGAATAAGTAGAGATAAATTTTAATGAGTCGAATAGAACATTTTGTTATTAGTTTTGACAGTTTTAGGTTAGAAATATGTATATATTTTGATTTGCATATATATATAGGAAATTTGATTAATGTTTTGGTGTAGATAAAAGATTCTTCATTACATTATAATAAGTATTTATCGTATTTATCAAGTATACTAATTATATTGTTAGAATTATTGCTTTATATATATTTACTACATATTGTACTATTGTTTCAGGATAAGATTATTTAACAAAATAATTCCGTTTCTTTTCTTTTTTTTGTAAATTCCTTGAAAGTGATTATATCACTCTGATAATTATTAATGTCATCACCAGTCTCTAGACATAATAAATTTTACATTAATTTTCAGTTACCGATAAATAAACTTTATGTGAAGTCTGCGAGACTAAAATATATTTTATGTTTTATCGAAAAATTTATTGAATCTTTTAATTTTAAACGTCGGTTTTATTAAAAAATAATCTTTTTACTTGAAGACAATATTATTATTATTAATATTTTTATTATTAATTTTGCTATTATTATTATTTTTATTATTATTTCTGTTATCTTTACTACTTTATTATTTTAGTGTTCCTTTTTTGTCTTCGTTTTGAAATTTTTTTTCTAAATAAAACTTAAGATATTGGAATAGAAATTTTTACACATTAAACCACGGTTATTGAAGACTTTTGAATAATTCACATACAAGGTCAAAGTTCAAAATAGACCATTGCTACAATTTTAATGATATGAGAAAATTTAAAATATATTTCTACTGCTAATTTTCTTTTATCGGCATTTGGCAATTTGCAACGATATTAATGTATTAATAATTTATTATTAACCGTAAAATAATTATATGTTTAATGAAAAATAATATATTAATAACAATATTCTAGTAAATGTATATAATATTATTATTAATATAAATTATAATTATTTATACATTTTAAAAGTAGAAAAAATTGTTCTTTTTTTATTCATCATCTTCTTCTTCTTCTGTTTGCAGATATTTTTCGCGAAAACTATTGTAAATTTTCATAGCCACTGATTCTTCATTGCAAGGACTTTCCGAATCTGTTTCGTCTTCTATTTCTTTATTTTTCGCTGGAGTCGAAGAATTTTTAGTTCCTTTTGTCGACGCTTTTTTGTCGTTGACATTCTGTTCTAATTTACAAATTAAAAAATACAAAAATTAATCTCAAAAATTTTAATGAAATTCTTCTTAGAAACAATTCATCATTTTTGTTTTAAAATTCTTTTGAAACAATTCAATTATTTTCAAAATATTATTGGGAAATTTTTCGCAAGAATTTAATTATTTTCAAAATATTTTTGGAAAATTTTTCGCAAGAATTCAATTATTATCAAAATATTATTGAAAAATTTTTCGCAAGAATTCAATTATTTCAATAATTAATGAAATTCAAGTATTCACTAAATATACTATTTTAATAAAAATTCTCAAAAGAATGCAATTATTTTTAAAATATTTAAAAAAATTCTTCGCGAAAATTCAAAATTTTTCGAAGGTAATCAATAAATTATTTTCTTATACAATTTTAATTAAATTATTCGAAATAATTTAATTATTCTTTTAAGTTTTCATAAAATTTCATATTTGATAAATTATTTATTTTTATTTTCAAAAATTATAAATGTTTCAAAGATAAAATTATTTTCTTGTATTTATACCTGTATTTTTTGATTTTTTGTCAGACATGGCTTGAAATTTTCTTCTTTTCTCAATGAATTTTCATTCTTTAATAATAATAATTACAAAATTTTACATTTTTTTTTAAAAAGCCACATATTGATTTTTATGAATTTGAAAAACAAAAATTAAACAAGGAAAATGACACTGACTGAAAGTAGCTTTAAACGAATGATTAAAAAACAATTAAAAGCGTTGAGAAGAATTTCAATTTCTAAAATATTTCTATAGGTACCTATAAAGTGAAAATAAAATTGTTCAGTAAAAAAAAAAAAATAAATTGCCGAAGTAATTTTTTATTTTTTATGAAAATAATTGAATTCTGGCGAAGAGTTTTATTACAATTTTTTGAAAATTCTAATTAAATTCTATTTGAAGAATTTCTTTGAATTTTTTTTTAAATAATGGAGTTTTTTTTTAATGATTTTAATTAAACATTTTGAAAATAATTGAATTTTATGAACAATTTCTTTCAAGTTTATAAATCTTGTTTGTTAATAATTGAAATTAAACATTTAATTATTGAATATTTTATTAAAATTTTAGAAAATTATTGAATTATTTTGAAAAATTTTATAATGAATTAAGAAAAAAAATTGAATTTTATCGTGAAATTTTTTTTGAAAATAATTGAATTTCTGCAAAGAATTTTAATATTTATAATAAATAATTGAATTGCTTCAAAGGATTTTATTATTTAGGAAAATAATTGAATTATAAATAAAATTAAATTGTTATTCAAAGGATTTAAAAAATTTTAGAAAATAATTGAATTCTTTTGAAATTTTTTATTACGAATTAAGAAAAAAATTAACTTCTTTTGTGAAATTTTTTTTGAAAATGAGTGAATTTTTGCAAAGATATTTTATAACGAATTAAGAAATAAATTTAATTCTTTCATGAAATTTTTTTCTTAAAATAATTAAATTTTTGAATAAAATTTTCATTTTTCTAAAAATAATTAAATTCTTACGAAGAATGTTATTATTTATGAATATAATTGGATTCTTGCGAAGAATTTTATTAAAATTTTTGAAAATTAATAAACAAAAATAATTAATTAGTGAATTAGTTAATAATTGAATTTTTTTAAAGTTTGAATCTGAAATTATTCAAAAATTTATATTTGAAAATAATATACATATAAATACAATAATATAATAAAAAATATTTAAATTTATCACTTGATCGTCAAGAAAATAATAGTAATAATAGCAGTGAAAATAATTATTATGATAATTTTATATTTACTGATTTCTCAACTTTTTAATTTGTAGTCATTTAAAGTAATTGTCATAACTGCAGATTTATTCAAAATAATTGAGATCAGTGATTATGACGTCACGAGAATAAAATAATAATGGAAATAAATATTTATTATCGACAACTAAATTAAATTTGAAAAATCCAATTCAATTAATTTATTATATTACTAGTATTTACGATTCAGTTAATTTTCTCTTAAAAAAAGAAAGAGAAAATTTCTATTTAGAACAAAAAAATTAAAAAATTGGAACTATGTTGAACGAAGTTCCCTCTAATCACGATTCCACGTCATATACAAAGCAAAATTATTATTGCAACTAGAAAATGCGCAATGACTTGCTCATTTATTCTCCTTGAACGTCAAATTTTCTCTCTCTCTCTCTCTTTGGAAAGACTCACGCGGTGGCAAAACGGAATATTCGTAATAAAACTTGTTGGTACCGCACACGTTTCTTCGGTCAACTGACAAGTTTCTTTTCTTATATGACAGTAATGCATTAAACGTCGCGCAGAACGCGTGGTGTTTTTTTTTTTCTAAATAAAAATTTCGTCCGCAAAATTTTTAATTTTCCCTCAAGAAAAATAAAAAAATATTTGTTATTCATTTATTTTTTACGAACATGTACTCTATTAAATATTTTTAATAAAAACTAAAAACTAGATAATCAAAAAAATTGAAAGTATTAATTAAACATTAATTACAAATTATAAGTTATATTTAAATAAATATCAATATTTGTAAATTGATAAATACTAACATTAAATAGTTAATCGACAAATAACTTATACAATTTAAATATTAAAAAGACTTTAGTTAATAATTTTAACTTTCTAGTTGATAATAACAAGTTAATAATAAATAATAATTATTTCAAAACAACAACAACAACAATAAAAATTGATAAATTCGTGTTTATTGTGATAATATTTTTTTTTACAATTTATACGAAAAAAAATAAAGAATTTTGTCAAGTCAATTTATTTACTTTGTGCATAAAAAGAAAATTGTGAATTAAAAAAAATAATGGATTTACCGGTGAGTTTTAATTTTTGAATTAAATATTTTATTTTCTATTCTCTCTCTCTCTTTGGTGTTTATTTTTATTAAATTTAAAATTAGAGAAAGTGTTAAATTCATCATTATTACTTCAGCATCATTCTGTTAATTTATCTTTTACTTCCTCGTTCCTTAAATCGAAAGTCGTTTTATAATATTTAAAATAATGTGACAAAAATAATTCTTGTCTAAAAAAAATAATTTTAGTCAAAAACTTATTTTATACAAAAAAAATTATATCAGTCCCTAAAGTTCTGAAAACAAAATTTATTTGTTTCTTCTTCAGAGTAAAATTTTATTGCAATAATTTTGTGCCTTGTATAAAAAAATTAATTAAAAAGTTTCTAAATGTTGAATTTAAATTTAAAAATTTTATTTTATTTTATTTTTTTTTTTTTTCATTTTTATTTTCAGTAATTACAAAAAATCTTTATAATAAAAAATATTTCAAAACTTGTAGATAATTCTTAATTATTTTTATTATTATATCTTTTAAAGTTATTATTTTAAATATATTATTATTTTTTTGTAAATAATAATAATAATAATACTGCTACATAAAAATAACAATTTGAACTTAAAGGAGTCTTATAATTATGACTGATAAGGCCAATTTCACAACTTGCAATATATGTAATATTTTTTTAAGTTTCATTTTACACACAGAAAAAAATCGAATTTAAAAAATGAATTTCTAAAAATAGATTTTATTTATTTTTTCTCAAATAAAGCTGAATGTCAGTATAAGTTTGAAGGCTGGCTTAATAAATATAAAACAGTTTTTATGGTATTTGTATACTGATATTTTTTTCTTTTTTGTATTTCTAAAAATATATTCTAATATTAGACAAATTTATTCTTTTTAAATCGAATATATCGCAATTTTTTTCGTGCATTCACATTTTTTCTGTCATTTTTTTTTTATTTTTGTTAATTTTCTTTTGACTTTATTTTTCTTTTCCTTTTTTCTTAAATTTATTTATTTAAAGTTATAATAATAATAAAATTATTAAGTTTATTTATCTATAAGTTTTTTTAAAAATTAAAAAAGAAAATGTTCTGTAAAAATTACAAATTAAAAATTATGTAGATAGAGAAATTTTTATCAAAAATTGAAATGGCAATTTGGTCAATTTTTTTTTATTTGTTAAATCGGGTCAATTATAATTATCCTATAAAGCAAACACCTTCATTTCCACGTGATAACCAAATAACCTCGAGTTGAAAGTGCGTCATTTATCTCAGGGAAGATATTTATATGTAATTCCGAATACTGGAATTTACTATAATTATTTGAAAATTCATTCAAAAAAATATTTATTTTACAAAAATGCTTTCGTTATTTTTACTTATTTTCTTTTATTTATTTTTTTTACTATTATTTTTTAATATGCATTAAATAATAATTATTATTTTTATTATTTTATTATTTTTATTATTTTTATTTTTATTATATATTATATATTATATATTATATATTATATATTATATATTATATATTATATATTATATATTATATATTATATATTATATATTAAATAAGAATGATAATAAATAAATAAAAAATAAAAATAATAATAACAACAAACGATAAAAGAAAGAAAGTAGATAAAAATTCGAAAAGATGAGGAAAATTTGCTAGAATTACGTTGCAGTCACTATACTATGACGAACAAAGATTAATTTATTCAAATCTATATCATCATCGTGATCATCATCAAATACGAAAAAAAAATTAATAAAACATTCCGACACGTGGTATTTTGTAAAATGACACTGTTCGTTTAATTAGTATCTATATTTGAACAATAATTTTTTTTTTATTTTTCATTTCATTTTTTTTTACCAATTATGATAATAATTTTTTTTTTTTTAATTAAAAAAGTGTTGGGAGGTTTTCTTTTAAAAATGATATAAAAATTAAAGAATATTATGCTATTTAAAATTGACCTACAAGCTTTTGCAAAATTTTAAAGTGTCATCTTGCATAATGCAAAAGTTTGTTGAAGACACACGATGACCTGGAGTCAATTGTATGAAGTAATAGTTTTTTTAAAAAAAAAAAAATTTTTTTTTCCTTTTTTTTCATTTTATTACACTAAAAATAAAAATTAAATATATATTAATATATATTTGATAAAATGGAAATTCATATTTTATGGAAAAAACATAGAAATAATGTCGAGAAAGAAGACGCTTTTCGATGATTGGGAGAAATTTTCAAAATTTATGTAAAAACAAAAAATTTACAAATTTGTTTCGGTTTTTTCTTTTTTTTTTACTTACTTTAGGAAATATTCAATATTCTTCGAATTTTTATTTTTTAAATTAACTATTTTCTTCTTTTTCATCATCATCATTATTATCATCTAATTTTTATTATTAATATTATTACAAACTTCCTGACATTTTTTTTTACTCTGGGATAATTATTTAGTAACCCAATAATTTTTTGACGTTTTTAACTCTCCCCTCCAAAACTTTTTTTTTTATTTTTCATATATTCGGTTTGAAGATTTTTTTTTTGGTAACTATTTGTCTATATACAAATTGTATCTTAATTTAAAATTACAATTTGCATAATTAGAATAATATTCCATTCGATGTATATTATTATGTGGTTTTTTTTCTTTCTTTAATTTTCCTATATTTAAAATTATTTCTCTAACTTTATTCTTTATTGTTTAAAAAATATAATTTTTCTGACACTTTTTTTTAAATTAAAAAAAAATTAAGATCCTTATCTCGGTAATAAGATAAATTCTAAATTTTTTTTTGAAATTTAATTATTTTCAAAAATTTTAATTAGAATTCTTTAAAAATACGATTATGTTTCAAAATAATTTTTATAAAAGTAAAAAAAAAATTCGTTAAAAAATATATAATATGAATAATTTTTGTTAAACAAATATTTAAAAATTTATTTATTATTTAAAAAAAGAATAATTTTTGAAAAATTCAATTATCTTCTAAATTTTTAGTTACAAATTCTTCAAAAATACAATTCAATTATACAAAAATACAAAATAATTTTTAAAAGTGAAACAATAAAATTTTCTAAAATATAAAATTTAGGTATTTACTATTTTATTATTTTCTTATTTATTATTTATTTTAATAAAAATTTGACAATATTTCCAATTGTTTCAATTTTTTAAAATTATTTCCAGAATTCAACTAATTTTCAAAAAATTTTAATTACAATCCTTCAAAATAACCTCATTTTTTATGAATTTCCAAATTAATTTTTTTAAATTTCAATAATTTTTGTAAAATAAATTATTAAAATATATAAATTATAAATTAATTTTTGAAATAAAATTATTCAAAATTTTTAGTTTATGAATTTTTACAGAAAAAATAATACATTATTTTTGCAATTTGTATAATTATATAAATATTGTCTAAAATCAGTAGGTAAATAAATAATTTAAATAATTATAATTTTTTTATTTTCTTTTTTAATTTTTTTATTTATTTATTTGTTTTTTATTTTGCTTGTTTGTTTATTTATTTTTGATTGTCTGTTTGATTATTTTATTTATTTATTATTTATTTTTAGTTTATTAGTTTATTTATTTATTTATTTATTTATTTTTTTGTTTCTTTGTTTTTACTTAAAAGACAAATTTATTTTAAATTCAAAAATTTTCATGCGGAATGAATAATTTGAAGGAAAAGGAAAAGAAATAAAAGTGCTAATAATTTTGTCTACGTGACTGAAAAATAATATAAAACGATTTGGAGTAATTTATTCTTTTCGCCCTGTCATTGTTCATGTGATTCACACAACATAGCATTTCATTTATTAAAAAAAAAAAAAAAAAAAAAAAAAAAAAACAAGAATTATATATAGGTACTCTAATGTCTATAACAAGATCCATTAGGTGCATGTTGGAGAGATCCACGTGTCAAGCATTTTATTCATTATATATTGCATAATGATAATAGGCAGAAGTCATTTAGATGATGCAATCGTTTAGGTGATTTTTCACAATTTCCATTACAAGATTAATCGTGTCCAAGTCTATAATCTATTTTACGTATATGAATTATTATTTTCCGAACCTGTCATATTAGTACAAATCAATTATCGCGTATTTTGACGAGGAATTTTTTTCTATTCTTTAATTTTAATTTTTTTTTTTTGTTTATTTTTCTTTTCATTTTGTTTTGCTTGTTTCTTAATCGCTTTTTGTTTTTGTTTTTTTTTCGAATTTTTTAATAAATATTTTTTTATCTTCATTTTTAATTATAATTTTTTTTTAATTGATTTTTTATAGACATTAACAATTTTGTAAATTTTTATAAACAATTTAAAAATACCAAAAATGTTTCTTTGATTTTTTTTTGTAATATTAACAAAAAATGAGATTTTTAATATTTTTTATTACTTTTTGTTTGTTATTTTGCTTCTTTTTATAATTTATTTATTTATTCAAAAAGAATGGACTTTAACTATTTTGTAAATTTCTAAACGATTTAAAAATACAAAAAAAAAATATATTTACTTTGATTTTTTTTGTCATATTTTTCTTATTTTTATAAATAAATTATAAATATAAGCAAAATGAGTGACAAAAAAAACTTTTAAAAACTAATTTTTCTGTTAATATTTTGATTTATTTATTAAAATTAATAAATAAATAAATTTTTTATTTAATATTTTTAACTGCTTTTTGTTTGTTAGTTTGCTTATTTTTATTATTTATTTGATTGAAATAGAATAGACATTAACAATTTTGTAAATTTTTAAACAATTTAAAAATACAAAAAAAAGTTTCTTTAATTTTTTTGTAATATTAACAAACAAATTAGTTTTTAATCTTTTTTACTGTTTTTGTTTGTTATTTTTCTTATTTTTATAATTTATTTATTATTAATTTCCTAATAATTTCAATAATTTATTTATTTATTAAAAATACAAAAAAATGTTTCTTCTGATTTTTTTTGTTTAATTTTTAATATTTTTACTGCTATTGTTTGTTATTTTGTTTATTTTTATAATTTATTTATTTATTGAAATACATAATCCTTTGAAAAAAAAAAATAATTTGACTTTACTTAATTTCTCTTTTTATTGTCTTTGTAACTTTAATTTTTATTTTCTCTTATATGATTGATTCAATTTTCTTTTTTCTTTTCGTTGAATTTAATTTTTATTTTCTCTTTTCGGTTGTGAAATGAGCCTTGGTGAATTTTAAATTTTATCCTTGAGTGAAAAAAAAGTCTGCAACTTTCAACCATATAATAAAGATATAGAGAAAGAATATGTTTGTCAAGATCAAGGACAAGATCTTGACCCAAAATGATGAATGTAACTCAATAATTTATGGAAATAGGTGCTTAAAAATAAAAATTTATATACGAAAATAAAATTTTTTTATTTTTTTGTCATTTGAACCATTTTGACGTCACAGTTTTTAGCAAAAAAAACCGTGACGTCATAATAATTCAAATGCTTTTAAAAAAAAATTAATTTTACTTCAGAAAAGGAAAATAATTATTTATTTACAAAAAAAAAATGAAAAAATCCCCGAATATAAAATCGTAATTATTGATTTACGATATTAGATCAAAAAGAAAAATATGATTTCAAAATTACCTCTTGATATCAATTTGTTCATTTAATTACAGCTGTTGTTTGTTTAGTCGAGTGGAAATTTTATACAAATTACAAAAATAATAAGAAATCTCATCTCTGACATTTTATTGTTTACACATTTTTTTTACAGAATATTTTTTAATTCTGATTTTTGTTTTTTTTTTCAAGAAACTATTTATATTAGGTATTTTTATATAATTTATGGAAAAATGTATTTTTTTATTTATTTAGTTACTATTTCTATAATTTTACCCGAGTTATTTTATTTACTATTTTTATTTTTTTTTCAAATACTAATTTATTGTCTCTTTGTAATTAATTATTTTTGTAATGTAATTTATTACTTATTTATTTATATTTATTATTATTTATTATTGCAATTATTTATTTTATTTGAGAAAAAAAATCTATGTTATTTATTTTATTTGAGAAAAAAATCTCTATTAATTATTTTATTTGAGAAAAAAATTTCTATTAATTATTATATTCGAGAAAAAAATCTCTATTATTTATTTTATTTGAGAAAAAAATCTCTATTATTTATTTTATTTGAGAAAAAAAATCTATATATTAGTTATTTTTGGGTGAAAAAATTAAAAAAATATTATTTCCCTGCTATGAGGAAGTATTTTGAATTTTCGTTCTGTGCTGATTAAAAAAGAAAAATCTGACGAGGAAGAAGGAAAATTATTTTGTCTGTGTTAAAAATATAATAATGAGGAAATAAAATAATTTTGTGTGAAAAATATAATATTGAGGAAATAAAATTTTTGATTAATATTCTTCTTCTATTATTTTAATTGCAGAGTGTTGACGCGTCACAACCAAAAGCAATCAGAATGGCAGGCCCACCAATTTTGGAAGAGACTGATAGTACAAATATTGCAAGCGAACCATTTCTTAGCACTTACGATATTGCACTTCTTGTTATTCTCGTTTTAACTGGACTATGGTGGCTCATGAGGAGAAATAAACAAGATGAATATACGCCATCGACAAAATCCTACTCGATACAGTAAGTTTTATTTTTTTACCTTCTTAAAATTCTGTTTTATTAAATTTCAATTATTTTTACTCAATTTTATTTTATTTTACTTTTTTGTCTAAAAAAACATGTTCTTAAAGTTTTAATCGTTCAAAATAACGAAAATTTTTTCTCTTTCAATATTTTACAATATTATTGTATTTTAATTAGAAATAAAAAATAAATTCAACATTTATTGAGTAAATAAGTCATATTTTAAATTTGCAAATTAATATTTTGTACAAAAATTCAAAAAAGTAACAAAAAAATTCGTGCATTTGAACGTTGAAGACTTTAGGAACAAACAAAATTTTTTCAAACAATTTTTGGAATTTAGACAATAAAAATTATATTTCGGTAGTTTTTAATTATAATGTTAAATTTGACGAATTTTTGTCTTTATTTTGTTGGTGAATATTTAATAATTAGATGGATTGGATAAATTTTGGTTTTTGCATTTTTGGAAAATGGAAAATAATTGCTTTTTTCCTTTTTGCAGACCAACGTCATATACGGCAGTGACGCCTTCGGAAAATTCGTTTATCAAAAAACTCCAAAGTTCCGGACGTAGTTTGGTGGTATTTTATGGTAGTCAGACTGGTACTGGTGAAGAATTTGCAGGTCGACTTGCTAAAGAGGGAATTCGATACCGAATGAAAGGTATGGTTGCTGATCCTGAGGAATGTGATATGGTAAGCTCCTACCAAAATGAGTAAAAAAAAAAAGTTTTAAATTTTTAAATTGATGGAATTTTAATTTAATGATTTGAAAATTAAAAAAAACACTAAACATTATAATATTAAACCAAATTGCTTTCAATTAAAAATATTTCTGTTATAATGTTGAAATAATTAAATTCTTATAAAGAAATTTATCAAAATTTTTCAAAATAATTGAATTTCTGCGAAGAATGTTATAATCAATTTTTTTTAAATAATTGAATTCTTAGGAAAAATTTTATTAAAATAATATTAAAAATATTTTTAAACTCTCATAAATAATTTAATCAAAATTTTTCAAAGTAATTGAATTTCTATGAAGAATTTTATCAAATTTTTAAAAATACATTAAATTCTTTTGAGAAATTTTATTACAATTTTTTGAAATAATTCAATTCTTTCGAGAAATGTTATTAATTATAAAAATAATTGAAATCTCGGTAAGAATTTTGTTAAAATTTTATTAATAATAAGTGAATTCTTATAAAGAAGTTTTACCAAATTTCTGCTAAGAAATTTTATTATTTATGAAAAGAATTAAATTTTTTAAAATTATTTAAATAAATGTTTTCTTGTATAGAATTTTAGTGAAATTTTTCAAAATAATAAAATTTTTGCGAAGAATTTTATTGAAATTCTTTCAAATAATTTAAATCTAGCTAAGAATTTAATTTAAATTTTCAAAAATAATTAAATTTTTTTGAGGAGTTTAATTAAAATTGAATTGACATTATTTCAATTCTCATACAAAAATTATTCAGAATGTTTCAAAATAAATTAATTTTTGCGAAGAATTTTATCAAATTTAAAACAAAATTAAATTGTTTTCATCCATTTTTTTGAAATTGAATTGAAAATAATTGAATTCTTGCAAAAATTTGATTAATTATGAAAATAATTCAATTCTCATAAATAATTTTATCAAAATTTCCAAAGTTATTAAATTTCGGTGAAGAATTTTAATACAATTCTTTTATATAATTAAATTCATGCAGAAATTTTGAAAAATTATGAAAATAATTCAAATTTTGCTAAGAATTTAATTAAAATTATCAAAATTAATTGCATTTTTTTGAGGAATATAATCAAAATTTAGAAAAATAATTGAATTTCTGCGAAAAAAATTTTAAATTATTAAAATAATTGAACTTTTGCTAAGAATGTAATTTAAATTAACTGTAACTTTAACTTTTTCGAGGAATTTTAGTTCCATAAAGAATTTAATCAAAATTTTGCAAAATAATTGAATTTTTTGGAAGAATTTTAGCAAATTTAAAAAAATTGTATTTTTTTGAGAAATTTTATTGAAATTGCATTGAAAATAATTGAATTCCTGACAAGAATTCTATTAAAGTTTTTGAAAACAATAAGTAATTATAATTAATTAGTAAATATTAGTTAAAAATTTAATTTTAAAAATTTTTGAATCTGAAATTACTTTAAAATTTAATTGAAATTAATATTTGAAAATAAAAAAAGTTTTCTTTCTATTACAATTTATTTAAAATACTTAACAAAGAAGTATAGTTGAATATTTTCTACAAAACTGTTTATAACACTTTTGCTACGAAATTGAATTTTACAAGGCTAACAATTATTGTTTTCTTTCTATTTTTATTTTGTTTGCAACATTTATTTAAATAAACGTTGTATTTTAAAGAATTTTCCTTTTTTTCACTTTTGAAAATTATTTGTAAATCTAATGTTATTTTCGAAGAATTGTAACTAAAAATTTAGAAAAAAACTGAATTTTTCACAAATTAATCTATTTAAATAATTCAATTATCGTAGTTAAATTCTGACATATAGGAATTGATTGAAAAAAATATTTTCAATTTAATATTTAGAAAATAATTGTATATTGGAAGAATTGTAGAAATAATTAAATTTGAAAACGTTTTTCATTGAAATTATTTGAAATTTTAATTCCTATGAAAAAATAAATTAATTTTTAAATATTTGTTTAACAAAAATTTATTCCTGTTTCAAATAATTAAATTTTGAAATTTTTTTTTTCTTTCAAATTTATGTTATGCTAGTTTTTAAATAATGAAGTAATGATTTAAAGTAAAAAAAAAGCTAGAATTGGCCTTTTTTGTTGAAATAATATTAATATTTATAGAACGAAATTTGCAATGAAAAAGAAAAATTTGTTATTTAAAACAAAAATTAGACAGGTATAGAAATATGTAATGTATTTTAGAGAATAATTTTGTTGAAAACGAATATTTAATGATTCTTTTTTTTTAGGAAGAGTTAGTCAACTTGAAATCAATACCAAACAGTATGGCAGTATTTTGCATGGCTACTTATGGTGAAGGTGATCCAACAGACAATGCTATGGAATTCGTTGACTGGCTCAAAAATGGCGAAGGTGATCTTAGTGGATTAAATTACGCTGTACGTATAATTTTTCATTTATTACCTCGCAAATCAATTTTTTCCCCCATACTCACAGAGGGAAAAAATTGAAAAATTTATATTTTTACTACTATTATTTTTTTTACAACTGAAAAAACTAAAAACTAAACTTTATTATTATTATTACAATTATTATTGTCTCAATTGCACAATTTTCTGATACTCGTGAAAGCAAAAGTTCAAAGCTCGAGAATGTGAAAAACACAAATTGTTGATAATTATTGGTATGATTTGAATTCTTTTTTTTTCATTTTTGTAATCTAATGTTTACAATATTATTATTATTATTATTATTATTGACACGTTTTAATTAAAAAATGAAAAATGAAAAAGTAAATAACAAATTGAAACAGAGATATGAATTTGAAAAGAAGATCTTAAAAAAATCTTAAGCAAATAACTAGAATTGTAGATATATAAAAGTGTTTTTAAAAATTTTTTCGTGCATATTTGATGAAAGTTTATTAAAATTGTATTAAAAGTAATTAAATGTTGTCGAAGGATTCATTAAAATTTTCGAAAATAATATTGAATTTTTTTCGAGAAATTCAATTAAATTGAAAATATTTTAATTCTCATAGAGAATTTAATCAAAATTTTTGAAAATCCTATCTAATTAAACTCTTTTGAAGAATTTTTTTGTATTTTCTTTTTGAATATCAAATGGAGTTTCTTTAACAATTTTAATTGGAAATTTTGAAAGTACATAATTGGATTTTATAAAGAATTTCCTTCAAGTTTTTAAAATAATCATTTTTGTTAATAATTGAAATTAAACGTTTGATTATTGAATTTTCTTAAAATTTTTAGAAAATAATTAAATTCTTCTCAGAATTTTATTAAAATATTGAAAATAATTGAATTTTTTCAAAAAATGTCTTCAATTTTTTTTAATATAATCGATTTTATTGATAATTGTAATTAATAACTTTAATAATAAATTTTAATAACATTTTTGATAAAAAATTAAATTTTTTTTAACAATTTTATTAAAGTTTCTATAAATAATTACATTATTTTGAAGAATTTCTTTAAATTTTTTGATATATTTTCTTAACGAATTAAGAAAAAAATTGAATTCTTTCTTGAAATTCTTTTGCAAATAATTGAATTTTTCGAAAGATTTTGCTATTTAAAAAAAATAATTGAATTGTTTCGAAGGATTTATAAAAATTTCTTAAAATTCAACATTTTTTCTTCTCTTGTATGGCATGACGCTTCATTATTTTTGTGCTCTTCAAAAATAATTTACTTATTTAATAGTCTCCACCCTTTGGTAAAAAATCTAAAATTATGGAAAATTAGCAAAAATTCAAAAAACCGAATTTCTTAAAATTCAACATTTTTTCTTCTTTTTTATAGCAATTAGTTTCATTATTTTTGTGCTCTTCAAAAACACTTTACTTATTTAATAGTCTTTACCGTTTGGTAAAAAATAAAAAATTATCGAAAATTATCAAAAATTAAAAAATCTGAATTCCTTAAAATTCAACATTTTTTCTTCTTTTTTATAGCAATTAGTTTCAATATTTTTGTGCTCTTCAAAAATACTTTACTTATTTAATAGTCTCGACTCTTTGGTAAAAAATCTAAAATTAGCGAAAATTCAAAAAACCGAATTTCTTAAAATTCAACATTTTTTCTTCCTTTTTATGGCATTAAGCCTAGTTATTTTTGTGCTTTTCAAAAATACTTTACTTATTCAATAGTCCCCACCCTTTGGTAAAAAAATCTAAAATTATGGAAAATTAGCGAAAATTCAAAAAACCGAATTTCTTAAAATTCAACATTTTTTCTTTTCTTTTATGGCATTTAGCTTCATTATTTTTGTGCTTTTGGAAAATACTTTACTTATTTAATAGTCTCGACTCTTTGGTAAAAAAATCTAAAATTATCGAAAATTATCAAAAATTCAAAAATCCGAATTTCTTAAAATTCAACATTTTTTCCTCTCTTTTATGGGATTTAGCTTCATTATTTTTGTGCTTTTGGAAAATACTTTACTTATTAAATAGTCTCGACTCTTTGGTAAAAAATCTAAAGTTATCAAAAATTCAAAAATCCGAATTTCTTAAAATTCAACATTTTTTCCTCTCTTTTATGGGATTTAGCTTCATTATTTTTGTGCTTTTGGAAAATACTTTACTTATTAAATAGTCTCGACTCTTTGGTAAAAAATCTAAAGTTATCAAAAATTCAAAAATCCGAATTTCTTAAAATTCAACATTTTTTCCTCTCTTTTATGGGATTTAGCTTTATTATTATTTGAATTTCTATTTAAGAGAAAAAATGGAAAACTGAAAAATTTAGAAACTTTTAAAAATTTCAGGCCTTTTCCATAATTTCCCTGATTTCTAGAAGCCTTTTTAAAATTCCATACCATTTTCATGATTTCCAGATTCTGTAGGAACCCTGCTTTTGTCTGACTTTCTTCTAAATTATCGAATTCAGTGATTTCTGGGGTGAATTTGGTTAAGTTTTAAAATGATTAATTTCTATTTGAATTCGTTTTTTTTTAATTTAGAAAATCTGATGTTAATTTAATTCTTTTTTCGTTATGCACGGCAAAAAATATTTAGCTGGTTATATACAGATTTCACTTTAGTAGCGAAATTTTTCAGTGCTTCAATTAATACTTTCGTTATTCTAGAGAAACTTATCGCTATTTCAAGTAAAACTTTTTTCAATGTGTAACAATTATTATTTCTTAAAAAAGTATTTAAATTAAAATGGGTTTATAAAATAAGCAATGCAAAAGATGACCCAGATACTAATTGGAATTGTTCTATCCATAGTTTTAGTCTAGTAATGTAAATTCTATTTAAATTGAGACTATTGAGTGAAATTATTTGAATTTTAGTTAGTTAAATCTCTTTGTTAGGTAATAATAATTATTTCTTTAAAATTTTTTAAATTGTTTAAAATAAGCAGTTGCATACAACATTCCCGCGCGCTTGCGCGCGGATAGTGTGGCTAGTATAATAATAAAAATAATAATAGTAAAAATAAAAATAAGAGTAATAATGATAATAGTAGTGAAAATAACAATAAGGATAATAATAATAATGATGACTATAACAATGGTACCTGATAATAAATAATAATAATAATATTCTAGATAATAAACTAATAGAAAAATTTAGAAAAGTGGGAAAAAATTAAAAAATTCAAATTTAACTCGCTTGTGCCGTCTATCGTTGAATTGAGAAAATACTTTCATAAAGTGAACATAACCTGATTATTTCTTGCCTCATCATATATGTCACGTGCAAAAGCAAGCAATACATAATATAATTATAGAATGTGAATAGAAAAGTAATTAATTTTTTCGTACACGTTCAATGGTCGTTGACAATTATAATTTATAAATGTGCGTGAAAATTGAACATTACATAATAGAACTGACATGCAAATGAATCGATTAAGAAACTTTTCTATTATTTGTCTGTTAAAAGTCTCATTTTCTTTCTCTTCTTCTTCTTTTTCTATGTAATATAGAGAATTTTTATCCACTTATGTAAACAATTATCATTGAGACTAAAGGTCTTGAATGTTTGATATTTTCTATAGACGTTTAGTAATAGTTGAAGAAATTTTTCTTCTTCCTTTTTGTATTTATTAATATTTCACAAGATAAGGGTAAAAATTATTAGCGCGATAAAATGAAAATTAAATTAATTAGTAATTTTTTACAATTGTTTACTCGTCGATTACGTGTCAACGCACTCTTATGGGAAGGTAGTGAACTAATTTCTGCTCCAAAATTTAAGGTAGTGTTTTTCTTCTTTTTTATTTTTATATATGTATATATATTTGAATTAATAATTATTTATTTTATAATTATTATTTCATGATTTGTTTATAATTAATTTACACTCGTAATTATTTTATACAGTTTAACATTTTATTATTATTATTATTATTATTATTATTATTATTATTATTATTATTATTTTTACTATGG
Organism: Leptopilina heterotoma; assembly: GCF_015476425.1. Classification (NCBI taxonomy): domain Eukaryota; kingdom Metazoa; phylum Arthropoda; class Insecta; order Hymenoptera; family Figitidae; genus Leptopilina; species Leptopilina heterotoma. The sequence goes on from NW_025111040.1 coordinate 1,048,419, forward strand.
ACAAATTATAATTAATTTGTTAGTGAATTTCGTAGAAAAGAAAAGATAGGTATTTTTCCAATTTTATAAAATTTTTAAAAAGTTGTTAATTTTTGATTTTGTTTTTATTTATAGGTTTTTGGACTTGGTAACAAGACGTACGAACATTACAATGAAGTGGCAATTTACATCGATCATAGATTGGAGCAGCTTGGCGCGACACGTGTTTATGAACTCGGTCTCGGCGATGACGATGCCAAGTGAGTATTTCATAATTTTCATGACAATTTTTTTTTACATAATTCTAAATAAGATTTATATTGTACATTTTTTATTTCTTTATTTTTTTATATTTATTTTTTCAATTGTTAACTTTTTAACTGTTTATTTATTAATAATTTTAATTGTTAATTTATTAAAACATGTTTTAGGGAATCGGAAATTTTTGTTGAAATTAAATTAAGAAAAGAAATTGGAATGAAAAGAAGTTTTAATTGAATTCATACTTGTAAAAATGTATTATTTTTAAAAATTGTTTTTTTCTTTTCACAGTATTGAAGACGATTTTATAACATGGAAGGACAAATTTTGGCCAGTTGTTTGTGAATTCTTTGGAATTGAAGGAATCAGCGAAGATGTGAGCATTCGTCAATATAAACTCACCGAACATGTCGATTTACCAGCCGATCGTATTTATCAAGGAGAAATTGCACGACTTCATTCTTTCAAAAATCAACGAGCGTAAGTTCATTTTTGTCTACTGTAGAATGTACTAAAATAAAAGTAATTTTAGTTTATTTTTTTAAATTAAAAATATTAATTTAAATTTTCGAATAATTTCAGATTCAAAATTAAAAAAAATGAAATTATTAACTAATTTACTAATTAATTATTAGTATTTATTGTTTTCACAAAATTTATATAAATTTCTTGTCAGGAATTCAATTATTTTTAAAAATTTTGTAAAATTCTACGCAAAAATTCAATTATTTTTAAAAATTTTGATTCAATTCTTTATGAGAATTGAAATATTTTCAATACAATTTTAATTGAATTCCTCGAAAAATTCAATTACTTTTGAAAATTGTAATTAAATTCTCAGCAAGAATTCTAGTATTTTAATAAATTATAACATTTCATTTTTATCAGGAATTTATTTATTTTAAAGAATTTAAAACAAATTCTTTGAATAAATTCAATTATTTTGAAAAATTTTGTTAAAATTATTATTTATGAGAATTTAATTATTTTTAATACAATTCTAATTGAATTCCTCGATAAAATTCAATTATTTTCGAAAATTTTAATTTAATTCTTAGCATTCTTTCAATTATTTTCATAATATATATAAAATTTTTCGCAGGAATTTAATTATTTTAAAGAATTTTTAAAAAATTCTTTGCAGAAACTCAATTAATTTGAAAAACTTCATGATTAAATAATTTATGAGAATTGAATTATTTTTATAATTAATAAAATTCTAGGCAGAAATTTAATTATTTTAAAAAATTCTTCACAGAATTTCCATTATTTTGAATAATTTTGTTAAAATTCTTTATAAGAATTCACTTATTTTAATAGAATTTTAATAAAATCCTTAACAAGAATTCAATTATTTTGAAAATTAATAACATTTCTCGACAGAATTCAATTATTTAAAAAAAATGTAATAAATTTTCGCCAAAGAATTTACATATCTACTTATTTAAAAAAAAAATATTAATCTTAACATTCTTCGCAGAAATTCAATTATTTTCAAAAATTTAATAAAATTCTTTTCACATTTTCAATTATTTTCAAAAATTTTGATTAAATTCTTTATGAGAATAGAAATATTAACAATGCAATTTTTATTAAATTTCTCAAAAAAAATGAATTATTAAATCGAAAATTTTAATAAAATTTTTATCAAAATTTCAATTATTTTCATATAATTTATAAAAATTTTTCACAGAAATTTAATTATTTTAAAGAATTTTAATAAAATTCTTTCAAAAATATTATTAATTTAAAAAAATTCAATAACATTTTTTATAAGAAAAAAATTAAATTAAATATTTTTAAAAAATTGAATTATTTTTCTAAATAATAAAATATTCTTCCTAAAAAATTCAATTACTTTTAATTTAATTTTAAAAAAATTCAATTTCCTCTAATGAATTAACTTATTTTTAAAGATTTTAGCGAAGTTTTTTGAACAAATTTAATTTTTTTGAAAAATTTGGATAAATTTATTTATAAGAATTCATATTCAAAATTATAAAAGAAATAATTTAATTTTAATATGATTTAAACTAAAATTTTTGACAATAATGAATTCCCGAGAGTAGGTACTTTTATTTTTTACGAAAGCAATTGTATTTCTTCTATAAATTTTATTATTATTTTTCAAATTATTTCAATTGCTGAGAAGCATTGTATTAAAATTTTTAAAAATAATTGCATTATTTCTTAAGTATTTTATTATTATTGAAAATAATGGAATTCTTACAAAGAAATTTATTATTTTTGAAACAATTGAATTCTTTGGAGGAATTGAATTAAAATTATTGTATTGATTTTAATTCAATTCTATTATAAAGAAATTAATCAAAATTTTTTATTGTAATTGAATTCCTTCGAAGAATATTAATAAATTAAAAATAATTGAATTCTGTCCAAGAATAGGAACTATATTAAAGGTTTTGACAATAATTGAATTTCTGTGAGCATTTTTATGAAAATCTTCAAAAATAATTGAATTTTTTCTTTATTGAAATTGTTTTAAAAATAATTGAAATCCTGTGAAGATTTTCATTAAAATTATTGGAAATAATTAATTAGTTAGGGGAATGTAGTCAAGGTTGGCCTACTGTCTAGGTAGGCCACTCGCGTTTTTTTGTCAAGTTCACTAGCGCCACCTACGCGCATTTTTGTCGAAGCTTGTCTTAGTGAAACCTAACTTTTTGTTCAATTACATTTTCGGAAAATCTAAAATTGTGTTTTCTGTGACGTCGGTACAAAAAAAGCTCAAAAAAAGTTTTGTGCATAATGTGAAAAACCATTAATAAAAGATAAAAAACAAATTGAATCGTCAAGGCAAGTATGCAGAAAATTTGTGGGACTCATGGTTGAAAGGAAAACAAAGTAAAAAATCGAATCCCGAAACGTATTTCTTTATGGTTACAACAATTCGGTAATGTTACTTACTGTCAAGGTCGGCCACTATGTGTTTAAAATGCGCAAAGATGAGGACGAGCTACTTCATTTGCAAAAACTGCAATTCTGTATAACTCATAATATAATTGATCATCTTATTAATAGTTTCATTTAATTTTATTAATATTTTAGTGCAAAATTTTTTTTTATTTATATTTATTTTTTTATATTGTTTATTTTTATTATTTTGTTATTTCATTAAGTTACAAACTGTAAACAATAAAGAATCAATTTTCCGTAACTCCAAACATGTTATTTTATTTTTTAACGATTAATGCCCTTTGAATTTTAAACATGGCCGACCTTGACTGTAATGGCCAACCTGGACTACAAATTTTTTTTTTTTTAAATCTTTATAACTTTTTCATTTTTAAACCTGTCAATTTACTTTGTACAGAAAAAATGTTCCTATTAAACAGGACTTTCCAACCATATACTTCAATTGTCCAAATTTATTTTTAAAAAAAAGTTATAAACAAAAGTCAAAAAGGTGGCCGACCTAGACTATGTTCCCCTACTTAATAAGTGAATATTTTCAATTTTTAATCTGAAATTAACAAAAAATTGATGTTGATATTTAAAAAAATAATATTTTGTTAATTTGAATTACATCAATTTGTACTTTAGTAAATTTATTCAAATTTCTTATTCTCATTACTTATGAGAAATATTAAAATAGATAATTTTGTATATTTTTAAAATAAAAATTAATTTTTTCCTTTGCAGTCCATTTGATGTGAAAAATCCATATTTAGCGCCATTGAAAGTAAACAGAGAATTGCATGGACCAAAATCAGAGCGCTCTTGTATGCATATTGAATTTGACATTGATGGTTCAAAAATGCGTTACGAAACTGGCGATCATTTAGCTGTTTATCCAGTGAATTGCTCATTATTGGTGAATAAAATTGGCGAGAAATGTAACGTTGATTTAGATACAATTATTACATTGACAAACACTGATGAAGAATCAACGAAGAAACATCCATTCCCATGTCCATGTTCATATAGAACGGCATTGACGCATTATTTAGATATCACTGGTCATCCACGAACGCATATTCTCAAGGAATTGGCCGAATATTGTTGCGATGCGGCAGATAAGGAGAAACTCAAACTCATGGCATCGACAACCGCCGAGGGCAAGGCACTTTACAATCAATGGATTATTCAGGAAAATAGAAATATTGTACATATTCTCGAAGATATTCCAAGTCTCAAACCTGCGCTCGATCATCTCTGTGAATTATTGCCTCGACTTCAGTGTCGTTACTATTCCATTTCTTCATCGCCAAAGGTGAATGGAAATTTTTATCTTCATTACCATTTATTTTTTAAACTTTTCTTTAATTGAACTGATTAGTAAACTATTTCGTAAATTTTAATAAAATGGATATTGAGACTTTTTCCGATTTTTATAGTGTGAAAAATAACTGTAGACAATTCTTTCAAAAATTATTTATCAAGAATCTTTCTAATTAAATCTTCGAAATTATTATTAAAATTATGAAAAAGATTTTTAATAATTAAAATTTTGTACAATTTAAATGAAAATAATTGATTTTTTTCTAGTATTTTAATTCAATTTTTGAAAATTAAGTTTTGTAGAATTTTAATTGCAAATTTTGAAAATAATAAATTGAATTCTCAAAAATTTTATTAAAAAATCTTTGAGTGTAAATTTAAAAATGAAAATTAATTAAGATTAGCATCTAAAAATTAAATTATAATATTTTTGAAGAAAGTAATTCTTAGAACTTTTTCTTTCTGATGTTTTAAAATTCAATTATTTTCAATATTTTTAATTACATTTTTCAGAACATTCAAATACCAATACTTTTTTGTATTTTCAATTGACTAAAGCGATTGTTTTTGCGCCTTAAAATCAATTCGAGGCCTGTAAAATTTATTTGATTTGTTCTTTGCAGCTTCATCCAACAACTGTGCATATAACGGCCGTTGTTGTTGAATATAAAACGCCAACTGGAAGAATTAATAAGGGAGTGACAACTTCATGGCTAAGGGAGAAACATCCTTCGGAGCCACCAAGTTTGGTTCCAATTTTTGTTCGTAAATCACAATTCCGTCTTCCACTTCGTACATCAACGCCAATAATAATGGTCGGTCCTGGAACGGGTCTTGCTCCATTCCGAGGATTCATTCAGGAACGCGATCTTGCCAGGAAAGAAGGTAATAAATATTTTTAATACAATTCAATTCCTTCTAAGAATTTTATTATAGATACATTTATGAAAACAATTAAATTCTTGCAAAGAATTTTATTAAAATTTTTGAAAATCCTAATTTAATTCTTTTGAGGAATTTCTTTAATAATTTTAATTGAAAATTTTGAAAAGAATTGAATTTTATGAACAATTTCTTTGAAGTTTTTAAAATAATCGTGTTTCTTAATAATTGAAATTATAAACATTTAATAATTGAATTTTATTAAAATTTTTAGAAAATAATTAAATTTTTCTAAGATTTTTAATTCATTCAAGGAATTTTATTAAAATATATAGAAAATAATTAAATTCTTTCGAAGAATACATACTATTTAAGCATTTGATAATAATTGAATTTTTTCAAAAAATTTCTCTAATTTATTGAATACTTTCGATTTTGTTTATAAATTAAAAACTATTAACATTTTATTTAAATTATTGGTAGAAAATTAAACTCTTTTAAACAATTTTCTTAGAGTTTTTGTAAATAATTAAATTGTTTTGAAGAATTCCTTTGTGTTTTTTTCAAAATAATGTAATTTTTTGAATAATTTTAATTGAAAATTTTTAAAATAATTAAATTGTATAAAGAATTTTTTTCAACTTTCTAAAATAATCGTGTCTGTTAATAATTGTAATTAAATATTTGATTATTAAAGTTTATTTTAAAATTGTATTGAAAATATTTGAATTCCTCAGAAGAATTCTATTATTTATAAAAAATAATGTAATTCGTGTGATGATTGTTAATATACCTACTTATAAATTTATAATTTAATTGTTTCGAAGAATTTACTAAAATTTTAGAAAATAATTGAATTCTTTTAAAAAATTTTATTACGAATTAAGAAAAAAATTGAATTCTTGCATTAAATTTTATTGAAAGAATTCCATTTTTTTCAAACTGTTTAAAAACATAATTTAATTCATGTGAGGAATTTTATAACGAATTAAAAAATGAATTGAATTCTTTCATGAAATTTTATTCAAAGAATTACATTTTCAAAATCTACTATTTTAATAAAATTTCTCAAAAGAATTCAATTAATTAAAAAAATGTAATAAAATTTCTTAAAAGAATCCAATTATTTAAAAAAAAATTTAATAAAATTCGTTGTAAGAATTCAATTATTCACATAAAAAATAAAATTCTTCACAGGATTTCAATTATTTAAAAGAAATGTAATAAAATTCGTTGCAAGAATTCAATTATTTTCATAAATAATAATATTCTTCAAAAGATTCCAAATATTTAAAAAAAATGTAATAAAAATTCGTTGCAAGACTTCAATTACTTTCCTAAATAATAAAGTTCTTCACAGGATTTTAATTATTTTTTAATACAATTTAAAGTAAATTCTTTGAAAAATATAATTAATTTCAAAAATTTTATTAAATTTCTTCGAAAAAAATAAATGAACAATTATCAATTATTTTTAATAATTTTTGCAAAAATTTTTAGAGAATTTTTAAATTCATTTGTTTACAATGACAAAATAATTGAATAAATGAATGTTTCTCAAAATTGAATTCTCAAAAAATATTTTATCAACAAATTTTTAAATAATTGTATTTTTTCAACTAATTTTAATAAAATTTTCAAGAATATTTACATTTTTCGAGGAATTCTGTTAAAATTGTGTTAAAGATAATTGAAATTCTACGATGAGTTTTATTATTTATTGAAATAATTGAATCTTTGTAAAAAATTTTATTATTTATGATAATAATTGAATTCTAGCAAAGAATTGTATTTAAATTTTTGAAAATATAAACAATAATAATTAATTATGTAGGTATTTAATAAGTGGATTTTGTAAATTTTAATTATGAAATTATTTAAAAATTTACATTTGAAAATGAAAAAATTATAAAATAAATAAATAAAAATAAAATAATAAATAAAATAAGTAATATTTTAATTATAAAAATTAATTTTATATTCGAAATAGGAAAAGAAGTAGGAGAGACGATTTTATATTTTGGATGCAGAAAGAGTGCAGAAGATTTCTTATATAAAGAAGAACTCGAGGAATATGTAAAGAGTGGGACTCTCACTTTGCACACGGCATTTAGTCGAGAGCAGGAGCACAAAATTTATGTAACACACTTATTAGAAAAGAATGACGACGAATTGTGGAATGTAATTGGAGAAAAAAATGGCCACATCTACGTGTGCGGGTAAGTTAAATTTAAAAACTTAATTTTATTAATAAAATCAATTTTTGAATTTATTTATATTTATTAATAAATAAATTTAAAAATTGATTTGACAATGAATTAATTAACTGAATAACTAATTTTCCAGTGATGCACGAAATATGGCTCGCGATGTACACAATATTTTATTGAAAGTCGTAATGCAAAAGGGAAAAATGACAGAAATGGAGGCGCAGGATTACATAAAGAAAATGGATACACAAAAACGTTATTCAAGTGATGTTTGGAGCTGAATTTTATTTTCTTTCTATTTTATAATATAGGATACGTTCGCCTAAAGAAAATGTTGGTGTCATATAGAAGAAAAAATTGTTTCTATCCATATAATAGTTTACTTACAGTATGAAGAAATTTAAGAGAAAAAAAAGTTCAAATCATTAAAAATGTGAATCAATTTAGAAATAATTAAGAACAATAATCAATTTCTTGCTTTACTAAAGAGGTTGATGTAAAAAACGAACACTGTCATTTTGACAAGTTATAGTTTCATTTGTAATATTGTAAATATATTTAGTAAAAAATATTGTGATAAAGATATTTTGGCGGTCAAAGTTTTTACTGCTAAAAAAGAATAGCAAATGTAAAATGTTTTAAAGAAAAAAAATTTTCTCTGCGTGATAATTACGCATTTTTTTAGTAAATTGATAAATAGGAAAAATAATGCAAAAACAATTTTTATCCATAAAATGCACTTTTATTATATTTTCGTTTGAAGCAATAATCAAAATTTGATTTGCATAAACGGAACTCGTTGAAAAAAAAATAATATTAATTATAATCATTAGTATAATATAGATAATTATTTATCTTCTTTCCTTAGAATTGTAAAACATTAAGAAGTGATTTTTCACACGCAACAATTAACTGAATTAAAAATTAATTTAAAAATATTCATTTTGATTTTTATATTGTATAATGAAATATTTTTAATGTATTATATCACATAATTATATAATTATAATTTTTAATATAATTATAATGCGTATAATTGTAAATATTGACGGTTACCGTGCCACTTTACATATTTGTAATAAATAATTGCCTTGTTTAACTTTTCTGTATAAGATCTTTCTGTTTAAAAAAAAATCACTTCTTTTTTTTATTTTTTGGAAAAAAATTGTATTGATCAAAAATATCTCCTAATAGCTTTTTCAAATTTCTATTCGCTAAACAAAATATATGAATAATTAATTTGTTGTTTTATTAATTCAAAGTTTAAAAAAGAAAAGAATAAGAAAAAATATTATATAATCTTGTAAAAGAATTGTTATTTTAAAAATATATTTTTAGAATAATTTTTTTGTAAAAAATAATGTCAAAATGTATAGTTTAAGATATTTCTAAATTATTAATAAATTTTGTCAAAATTTACATATATTTTTATTTGTTAAATTCATTTTATATTAGTTTAGTTTTTTATATCATAATTTTTAATTTATTTTAAATAAGAAAAAAAATTGATGTTTGTTAAAGTACTTTATTGTTTCAATAACTGTTTTCTTCTTAATAATATAAAAAAAATTTACATATTTCTAAATTATTTATTTCTCAGTCTTTTCCTTCGATCGTTTATTTTTCAGTGAAAAAAAACATCACAATTTTTCTTCCATGGCAACTGAATACATTCTGTAAAAAGAAAAAAATGGAAATTATTATTTAATTTTTCATAATGAAATAATGATAAAAAAAACTAAGTTGTTTGCCATTAAAAATATCTCTTTTATAATTTTTAATCTGAAATAATTGAATTCTTACATCGAAATTTAAGTATCAAAATTTTCCAAATATGTAATTGAATTTATTCGAGGAATTTAATTGAAAACTTTAAAATAAGTTAATTCTTAGGAGAAATTTCATTAAAGTAATATTACAAATATTTCAATTTTTTTTAAAGAGTTTTATCTAAATTTTTGAAAATAATTGAATTTCTGCGAAAAATGTTATCTACAATTAAAAAAAAATAATTGAATTCTTTCGAGAAATTTTATTACAATTTTATTAAATAATTGAATTCTTTCTAGAAATTTTATTACAATTTTTTTAAATAATTGAATTCTTTCGAGAAATTTTATTACGATTTTTTTAAATAATTGAATTCTTTCGAGCAATTTTACTACAATTTTTTTTAAATAATTGAATTCTTTCGAGAAATGTTATTAATTATTGAGTTTTAATTTAAAATTGAAATATAATTAAAATTGAATTGAAAATATTTCTCTTCTCATAGAGAATTTAATAAAAAAATTTCAAAATAATTGAATTTTAGCGAAGAATTTTATTACATTTTTAAATATAATAGAATTTTTCCAAAGAATGTTATTACGATTTTTTTAAATAATTCAATTCCTTCTAGAAATGTTATTAATTACGAAAATAATTGAAATTTTAATAAGAATTAAAATTCTATTAAAAATAAGTAAATAATTGATTTTCTGCAAAAAATTTTATTATCTAGGAAAATAATTCAATTTTTTTAAATTATTGAATTAAATTTTTTCTGATAAAGTATTTAATTAAAATTTTTCAAAATAGGTAATTGAATTTTTTTGAGAAATTCGATTGGAAAATAATAAATTAATAATAAATTAATAAATTGTATTGGAAATAATTGAATTCCTCCGAAAAATTTTATCAATTTTGAATCTGAAATTATTCAAAAATTGAAATTTAGTATTTGAAAATAAAAAATTTTGTTTTAACTTGCCTAATAATAATAATAAATGAAACACCGCGTTTCGATCGCTGACGAGCATAAAATTTGCTAGTTAGTACAATTAATAATTGTTATTAAAACTTTTTTTTAAATACATGAATAAATATAAATTTTGCGTGTAGAAGATTGAATGACAAAAATATAAACAAAAAAAAAATCTATGACACGAATAAGACTAAAGAATTAATGAATCAAGACTTTCGTGTATCTTGATTATTATTACATGACATTATTGGAAAAACTGTAATAAAACACTTAAATCACACATATCATTGTTGATAGATGACTTACGTAATTTTTGGTATATCGTCGTCGAAATATGGCGAAAGATAATACATAGATTGAATTGTCGGAAATGCAAAAATACTCAACAATAGAGACGGAATTAATGTCAAAAAAACGAAGAATATATTCCACACTGTATTTAACGATCCTTTATTCTTTGACATTTTCATTTTTTTTTCTATCTTTCCTCAAACGTCCTTCTCCAAGAAATTTTATTTCCTCAAAAGGAGAAAAAGCAAAAATTAAAAAAAAAAATTAAATAATTTATTCTAAGAATTAATGTTATTTTAAATTCATTCCTTTTTTTCATTTTCTTTTCCATTTGTTAGATATTTCATTGTTTTATTACTCAACATAATTTTTCATTTTATAACTATTAATTAATTACAAATATTTCATAGTTATTTTCTTACTAATTTATATGATTTTATCAAATTATTTTTATAACAAAATTTATAAATATTACTTTTATTTGAATAATCTTTACATTAAAAATTACGCACTAAATTTTTCTAAAAATTATGCACTAAAATTTTCTAAAAATTAAATTAATTTATTAATATTCTAAAAAAAATTTCTTATGCAAAAAAAAAACAATCAGTAATTTTACAAAAATAATATAATGGTAGAAATTTAGACAAATGGAACTTTTTGTCAAAAAGCATTTTATTTCTCGAAAATTCAAAAGCAAAAGTTTACGAAACAAAAGAAGAAGACAAAAAATTACGTGAAATTAAAATTCAAAAGTTGATTTATAAATAAATAAAAACAAGTAGAATGTTAAATTTGGTTTATTATATTTTTGATTTTTAATTATTTTTTCAAGTTATGAATTAATTTCATTTTTAATAGAATTAATTATTATTAATCATTATTACTAAAATCATTATTATTAAAAATATATATTACTATCAATTGTGAATTCTTGACACTTTTAGAAAAATTGGTCACTACTCTTCACACTTGGATTCATTTTGAAAAATTCTGCTTTAAAGTTTTTTGAAGTAAAAATATGAAAATTAATTTCTTTTTTTGAACTTGAGAGAAACTACTGTTTTTTAATCTTATTTCTCTTTATCATTCAATCTCGGTAGTCGTGTGATAACTAATCATGTAGAAATGACACCGAGCGAAGTAATGCATCATTGGCACGACGCTCTAAAAGTTACGATACCTTTGCCAATGTTTTATTCCGTTTTTCTCTTTCTTTTTCCTTTTTTTTTCTTTTTTTTTGTTGCTCGGCTTATAATTTTATGCTTACTCATGAATAATAGTAGCCACCAGTCGGCCGTGACGAAAGCAATTGCATATTATCAACGACTTTAATAATTCATTCAATCATTTTTCAGTCAAAAAAAAAAGAAGGAAAATACGAAATAACAACTTTTAACCGTTATAATATATGCAAATTTAATTAATGTTTCATTATAAATAAACATTATAAATAAGCATTATATTTATAACGTATATTACACTTTCGTGACATAATTATGAACCTTCGACTGTAATTTGAATGATCTATACTTTTTTCTTTTGTAGAAAAAGAAATTATTCTCAATAAGTTCTTTTTTCCCCTCGAGATTCATTTTCTTTTTCTTCACTTATTTTAATAAGGGAAGCAAAAAACTCATAATTTTCAGCAAAAGAAAGAAATGAAAAATTCATTTGTATTACTCGAAAACAAAAATAGTTTTCATCCGGAAAAAAAGAAAATACGCATTTAAAGGTAAAAATTCAATTTACATTGATTTCATTTGTAGTTTAAAATTCACATATATCTTTTATTTTTAACTTATCGAAAATGAATTTCGCAAATAAAAATTACTATTCAAATATAAAAATTCAAAAATTTTTTCTTATAAAAAAAAGAAAATAATGAATAATGAAAGTAAACAGAAATATATTCTCACAATTTGGAGAATTTTATTTATCGTATTACATATACAAGTTATGAAAAAAGTAATTATATGAAAGTATGAGCAACATTTAAAAAAATAGGAAAATATTTTTAAAAAAAATGATTTCATTTTCACATGAAAAATCTCACTAGCCGTGAGAGAATTTTTTACTCTCATTGAATTGAAAAGAATAAATGAAATTATCTTCCTGACTGATAATTTTTAATCACTGCGAGGTATCAAACAATTTAATTCCGGTTGAAGGAATTCCGTCACAATAGCGTCGACCATCTCCTTTAATGTACTTCTTAAAGCTTTTAAATCCCTGAAAAATAATTTAGTTTTCATTTTTTTTTTAAAGTGGATTCTTTTTCTGGAGTAATTTACTTTAAAAAAAAATAGTTCTTACTGTTGATCTGGAGTTGCACAGAGTTCACTGTAGTATTTGATTTTTGGCTCAGTGCCACTTGTCCTTAATGTTGTAACAAGGCCATTTTTGAAGGAGAACGTGATCATTTGACTGGATTTCGAGGTAGGCAAAATTGCTTTATCGTCAGGTTTCGAATTATCGTAACCAGTCGTTAAATCTCTCACGCCAACTACAGGATATTTTCCACTCAAAATACTTGTTGGATACTGGAAGAAATAAATTTTTCTAATCTCAAATTTCTCTTAACGACTCTTCTTTTTCAGGGTTGCCAAGAAAATTTAATTTTGTTTTTCCCTGAATTCCCTGAACAAAATTTTGACATCTTTCCTAACACTAAATATTCTAAATCACTCTAAAAATTATTAGATACTCAAAAAAATGTTCTATTACACTTATTTATTTACAAAAATTCTTTAATTAGAAATATTAGAAATATTAGGTAGAAAATAAAAACTTCAAATAATTTCAAAGAAATTTAAATTAAATATTTTCAAAATAAAAAATTAGTTCTACAGAATTCTTAATTAAAAGTATGAAAAATTCATATTTTCAAAGATTTGAATTTGAAACTATTTCAAAATTCAATTATTTCTAAATTCTGAGAAATTCAATTGAATCGTGAATTTCGAAAAGGGTTCAACCTGGTTTTTTGAAATTTTGCAGGAGACACAAAAAAACTGTTTATTTCAAACAGCTTTAATTAAAAAAGTCCAGCTTTATCTTAGTAACTAGATGCTTTGTTATATAAGAAAATAAAATAACTGTTCTTAATGACAGTAGGTTGGAGAAAATTGATATTATACTTGTCAGAGTTGAGCCCTTTTCGAAATTCATGAACAAAATTTAATCGTTTTAATCATAAAAATATATTAATAAAGCGGTTTACTATGGAGAAACAATTTATTTATTCATTTATTTAATTTCAAAATGTAATCAATTTTTCTTAACTAAAAAACAAATTATCATTAAGTTAGAAAACAATCTTAGGTTAAAAGTCAAAGGAAAAAAACTTTAATACAATTTTCTCCGCTAAAACTACCTCAGATGAAATGTTCCTTCTGAGATAATTAAAAAAATCCGATAATTATATATAAATATTATTAAATATTATTAAAACATTCAACTAATTTCAACAGAATTGAAATTAAAATCTTTCAAATAAATTAGGTCTACAGAATTATTAATTAAAAGTATGAAAAATTCAGATTTGTTGTTCAATAATTAAGTCATTTAAAAAGAAATTATTGCCAGAAATAGAAAAAATTGAAGGTTTCGTATTAGAATTCGTGGTAATTTCACAGTTTACAAGGCAAACAGAAAAGACACAAAAATTCAGAATTTTCTTATAAATTGTAAAAACTTAATTTTTCCAGTACTTTGAACAAAAAAGGTAGAAAAATAAGAGGATAAAGAAGAAGAAAAAACTAATAGTAAATAAATTCGTGTGCAAATAAAACTTACAGTATTTGGTTTTCCGCTATAATTTCTCAGTCTCTCGAATATAGATTTAATAGTCTCCTGCTCGTGGCAAATCCAATAGGAATTCTCGCTGATATGTTGACCGTACTCAGTGTAAATTTCATTTAATTTTTCACGTAACGTAAGATTCATTGTTTCAAGATAGGCGGCCATTTCGGCAATTCGAATTCCCGCACTAATACCGTCTTTGTCAAGAACTCTTGAACCGCACATAAAACCAATTGCCTCCTCGAAAGCAAAAAGAATATGTTTTCCCTCCATCATCAGATCAATTGACTTGTTACCCATCCATTTGAAGCCCGTTAAAGTTTCCTAAGGAAAATTCAAAATAAATTTAATTCAAAAAACAAATGTGTGTGAAAATTTAAAAATGTATTCTTTTAAGTATGAATTTTGCATATAAGCAAAATTCATACTTGAAAGAATGAATTTTCTAATTAATAAAAAAATCCATATAATTAATATTTCTAATTATAAAGAATAAAAAAAGTAAATACTTCAAATTGAAATCCTTCCTTTTTGCCCATCGATTGGAGGATTTTGCTCGATACCGTCGAGGCCATCATATAAGCTTCAGCTAAATTATTGCCCGGATATCGAACTTTATAAACATGCATCATCCACCATCCCAAAAGTGCTCCAAGTTCATTGCCAGTAAAAATTTGCCACTCGTTGCTGGGAAAAGAATCGAAAAAATAATTAAATTTCGTCTCTAAAAATTATATATTTTACAATTTAACCTGAAATATAAAATTGTGAATCTTTTTGTGTACCGAACTTTTTTTTATAATGTTTCTTTTCAAATATTTCCAATTTTAAAATTAATGTATTGAAAATCATTAAATTCTTGGAAAGCATCTTGTCAAAAAAATTTGAAGAGAATAATATTGAATTTATTCGAAAAATTTTTTTATTTATGAAAATAATTAATTTATTAATTATTTAATTTTTCACCATTTAATTTTTTTAAAATAATTGAGTTTAGAAGAATTTTATAGAAATATTTGAAAATAATTAAATTCTTTCGAGATATTGAATTGAAGTTGTTTCGAAAATAATTGTATTTCTGCAAAAAATTTTATTAAAATTAAGTATTTTCAAAATAATTAAATTCATCAGAAGAATTTTATTATTTTCCTAAAATAATTAAATTCTTTCAATTTTTTAGACGAATATATTTTAAAAAATTGCATTGAAAGTAATTTAATTTTTATATAGAATTTTTTTTTAAATATTTTGAGAATAATTGAATTATTTTTAACTTTTCCGAGGAATTCAATTAAAATTATTTTGAAAATAACTGAATACCTGCAAAGAATTTTACTATTTAGAAAAATAATTGAATTCTTGCGAAGAATTTTACTATTTAAAAAAATAATTGAATACCTGCAAAGAATTTTACTATTTAGAAAAATAATTGAATTCTTGCGAAGAATTTTACTATTTAGAAAAATAATTGAATTCTTGCGAAGAATTTTACTATTTAGAAAAATAATTGAATTGTTTAGAAATGTAATAAAATTTTTTTTAAAAATTGAATTCTCCCAAGGAATTCAATTAAAATTATTTTGAAAATAATTGAATTCTTGTAATGAGTTTTACTATTTATAAACAATAATAATTAATTTTGTACTTAATAAGTGAATTTTTTAAATTTTGATTATGAAATTATTCAAATAATTATATAAATAATTTTATATTTGAAAATAAAAAATTTTGTAATTTGCATAACAATAATAAATTGAATATCACATTTCACGCGCTTTTGCTAGTTATAAAAAAAGAAATAAATATACTAAGTAGAAAGAAATCAGGTAAATTATATGATATTGAATATTTTTTCTATTTACTTTTCTCCTTTGACAGCACACGCCAATCGATCAGCGTCAGGATCATTAGCCAAAATAATTGTCGAGCCATTTCGATTCGCAGTCTCGATACTCAAATTCAATGCGCTTTTTCCTTCCTCAGGATTGGGAAATTTCACTGTCGAAAACTCAGGATCAGGATCTTTTTGCTCTTCAACCACGATAAACGGCTGCAAAAAATAATAATTCAAAATACAAAAGAAAATGTATCTATTATTCAAATTATTAAAATTCAAATTCAATTCAAATTCAGTAGCAAAAAGGATACAAAATAAATAAATAATACCTTAAAACTTGCAGTTTCAAATGCCCTTGACATATAATCAAATCCAACGCCATGCATCGCGGTATAAGTGAATTTAATATTTGTCTTTTCATTAATATTTGGATACAAAACATCATCCTTGAGATCATTGTAATAATCTTTTAAAACTTCATTCAATGGATCATTAAATAATGAATGCTGATAAATTTCCTTTGTATTCCATGATGAATCGAGTGGTTCTAAATTTTCTAAAATACATTTTTGAATTCCTTTATCGTGAGGCGAAATTATTTGTGCACCATTCTCCCAATAAACTTTATAGCCATTATCTTCTTTAGGATTGTGCGAGGCTGTTATCATTACACCAGCGCCACATTTATATTTTAAAACACCATAAGGAATAAATGGCGTTGGACATACTTTCGAGAACATATAAACTTTTATTTGTTTATTGAGAAAAATTGACGCCGTTAATTCTGCAAATCTGTTGAGGGAGAAAAGAAGGAAAAATAAATTAAACAAAAATACATTTTTTTTTCAATTAAAGAAAATTTAAAAATACATTTTTTTCAATTAAAGAAAATTTAAGAATAACCAAATTAATTAATTGTAAAAAAGTAAATAATAAAAAAATAAGAAAATAAATCAATAAAAATTAAATAAATAAGAAAATAAATAAATAAAAATTAAATAAATAAGAAAATAAAAATCAATAATAATTAAATTAAATGCGAATTTTTTTAAAATAGATTTTTTTAAATAAACTATTTGTTAAAAAAGAACCTTTTGCTATTATGTCTTCCGTCGTATCCCAAGATGACTCCTTTTATTTCCAGATTACCGATTGTGTTTAATAAATATTTAGCAAGTCCTTGGCTGGTTTGAATAATTACTAAATCATTCATTTGATTAAATCCAGGACCCATTTGTCCTCTAATTCCAGCCGTTCCAAATTCAAGTCGCTTCAAAAACAATTTCGATAGACTTGCCGTATCATTATTATTTATTAAGGACTGTATTTTAGCATCAGCATTCGAATCCTATTTTTAAAAAACAAAGAATAGAAATTTAATTACAAAAGAATTTAAAAATATTTAAAAATTTAAAAATGTTTTAATAATTTTTAAAAAGTAAATTTTAAATTCATATTTAAATGTAATTAAGTAATTAATATACCAATGTATTCAAACAGGGTTGCCACTCTCTAAATCTGAATTAGCGAAATTTCACTAATTTCCCAGCGATAAGTATATCACTGATTCAATTAGCGTATATACGCTGTGAATTAGTGAAATTTCACTGATTAATTAGCATATATACGCTAATTGAATCAGTGATATACTTATCGCTGGGAAATTAGTGGAATTTCGCTAATTCAGATTTAGAGAGCACAAAAATTTAATTTTGCTTTTTCCTGATTTCCAGACAAAATTTTTACTTTTTTCCAAACCCTAAAGAATATTCTGATTCACTCTAAAAATAATTAGTCAACCAAAAAATAGCAATTTTCACGTATTTGTCCCGTTTCTTTTTTTAGAAAAAGATGAAAATTAAGGGCGTTACTAAAAATTCAAGCTATAATGTTTTTTATATTCAATTATTGTTTTAAATTTTAACTGAAATTAATTTTTAAATCAATTTTTATTAGAAAATTCTACGAGAATTCAATTATTTAAATACAAAAATAAATTTATTTAATAATTGAATGTTTCTTAACATTGAATTCTTATAAAGAATGTTATTAACAAATTTTTAAATAATATAATTCTTTCGACAAATTTTAATAAACTTTATAATTTAATTATTCGAGAAATTTTAATTATTCTAGAAATTCAATTGAAATTGTATTAAAAATAATTGAAATATTGCGACGAGTTGTATTATTTATGAAAATAATTGATATTTTGCCAAGAATTTCATTAAAATTTTTGAAAATAATTGAATTATGGTGAAGAATTCTAATACTTTTGAAAATAATTGAATTCTTGTGATGAATTTTGGTTATTTATGAAAATAATTGAATTCTTGTTATGAATTTTGGTTATTTAGGAAAATAATTGAATTTTGCAAAGAATGTTATAAAAATTCCTAAAATTGAATTCTCTCGAGAAATTTTATTCATAAATAAAAATAATTAAAATCTTGGTATGAGTTTTATAAAAATTCTATTAAAAATAAATTAATTCTTATAAAGCATTTTACTAAAAATTTTCAAAATAATTAAATTTATCCAAAGAATATTATTAGATAAAATTTTTAAAACAATTAAAAAACTGTGTTCTTTAAATTTTTAATTAAATTCATTTAAAATTGAAATTTTCTAAAATTTAAATTCAAAATTAGTTTATTTATGAAAATTGTCAACGCACCTCTTAAAAAATTCAATTATTTTTGAACTTTTAAAGTATTAATTTTATGATAGTTCTTTAAGACACCAAAATTCAGAATTTTCTTATGAATTCTAAAAATTTAATTTTTTTCCAGTATTTTTAATAAAATTCCGTGACTTTTCCCTGACCTGTGGCAACCCTGTCAAATAAATAAATAAATAAATAAAAATCACGAGAACAGAAGAAATAATAAAAATAATAACACTAAATATATTCTTAATTAAATAATAAATAAATAAAATACCTTGTTCCATTTGAACCATTCCGTAATTTTTTCATCAAGCTCCGCATTTCCTGTGTTGACAGAACTCAGAGGAGCCATTTTTTTTTCGAAATTTCCCTCTATTTTGCTTGATTTTCTTGAAATATCCAATCTGGAAAAATAAATTATCAATTAAAATATACCATTTTTATTTACTGAAAAACTACCAAACTATAAAAATAATTAATTAGCCGGATATATTTTTACGCTCTCCTCGACATTAAATTTATTTTACGATGAAGCGCAAAAAATTTCTGTAATCACAAAATTTCTTATCAAATTCACGAACATTAGCTTAATGATAAATTATCCCCACACGTGGAACACAAACTAATAACATAACAGAAATACTCATTTATCGTCACGAGAATATAGTTTTCAAAAAAAGACAAGGTTTTGTTTACGAAATTGTCATTGGATTTCCAAAGAAATTCTGCTCTTTTTCTAAACTGAAAACAATAAACAAAATATATTTAATTAAAGCTTAAAAAACCGAGACTATTTTTTGTGTCTAATTAGAAAAAAAAAGTTCCTTGTATAATTTTTCAGTAAAATTTATAATTTATAAAGTTTATAATATTTATAAAATTGCAACTCTTACACAGCGTCACCACAGCTGATTTTGACAGTTGAAGAAGGAAAATAGAAAACATAACCTGGAAATTAAGGAGGCCATGAAGTTATTGGCGAAGATTTTTTTTTAATATACGCGAAGCAAAAAACTATATATTGTCGGCGCCGATCTCCCGTCGCGATTGTCGTCAAGGATTAATTAACTCTTTTTTTCTTTTTTAATCAATAGACATACCTTTTCGTGTATAATAGTTGAAATAATTTTTTCTTTTTTTTTCTGCTTCGAAATGAATGAATTCAAGAGTGATTCTTTTCAAGAGACTCAAGTGCAAGACTGTTTTGATAAAAATTAAGATGTCCTAAATGACCGTAATTCATCTGTCATTAATAATAACAACTCGAGCATTGACTTTCTTATCTTTAAACTTTGTTGCTTCACTGATGATTACTCAATGTGATTAGTAAAATATCTTTTTTTAAAAATTGGGTCTATTTTTCTTTCTTTTTTCATTATCGTCGCTATTGTGATTCAAGGGACCTCGCAACTTTCCAGTTTCCAGGTTATAATTTTTATATTTCTATTGTCTACATTTTATCATTATTTATTGTTTTCAATACAAATTATAAACATTTTCTTCTATTTTTTAATTTATTTGTTTTTTTAATTTTTCCATAAACGTTCAATTTTATGCTTTATCTCCTAAATTATAGTTTTTGAATATATTGTCTACATTTATCATTATTTATCGTTGTCAATACAAATTAAACATATTTTCCTATTTTTCAATTTATTCTTTTTTTTAATTTTACCTCAAACTAATTTTCCTAAATTATAATTTTTTTAATATTTTCTTAGTTTTTGATAAACATATGAAAAAACATCTTTTATTCGTTATTATGAAAAATTATTTTCCATATTTAAAAAAAATTGCATTATTCTTTTTTTGAAACATCGAAATAAATTATTAATGAAAATTAATTTTTCAGTTTTTCTTTAGTTCCATTAAAAATTTTAAGTATAAATAAACAATTTCTTTTACTCAAAAAGAATAAAGAAATAGAAATAAATCAAATAAATAATAATTAATAAATTAAAATAGACTAAAACGGTTTATCGAAAATTTTTTTAGAATTCAACGATGGACGTTGGCATTGTTAAAATCGCAGAAGATAAGGATTTCGAAAAACTCAAACAGCTCTATGATAACAACAATGATTGGCGATTGGATTACAATAAACCAGATTTATGTGTTTGGACAAAATCCGTGCCAGGAATTCATTTTCGGATGGTTAAGGTAAATGTAAAATTATTAAAATTAATATTCTTTTAAATAAAAAAGAAGAAAGAGTTTAAAAATTAATTTTTCCCTTGGTTTTCTTTCAAATTTTTACAGATTAGAACGAGATTTTCCGACGTTATGCCACAAACTTTATTCGACGTTCTCCACGATCCGGAATATCGAAAAGTCTGGGACAATCACGTTATTGAATCAAAAGAAATAGGCTTCTTTAATCCCAATAATGATCTCGGTTATTATTCAAGTGAGTAATTAACGAAAATTTAAAGAAAAAAAAAACTATTCTTGAAAAAGTCGATTAAAGAATTATCTATATTAATATCTATCTTCTTCTATATTAATAATCGCTGTATTCCGATAATCTGTTAGCAGTTTAAAGTTCCTTGTTTGCTTTTTTTGTTTCTTAACTTTTTAATTAATTTCTCTTTTTAAATTTAAATATTTTCAA
This sequence comes from Leptopilina heterotoma, assembly GCF_015476425.1. Taxonomy (NCBI): domain Eukaryota; kingdom Metazoa; phylum Arthropoda; class Insecta; order Hymenoptera; family Figitidae; genus Leptopilina; species Leptopilina heterotoma. Next base: position 1,069,950 of record NW_025111040.1, read on the forward strand.
TTTTTAAATTAATGTATTGAAAATCATCGAATTATTGCAAAGAATTTTATCAAAAAATTTGAAAATAATACCTAGAATTTCTTCGAAGAATTTTATTATTTAGGAAAATATTTGAATTCTCGTTATAATTTTTAAAAATTCTTATTAAATTCTTTTTGAAGATATTTCTTTGAATTTTTTTTTTTTAAATAATGGAGTTTCTTAAATAATTTTAATTAAAAATTTAAAAAATAATTTAAATTTATGAACAATTTCATTCAAGATTTTAAAATAATTGTGTTTGTTAATAATTGAAATTATTGAAATTTTTTATAACGAATTAAGAAAAAATTGAATTTTTTCGTGAAATCGTTTTGAATATAATTGAATTCTATGAATAATGTTATTAATTATGAAAATAATTCAATTTTTTCATAATATTTAATTTAATTTTTTTCTTACAATGAATTTTTTTTAATTAATAATATTTTTGCGAAGAATTTTATTTAAATTTTATAAAATAATTAAATTCCAATGAAAGAATTTTATAAATTATGAAAATAATTGAAATTTTGCTAAGAATTTCATTAAAATTTTCGATAATAATTGAATGTTTTCGAGGAATTTCATTAAAATTGTATTGAAAATATTTCAATTCTCATAAAGAATATAATTAAAATTTTTTAAAATATTTGAATTCTTTTGAGAAATTTTATAAAATAAATAAATTTCAGTGAAAAAATTTTATAAATTATGAAATAATAATAAATAATTTTTAAAAATAATTGAATTCTTTCGAGAAATTTTATTTGAAATTTTTTTAAATAATTTAATTCTTTAGAGTGATGTTATTAATTAAGAAAATAATTCAAATCTTAATAAGAATTTTATTGAAATTGTACTAAAAATAATAATTGAATTTTTGCAAAGAATTTTACTATTTATAAAAAAAATTAAATTGTTTCGAAGGATTTATAAAAATTTTGAAAATAATTGAATTCTTTTGAAATATTTTATAACGAATTAAAAAAAATGAATTCTTTTGTGAAATTTTTTTTGAAAATAATTAAATTTTTGCAAAAGTTTTATAACGAATTAAGAAAAGAATTGAAGTCTTTCGTGAAATTTTTTAGAAAATAAGTAAGTAGTAAATTAGTTAATAATTAAATTTTTTTAAAGTTTGAATCTGAAATTCTTCAAAAATTAAATTTGATTTCTTGCCAACGTCTTTTCTTTGAGTGAAAAAAAAAATTTCGTGTCAACAAATTTTCTAAATTTATTATTAATTAGTTAAATTATTATTTTGAGAAATGTAACTTATTCTTTTTATTTTTTTTAGTGGCTTGCCCATCGCCCTTGAAAAATAGGGATTTTGTACTTCAAAGGTCATGGTTAGACACTGGTGAAGAACAATTAATCATAAATCACTCCGTATATCATAAAGATTATCCTCCCAGGAAGCATTTTGTGAGAGCGACGTCATATTTAACAGGTAACAACTAAAAAAAGAGAAAATATTAATAAACTACATCAGAAGAAAATAAAAGAGGGAAAAATTATTTTGTATATTAATTAGCAAATTTAGAGAAATAATTTCTTCTTCAGGGTATATTGTGAGACTTTCGCAAAACGGTGGTTCAGAATTGGGTTACGTCTCTCACACAGATCCACATGGAAAATTACCTGTGTGGCTCGTCAATAAAATCACGCAAATTTTCACACCAAAGGCAAGAATAATTAACATTAATTCTATACATTAATTTGCAATTTGCAATTTTTAATTTCTATCATTTCGATTAGAACAATATTTATTCGTTTACTTTTTTTTTAATCTAGATAATTGAATTCTTATAAAGAATTTTACCAAAATTTTTCAAAATAAGTGACTTTCTGCAAAAAATTTTATTATTTAGGAAAAAAAAATTTTTTTCTAAAGCAATTAATTAAATTTTTTTTTATAAAGAATTTTATTAAAATCATTCGATATAATAAAATTTTTGGGAAGAATTTTGTTAAAATTCTGTAAAATAATAAAATTTCTGCGAAAAATTTAATAAATTATGGGAAAAAATTGAAATTTTGCTAAGAATTTTATTGAAATTTTCAAAAATAACTAGTTTTTTGAGGAAAAATTAAATTAAAATTGTATTGAAAATATTTCTATTCTTATATAGAATTTTATCAAAATTTTTCAGAATAAATTTTCGAAAATAATTTAATTTTTTTAATTATTTGTACATTTAAAAATTATTGTCTTCCTTTGTTAATCAGATGGTAAAGAAATTACACAAGGCATCGCAAAATTATCCCTCCTGGAAATTAATAAACTGTCCAAATCTCAAACCTTGGCATTTTCCGGAACAAATTTCAGCGCCAAGAATTAAAATTGACGATGTAAGTTTCAAATTGTATTTGAAAAGTATAAAATTTTATCTTTTTTCAAATCTTAGGCTAGAGAAAGAATATATTTTTCAAATTAACTTTCATTCCTCTTCTTTGCAATTAAAAAATAAAAAGAGAAGAAATAAAAAAATATTGATTATAAATTTTAATTTTGCTATTTAATTTTTTAATGAAATATTAAAATTTTAATTTTTTTCCAGTGTGTAAAATCAGCGGAGGAAAAGAATTTAAAAAATAATTTCATGGATGAATCGCAATTAAAAGATAAGGGCGATGCAATAATGGATGACTGTATGTAGAAGAAAAGAGATCGTTAAAGAAAACTTTTGGATATATTATATATAATATAGGTAAAATGTCGTAGCTCGGATTAGTTTAGCTTTCAGGATTCGTATTTACAGTATTCTTGTAAATTATTATTGTTATACTGTTATCATAATTTTATTTTATTTTCAACAATTTTACTAGTTAGTATTTAAGAATCGTAAAGTTCGATTTAATCGCTCGCGTACTACAGAAAATAGTGAGAATATATAGAGTAATCTATTAATTTATGTAAAAAAAAAGATGAAAGAAAAAAAGACGAAACGATTTTTAATCAATTTTGAAATATCTCAAAAAAAAAACCATTTTTGAGACTTATTGAAAGAAAGAAATTTTTTTCGTATATAATTACAAAATAAAGTAAAATTTACTACTTTTCTTAAATTTCAAATTAAATATAAAATACATAAATAGTTTGAAATTTTCTTTGTGTTCATTAAATAATAAAAGAGTGAGAGGCCTAATATTTTTTTCAAAACTACATAAAATTCTTTAAATATTCTTAACATTAATAAATTTTTCAACAAGAAAAAAAAAAGTTATTGAAAAATTAGTTTATTCGAATTTTTTCGAATTAAATGGCGCTTCCGTTAAAAAAATACTTTTTAGAATTAAAAAAGTAATTCATTTAGAAATACATAAATATATTGTCATAATAATATTTAATAATTGCAGTCGTTCAAAAATTTTCCAATCTTTTTAAATCTTACAATTTTTGAACTTTTTTAAAAATAAATTAAAATGCTTCTAATTAGCGACAATTAAAAAATTTTCAAACAATTTTTAAAAATGTATATTTAACAAAATAGTTAAATTTTAATCTAATTATATTAGTTACAATAATCAAGTATTTATTTTTTAATCATAATATCATTAATTAAGTAATTAATTACTTGAGTATTAATTAATATTTAAGATTAGGAACTTAATAAATTAATCAACTAATAAATAAAAAAAAATGTTTATCTAATTGATTATTTAATAATTAGGTGATTAATTTATTACCTACTAATTATTTGTTTAATTAATAATATTCAATTATTATTTAAACAAATAAAAATTTAAAAAAATAGTTTTTTGCATAAGACTGTTAACTTTTTTAAAACAGAGCTGTTTAGAAGAAAAAAGTAATTTAAGAACACACAAAAAAAGCGCAATAATTATCATTAACAAAATATCGGAACTAAACTTGATAATATCTGATAACATATCAAATTTTCGTTACCTTGATTTTTTTTTCACTGAAAAACAAAAATAGGAAGTAAATAAACGAAAGCAAATAAAAGTGAAAAAAATTTATAAGACTGTTAAATATACAAACAATGTGTCGAAAATTTTATTACCGTTGATTTTTCTGTTTTTATTTTTCTTAAATTAACGTCCTAAGAAAGAAAAAAATGCCTTTTTACTGCCAATATTTAAACGAATTTTCCAAAACGTCCGCTAAATAAATGAATTCTTTTTTTTCGAATAATTATTATAAATAATTTTTTAAAATCATTATTATTTTTTAAAATAATTAAACAATGATAATAAAATCAAATCAAACAATCGAAAATCAAAAAGAAGATTGTATTCAAACAATTAAAAGGAAGAAAATTTCAAAAAAGAAAAGAATTTTCAATACTATTCTATAAATTAAGGATTGTCATTAAACTCAAGTACTTAAAATACAGAAACTAATTTTACAGAAATATAATTAAATGTAACTTTAACAATACAGCAATTTAAATAAACAATTATAAATAAAAATAATATTAAAATCACATAATTGTAAGTGAAACAGCTCTGTTTTAATTTTTCTTAAGTAATGCAACTCTAATCAAACTTTTTTTCAATTATCATTTTTATTAAAAAATTGAATTCGTTTTATTAAATTATAATAATTAATTATTAATATTACTATTATTAATATAATTAATTATTGTTGTTATAAGTTATTGTTATTATTATACATAATTGTTGATAATTTAAATAATTGTTTATTAATATTTTTTTTTAATTTTTCATAAAAAAATTATTTTTTAGAGTTGCGTTTACTTTTTAAATTAATTTGATTTTAACAGTAGAAAAAAAATAAAACACAATTTAGTCTACGAATACCAAAACATTTGTACGTAATTAACTGAATTAATTAATATATAATAATATAGTTTGTGATTAAATTAATGTACATTAATTAACTTCGAATATACAATTTTTGTTAAATTATTGTAATGAGAAGAATATTTTCTTGATTGTAAGAAAATATTATTATACAAAAGCAATTGAACAAAAAATCGTTACGATAGTGAATAAAAATATTTCTAGATATTTTACTTAATATATATAAAAAAAATTATAAATAAAATTCTATTATACATGTTTTTGAGAGAAAAAAAAAATTTTTTTAAAGAGCTAAATAATATTTATATTTGCAATTTCGTTGCTCACGATGTTGCAATTTAAAAAAGTGTTAAGAGGTCAGTGCCATAATTAAATATTATATTATTATATTATATATAACATACGTATATAAATTTATGAATACGTATATTAATTAAGTCCATAACTTCTATTAATTGATCGATTATTATTAATATTTAAAAAAATATACTTAAAATTTAAAAAAATCAATATTTCTTCGCCTTTGAAATGAAAAAAAAAAATGGAATAAATTTTTTTTAATTCGAAAATTTCTAATTAAATTAAATTTCATTTTTATTCGTATTTATAATTTGAAAATAATTAATAATTAAAAATTTGTATTATTAATTGATATTATTAATTTATTAATCTAGTTAAATTAATTAAATTAATTTTGAAATTATATAGAAATTATTCACTTTTAAAAATTATTTCGACAATTTTTATCAGTTAATTAATTTTTAATTATTTTAAATATTATCAATTAATATCATTAAATAATAGCCAATAAAAATAACGCTTAGCATCTAGTCAAGAATTTTTTTTATACACACAAAATATATGCATGAGTAACTTATAAAAAGAAATTTTTCAGTACAATAATGTATTATTAAGATTTTTTCATACTTAAATAATTATAAAAATTATTGAAAATCTTGATAAAAGTGCACATTAAACCGCTTAAAACAATTTTTAATATTTAAACAATGAATTTAAATGCTTTGTGCCATATTTTTAAAGTATTTAAAGTATTTTTCATTAAGGGCATTTTATTCGCTATTGATCAAGATTTAAAAATTATTTCTTCTCTGAAGATGGAGAAAAATGATCAAAATTTTGAATATTTGTCAAATGAGAATTTTTCTTCTTCATTTTTATTCGAATGCCCTTAATAGATTTTTAATTTTTCAATTCAATGGAATTTTTTTTATAAATAATTTACAACTTTTAGTCGACTCGTCCATTTTTTTCAATTCAACCATTAAAAAGTAGGATAAAATATATACAAAATATACTTGCATAATATTAGACTTGAAATAAAATCATCTAATAAAAAAAAAATTAATGCCGTATTTTGAAACTAAATTCCATTTTGAAAACTTTTTGGTTTTGAATTAAAAGAAAAATAACATTTTCAATTCGATACGAAAAGTATACAAATTTCACTATTCAATAATAATTTACTTCCACTAAAAGAAAATAGAAAACTCAATTTACACAGTTGAGAGAAAAATAAAAAGGGCAAAATATTAACTAAACAATTATTTTTCTTCTTTAAAAAAACAAAGAAATATTAAAAAATCTACGTCTCGACAGTTCGCTTTTTATTATTAAAAAAAAAAATGCGCAATACAAAAGTTAATTTGTATTAGAAAAAATATGTGATAATAATTAGCGTATGACTTATTCTAATAAATACTTTGTTATATAAAATGACAAATTTTTAAAATCCAAGAATCAAAAAAAAAAAAAAAGAAAAACTGGAAAGAAAAAAATTTTTAGAACGAAGAGTGTCTTCAAAACGCATTTATATACCGCCTGTAAATTTATAAAAATTGCTGTGATCGTGCTAATTATTTCATGTGAGAAAAATAAATAATTTTATTGTCGACTGTAAATTAACGAAAAAGAAAAAAAAGAAAGAAACAGGAAGAAAATTTCTGCAAGAAAGTTATAGATCTAAGGATCTTTGTATATAATGTATTTCGTCTCGCACTTTCGTTTCGTTAAAATTCAGCAAAAAAAAATTATAAAATCGTTTTTATATTCAAAATATCAATTAAAAGCCAAATTGGAATGCATTTCGATTTTTTTAGTAAATCAAAGTAGAAATTTTGTTAGAAACAATTTAAAAAAACGTTTTTAATTAATAATTATAAATATAATTATTAAATTTCCCATTTATGGTAAATATTTGTTTCCTATTTATTATTTCTGTCAATTTTTATTTTCAAATTCGTTTCTTTAAGGAATAGCTGAACAATAAGTTTAAAAAAAAGAAAATTTTTAGCTAGATAGTAAAGCTAGATTTGAATTATTATTATTAATCTAGAAAGAAAGAGTGCAAAAGAAAAATTGAAAAATTCTTTTCCTGAAATCAAAAAATTCTGAAAATTTATAATAGATTGTAAGCAATTTTTTGCATTTGATATATTATTATTAAAATACTTTTTATTTAAGTAAGAAAATTCTCAATATGATACATCGAGCAAAAAAAAAAAAATTGTAATGTATTCGCGTTAATGTTTTTGAGTAGCAAAAATTTTATTCTGTCGAAACAAAGAAAATAAAAAAAAATAAAAAAAAAATAAACGAGTTCAATATTTTACCACTGATTTAAAATTTGTCAATTCAATTTCCGAGATTAGAAATTAGATTTTTAAGCTTTTTATTCTTTTTTAGATTTTTAAGCCGAGTGATAAATGGTAATAATTACGTGTTAATTATTACAGAAAATATTTTTATCAATTTTTGAAACTTCTATTTTCATAATATTCAGTTCCTCTTATAAGATTAACAAATGCTTATCGTTAATTTTTCTTTAAACATTTACCAAATTAGATGTTTCTATTTTCCTTACGATCAGTTCCTTTTGTAGTTTGTCAACCAGCGCATGAGGTGCGTTCGCGTATTTTTTTATTATTGCAAATGCGAATAATAGTTGAAGAATTGACAACAAAATTTTTAAGTCAGTGAATTTCGGTTCAATTTTTAATTAATGAATTTAAAATTAAATTATTTTAATATTTGCCAAATTAATAATTTACCCGAAAATCGTATCTTCATGTGAGTAAATAATTATAAATTTATTTATTTATATATACTTGCAGTTAGTGATAAGCCTTTTACTCAAAATACTTATTTATTTATTTATAGTTTGCAAGTTCAGTTCTATTATTTATTTTCACTATAAGTTATAATTCTAATTTCCTCAAGACGAGCAGTAATTCAATATCATTTTTATAGCTCCGAACTTTGATCGGCTATAAAATATTGACGGAGAAATTTAATTTTATTTAACTTTTCAGATTTAGAATCACAATTCGACGAAAGTTTCAAAATATAATTATTACAAATTTATAGTTCGTTTTCATTTGTAAATTAATTATTAGAAAAAATTTTTCAAAAATTACAAACATGAGTCAAGAAATGGAAAATTTCAAAAATGAAAAAGAAACCATAAATAACGAAAAATCATCAAAATTGGACAGTAATTTGACGAAATGGAAGAAAAATTGTGAAAATTTCAATAATTTTAATTCTAAGGAGGAAAATGACAAAAATAAAGAAGAATTTAAAGAAATTTCCAGTGATTCAGACGATAATTTAGTCGAAAATTTAAATAGTGTTGCTGTCAAAAAGAATTTAGTGGTTTGTATAAAAACAAAAAATTCTCATTTCTTCACTATCGTTAAAATTTTTTCTTAAATATTAAAAAAAAATTGTTATCATTTTTTACTAAAACTTATTTTAAAAAATTGCTCACCATAAATATATTGGTTTCCAGACTTCCCATATCCACGAACATCCTAAAATATTAATACACCCAATTAATTTAGATTAAAAAATTATTTAAACATTTTATAGTAGAAAAATTAATATTATAATATAAATAATAATTGTATTTTAAATCCAACAGGATGAATCGTTAAGAAAGATCGAAAGAGAATCAAAAGAAAATTTAGAAGAATCGCAAAAAAGAAAGTGGAAATTGAGAAAAAAGAGAATTTTCTCAATAATCGATTCCTTTATTGCAAATATTTTAATTGGTCCCGTGTGTATTGGATTTTGGTGGAGTCTTTGGAATTTATTGAATCGCCAAGAAGAAAATAAGTTACCAACTTATAATAATTATATAAAACTAAAAAAAAAGAAAAATAAAAAAATTAAAGACATTATTTCACAAAATTATTATTTACATACGAAAAATAATCGTTTCGATATTAAATTTAATACCAATTTTAATAAAATATAAATTTAATTTATTTTAAATAAATCACGAATTTAATTATATTTTTTCTTATACGATTTCCAGCATGGGCAAATTTTCTCATTGGAGTATTTCTACACATCAGCTTTTCAGTTCTAAAACATTTATTTCATTCAATGTTTGCCGAAAATATTAAAACAAAAAATATTTTCTATCGAATTTTATCACGTTTATTTGGACGAATTTACACCTATTTCTTTGGATTTGCTTGCGTAGCGCATTGGCGAGGTTGTTGGTTTTATTACGACTATTTTTTTGGCCAAAATTTAGGGTAAGATTAAAAACATAATTATAAAGATAAAAATAATCAAGTATTTTATTATTAAAATTTTTAATTATATTTTTCTTGTAATTCCAATTTTTTGGAATTTTAAAATGCTATTCAATATGCTATTAATAAATTCTTCGAAGCAATTCAATTATTTTTATAAATAGAAATATTCTTTGCATGAATTCAAGTATTTTTAATACAATTTTAATAAAATTTCACGAAAAAATTCAATTATTTCCTATAATTTTAATTAATTCTTGGAAATAATTCAATTATTTTTATAAATAGTAAAATTCTTATGAAGAATTCAATTACTTGCAAAAATTATAAAATTTTTCTCAGGAATTCAATTATTTTTAATAGAATTTTAATAAAATTCATGATAATAAAATTTTTTATTATAATTATTAACAGACACAATTATTTTAAAATGTTGAAAAACATTCTTTGTTTAATTTAATTATTTTCAATTTAAATTATTAAAAAAAAACTATATTATTTTCAAAAAACTTAAAGAAATTCTTTAAAAGAATTTAATTATTTACAAAAACTCTAATAAATTTCTTTAAAAGAATTTATTTTTCTATCAATAATTTTAATAAAATCTAATTTAGTAAAATTTTAATTACAATTATTATGAAAATTATTCCAAACATTAAAGACATTTTTTGAAACAATTCAATTATTTTTAATATTTTAATAAAATTTCTGGAATGAAATCAATTATTTTAAAAAAAATTGTAATAACATTCTAAGAATTTAATTATTTTCTAAAAATTTTAATAAAATTCAATAATCAAACGTTTAATTTTAATTATTAACAAAAACGATTATTTTAAAAAATTGAAAAGAAATTGTTCATAAAATTCAATTATTTTCAAATTTTATGTTAAAATTTTGTTAAAACTTTGCCCATTTATAAATAAATAATTAAATAAATAAAAATTCTTCGCAAGTATTCAATGATTTTCAATACATTAATTTTAAAATTCAAAAAAATTATTATAATAAAAGTTAGGAAACAAAATAGCAGATAAAAATAAAAAAAAAATTCAAACAAATTATTACAGAAATACAACGATTATTAATATAAATTTTTAAAATATTTTCTCTTCATTAATATTTTTTTATTATTATTTCATTATTTTTTTTGCATAAATAATTTGTTTTTATTTTTGCTCCTTTAAAATTTTTTTTTAATAGTTACTACAATACCTATCTGTTTATAATTTTTTGTTATCATAAATACTATTTTTTCAGATTTATAATATTTTTCCTCGGAATTTGTCTCAAAGAATTGATTACCTTGAAATCGCTCTTTAATTTATTGGCGGTACCATTTTTTATTGTTCTTGACACACCAAAATATAGTTTCAAATTCAACACTCGATACAAAACGGTAAGCAAATTTTATTATTATTTCTTTTCATCAAAATCTACTGTGACTCACAAATATTTAAGTAAAATTACATGTCTATTATAAAAAAAATGATTTTCAATTATTTCTATTTCAATTCTTTACTTTAAGAATAAAACGTTTTAAAAAAATACTTTTAACTATTTTTTCATACTTTTTATTTGCTAATTGTATCATTTTTTAAATAAAAATTTATAGTGATTCGTTTAAATTTGAGTTTTTTTTTAAATTCTCGTCGATTATTTAACTTCTATTTAACTTTTAATTGAGTTTAAAAAATCCTTTTGTTAATGAAAATTTCTAATGCGATCACGAGGATCAATATTTATCTGATAATGAAATAATATTATTTTGTATAGCGACAAAGCTTGGCGTCTAAATGTTGTTGAGTTTCTTTACATTATTATCTGATTATCACTCTCTCATGAGAGAGACAAATCGCTTTTCACTCGTTTTTTTTTCTTCTTTTTAAACGAGAAAATGGAGCATTATTTATCCACAAAAAAAAAAAAATTTTATATAAAGAATTCAGTCAATATTTGATCTGTATTGCAAAATATAAATTAATTTCCTAGACAACTTGAAAGAATGTAAATTTACTTTACCCATATTTTCATCTAAATACAATTAATTAAATCTAAACATTCTAAAGAATAAAATTTTCTACTTTATTTTAGAAATGATTATTATAATTAAAAATTAAAACAAGAGTTTGAAAAAAAAAGAAAATCGAAAAAAATTATAAAATTGACTAGAATTGAAATCAATTTTCAAAGCAAATTCAAAAATAAAATGCTAAACTATCATGGAACTAATTTGAATTTTCAAATTGGAAAGAGTCATTTTCGTTGAGTGTAAAATTGTATAAAATGACGGGCAAATGATTTCCTAATGTATAAAGAGATAAATTTTCTGAGGCGACACAATTGTCGCATTTATTCACGGAATCACTAAATTGTGAATATAAGGGACTTTAAAATTATGCAATAACATTTTTAAAACCCTGAATATAGAGTCTGGGTCCTCTCTTTAAGGGATATATTCATTGGATCTAATAAAAAAAATTGTACGAGCGCGCAAAGCGGGAAAGAAAAAATTGTCGTGAACCAAGGTGAGAAGATTGATTCTGAAACCGAAGCTTGATTGAGACACAAAAAGGTGCCGATTAATAACGTTTTCACTTTGGGTCGCGACAAAAGCTACTGTTAAATTTGCACCGGCAGGAAACGCCACTCAGAAAAAATCATGTCTCAAGGTGGCACGTGGGGCAGTCATCGATGTGTTTATTTTGTATCAAAAAACATCAAAATCATTTACTGACACTACGTCAATATTTTCTATTTATTTTTCAAATAATAGGTATCTTTTTCTATTTTAAGTTTTTACTTTTTAAGTAAGATTTTTCTTTTCTTCTTTTTTTAAATCTATACTTATAATTGAATTACTTCGAAGAATTTTATTATTTATAAAAATAATTCAATTCTTGACAAGAATTTTATTTCAATTTTTGAAAATCCTAATTAAATTCTTTTGAAGAATTTCTTTGAATTTTTTTTTAAATAATGGAGTTTTGTTAATAATTTTAATTGAAAATTTTGAAATTAATTGAATAGAATTCAATTATTTTCTAAATTTTTAATACATCCTTCTAAACAATTCAATTATATTTATAAATATCGAATCGAATTTTTGCAAAGAATATCAATTCTTTTCAAAAATTCGATTATTTTCAAAAAAATGTCACGAAAGAATTCAATTTTTTTCTTAATTTGTTATACATTTTGTTAAAGAATTCAATTATTTTACAATTATTTTCAAAATTTTTAATTAAAATTATTAAAGAAATTCAATTATTTAAAAAAAAAATTCAAAGAAATTCTTCAAAAAGAATTTAATTAGAATTTTCGAAAATTTAAAAAAAAACTCTTCGCGAGAATTCAATTATTTTCCTAATAAAATTCTTTGAAGGAATTCTATTATTATCAAGTTTTTGATAAAATTCTTCGCAACAATTCGGTGATTTTCAATACATAAATTTTGAAATTGTAAATATTTTAAAAGGAAAAATGATTTAAAAAAAGTTACGAAACAAAAAAGCAAACAACAACAAACGAATACAACGATTATTAATATAGAAAGATTGAAAATAATTTAATTCTCTCGAAGTATAGATACTATTGAAGATTTTGAAAAAAATTGAAATCTTGCGAAGAATTTTAACATTTTTAAAATCCAAATTAAATTTTTTTGAAGAATTTCTTTGAATTTTGAAAACAAATGTAATAAATTAATAAATTATTGAAATGAATTTCATTTAAATTTTTAGAAAATAATTTAATTCTTCTTAGAATTTGATTCAAATTTTTTTTTAAATAACTGAATTCATTTAAGGAACTTTATTAAAATATTGAAAATAATTGAATTCTTTTAAAAAATGTTTTCAATTTATAATTGTAATTAATAATATTACTAATAGATTTTATTAAATTTATTGATAGAAAATTAAATTTTCTAAAACAATTTAATTAAAGTTTTATTTTAAAGAAATTCTTCAAAATACTGTTTTTATTTACAGAAGCAGAAAGTAAATAATTACATTTTTTTTGAAGAATTTCTTGACGTTTTTTGAAAATCATTGTAGTTTTATTTTTTTTATAATTTGAATTGAAATTTTGAAAATAAAATTATTTAACTCCATCGATGAATTTTAATATTTTATTTATGAAAATAATTGATTTCCTCAGTTTCGAAAAATTATTTAAAATTTCAGAAACTAATTGAATTTCTTCATGAAATTTTATTAAAATTTATTGAAATGAATGTCAATAATAAAATCCTGTCAATAATAAAAATTAAAAAATTGATTGTTCAATTTTATTGTAATTAATAATTTTATTATTAAATTTTATTAAAACTTTTGATAAAAAATTAATTTCTTTTGAATCATTTTAGTAGAATTTTCATAAATAATTAAGTTGTATTTATAATAATTTCTTTAAGTTTTTCAAAAATAATAGTCGTTTTTAATCATTTAAATTGAAAATTATGAAAATTATTAAATTTTTTTCAACTTTTTAAAATAATTAGCTCTATGTTAATAATTGGGATTAAAAATTTTATTATTGAATTTTATGAAATTTTTTGGAAATAATTAAATTTTTTCCAGAATTTTATTACAAATTTTCAAAATAATTGAATTCCTGCAAAGAATTTTAATATTTATAAAAATAATTGAATTCTTCCGAAGAATGTTCTTATTTATGAAAATAATTGAATTTCAGCAAAGAATTTTAATATTTATAAAAATAATTGAATTGTTCCGAAGAATGTTCTTATTTATGAAAATAATTGAATTCTTCCGAAGAATGTTATTATTAATGAAAATAATTGAATTCTTCCAAAGAATTTTATAATTTACGAAAATAATTGGATTCATGCGAAGAATGTTATTAAAGTTTTTGAAAACGATAAACAATAATAATTACTTATGTACTTAATAAATGAATTTTTAAAATTTCGAATCTAAAATTTGCGAAAAATTGAAGTTCATATTTAAAAATGAAAAATTTTTGTAATTTCCATAAGAATAATAGAAGTGAATAACATGTTTCGCACGCGTAAAATTTGCTAGTTTAAAAAATGCAATATTACTTTTTATTAAAAAAAAACCATTGCTATCAATAACTCGTTTTGTTTATGAATATTTTTACCTATTATTATATATATTTCTTTGTTATATTTTAATTTATCTTTTTTTTATCCATTGTACAAAGTATTATATTTCAAATATTGTAAAATTCTTGTCAAAATTTGAAACAAATTTTTGTAACAAAAAAGGCTGAGATTTAAATAAATAAAAAATTTCCATTAATTTAAAAATTATCTACGTCCCTTTGAAAATGAAATCCCTGTTAACAACGAATTAAAAAAAAACAATTCAGTAAAAAAAAACAAAAATGAAAAAAAATTCGAATAAAAAAGAAATCGTTTTTCATTTTCAAAAATGAAATTTTCAAAATTCAGTGAATGAAATTTTTCGTTCCTTATTCACGAATTAACAACACGATTCAAAGTTGATTAAAGAATCATCACTGCTGGAATCGTAGAAACATACCTCTTAATCCAACAATCCAATCAACTATGGGCGTGCATTATAGTTGGTCTGATTATTACACGTGGGAGGGACGACGAATTGTTTGAAGAAATAGAAGAAGAAGAAACGAATATATGTTGAATTCTGGAGTAGGGTCACCTCTCCTGGTAGTATTCACTCACAATCACAATGATGATGAAGAAGATGATGATGATGATGATGATGACGATGTCGATGATGTGATGATGCGATTAAATGAGATGGTGTTGGCTCTACTCATCAGTTGATAAAAAGATAGTCGTTCCTCTTTACAAGACTCAGTATTCATTCGCAGTTCGACCTGTCTCGTCTCATCATCGACGAAACCAAAACAAAAACGAAAACCATCAATTTTTCCTTTTCCGTCCAGTTTTCGCTTTTCCATTTTCGCTAATTCTCCATCAGCTGAAATCGAGTACAAAAAGAAGTGAATTTTAAGCGAGAATATAAATCAAATTCTAAATAATTCGTTAATATTGAAATTTGCAAAAAAAGAAGAATAAATAATTAATTTTCAAAAATGTCTCCCCTGGAAAAAATTCAAGAGAGAAGAAAAGTAAAGGAAGAAGAAAATAATTTCGAAATGGATAAATTTGCAATCACTGTGAATGGAGAATTTTTGTGACACACAAACAATTGTTGTAAATATTACTTACTTATGTGTAAATTTATCTCTGAACAACTGTCTCTATAAACTATAAAAACAAGTAAAGAAACTGAAACAGACTTGAAAAGTTTGCCCTGGAAATAATTTCAATCGAAATTCGAAAAATTATATAAAAATAAAGAAAGAAAAGGGGGAAAAAAAATGATGACAGATAATGAAACATAATTACGTGGAATTAATTATTTCGAACTACTTCGATATATATATTTTCGATCTCCTGAGAAATTCAGTCGATGAAGAAAAATGCCCGAGGATAATCACCTACGAGAATTCGGCACCTAGTGAAAAAGGCAAAGAAATAATCATGAAGTGCAAGTAGTTAACAAAAAACTAAATAAAAGATCAAAAAGTGCGAGTAGTTTACAAAGAAAAATAGACAAAAGTGTTGCGCAAAAAACAGAAAACAGAAAAAGAATGGTTGAATTTTGCGGTGGTGCCGGTATGGCGAGTGCATTGGACAGAAGTACCTCGTCCCGTGTTTATTATGCGATACTCGCAATTTTAGATTCAATATTTTCAGCTGGTGTTGCAACGCCAGCGGTTGTTGGCTATTGGCGTGGTACATGGCATTTAAGTCATTTATATATTTATGGAAATGATATTGTATCGAGTGCATTAACATCAATTGCCATTGGTTTTATGGGATTATTTATATTTAATTTATTGCAAAATTTTTTGGATCATTTTTTAAATCCCGATAAACATCGTTTGTGTTATTATATTGGCTCACGATTTTATACATATTTATTTGGATTTTGTTGTGTTAATGCGTGGCGTGGTCCATGGCAGGCATTAGATTTATTCACTGATATGTCACCGAGTACAGTGTTTGCAACAACATCGGTTAGTATTCTTGCCCTTGCAATTATGAGGGCAATAAGAAATATTGCCGCACCACCGTTTTCACTTAGTTTGGATTCGTGCGTTGGTTACTTTGAGGTGCCCACAATGTTCCGGGCCAATGTGAGTTCCTTTCAAAATTTTCATTATTTACGGTTAATTCCAAATTTAAAAAAAAATATTAAAACAATAATCTATCTATATTATTAATAATCGTTTGTATTACGGTAATCTGTTCGCAGTTTGAAAATATTTTTGTTTGCTTCTTGTTTTTGAATTTTAAAACCATTGAAATTCTAAATTAAAGCAATGAATTTTGAAAAAAAAAAATGAATTAAACCAAATTGTTTTCAATAAGAATATTTCTTTTAAAATTATTTCTTTTATAATTTTCAATCTGAAATAATTGAATTCTTATAAAGAAAATTATCCAAATTTTTCAAAATAAATTAATATCTGCAAAGAATTTAATTAATTATGAAAGTAATATTGATAACTTGCTAAGAATTTATTTGAAATTTTCGAAAATAATTTAATTTTTTCCAAGAATTTATTTAAAATTGTATTGAAAATATTTCAATTCTCTTTCAATTCTCATAAAGAATTCAATAAAAATTATTCAAAATAGAGAAAGAATTAAATTTTTTAAAGTATTTAATTAAACTTTTTTCTTATACAGCAATTTAATGTAATTTTGTAAAATAATAAATGTTTGCGAAAGTTTTATTAAAATTCTTTAAAACAATTCTATTCCTGCAAAGAATTTGATTAATTATAAAAATAATTCAATTCTCATAAAAGATATTATCAGCATTTGTCATAGTAATTGAATTTCGGCAAAGAATTTTATTAAAATTCGTTAAAATAATTAAATTCCTGCAAGAAATTTCGTAAATTATAAAAATAATTGAAATCTTGCTAAGAATTTAAATTAATTTTTTCGAAAATAATTGAATTTTTCAAGAAATTATTTTTAATTATTCTTGAAATGAATTTGATTAATCATGAAAATAATTCAATTGTCATAAATAACTTTAGAAAAATTGTCTAAATGATTGAATTTCTGTGTAGAATTTTTTTAATATTCTTTAAAATAACTAAATACGTGCTAAATAAGTTATAAATTATGAAAATAATTGAATTCTTGCTAAGAATTTAATTTAAATTTTCAAAAATAATTGAATTTTTCAAGGAATTTAATTAAAGCTGTAATGAAGACATTTCAATTCTCATAAAGAATTTAATCGACATTTTTCAGAATAATTGAATTTTAGCGAAGAATTTTATCAAATTTTTAAAAATAATTGAATTCTTTTGAGAAATTTTATTGAAAATAATTGAATTCCTGTGAAGAATTTTATTAAAGTTTTTGAAAACAATAAATTAGTAAATAATTGAATTTATTAAAATTTTTAATCTAAAATTAATCCAAGATTGTAATAAATATTTGAAATTTGCCTCTAATGAAAAATATAAGCTAAATATTTAATTTTGATTGAAATTTGGATAAAAGCGTTCATAATTTAAAATTTAGATAAAAATTGAATTTGAATATTGAATTTTCGTTTAATTAAAATTAGTATAGGGTCAAAATAAGTGAAACCGGCCACTTGAAAAATTTTTGTCCCCGAATTTAAAGTTATCTATGGTTTTTGATAGATATATGAGTAAACTTTTACCCGCTAAAATATTTTTCAAAAATTTTATTTATTTTGAAAGTTATCAGGTGTTAAACTTTTAGGTTACTTTTTATTCTTTTCATTATTACTCCGAAACGAATGAAGATAATTTCAATTTTTTTTTTGGAAATTAAAGCTAAAAGTCTGTAGTTTAAAGTGCAACTGAAAAAATTGCTGTATAATAAAAATTTCTAATTGTTATTAACAATTATTTTAAACAATTGCGATTTAAAGTATGTTCTCAATGTCGGAAAAAAATCAAACTATACTCATGTGATGCGCAAAACTCTAACGAGTAAATTAAAAAAAAAAAAAGTGAGTAACCTCTAAAATTACAGAAGTTATGCATATTTTTCTGACGACGCGCGGGAATTAACTGATTCGCAAACTCTCGAGCGCGCGGGAATACGCCCGCGCCCGCTCCCGCCGCACTGCTCACACTTGTGTTTTCAAACAATTTATGTTTACAGAGAAGGAGAAGTAATTAAAATATTATTTTCTTACTGAATAGTTTATTAATATTTTTACTTTTGGAGTAATTATATACATAAAAACCATTTTGTATGTACTCATAAACTGCTTTGCAGTTTTTATGCTTTGATAAAAAAGTTTTTTCGTGGGTCTGATATTCTTGAATCGTACAAAAATCGAAATCGATATTGTTTGTGTAGAATTTCATCAAAAAATTTTTTAAATAATTGGATTTCTAAATAAAATAATTGAATCATTTGTCACTTCTCCAAAATTCAATTTTTATTAGTGTTTTAACTGAAATTTCTTCTATAAATTCGCTATTTTTAATAATTTATTATTTCTTAAAATTGTATTCCCATAAAGAATTTTATTAACAAATTTTTAAATAATTGAATTCTTTGAACGAGTTTTAATAAAATGTTTAAGAATAATTATTATTCTTAAACATTTTATTTATTTATTATTATTATTATTATTATTATTATTTATTATTATTATTTTTTATTTATTATTTTATTTATTTTTTTATTTTTTATTTTTATTTTTTATTTTATTTTTTATTTTATTTTTTTTTAATAATTATTATTCTTAAACATTTTATTAAAACTCGTTCAAAGAATTCAATTATTTAAAAATTTGTTAATAAAATTCTTTATGGGAATACAATTTTAAGAAATAATAAATTATTAAAAATAGCGAATTTATAGAAGAAATTTCAGTTAAAACACTAATAAAAATTGAATTTTGGAGAAGTGACAAATGATTCAATTATTTTATTTAGAAATCCAATTATTTAAAAAAATTTTTGATGAAATTCTACACAAACAATATCGATTTCGATTTTTGTACGATTCAAGAATATCAGACCCACGAAAAAACTTTTTTATCAAAGCATAAAAACTGCAAAGCAGTTTATGAGTACATACAAAATGGTTTTTATGTATATAATTACTCCAAAAGTAAAAATATTAATAAACTATTCAGTAAGAAAATAATATTTTAATTACTTCTCCTTCTCTGTAAACATAAATTGTTTGAAAACACAAGTGTGAGCAGTGCGGCGGGAGCGGGCGCGGGCGTATTCCCGCGCGCTCGAGAGTTTGCGAATCAGTTAATTCCCGCGCGTCGTCAGAAAAATATGCATAACTTCTGTAATTTTAGAGGTTACTCACTTTTTTTTTTTTTAATTTACTCGTTAGAGTTTTGCGCATCACATGAGTATAGTTTGATTTTTTTCCGACATTGAGAACATACTTTAAATCGCAATTGTTTAAAATAATTGTTAATAACAATTAGAAATTTTTATTATACAGCAATTTTTTCAGTTGCACTTTAAACTACAGACTTTTAGCTTTAATTTCCAAAAAAAAAATTGAAATTATCTTCATTCGTTTCGGAGTAATAATGAAAAGAATAAAAAGTAACCTAAAAGTTTAACACCTGATAACTTTCAAAATAAATAAAATTTTTGAAAAATATTTTAGCGGGTAAAAGTTTACTCATATATCTATCAAAAACCATAGATAACTTTAAATTCGGGGACAAAAATTTTTCAAGTGGCCGGTTTCACTTATTTTGACCCTATAAATTTAAATTTAGATCGATTGAAAATTTAATCAACAAATCCTTTTAAAAATTTAAATTAAGATTGATTGAAATTTTTTCGAACAAAGTAAATTTTTAATCATTGAAAAATTTCCATAAATTAAAACCTTTATCAATTTAATCACTTTTTTCCCTACAAAAACAGGTGAATATCCTCAGATACCAAATGAATTTAAATTGAAAAAAAATATAAAATAATTTAAAAGTAATTAAATTAATTTAAAAAATAAATACAATGCAATTATATTCATTACAAAAAGTACTTGGAACATAAAATGCGTATCAAATCGTTAACAATAAGTTTTTCCTTTTTTTTTAAATTGAAAATTAATTAGAACGATTTTTCAGCAATTAGAAGAAAAAAATATTCTTTCTCAATATTGTTAACAATTATTTTGCTGTTACACTTTCAATAATTATTGTTCGGAAATAGAAGATAATTTTTTTTTTAAAGAAAAAAATAATAGTAATTACAAATGTTTCAGACAAGTTTTTGAATGAGAAACAATAATAATTGCATTCTGCAGGTTTTGAAATGGTTATCAATGTACTTGTGAATATCATTATCACACGTAATTCAGATCGTTTTCCGTCATCAATCATTTTAAAACAAAAGGTATAAATTTCCTTTTTTTATACATTTCCTGAATATTATTTTTCAAATTTTACAAAAGAAACTGTTAATTAAAAATTATTAAAATGAAATAAAAATAATATTCCTTGAATGAAGAAAAAGAAAATTAAAATATATTTTTTTTAACCGAATAAAGACGAAAGTAATTAGTGCAAACAATTTTTTTCAATGTGATTATTTTAAGGAAATAAACTTTTGAATTTGAAAGATATACATATGAAAAATATAATAAATTATCTTTGCGTGACACATTAAAGCTTAAGAAAACAATTAACAAATAACGCTATCAAAGTGAGAAAAGAGGAAAAGTTTATGTTTCCGTAAAAAATTCTGAATCACTGGCCTACCTATTCGCTGATAACGAATTATTGTAAACTATCAATTCTCAAATCTATTGAGATGAACGATCATCATTTAGAAGTCATTAACTCGTCAAACTAATTTATTACACTATCAGAGAGATAGAAATATTTTTATTTTTTTCTACATTTTATTAATTAGTTAATAAAATTCTTCGCAGTAATTCAATTATTTTCAATGCAATTACAATAAAATTTCTCAAATACATAAATTCAATTATTTTTAAAAATTTGATAACATTTTTCGCAAAAATTCAATTATTCTTAAAAATATTTATTAAATTCTTTATGAGAAATTAAATATCTTCACTACAATTTTAATTAAATTGCTCGAAAAAATTCAATTATTTTCGAAAAATGTAATTGAATTCTTAGCAAGACTTCAATTATTTTCATAATTTACGAAAATTTTTGCAGGAATTTAATTATTTTCCAGAATTTAAATAAAATTCTTTGCAGAAATTCAATTACTATGACAAATGCTGATAGTATTATTTATGAGAATTGAATTATTTTCATAATTAATCAAATTCTTTGCAAAAATTCAATTATTTTGAAAAATTTCTTGAAAAATTCAATTACTTTTGATAATTTGAATTAAATTCTTAACAAAATTTTATTTATTTTCATAAATAATATAACATTTCTCGAAATAATTCAATTATTTAAAACAATGTTAATTATAACATTCTTCGCAAAAACGCAATTCCTTAAAAAAATATTAATAAAATTATTTCTGAGAATTTAATTATTTTTATAATCAGATTATTTGCAGAAATTTAATTATAAATTTTAATAAAATTTTTGGCAGGAATTTAAATATTTCGAAAAATTTGAATAAATTTATTTATAAGAATTCAATTATTTCAGATTCAAAATTATAAAAGAAATATTTTTAATTGAAAACATTTTTCGCGTAAATTCAATTATTTTATAAAATTTCAATTACATTCTTAGTGAGATTTTAATTCTTTTCCTAAATAATAAAATTCTTCGCAGTTCGCAGAAATTCAATTGTTTTGAAAAATTTGGATAAATTTGTTTATGAGAATTCAATTATTTCAGATTCATTATTAAAAAGTAAAAAAGTAAATATTTTCAAAAATGGTAACAAAAAATAGAAAAATATATTTTTGTTGCTCACAATTATTCATTGAGATTGTCGAGACGTTTGAAATTTCCCTCCTTTGCCTTTGGATCGTAACCAGCACTGGTTTCGAGTGAATCGCATTTTGCAGTCACCAAGGGGAATTCCCTCAATTCTCTAAATAATAATTTTCTTATTTTATTTAAAATAAATTTAACATTATTACTTAATTTACAGAATTAGAAAAATTAAATTAAGGAACTTAAAAATCCTAAGATATAATTATACATTTAAAAAAAATTAACTTTTTGCTTACAGAATTCGAGGGATTGGTCATTGTACATATTGGATTGTGCCTTTAGTGTAATTATCGTTGGGACACTTGTGGTATTTGTTTGGAGAGGAGTCTGGGTACTGCTTGATATTTTTCTCTTTCCTGATAATAGAGAACAATCTGCACTAGGCTCTCTTGTAAGCATTTACATAAAATTCAAGTATAAATTAATTTTTTCCTAATTTCTCAAGTTCGTTGAACTTTTTAAATATTGCGAATCAATTGGTAATTTTTTATTTATGTTTCGACAGAATAAAAAATTTTCTAGAATTTCAAAATCAAGAAAAGAGGAAAATCAATCGCAATTGATATTAATCGAATTCCACGTGCAAGAATGCAATTTATATGCAAAATTGATATGAAAAAAAGAATTTATAATTTATGAAACATGGAATATTTTTTTAGTCAATTTTTTTTTTCTTCTCTTTTTTTTAATGAAAAAAAAATTGTCTGCAATTGAAAAATTCCAAAGAATATTTTTAATTGAAAAAAAATTGAGAAATATTTTTATTTTCAAATAGTTACTGAATAAAGTGAAACAAGTGTTTTGTCATTATATTCGGAAACTATTTGACATTTTATTTAATGAAATGAATTAAATAAATAAAACGAATTCAATAATGCACATAAAGTTGATAAAAACTTTTTTTTTTGACAATTTTGAGGTTATGTTCGCATAATAAGATTGTAAAAACCGTAAAAACATAAATTACAGATTATTGGTTATACCTTAGTGTCAATTGCATTTTTACTGCAACCTATGATGAGTTACACCTGTGCAAGACTGCAGGGTTTTCCAAAACTCGTCCTGGCAGATGCATTTATTCTATTGAGTTTTTTGGCAACTGTCAATGTTTGGCGTGGAATTTGGAATACTCTTGACATTTGGCTGATACCCGAGAATCAGGAACTTTCATGTTGGATCACGCACATTGGTTGCTTTATTTTTCTTGTTCTTCTCAATTGTAGTAATTCTATTCTCGTGAGAGGTGTTTATATTGACGCCGAGGAGGACAAGGGCAAGTGCGTTGTATTCCCTTGTCATTATCTTCGACTATTGTTCAAGGTGAGTCTTTCAAGATCGTAATGAACTCTAATATTATTTACTACAATAAAAGATAAAAACACTACTATTCACTTTATTAAACAAGAAACATAATTCTATTACTTTATTTTTAATTTATTTCACTTATTTGTTCACTATTCTTCAATATTTTAACGATTTTAACTCTTTGGAATCCATTTTGATTTTGATAATCAATCTCGAGGTGGCAACACTGTTTTTAACTGTTTTAACAAAAGTGTTGCCAACATTCTTGAATTTTCAAACAGACGGTAGAAAATCTTTTTTTTTTAAATAATAATAATTTTTAATTCATTTATTATAACTATTCTTCAGCATTTTAACGATTTTAAGTTTTAACTCTTTGGAAATTCATTTTGATTTTGATATAAAGTAATTGATAATCAAACTCGTGCGGTGGTTTCAAAAATACGCAAAATGAAATTTATCTATTGGCAACATTGCTGGTATATTTGAAAAATTATGACGCGGGAAAATTTAAAAGAGAAATTCCCTAAATCTCAATTTTCTTTTTATTTCTACTAATTAAAAATGTTAATAATTTTTTCAATAAATTTAATTTTAATTTGTCTTTTTATAACAGGTTGAGCGAGAGAAGAAAGCAGCGAGAAAACAAAATTTAATAGTAACAACAAAAGACTTTTCCCTTCATACAGAGGCAAATGTCAAAGAAATTGAAAACGGCGCATTATTAAATAGCGTCGTGACTCCAATGATTATTTCCGGAAATCAAGACGTTTAGGAAAAAAAATCTAAGACTTTATGAAAAAAAAAATGTGACAAATTAGAGGTAATTAAAAAAAATTACCTGACTAAAAAATTTGTCTGAATCAGATGAAAATCTACAAATCTACACGAACGAATAAATTACATTAAATAATTAATAAATTTTTCTTATTAAAAAAAATATATATAATAATTAATATAAATTTGTTTAATTATCAAATAATGTAATTAGTTTTTTTTTATTTTTTTTTATTAATAAATTATTAGGTAGAAATTTATAATTATTATTAATTAATAATTAATTAATATTATTGTATAATTATTATTAATTAATAATTAATTAATATTATTGTATAATTATTATTAATTATTTAGTATAATTTAAAAAAAGTGACGAGTTGATAAAAAAAATGAGACTTTAACTAGTCAGTGCCATAATTAATCACTGCTCAAATAAACTTACCCTCGGCAAAGTATTAATTATAATATTCCCACGAGAATAATTTAGGAGAATGTTAATTTTATTTATTTTTTGTTTATAATTTTTTTTTTTTTTTTTTTTTTTTAAATGAAAAAGTATCCCAGAATAAAAAAAAAGCACGTGAGCTTGGTGATACTTAATTTCAGTGATTCACACTACAGCTCTATAATTATTTAAGGCAATAAAAAAACTGGTTTTCGATTTTATCTATAAAATTATTTTTCATTTTTTAATTAATTTTTTCTTTTTGAAATCTTTGGTGAAAATTGTTTTCAAATTTATTTTATATTCGTATATTTGTAAATTATTTAGTTTCATTAAAATTAATTATTTATAGAAAATAGTTATATTAATATGTAATTATTTTTTTAAAATTTAAAAAATAATGAATTAAAATTTGTCATTAATATTTAAAAATCTTTTTGTCATTTAAAATTTTTTTTTATTTACTTTTTTTTATTTTCACTTTTTTAATTTTTTTTAATTGTATTTTTATTTATTGATTAGGTTTCTTGAAAAAAAAAAATTATAAAAACTAATTATTGTCGAAACATTTAAATTTTGTTTGAAAGTATATAAAGAAAATTCACTTAGTACTGTAAATCAAATTGGAATTATTGCAAATATTAATGTTGTAATTTAAATTAGAAACTTGTTTTAAGTAATTTCGAATTATTAATTATTCTGAGAATTAATTTACAAAATGAATTAATTTACAAGGTTGATTAATCTCGAGTTTAATATAAATTTTCCAATATTTTATCCTCATTATCTGGTTGAGGGAAAAAAACCGCAATAAAATAATTGCGATTAAATTTTGTTTAAATTATTTATTACTTTTCATTATTTTTATTGTTAAAAATAAATTTTTTTGTAATATTAAAATATTATCCATTTATATGCTAATAAAAATAGAGAAAATTATTGGGAAAAAAAATTTTCTATTATAGTCTAGAAAAATTTGGCAAAAATTGAGAAAAAAAAACAAAAAGTAAAATAAAATCACTGCGAATGGCTGTGAACGTGAAGTGTGAGAAAAATATATAGAAAATAACGAAGTAAACAGTAAAATATTTTTCGATTAAATTATATTTATTATAATTCGACTTTGATAATTTAGAAAAAAAAAATTGTAAATATTTTTTAATAAAAGTCTATCAAAATTTTCATTCTTTACGATTTAGAAAAAATGTGTACTCGCGATAAAAAGAAAATTTTCCGAATGATTGAAATTTATGTGAAAAAGATAATGAATGTGTGAATTATCATGTCCTATCTATAATCCAGTATTTATATCTGTGTATATATATAAATAATTAAATATATATAAAAAATATATATATAGTGTGAAAATATATTTAAAACAAAAGAATTTACTTTTACTAATTGAAGTGAAATTTTCCTAAAACAATTTCTTCCTTACAGCACGTAAATTTACTTACGAAATTTATTTAATTATACAAATTACAGAAAAAAAATTTGTTTTCAAATATTAATTTCAATTTACGAATAATTTCAGATTCAAAATTAAAAAAATTAAATTATTATCTAATTTACTAATTAATTAATAATGATTTATTGTTTTCAAAAACTTTAATAAAATTTTTCGCAGGAATTTAATTATTTTTGAATAAAATTTCTCTAAAAAAATTCAATTATTTAAAAAATTTTAATTATATTCTTTATGAGAATTGAAATATTTTCAATACAATTTTGATTAAATTCCTCACAAAATTAAATTATTTTTGAAAAATTTAGTTAAATTCTTAACAAGATTTTAATTATTTTCATAATTTACAAAATTTTTCTAAGGAATTTAATTATTTTAACGAATTTTAATAAAATTCTTTGCAGAAGTTCAATTCTAATTTTTTCAATTTTATTTTAAAAATTTTTTATTATAGATATTCTTGATGAGAATTGAAATATTTTCAATACAATTTTTTGAATTCCTGAAAAAATTCAATTATTTTCGAAAATTTTAATAAAATTCTTCGGAGAAATTCAATTATTTTCAATACAATTTCAATAAAAATTTTTAAAAGAATTCAATTATTTTAAAAGAATTTTAAAAAAATTCAATTACTTTGAAAATTGTTCATAAAATTATTTATGAGAATTGAATTTGTTTCATAATTAATCAAATTCTTCGCAAAAAATATATTATTTTGAAAAAATTCTTTGTAAGAGAAAAATGTAATTAAAAATACTTTGAAAAAATTAAATTCTTTTCGGAAATATTAATAAGATTCTTAGAAGAATTTCAATCATTTTAAATAATTTAGATTAAAATTTTTATGAGAATTGAAATATTTTCAATACAATTTTAATT
This sequence comes from Leptopilina heterotoma, assembly GCF_015476425.1. NCBI lineage: Eukaryota > Metazoa > Arthropoda > Insecta > Hymenoptera > Figitidae > Leptopilina > Leptopilina heterotoma. Next base: position 1,097,175 of record NW_025111040.1, read on the forward strand.
AAATTCCTGGAAAAAATTCAATTATTTTCGAAAATTTTAATAAAATTCTTGTCAAGAATTTCATTATTTTAAAAAAATTTAACTCTTTTCCTAAACAATATAATTCTTCCCAGAAATTCAACTATTTTTAAAGATTTTTCTAAAATCTTTATAAGAATTCACTTATTTTTAGTAGAATTTTAATAAAATTCTTATCAAGATTTTTCGAAAGAATTTAATTGTTTAAAAAAATGTTAATTATAATTCAATTATTTTTCTTTTATAAGAAGTTAAATATTTTTAATATTATGAATTAAATTTTTCGTCAGAATAAACTTATTTTTAAAGATTTTAATTAAATTTTTGTCACGAAATTGAATTATTTGGAAAAATGTGAATAATTTTCTTTTTAAGAATTCAATTATTTTACATTCAAAATTCTAAAAGAAATAAAATAAGAGAAATATCTTTAATTGAAAACTATTTTGAAAATTTTTGAAAAACTTTTTGAAGAACTTTAATTGAAAATTTTTGGTTTTTTTAAAACTTTAAAGCATTAAATTAGAATTTAATTAATTTTTATTTTCAAAAAATTAAAAAGAAAAATTATCGCCAAAATTAGGAGACGAAAAGCAAACGAAAATAACCAATTTCAAACTGCGAACAGATTGTTAATCATTATTATTAATTATTAATTATTAAGATAGTTTATTAATATAAATTTCTTATTAAAATATTTCTCTTTAGTTTTATTCTTTGCTTTTTGCCTATTTAGTTACTAAATAAATAAATTACTATCTTATTTTTATTATTGTAAAAATTTGAGAGCAAAAAAAGAAATTTGTTTCTATTCAAATATTTATGAAAGAAAAGGGAAAGGGGGCTGAAATTTCCCCGATTTGTTATAATCAGAGCAGAAGATGAGGACCTTGAAAAAGTATATAGTGACAATAGAGAGCTCGCGATAAGCAGATCATCGTTGAATTGGACTAACCTTCTCCCCCGCATCCTGTACACCCCGCAGTCAGTTTCTCTTGTATGGCAATTACTACGTCATCGCGTACTAATAATTAATTAACTGGAATAATGAACGGAACAATGGTGCACGACTCGATGGGAAGTGCTTATATCTTCTCTCTCTTTCTCTCTCTCTCTATCTCTCTGTATGTCAATCTGCAGCTGTCCTCCTGCCCTACATATTTTAATAATATTTATATAATCGACTACAAAAATTCAAAACTCTATAAACACTTGAAAAAAAAGAAAAAAAGAAAAAAAATTAATTCATATAATATTTATACCTTCTATAGGGTAGGCATTTTTTAATTCGACAATTTTCTAATCAGCGAGTGAGTGTGTAGTCTCCAAACAGGTCAAAGTTGATGAAATTGAGTGCAAAGTTGAAACAAGGCTGCGCTCTTGAACTTCTCGCGTGGAAATTCCAAATCAATTATCCTTTTTTGTTCTTCTTTTTTTTCAACATTACGATTGAAATTTTGTCTTCATACCTGAATAGAAAAGAAAAATAGAATTAATAATCAATGAGAAATAATGGATTTTTAAATTTATTTTTTGTTTCAAAATTTCAATTTTTTTAATTTAGGAAATTTTTTAAAATACTTTTTTAAAATACTTTTTAAAAAAACTTTTCTAAAAAATTCGAACTAAAAATTTATATTCGAATATTAAATTATTAAATAGTAAAATATTAATTTTACAATATGCGAATGATAAAATTTAATTCTACTTCGTCTGTTTTTCTAAATAAAATAAAAAATTTCTAAAAAATACATCTACAATTTAATTATTCATTCACGTTTCCGTTTTATTTCGAAAGTGAAACAAATCTCGCATAGTCAGACAAACTTAAGTAGTTCAACTTAAGATTTGAAGAAACAATTGTTTTCTATTCTTTTTGTTCCAAAAAAAAAAAAAAATTTAGTTCTTTCTAATTAATATTAATAATTAAAGAACTGGAATAAATTTCAAAAATTAAAAAAAATGAATTTCAATTATTCAAAATAAAAGCAATTTTAAATTCCGAGACAAAAATTTTGTATAAGGAAAAAGTTAATCTGCGTTTTTAATGCACTATTTTTACATAATTGAATTTTAAACTAAATTTGTTCTTTAGAAAATTTATAATTTATTTTCTTTTTGCATTTAGAAAAAAAAGAAAAGAAAACGTTCAGTAGAAGTAGATAAATTTTTTCGCGATCGATTTTCAATCGATCGCCAATGGCCTGATGGCCCTGTGACCGCGAGTGGGGAATCTATTTGAGGCATTGAAACTGTCGCGATGCGACACTTAGTGCAAAAGAAAAATCAGTTGATCAGTTTAGAAAATTGTGTCGTTGTAAATGTGTTATTATCTCAAAAACAAAACAATTCAAACATAATTTCATTTTCTTTTTTAAACTGACACAATAAAAAAAAAAATTACGACCGATTTTCTTTTCGAAAATTCAAAATCTTATTCAATATTTTAAATTCAATTTCTCGCAAATAAAATTTTTTTGCAAAGAAATAACGAATTGTACACAGAAAATCGGAAACGAACCTCTTTGTTTTATTTTTTTTTCTAAATTGAAAATTTCTCGAGGATGGCGTGTTGTGATCCACTTCGAGATGAACCAATTCTCTCCGTTGAATTTGAAGTATTCGGAAAGGTGCAGGGTGAGTTTCAATGAGAAAGAGAGATGACACTTTGATTGCATATTCGGTCAACGGAAGTAAAGAAGCAGGTCACGTTCCGTTGAAGGTCAAACGAGTGCGTGTGAGGTGCAGAAAATTATTCTTCACTTCAATATCTGCAAAATATTAAAATTAAATTAATTTCTCCATTTAGAAAGAATATATTTTTATTTCATTTTATTTAATTATGGTAATATTTTTTGCAATCATCGAAAACTGACAGAAAACAATAATTTCAAATTCAATTTAATTTTCAAATTCAATTTAATTTTCAATTTCAATTAAATTCAATTCAAATTTCAAACAATTTTAATTAATAATTTTAAGTCTTAGAATTTTTTTCATTCGTTAAAAAAAATGTAATATTTATCTTAGTTATTTGCTTTTTTGTTTCTTAACTTTTTTTCAATTTTAAAATTAATGTATTGAAAATCATCGAATTTTTGCAAAGAATTTTATCAAAAAATTTGATAATAATAGAATTCTTTTGAAGAATTTTATTATTCAGGAAAATAGGTAATTGAATTCACGCGAAGAATTTTGTTAACATTTTTGAAAATTCTAGTTAACTTTTTTTTAAAGCATTTATTTATATTGTTTTTTAAATAATGGAGTTTTTTTTTATAATTTTAATTAAAAATTTTAGAGAATAATTGATTTTTTTCGAAAAATATAATTAAAAATTTTTTTAAAAGTTAATTCTTCCAAGAAATTAGATTAAAAATACAAAATAATTGAATTTTTGTAAAGAATTTTACTATTTATAAATATATTTGAATTTTTTCGAAGAATTTATTAAAATTTTAGAAAATAATTGAATTCTATTGAAATTTTTTATAATAAATTTAAAAAAAATTGAATTTTTTCGTTTTTTTGAATATAATCGAATTTTTGCAAAGAATTTTACTTTTTATAAATCAAATTGAATTTTTTCGAAGGATTTATTAAAATTTTAGAAAATAATTGAATTTTTGCAAATATTTTATAGCGAAATAAGAAAATAATTGAATTCTTTCGTAAAATTTTCTTGAAAATAATTGAATTTTTGCAAAGATGTTACTATTTAAAAAAATAATTGAATTATTGCAAAAAAGTTTATAAAATATTTGCAAATAATTGAATTCTTTTCTAAAATTCATTTAAAATAGTAGATTATATTAAAAATCATTGAATTAAGGATAATTTTTGAAAATACTTAAAATTTTTTCAAGAATTTTATTATTTTTAAAGATAATTGAAATTTTGATGAGAATTTTTTTTTAATATTTGAAAATAATTGAATTTTTGCAAAGATTTTACTATTTAAAAAAATAATTGATTTGTTTCGAAGGATTTATTAAAATTTTAGAAAATAATTGTATTCGTTCGTGAAATTTTATTCAAATTTTGTTTAAAAATAATTGAATTTGTGCAAAAAATTTTCTATTTATAAAAATAATTGAATTCTTACGAAGAATTTTATTAAAATTTTTGAAACTAAAAAGCAAGAATAATTAATTATTAAATTAGTTAATAATTGAATTTTTTTTAGTTTGAATCTGAAATTATTCAAAAATTCATATTTGAAAAAAAACATCTTGTAATTTGCATAATAATAATAAATCGAATATCACGTTCCGCGCGCGTAACATTTACTAATATTTATTAATTTTGAAATCTGCGATAATAATAATTAAGAGCAAGTTTAAAAGAAATTGATTGAATGAAAAAATTGCAAAAGCAAAGAGAGATTAAAGTTGTAAACGGGGAAATTCAATAACAATAATTAGAAAAAAAAATTACTATCTTCAGGTTGTTACTTTCCAAAATACGTCAGAGATTTATGTCAACAACTTGGAATTTGTGGCTGGGTGAAAAATACAAAACGAGGAACAATTACTGGAAAAATGCAGGGTTCCGAATCACTTGTTGAACAAATGTAAGTTTTTTCCCTTATTTTTCAAATTTTGTATTTTTAATTTATAGCGTTTAGTTTCTCAACTCTTTTTTTTACTTCTTTAATTTAAACTGTGAAACTAATCTCAAAATCATTTTTTTAATTTAAGCTGTGAAACTAATCTCAAAATCATTTTGTTTTTAAATTTATGCTGTAAAACTAATCTTTTTTTTCTTTTTAAATTTAAACTATGAAACTAATTTTAGTTCTCAATTTCTTTTTTAAATTTCGCAAATTTCGAATCAAATTCAATTAATTTAAAATAAAAAATTGATGATAAATTTTTTTTTGTAATTTTGCCAAATTTGAATAATTTTGAGCATTCTTTTTTTTCGAAAATATCGCATAATTATATTTGATTGACGTTATTTTGTCCACCTTTTGAAAGTGACGTCTATACTAAATGCGTCATGATAAATTTTGAACGCACGATTCTTTCAGACGACGATTTGTGTCTATATTATATTCGACTGTCATTAAAAAGCCCGTGACCTCAGAAGTAAATTTGCTGAGAGTAGATTCACGTACCATTAGATCCAAGACTGACTTTAATGACAATTTAATGAAGTAATAGGCCATCAGGAACAGGCGTCATCGTCTCCTTCTCTTTTATTCGCGACTTATCGCCAAAAACATCTTTCTCAAGATTCGCTTCTTTTTCCTTTCCTCCTTTCTTTCAATTTTTCCCTCTGAAAGTATAAAAAAAATTATTAGAAGATCAAACATTTAAAATTATATTATATATGGAAATTTATAGAAATTATTTTTATTTTAAAGTTTTTTATTTTATTTTCCCTCCAAAAAAAAAAATTTACTAAAAGTACATACGACAAAAGCCTTTGAGATTAAACTTTTTGTCTATTTTAGTTTTGTAATAAATGAAAATTTAATTCTTTATTAGTCATAATTCTTAGAAGTTGTTTTAGTTTTTGAATGAGATAAAACTAAAATTATTAAAGTCAGGAACTTTAGGTACATTCAGCTCCTCGATTGTCAAATCTTATTAAATGCAGATTATACATTTTCCCAATGACGATCTTTATGAAATAATTTGAGTGATTATTCCATTTAAACGGTGACGTATTTTAAAAATACAATAACTCGGGGGAAAAATCCTCTCCCTCTCTCTCTCTCTCTTTCTTTCTTTATAAGAAAAAAAATGCAAAATTCAAAGAAATATTACTCATTTTTTGAATTATTTTTCGTCACTTCAATTTGTTCCTATTCGTTGCATTCACTCGGTGAAAATTGATAATTCAAAATTATTGAACAGATTTAATAATAATAAATTGATAAATTAAAAATTCAATACATGAAATATTTAAAAATGCAAATTAAGAAAATAAATTTTCATAAACAGAAATTAGGAAAATAAAAAAAAATTCGAATTTTTTCCTATTCGTTGAATTTATTTAGTGAAAATTGATAATTAAAAATTATTGAACATTGATTTAATAATACTAAATAATAATAAATTCAACCAAAGAGAAAAAAAATTGCATTCAAAAATGCGAATAGAAATAAATAAAAATTCGGAAAAATGCGAATGAAAATAAAAAAAAAAGAATCTGTTTTTATTCGTTGAAATTAGTGAAAATTGATGATTAAAAATTATTTATTTAACATTGATTTAATAACACTGAGTTATAGATTTAATAGAAAAAAATTAAAAATGCAGATTGTGAAAATAAATTTCTTTTTAAACACAAATTAGGAAAATAAAAAAAATTAAATATGTTTGCTTATCGAAACAATAGATTCTCGAAGAAAAAAATAGAAAATCGAATAATTAGACCTTCAAATTAACAAAACGGTATTTAACAATGACTATTATCAATAACAACAAATCGGTCGAGGCTGAAAATAATAATTAATTGGCTTCCAACCAAAAAGGAAACAGTCTGCAAGTTATTTTAAATTGTCAATTTATCAAGGTAGGAAGAAGAAAAAATACATTCTTTTTTTCATAAAAAAAAGAAAAATAAATTTTGTTTTGTAAATCTATAGTACAAAAAAATAAAAATAAGAAAATAGGAAATTTCTTTTTTTGTATTTAAAGAAATTTTTCATTTTTGCTTCTCTTATGGAAGAGAAAAAAAATAGAAAAATGTCTTCTCGGTCTGAATTAGCTAATTATAATATAAATATATATACTTGCAAAATTGATGAACGATGTCATTGTTGAGTGACAGTTTCGTTGGGCCAAATTGGCCGCAGGGCAAACATCCGCAAAGCAACTCACAATATAAAGCTTTTCGATGTCAGGCGAACATTTGGGTCTCGATATCATCCGACGACAAGACTTTTGTCCTTGAATTTTCTTTTTTCTTTTTCAGCTTTTGTGCTTTTCTCACGATTTTCAGGCCAAGAAATCAGATAAGAATCTGCAATGATAAATTAAGAATAAAAGCACTACGGAATAATTTTTTTAGGTTCAATTTTAAATTTCAATTTTTTCACTCGTCTTTCTTTTATTTTCTATTATAGAAAATTCTTTCAATTCTTTTACACAATAAAATTTTAGAAAATTCTTTTATTTTTCAGTATTTTTTAACAGTAAAAAATGTTAATTTTTGAAAAAATAGTAAACTGGATTGCAAAAAATTCGAAATTAGTTTAAATAAAAATAAATTATACTCACATTGTTTCAGGACGCAGTGGTTGTCGACTGAGGGAAGTCCAGGAAGTCAAATTCATCATTGCGAATTTACAAATATCGAGCATGTGACAAGGGTGGGCTATCCAAATTTTGCTATTCGTTTCTAAATCTCCAAGAAAAATTCCTCGTCTCTCGTAAAAAAAAAATCAAGAATCATCTGGAGAAGAAAGTAAAACGAACACAAATTAAGCAGTGAAAATACCTATAAAAAACCAAAATTATCCCTCTAAATCATAAAAATTAATATAAATTCGATTGAATTTTGAAAAATAATCGAAATCCAAATTTAGATTTAATTCACAAATTAATTTGAAAATGAATTCAAATTTAGATTCAATTCACAAATTAACTTGAAAATGAATTCAAATTTTTATTCAATTCACAAATTAATTTGAAAATGAATTCAAATTTAGATCCACTTCACAAAAATTATATCTAAAAATTAAATATATTCAAAAAATATAATTAATTTACGTACAATAATTTTGTTTGTTCTCCAAATTTTCCTCAGGTGTTTTGCGTGGACAGAAAAAATATCCTTCCTTCCAATTTTAGTCCACTTTTTTTGAAATTAAAAATAAATGTGTTGCGTTCACTTTTTGTGCGAATGAATGAAGAACTGAATGAAGAAAAACAAAATAGAAAAAGAAAATAATTGCTAAAACCATGTACCTCAAAATAATTTTACAGCGGAAAACCTAAACAAAAATAACTTTTAATTTAAATAATAATAATAATGTAAGATGTAATTTTTCTACAAAATAAATGATTGTAACTCAATTAAAAAACTTGATTATATAATTCTTTTTTACCCCTCGTTTTTGTTTGTTTACTTTTATTTTATTTCTTACTCGTTCCTTTACTTATTTTTTTAAAATAAAACTTTAAAGAAACTAAACTTAGTTTTTTTTAAATTTGTTAGAAATTAAGTACTGATTATTAATTAAATAAATTTTTAATTGAAATGAAATATATTTCGACATTAGGATCTGCCGTTTATTGTCAATGAAATAACAACAACAGATTTTTACATCGAAGAATTAATTTATCTTCGACCACAGCCTTAACACACAAAATGTCATTCTTCGAACACAATCATTCCTATTGAATTAAATTAAGTGTGAATACGTCATAGCAGAGTGACATTATTATGGTAATTATTTGCTATTAACAATTTAACATCAACGAATGTAAATATAATTTTCTACTGTAATTATCTTTTTTTTAAATTAATCGAAGCTTATATTTTCATATACAATTTTTTAAATTTTCCTTCTTTTCTTTTGTACATTTTTTCCCCTTCTCTATTTTTTTTTATTGCAATATATCACACTACACTCCCGTGACTCGAAATATTCTCTCTATAAAAACAGAAAGAATGCTATAAAAATGCAATAGCAACTACAATTTTTCTGTAGTTTTTTTTTTTTTTTTTGTAAATTTTCATTTTTAAGTTCGTCGTGAATTTTTTTTTGGAAAAAAAATTACATGGCGAATATTGACACTTGGATTTTTTTGTAATTTAGTTAAAACTGTTTGTTTTTTTAGTGACTTACCGAATTTATATTATAAAAATTAAGAAAAAAATTGATATTTTCCAAAAACAATGGAGAAATGTTTTTTTAATTTGGATTCAACATGTCACGTTTTTCCCTCGAATATGAACATTGCGTCGAGCATCATTTGAGCGATATGATAATCACAATGTTTCTCTGTTGCCAATCTTGAGATGCATTTCACTAATTCAATTGTGTCGGCGTTCGATGATTTTATTGACATTATGTTTGGTGAAGTCTGAAAAGATAGAAAATTATTAAACCTTTTTTTCTGTTATTAAATATGAATGTTAAATTAATATTAAATTAAATCTTTTATATTAATAATCGTTGTATTCCGGTAATATCTTCGTTAATTGAAATTGAATAGTTTGCTTTTTGTTTCCTAATTTTCAATTTTAAAATTAATGAAATTCAAATCTATTGTTTTGAACAATAAAAAATACCAAAATATTTTGGTAAGAATTTTCTTAATATTCTATTTAAAATAAGTGAATTCTTATAAAAAATTTTACCAACATTTTTCAAAATAATTGAATTTCTGAGAAGAATTCTATTGTTTAGGAAAAGAATTGAATTTTTTAAAAGTATTTTATTAAATTTGTTTCATATAAAGAATTTAATTAAATTTTTGCAAAGAATTTTATTAAAATTCTTGAAAATAATTAAATTTCTGCGAAAAATGATATAAATTATGAAAATAATTAAAATCTTGATAAGAATTTAATGAAATTTTTTGATAATAAATGAATTTTGTGAGGAGTTTAATTGGAATTGTTTTAAAAATAATTCAATTCAAATAAAGAAATTTTTCAAAATTTTTCAAAATAATTGAATTTTTTTGAGAAATTTGATTGAAATTGTATTGAAAATAATTGAATTCCTGCGAAGAATTTTATCTAAATTCGTTAAAATAATTAAATTCCTTGGAAAAATTTCGTAAATTATGAAAATAATTAAATCTTGTTAAGAATTTAATTAAATTTTTCGAAAACAATTGAATTTGTTGACGAATTTAATTGAAATTGTTTTAGAAATAATTCAATTCTTATAAAGAATTTTATCAAAAAATTTTAAAGTAAATAAATTTTTGCTAAGAATTTTTTTTTAAATTCTTTAAAAAGTAAATAAATTCCTGCTAAAAATTAAATGTTATAAATTATAAAAATACCAGAATTCTAGCTAAGAATTTAATTAAAATTTTTAAACGTAAATGGATTTTTTGGGGAAATCATTTAAAATTGTATTAAAAATATTTCAATTCTCATAAAGAATTGAATCAAAATTTTTAAAAATAATTGAATTTTTGGCTAAGAATTTTATCAAATTTTTAAAAACAATTGAATTTATTTTGAGAAATTTTATTGAAATTGTATTGAAAATAATTGAATTCCTGCGAAGAATTTTATTAAAGTTTTTAAAAACAATTAAATAATTAAAATTAATTAGTAAATTAGTTAAGATATTGAATTATTTTTGAATTTTTAAGTTTGTATTATTCATTAAATTATTTGCAAAGTGTCTAATATTAAAAATAGAAAAAATTGACATTAGTCTAATAAAATTACTAAAAAATAAGAACTTTTTTAAAATTATATTTGAAATTAGACAAAGAAGTGTTTTACCCAAAGAAGACTCTGTAAATATGTTGTAAGTGCCGGATTTATTCTTGAAATTTCTTCCAAAAGATCAGGAGCTTTTGATAAATACGTCATGAGTCTTCCTCCAGCGATTGGTAATAATTTCGATGCCAATTTTTCCGTATCGTTAACGGCAGTTATCACCTGAAAATTCAAACAAAGAAATAATAATTTAATCAACAATTGTAATAGAAAAAGATTGTAAATTTTTATTTTCAATTTAAATTTTGTTCAATTGAAAAATAATATTTAATGTTAGAATTTTTCGAAATTTTAGAAAAAAATACTATAAAAATGGAATAAAAACAAATATAGAAAAATAAACGAATTTAAATAAATATTACAGAAATTTTTTTAGTTAACTCAATTTACCTCTTCGGCGTGACGATCAAAATTATTACTGTAAAGTGCGCAAGCTTGATGTATTCTTAAATCGTCATTATTAATTTTCCATATTGACGCCAACATTTGACATTTATTCATCCAATTCATTGCCTCCTTTGAACTTAAATTATTCTCCATTTTACTTTCCTGATGAATCAATTCCATTGACGATGAAATAACATAGCAGAGGAATTCAAGTCTAAAATTGTCACGTTCTTTATCTTGATACGAAACAATCACAGCCTCGTCGTGTATATTTTGAAAGAAATAACGTTGAGCCTTCATAAAAGAAAATAATTTTTATCTTTAAAATTAAAAATTATTTAAAATCTTTTTTTTTAATAAATTACATACTTTTTCTAAAAATAAAAATTAACTGAAAATTAATATAAGAATAAGAAAAGAAAATAGTAACAACAGAAATATAAGAACAATAAAAAATAATAAATAGTACAATAGGACAAAAAATAAGGAAAAAAGGAAAGTAATTTTTCAAAAATAGAATGAAAATTTATAATAACAAATAAAAAACTCACTATGGAATCGAAGAGATTGTTCACGGGTTTGGTTACTTTTAAATTAAAGTGCGCCATCATGACGAGAACATTAGCCAATTGAAGATGCAACATAATTAAATCGTCCCAAGCGAGTGGTTGAGAAACGGCAAGAGTTGCAAAAGGTTGCGGTCCTGGTGGACAACCTTCCCACAATTCTTCCGATTGAACAATCGATCGACTCTCTGCCTCCATAACGTCCGCCTGTAAATGAAATTAACTTTTATCCTCAAATAATCAATTGACAGAAAAATAAAAACCAAAGAATTCATAAAGCCAACAACTCGAAAAGTTCAACCAAAAATTTCCAATAGTCTATAAATTAAATAAATTAAACAAATAAAAACTGAATTAATATGAAAATTTAATATTAATTTTATAATTTTATTTACGTCTAAAAAAATATCGAAGAACGTGACGCAATGATCGAGAAATTTTGTGAGTTGAATATCAGAGATTCCAATGTCCTGAATGCATAAGCGTTCCTTTGGTAATTTCCCCAATTTATTCATTAGTTTTGAAGCAGCCTCTAAACGTTCTTTAATGTGTAACGTCCACAATAGAGAGCAAACACCCTGTTGCATACGTTTCCTTGGAATTTGTCGTAAAATTCCCAACGCCGCCTCCAATGCCTCAAGATTATTAATATCTTTACACCAAAACATTACATATTCCCAGCAAAGATTAGCGAGTAAAACACTACTCGTTAAACTATAGGGGAAATGTTTCTTCAATAATGATATTTTATCTGCAAATACGAAGAAAAATAGATAACAAACAAATAAACAATAGACAATATTAATAATAGACAACAAAATAGATATTTACAAATTTTTGATTTTCATAATTAATAAAAAGAATTTCAGAATTAAAATTACTTTTTTTTTACTTTTACTAAAAGAGATTCGAAAATATAAAATGCAATTAATAATGAATAAATAAATTTTATAAAAAAAATTATGTAAATTGTATATAACTTCTTATAGAATTTAAGATAATTTTCAATTTTTTTTTGTCAAATAGAAATTACCAATTACGTAAGACAAAGCAGTTTGATCGTCTTTCGCTTCACTTCCAATTTCAACGGCTAAAGTAAGCAAATTGTCACGATCCTGTTTAGTCAATTCCACTGCACATGCTTCATCCAAAGAGCCAATTCGTTGCATAGGATCCTTTGTGGCTTGAATTTGTTCAAATTCAATGTCAGTGGTGTCAATTAATCGAGTTGGATCTAAACCCGCAGAACTCAACCATTTGGCTACAATTTCTGAAATTGATCCTAAAAGAAAAAAATTACAAACTTTAATATAACACAATATAACAGTAGAATCTCGATTATCCGAACTAATTCTGACAGAAGCTGGTCTGAATAATTTCAATTATTTTCAAAGAGAAAATCTTTCAAAATTAATTATATATTGTAATAAATTTTGTTATTAATATTTCATTATTAAAATTAAAATTGTTAACAAAAATTAGAAATTTAAAATGTTAGAGTTGAAATTGAGTTAAAATGTTTTTGTTTACCTTTTCCACTAGATAAGACGTAACCCAATGAAATGTATTTAACTTCGTATGGCAAAGTATAATACGGTGTTGAAGCATCCGACGGTGGTTTTTGACTGAAAAGTATTCCAAATTTTGTAAAAAAAATGCAAAACTAAAATTACTCAACTTTCATTATATACAATTTATAATATAAAAGTATAGAAAAAAAACTCACCTAACGATTGCATTTAAAATTGTAATATCTTCCAAATTTGCAATTAAAAGGGAAAATTGACACGTGTCCTTGCTGACATTTTCCCATTCACTTAATGAACTATGTGTCTCATCTTCAGGCGAAGAAGTAAAATCCTTTTCCTGCGAATCTTCTCCCTTTAATTCTGCAATTTTTCGACTTTCCTTTTTCTCTATCGTTAATTCGCCAATATTTCCATTATCAATTTTTTTCTCCTTCTCATTATTATCATCATTATCAACAGGTTTCTCATTTGAATTTCCATTATCATCAATATTAACAATATTATTTTCTAAACGCATTCCAACTGCTCTGCACACCAATGCTGCTGTTAATGCATGAAATGGATTCGATGCCTCGGTCAAAATTTTACGAGCCTCTCTCCACCATGAGGAAGTTTCATTATAATCGCTACAAATCTCGTTCACTTCTTTTTAATCGACATGAGAAAAAGAATAAAATGTAAATTTTATTTATTTAAAAATTTATTTAAATTAGAAAAGGAAATCTTACCGGGTATTGAACAAATGGCACGAAGAAGTTTTGTGAAACGTACTAATTCAACTTCTAATGGAGCACCACGTTTTTTCTGTAACCAATAAAGAAGAGCGAATTGCATCATTGCCATAGGATGAATGTCACTTTTCTTCGCTGCTTCTCTCCATTTTTCTGTAGAATCGTCCGAATATAACCAACCCTTGTATAATAATTCAGCTGAAATGAAAAATTAGAAAATTCAATGAAAATATATTTTAATTTTCGGTCTTTTGCTAATGTGAGAAATTAATTACCAGTTTGACATTTTTTCTCAAGAGATAAATCTTTCTTGAGATTTACAATTCCAGCGGTGCCAAATTGAAAACATGAGAGAAAATCATAAAAACGTCTACCGTCCTCCTTGAATGAAACTTTAATTTTCGATCTTACTTCCGGATGTTTTATTTCCTTGACAGTGTCGGCAAGTTTTAAAATACGTACAATTTCCCTCTCGAATGTGAATAAAATGGAAGATAACATTTTTGCATCTGGTATTTTATCGCCTGCGACGGTATTATATTTTGGCGGCTGATCAAATTGAATTCGTAAATATTTATAAAATTCGACGACTTTCTTTAATTGACATATTGTTTGATATAAAGTCTTTCCCGTCGATTGAAGATCTTCGTCTGAAACAATTGTTTATTTCTTCTTGAGACCAGACAAAATTAAATCAAAATAAATTAAAATAATTTACAATTAAAAACACTTTTCTTCTTGAAACTAAACAAAATTAATTCAAAATAATTAAAAATCGTATTCGATTTAATTAATTATAAAATTAATATTTTTTTAATTGAAAAAAACATTCTTCCTTAAATTGAACTTACTGTTTTTTTCGAAATTCTGATTGAAACATTCAATAGCAGTGAGAAGTGCATTGGGCATTGAATTTTTATAATTGATCAACATTTCAATGATTTGCAAACGAATTTCATCGGTTTTCAAATCAAGGCAAATATTTCTAATCATATTGACAATTGTCTCCTCGTCGAATTCCTCCTCACGTATAAATGTTTTTAATTTTTTAAATAGATGCAAATCCCTCGCTCGATCGCCGTTTTGATTGTTTAATGCAAAATGAAATGGCACAATCACTTCCTTCATTCCACCCAGAGGATCAATGAAAACACAAGGATATTGTGCACGATTTGGCGTTGATAATGTCACATCATTCAGACCCGATAGACCATAATTCGTATAAAGTAATCTGCATGCAAATTTTTTATTTTAATTTTCAAAACGAAATTATATTATATTATTTTTAAAAATTAATGAAATATGTTTTTAAAAATTTAACTAATTTAAGAAGAATTTGAATTATTAAAATTTTTCAAAAATCTAAGTTTTTTAACGTTTCTAATTAAATTTATACAAAATTAAAATTTTATAAAATTTCATATTGAAACCCTTCTGAAGTTCATCTATTTATGAAAATAAATTCAGTTAATTTTGAAACATTTAAGTAATTCATTAAATATTTTCTATGTAATAATTTTATGATAGTTCTTCAAGAATTAAGCTATTTAAAAAGAAATTATTGTCAGAAATAGAAAAAATTGAAGTTTTTGTACTAGAATTAGTGGAAATTTCATAGTTTATGAGGAAAACAAAATAGACACAAAAAATTTAGAATGTTCTTATGGATTTAAAAAATGTAATTTTTTCCAGTACTTTTAATAAAAATCCCTGACCTTTGACAACCCTGTTAATTAAATTATGAAGATAAAAGGAATAAATTTAATACAAATAGTGTACCTTCCATTTTTACTAGCCGAGAATGAAGTAATTTTCGTTCCATTCTGAATACTCCAAATGTCAATTAATCCCTTTTTCGGTGCATAAATAACGAGAAACAGTGCACGACGCATTTGCATATGGGAAACAACTCCAGGATTTGCTTTACGTTCTTTTCGGCTAATTCTCTGTTTCTCCTCGTTCACCTCAAGCCAACCGCATTGGGCGTCTCGATAACCTTTCCACATTCTCATTGCAATTCCTTGTCGATTGTCTATTAAAATAACACGTCCCAATGAATCCATTACCACTGAAAGCATTTTATTGGGACTAACCAGCACCGTATTTCCCTCACGGAAAATATCACTCAATGCAAAACGACACATCATTGCCTCGGCTGGTTCATTAACAGAGCCCTTTGGTTTCTCTTGCACTGAAGATTTCGAATTTCCCCGAAACCATCTGTTTTTTTACATTTAAGATTCAATTAGAAAAATAAACTAAAATAAATAATAATATAACTAAATAAATAACAAAATAAACTAAATAACTAATAAAATTAATAAAAAATAAAATAAAATCTATATAATTTACTAATGATTTTCAGCGAATTTCACAATTAAAGAGAAAAGAAAACTTACGGAACTGCTGAACCAATGGCACTGGCGACTTTATTGGCCATTGCAATTGCAACCTCCGATAAAACGGGAGCTTGTCCACCTTCTAAGGCATAATGAAATCCTATAAATGGCCTTTTTCCCGTGGCCATTACAAGATTGTGTTGCGGTGCACTTGAACGATAAGAAGCGGAAAAACCACCACAAAGAGATGCAGTCATTAAATGATCAAAAGTATTGACTGTCGTCATTCCAATAACTTCCGTGTCATTCGTAACATCCTGATTTTTAAATCCCAATTTTTTACAAACAATATTTGTCATTTGCTGCCGATCGTTACAATTTGCCTTCACTGAAATAAAATTTAAACTTATTGTTTTCGATTTTATATCTAGAGTATTATTAATTATAATAATAGTAATATATTTTATAGAGGAAAGAAAATTTTATTACAAAAAAATTTCTTTTTGTAAAATTTACCTCTGGCCATGTAATTTCTACATGCTTTGAGAGTTGAGAAAAGAGGGAAACCTTGAAGTAGACAAACAACAGATTTATAGAGAACGTAAATTTCTTCTGACGATTGCACTTCGCCGGAATGTCGAGGAGCCGAGAGCGATTGACATTTTATACCTAAAATACTCTCATTGTGAAGTTGCTCTTCAAGTAATAAAACACCTGTCTGTTGGAGAACAAAATTTATTTTAAATTAAAATTTTTAAACGTAAATTAAATAAATTTTTTCCACTTGACAAAATTTTATAATATAAAATTAAATTTTAAACTACAATAAAAATACAATACAGTAAATTAATTTATACAAATCATATGATATAAAATTAAAGACAATAAAAATTAATTTCTTTTACAGTTTTAATCGATTTTATTCACTTACTTCTGTGTAAAATCTTAAAAATCCAGAATCTAAACCAACAGCGAGACATGTCCAGTCGATTCCAGTTCCGGGACTTGCTTTTCCTTGTGCTATCAAAGGAAGACATAATATTGAAGTTATTCTGAAATAAAAAATTATCCAATTATAGAAAATTTTAAATAAGCAGCAAATATTACGAGCGAAACGCTGTATTTCATTTCTTATTATTATGCAAATTGAAAAAATTTGTTATTTTCAAATATTAATTTTAATTTTTGAATAATTTATGATTTACTTCAAAATTTCAAAAAAATTCAATTATTAAATAATTTACTAATTAATTACAATTATTTATTCTTTTCAAAAACTATAGTAAAACTCTTTGCAGTAATTCAATTATTTTCAATCCAATCTCAATAAAATTTCTCAAAAGAATTCAATTATTTTTTTAGAAATTTGATAAAATTCTTCGCAAAAATTCAATTATTTTCCAAGCAATTTTAATCAATTAAAAGAATTCAATTATTTTCAGAAATTTTAATTCAATTATTCCAAAAATTAAAAAAAAAATCTATAGAAGAATTGAATTATTTTCAATACAATTTTTATTGAATTGATTGAAAAAAAATAAGAAGTCAATTTTTCTCATAAATAAACAAATTCTTCGCTGGAATTCAATTATTTTTATAAATAATAAAATACTTTAGATACATTCAATTCTTTTAAATGTAATTCCTATTAAAATTCTTCACAAAAATTCAATTATTTTCCATGCAATTTTCATAACATTTCTTAAAAGAATTCAATTATTTTCCAAAATTTTAATGCAATTTTTCGCAGAAATTCAATTATTTTCAAAAATTTGAATAAAATTCTATAGAAGAATTGAATTATTTTCAATACAATTTTAATTGAATTGATTGAAAAAAAATAAGAATTAAATTTTTCTCATAAATAATAAAATTTTTACAGATATTCAATCATTTAAAATGCAACTTTCATAAAATTTGTCAAACAAAATCAATTATTTAAAAGAAATTTTATAAAATTCTTCTCAAGAATATAATTATTTTTATAAATAATAAAACTTATCGTAGAATTTCAATTATTTTTTATACAATTTTAATTGAATTCCTCGAAAAAATTCAATAATTATCGAATAATTTAGTTAAATTCTTAGCAAAATCTCAATTATTTTCATAATTTAAAAAAATTTTCGCAGGAATTTAATTATTTTAAAGAATCTTTTCTTTTAAAAATCCACTTACTTTCAATAGAATTTTGATAATTCATAATTAATAACATGTCTCGAAAGAATTGAATTATTAAAAAAATTGTAATAAAATTTCCCTAAAGAATTTAATTATTTAAAATATAATGTTAATTGTAAAATTCTTTGCAC
Source organism: Leptopilina heterotoma (assembly GCF_015476425.1). NCBI lineage: Eukaryota > Metazoa > Arthropoda > Insecta > Hymenoptera > Figitidae > Leptopilina > Leptopilina heterotoma. The sequence goes on from NW_025111040.1 coordinate 1,115,485, forward strand.
AGAATTTCATTTATTTTCAAAAATTTTGAATTTTAATAAAGTTTTTACAAAGATTTCAATTATTTTAATAATTAATAACATTTCTGGAAAGAATTGAATTATTTAAAAAGAATTAAAGTAAAATTTTTCCTAAGAATTCAATTATTTAAAAAAATATTGATTGCAGAAATTCAATTATTTTGAAAAATTTGGATAAATTTCTTTTGAAGAATTCAATTATTTCAGATTGAAAATTGTAAATGAAATAATGTAAAATAAATATTTTTAATTGAAAACAATTTGGTTTAATTAATTTTTTGCTATTTTTTTTAACTTCATAGCTTTAAATTAGAATTTCAAAGTTTTTAAAATGTAAAACATTAGAAGGAAAAATTACCAAAAAAATTAGGAAACCAATAGCAAAATATAGATAAAAATCATTTTTTACCTTTTATTTTCCTTTTTCTTTAATAAAAGTAATTAATAAACTCACTTGTGTTGATATTCTATTTCTCCGTCCCACAAAATATGAAATTTATTTTTAACATCATCTTGTTCCAAAGAGTCCCATTTAGCTGAAATTATTTAAAACATTTTTTTAAATATTTTTTATGAAATTTATAAAAAACAACAATTTTTAGGTTAAAATATTAAATATTTTGTAAAATTGAAAGAATTGAAATTATGACGGTTGGTGCAATTAATTAAATTATGTAAATAATTTTACTATAACGCAATAAAAATTATAAGAACCTTTTGTCCGATAATTGTTAAAGAATGTAAAACAATATATAGATATAAACAATGGAAAGACAATAACCAAAATAATAATTATAACTTACAGATTAAAATGACAACTCTTGTATTCCAAGCTAAAGCGAGAATATCTCCAGCAGGTGAGAAAGAAATTAAAATATCCTGAACGGGTAATTCGTCAACAGGTACTTGGATTACTGTAAATTGATATTATTAATACGTGTTGACAAATAAATTGACAGATGTTTAGAATTGTTCCATTATATAGAAAGGGAAAAAAACACTCACATTTCGTGGCATGCACACCAAAAAGACGTCTTTTCACTTCTGGTAAATCTAATAAATTAGCGATTTTTTTAATTTCACAAGACATTTTCTTATCTGGGCAATAAATTATAAAATAAGAAACATTTATTTAGGAAGGAAAAACATTCTAGACCAGATGACTTCTAACGGCCATTTTGTATAAACTGATGTTTTTCGAAAAGTTCGTAGAAGAAATTGTGGTTTTAAAAATATTTATTTATTAGTGAATGAAAAATATTAGAATTAGTAATAATTATTACTTGGCTAGAATGTAATTTTAATTAATTGTATTTGTAAGTACTTGCAGAAGGAGAAAGTTTTAAATAGTTTAAATAAATTTTTAAATATCACAAGGAAATTGTCTCGATTTTTTAAATTTCCCTCCACTTTTTATGCTACGTACACACTGTCAAAGTCAAAAACGTTGATTGTAAAGAAAATTTTGAATAAAATAACACTTTTATTGAAAAACGGTTAAATATATGAAATGTATTAACAATATTCTCTTAGAAATATATTATAGTAAATGAAAAATTGTAAGTGATTTTTAAATTTCTAAAATATGCGTAAACTCCTAATGAACACGTGACATAGAACGTCACTGTTGATCTTCAATTATCTCTTTTCCCATTGGTCGAAATATCATAAATGAACCAATCAGAATTCTCCTTTCTAAACAATGATTCCCGACCGAACTTGTCGGGGCAGCGGCCATTTTGTTATTATTTTCGAAAATCTTTTTTGAGGTTGGAAAATTGCGGTGCAACGCAGGTGATAATAACGCGTCAGCGTATTCGCTTCTTGCCGGTGGAAAGTTTTTTTTTTATTTTTAATTTAAAAAAAAAGAAATATCGGATGAAATTCAAAGGAAGGGCTCAAGTTTTGACAAAATACGACCTCGGTGGGTATTGTCATTTCACAAATAAAAAATAAAGAAACCAAGAAAACGAAATCAAGATCCAAGAGACGACGACGATGATCGTGATGACAGAAAGAAAGGAAAGAGAGAGAGAGAGAGAAAGGAATAAAATATATATATAGAAATAGAATAATTACCATACGTGTTTGAGTGTTATCAGACATAGGGCTATTTCCTCTAAAAGAAAAGGAAGTGCGCGCAATTTTTCCCCAATTTTTGGAGTTATTAATCAATTTAATCGAATTTTTACAATCATTCTTCTTTCAATTGAATATTTTTCGTTATCAATTATTTAGTTTTTGGAATTTTAATAAAGGAAAAACAGTGTCTGGAAAAATTATGGCGATGTGACAGAAATTTGACTTGAATGTTATTTAATAGATAAATAATAACAAAATTGGTAAATGTAGAAATGCAAGTAGAAAAAGTGTGTTTTTTTTAATGCGGTTGTTGAAAATGGAAAGAACTTTTCTAAAACGTTTGTGATTGAAGAGTGGTGTGTCTGTCCTTGTCCATGTTTCATGGCGAGTGAGATGGAAACACAATGTGAAATAAGACGGAGTGTGTGTGAAAACGAACGAAGTTGGTCGCGCGCGGGAATCGGTCGTTTGTGTGTTTGATCATTTTTGTGCTCTTGTGTGATTTATATCTGGGAGGCATCGCATTTTATAATTGTCGATGCGGAACGAGTGTTTTTTTTTTAACGACCGTGAAAAGGAAGTTTGTGTGTGTGTGCCAGTTTTGAAAAAACGGTAAGGTTTCAATGAAAATTGTTGGGTATGAGAGAGACGAGAGAAAATTTACCTCATCTTCTCCAATGATCGTCAATATGAAGTAACGACGCAATGGCAAAAAACAGCGACCGGAATTGTTTTAAAATGTTTTTAATGTTACTATGAAATAATATTGATTTTTATTGTGAGTAATTTTCATTATTGGGTTATGATATTTTAACCGGTGATTGTGTATTTTCCTATTGAATATGGGGAAATTCACCGGGTTCCCTCTAACCCCGTTTGTGAGTGACAAATGTAGGTTAGGTCGGGCGGTCGCAGTGCGGTGACCTCCCCGAGGCACGTTTTGTCTTGTTTCCAGTGAATCATCATTCTTTTCATGTTGTATCCTTTTCTGGTCTTAATATTTATTTTCAATTTTATCGAAATTTTGGGAAAAATTTTCATAAATGCCGATTATATGAGGACGCCTGGCATGGAACTCATTTGAGAAGCGTTTACTTTGCTGGCGCTGTCTGACCGTTATTTATCATTTTTTCTCACTGGTGATTCGAAATATTTTATAAATCATTGGAAAATAATGTTATTTCTTTGCATTTTTAAGGACATTATTTTTGTCTTTTTGTAAATTCAACTTTTCCGGTCGTTGTATTTTGCTAATTGTAAACAATTTTGTTTGTCTGGATAATTTTCCTTCTTTCTTGTTTCATTTTAAATAATTATTCAAAATTAGAAATATTTACATTTTTTTATTATTGAGAAAAATATTGAATTTTTCTCAAAAGAAAATAGTTCTAATAAATGATTTTTTTTATTTACAGTTTGTGTGTGAAAAAAAATCATTCATAATGGCAACTCTAGCCGATCAAGCTTCAAAGTTGTTGGACTTTAACCAGAAGTTGGACATAACGCTTCTCGACAATATTGTAGGATGTATGTACACTGGAATAGGTGAGCAACAACGAGTTGCACAGGACGTTCTGACAACGCTCAAGGAACATCCTGATGCCTGGACACGAGTGGATACCATTTTAGAATATTCACAGGTAAGGAAAAAAAAATCTGGATAAAAAAATTTCTTTGATTTTTAAAGGTAGCAAAAAATTGGATTAATTTTTTCCTTAAACTTTTTACAGAATCAACAAACGAAATATTACGCATTACAAATATTGGAGCAAGTTATAAAGACAAGATGGAAAGTTTTGCCGAGAAATCAATGCGAGGGTATAAAAAAATATATTGTAGGTTTGATTATCAAAACAAGCAGCGATCCTGAAACAATGGAGGCCTCAAAAGTCTATCTCAACAAATTAAACATGATTCTCGTACAGGTGAAAAAAAAGAAATAATAAACAGGGTTTAAACAGATCAGGGAAATCAATGAATTCAGTGAAAAGTCAGGGAAAGAAGAATTGATCTGGGAATTCAGGGAAAAGTCAGGGATTTTTTTATTAAAGTACTGGAATAAATTGAATTTTGAAGAAGTTACAAATGATTGTAGAAATTCAATTATTTTCAAAAGTAACAAAATTCTTCGCAGAAATTCAATTATGTTAAAAAATTTAAAGAAATTTTCGTCAAAATTTCAAATATCTTTAAAAATAATAAAATTCTTCTCCAAAATTCAATTATTTTCAAAAAATTTTAATAAAATTCTTGGTAAAATTACAATTCTTTTCTAAAATTTCCCTCCATTCAATGATTTTCAATATTTACTATTTTAATAAAATTTTTCAAAAGAATTAAATTATTTAAAATAATGTTGATAAAATTCTAAGCAAACATTAAATTAGTTTCATAAATAATAAACATTTCACAGGAATTTAACAATTTACAAATTTTTTATAAATTTCTTCGCAATAATTCAATTATTTTCATAAATAATAAAATTTTCTACAGATATTCAATTATTTTCATGAATAACAAAACTCATCATAGATTTTTAAATTATTTTTAATACAATTTGAATCAAATTCCTCGAAAAATGTAATTATTTTTGAAAATTTTATTAAAATTCGTCGAAAAAATTCAATTATTTAAAAATTTATTGATAAAATTCTTGATGAGATTCCAACTTTGAGAAACATTCATGTATTCAATGAATTATTTTTGTATTTAAATAATTGATTTCTAGTAGAATTTTCTAGTAAAAATTGATTTAAAAATGAATTTCAGTTGAATTTTAAGATAATAATTGAATATTAAAGGCATTGTGGCATAAATTTTTAGAAATAATTGAATGTTGAAAAGGTTTCAAATTAAAATCTTCGAAAATCTGAATTTTTCATACTTTTAACTAACAATTCTGCAGAATTAATTTGTATGAAAAAGGTGAATTGGATTTCTTTTAAATTAGTTGAAGTTTTTATTTTTTAATTTATATATTTAATTGAAGAATTTCCAAGTTATTACAATTTCAATTATTTTTTATAAATAATTTATTTCTAAATAAATAATTAATTCATTGATTTAAAAATGAATTTCAGTTAAAATTTTTAAATTGTTAAAGAACTTTTTCAAAAGTTATTAAAAATAATTGTTTTGAAGAAGAATTATTAGTCATACTTTTAACTAACAATTCTGTAGAATTAATAAAAATAATTGATTTAGAGGAATATTATTAAAAGAAATGGATTTACAGAAGAATTTTAGTAAAAAATTCCAGAAAGTAATTGAATTCCTGCAATGAATTTTTTTCATTTAGGAAATTGAATTGCTTTGAAAATTTTTACTAAAATTTTTGACAATAATTGTATTCCTGCGATGAATTTTATTTGTTACAGAAATTAGTTTCATTCCTTGGATAAATTTTATTATAATTTATGAAATCATTTTAATTTTTTGGAAGATTTTTATTAAAATTCATTCGAGGATTTAAATAAAATTATATTGAAAATAATTGAATTATTTTGAAGAATTTTAATATTTACGAAAATAATTGAATTTTTTAAAGAAGTTTAATCCTTTTTTTGCAAATTAATTAATTTCTTAGAAGAATTTAGAAATAATTGAATTTTGAAAAGATTTCAAATTATAATTTTTGAAAATCTGTATTTTCCATATTTTTAATTAACAATTCCGTTGAAATAATTTTTTTGAAAAATTGTAGACCAAATTTTTGTTGAAATTATTCCAAGTTTTTATTTTCTAATATATATTTAATTGAAGAATTTCTAAATAATCGAAATTTCGTAAAATTGAATTGTAAACAAATGGATTTGATAATTCTTAACGAACTTTTGCAAAAATTATTAATAATAATTTCATAATTGAATTCTTTCGAAGAATTTTAATAAAATTTTTGAAATTAATTACATTTATAGAAGAATTTACTTAAAATTGTATTAAAAATAATTGAAATTGAAGTCTTGCAAGAATTTTTATTACATTTTTTTTAAATAATTGAAACCTTGTGAAGAATTTAATTATTTATGAAAATAATTGAATTCTTGCAATGGTTTTTATTACATTTCTTTTAAATAATTGAAATCCTGTGTAGAATTTGATTATTAATGAAAATAATTGAATTCTAGCAAAGAATTTTATTACAGGTTTTTTTTAATAATTGAATTTATTTGAGAAATATTAATAAAATATTAGATTTTGAAAATATTTGAATTTCAGCGAAGAATTTTATTATTTGTATGGAAGTTTAAATTATTATAAAACATGAAGAAGTCGATCACTCCGAGTCGAACACTCGGAGTGCTCGATATCTTCATGTTTTCTAATAATATTCTTATTAATAATTGAATTTCAAAAGGTTTTAATTTGAATTTTTTAAAAATCTTAATTCCTATGAAGAAGTAATAATAATTAAATATTTATTTAAAAAAGAATTTATTGATGTTTTCGAATAATTTTACAATTTTAATTTGAATTTTTTGTGACAACCCTGATAAATTTATGTATACCCTGTTCCACGAGAGAATGCTGTCGTAAAAGGACGAGTTTTCGTCCATTTCGCGCAGATATTAGTGAAATTGTCACTATTCGCTAAATTTTGAAATTTAGACGGCCCATTTTCCCAAAAAAAATTGTGGCCAAGCCTTTTTCCATAATTTAAATATCCCGACTCAAGTTTAACTCTCGGCCGACACATGTCTCGACGACCCACGTTTATGACAGTGGTAATAAATGAAAAAAATAGAGGCAATAAAATATTAAAAATGTTTAAATATTACAATTAATAAATTTTTAATAATATATTTGTAATCTATGAATTCTGCTGATTCAATTGATATATAATTTTTTTCCGACTATAAAATTAAATATTCTTTATTGTAAATTCTGTAGATAAAAAGTGAAAATTAAATGTTTTAATTTTATGTCTAGAAAAAAAAATTAAATATCAATGGAATCAGCAAAATTGATAGACTCCAAATATGTTAATAAAAATTCATTAATTGTAATATTTAAAAATTTTGAATATTTTACTGCCTGTATTTTTTTCTTTTATTAGTACCGTCATAAACATAGGTTGCTAGAACATGTGTCGTGAAAGAATTGGTTTTCAGAAGTTTAAAATGTAGGTGTTCAGTTAGCAGCCAATATTTTCATTGGTTATGAGACTTTCGGAAAACACCATTTTTGAATTTTTCTCCACGCTTTAAGAAAAAAAAACTGCGCGTCAGAAAGCATTCTCTCGTGGAACGAAGTATAGTTATTAATTTAATCTTTCCGATTTTTTCTGCAGGTACTAAAGCGAGAATGGCCAAAGAATTGGGAATCATTTATTGGCGATATTGTCGGTGCAAGTAAAACCAATGAGAGTCTCTGTCAAAATAATATGGCCATTTTGAAATTATTATCCGAGGAAGTATTTGATTTTTCAAGTGGGCAAATAACGCAAACAAAAGCAAAACACTTGAAGGATACAATGTGCAGTGAATTCTCGCAAATTTTTCAACTCTGTCAATTTGTCATGGACAATTCGCAAAACGTTCCTCTGGTTGCCGTCACACTCGAGACGCTACTTCGATTTCTAAATTGGATTCCTCTCGGTTATATTTTCGAGACGAAACTAATCACCACTCTGATATTTAAAGTATTTTTATTTCTTTTCTTATCTTTAAAAACAAATTTTCTAATTAAAAAAATGATGAATTGTAATTAAAAAATTCTTCTTCCTCTCTTTACAGTTTTTAAACGTTCCAATATTCAGAAACGTGACATTAAAATGTTTGACCGAAATCGCAGGCGTCACTGTGACAAATTACGATGACATGTTTATTGTTCTTTTTGCCAATACAATGTCACAATTGGAGCAAATGTTACCATTGGATACAAAAATACGCGATGCCTATGCAATGGGTCAGGATCAGGATCAAAATTTTATACAAAATTTGGCAATGTTCTTGTGCACCTATTTAAAGGAACATGGCCAATTGGTTGAAAAGAAACAAATGAATGAAACATTATCGAAGGCATTACATTATCTTGTTTTAATATCCGATGTTGAGGAGGTGGAAATTTTTAAAATATGCCTCGAATATTGGAATGGATTGGCCGCCGATCTTTATCGTGAAAATCCATTTATGTCAACATCGCCATTATTTTTAACAAAAAATAATGTCGCAATACCACCAAGGAGATTATTTTATTGTCCTGTATTAACTAAAGTACGTTATATTATGATTAGTCGAATGGCAAAACCAGAGGAGGTGCTCGTTGTTGAAAATGAAAATGGCGAAGTTGTTAGGGAATTTATGAAGGACACGGATTCAATAAATTTGTATAAAAATATGAGGGAGACACTTGTTTATCTCACTCATCTTGATTATGTTGACACTGAACGTGTTATGACAGAGAAATTACAAAATCAAGTCAATGGCACCGAATGGTCTTGGAAAAATCTCAATACGGTGAGAGAAATCATTTTTTTACATTTAATTCTAGTCACTTTTAATTTTGTTAACATTTTAATTTATAACTTTTTATTTCTTTCCTATTTTGTTTATTTTTCAGGCTTCATACTCATCTATTAAAACCAACTATTTACTACTTTTTTCGGTCTTAAAGTTACTTTTTGATCCTTTTTCAAAAACTAATTATCGAGTGTGAAGCCTGTATTTATTTTACTGTAATTAAATAGTTTATAGACACTAATTAATGAAATGCGTAAATCAGGATGTCTATTAACTGGGAATTCAATTTGACCGGGAAATACCGGGAATGAGCCAGGAATTTTATGCCAAACCGGGAATTTATTCACCAAATTAAAAAAAGTTGTATTAGTTTAATTTGATTTTAAAAAATCGCTTTTTATTTCAATTTTTATAGATATTTAGACTGTTTTCCAAATTTGAATTAGTTAAAAATAATTAATTTGATAGTATAAAATCAATAACGCTTAAAATTTTGTAATAAAATTGAATTTTAGCAAAGTTTTTTTTAAAAATTCTGAAAAACAAGATTTTTGAAATTTTTCAATTCTAATTTTTCAAAGTAATTGAATTTTTATAAACAAATAAATGAAAATTTTTGAAATAATTGAAATTTCTTTACATTCTATTAAAAATAATTTAATTCTTTTAAAGAATTTTATTAAAATTTTTCGAAAATAAATTAATCAAAGGAAGTAAGTCACCGTAATTACAATTTTATTTTTTTAAATTTCTTCGCAATTTATTCAATTATTTTCATAAATAGTAAAACTGATTGCAAAATTTCAATTATTTTTAATACAATTTTAATCGAATTCCTCGAAAAATGTAATTGTTCTTAAAAATTTTATTAAAATTCGTCAAAAGAATTCAATTATTTCTAGAAAATGTAAAAAAATTCTTCTCAAGAATTCAATTATTTCCATAAATAGCAAAATTGTTTAGATTTACTAAATTCTTTTAAATATTATTTTTAAACAAAATTCTTCACAAGAATTCAATTATTTTCATAAATTTCCATAAGATTCTTCGCAGAAATTCAATTAATTTATGTTTAAAAATTTTTTTAAATTCTCCTCTAAATTTCAATTATCTTTATAAATAATTAAATTGTTCTCCAAAATTCAATTATTTTCATAAATAATAACATTCTTTGGAAGGATTTAATTACTTTTATAATTAGTAAAATTCTTTGCAGAAATTCAATTAGTATCAATACATTTTAATAAAATTGAATTAATCTAATTTTCAATTATAATTATGAACAGGCAAGATTATTTTAAAAAGTTGAAAAAATTCTTTGTTTAATTCAATTATTTTCCAAATTTTTAATTAAAATAACATTATTTTCAAAAAATTTAAAGAAACTCGTCAAAATAAGAATTTAAATTGAATGCTAATGAGTAAATAATTTTGATTGCAGTTGTGTTGGGCGATAGGAAGTATTTCGGGTGCAATGCACGAGGAGGATGAGAAACGCTTTCTTGTGACTGTAATAAAGGACTTGCTTGGCTTATGTGAGCAGAAAAAGGGCAAGGACAACAAGGCCATTATCGCCAGTAATATTATGTATGTCGTAGGACAATATCCACGTTTTCTTCGCGCTCATTGGAAATTTTTGAAAACCGTTGTGAATAAATTATTCGAATTCATGCACGGTGAGTGTATAATAAATTTCTTCTCTTTTTATAAGAACAAAAAAAAATTATTCTCATTTTAGTCTTTATAGGCAATAACGAGTTTGAATCTATTTAAAATTCTAATTTATCCATATTTTAATCATTTTATTATTATTCACTTCATTTACATTATTTACTTCATAAAACATTTTTCTTAAATGACAAAAATAACATTTATGATCAAAATTTCCGTTTATAATAATATTCTAATTAAAATTAAATTTAATTTGTTTTAAATTTAAATTTTTTCTATTTTCTAAACGAATTTTGTTTCAATGAATAGAAATTTTTTAACTTTGTCTGCTAAAAAAAATTGTGGAAATTTTGAATTTGAATTATTCATCAAAAAGAGAATTTTTTAAGTTCTTGACTTAGTTATTTATACATAATTTTTTAATTATAACATTTAATCATTTATAAATTATGTGTAAAACATGTTATAAGTTAAATTAAGTGAATCATAAAATAATAATTATAATGAATAATAATTATTTTCTTATTAGAAACACATGAGGGAGTACAGGACATGGCATGCGATACTTTTATTAAAATTGCTCTGAAATGTAGACGACATTTTGTAACGTTGCAAATTGGCGAGGCTGTGCCCTTTATAGAAGAAATTTTATCTACCATTAGCAGTATCATTTGTGATCTCCAAACACAACAGGTAAATCTAAAAATATAAATAATTTACTAATTTTTTGTAATAATAATTCTATTTTAATATTATTTTCGATTTTTGATTACAATTTCGAAAAATGCAAAACTATGTAAGATAAAGTTTTTTATATTTATTTATTTATTAATAGTACAGTAATAATTTTTACGTTTTTAATTAATACATATTTACAATTTTTTAATTAGGAAACAATACTCTTTCGTTTTAATGTGTAAATTTTGATGAATCGAAATGATTTTTTAAGGTTCATACATTTTATGAAGCTGTTGGTTACATGATTAATGCCCAAGTTGACACGGTAGTGCAGGACCATTTGATTGAAAAGTACATGCTATTGCCGAATCAAGTGTGGGACGACATTATAAGTCAAGCCTCCAAGGTAATATTAACAAAATATATTTAAAAAATTTTCAAATTTTCAAAATGTAAGAAACCTAGCGAAATTACAAGCGCGCTTTAAATTTTACCGACCGTTGTTAGTTTAAAAGATTTTCTTTTTGAAATTTAATGAAAATTCCTTATTTTTGAAAAAATATTGTTGAAAAATAATTTATCGAAACGTTTTTTTAAATTAAAAAAAATTAAGAATTATATAAACGACTCGTATAGAAATTAAGGCTTCGCACTCGGTAATTCATTTAAAAAAGTAGCAAAAGTTAATTTAAGACTGAAAAGAAGTAATAAAAATGTAGCTATAGAAAGATTAAATCTGACGACTGAAAAAACTCATTTTAGTCGATTCAAAGAGCAAAAAAAAGAAACTAATTTCATTTAGGGTTTTCACAAAAATTTTATTATGTATTTTTTTGATTTTTATAAAGAATATGAACTTTTTTCCTTGTCCTGATAATAAGTTTAGTTCTCAATTTTTGTAAAATTCAATTATTTTTCAAATTTTCAGTTAGATTCGTTCAGAAATACGATTAGATTTCAAAATAATTTTTAAAAGAAAAAAATGAAATTCTTTAAAATTGAAAATTTATTTCAATTAAATTTGACAAAATTTAAATTTGTTTCAATTTTTTAGAATTATTTTTAGGAATTGAATTACCTTTAAAAAAATTTCAATTACGTGTTTTTGAAAATCAAATTTTTTCATAATTTCTGTATTAAATTATTCAAAAGTTGAATAATTTTTGTTAAACAAATTTTAAAAATTAATGGAATTTTAAAAGAGTTATGGTTACAATTTTTATAAATTGATAAACTTCAAAAGGTTCCAATTAAAAATTTGATAAAATTTATACAATTTATAAACAATTAATTAGAAATTATTTTCAATGATTTTCAATTTTAATTGAGTTTTCCAAAAGAATTCAATTATTGAAAAAAAATTTTTTGTACATTCTACGTAATCTTTTAATTATTTTCATAAATAATACAAATTTCACAGGAATTCAATTATTTACAAATTTGTTATAAACTTCTTTGCAATAATTCAATTATTTTCATAAATAATATCAATCAATTATTTACAAAAATTTGTCAAAATTCTTCGCAAAAATTAAATTATTTTTGAAAAATTTGATCACATTTTTTATGAGAATTAAAATATTTTTATAACAATTTTAAAAATTCCTCAAAGACATTCGAAGAAATTATTTTCGCAGAAGTTTAAATTTTTAAGGAATTTAATTAAAACTATTCTATTGAAAATAATTAAATTCTTGTAAAGAATTTAATCAAAATGTTAAAATAATTGCATTTTTGGGAAGAATTTTATAAAACTTTTAAAAATAATTGAATTTTCCCAAGGAATTTTATTAAAATGTTAGACAACAATAATAATTAGATAATTAGTTTATAAATGCTTCTTTTTAATTTTGAATGTAAAAGGTATTAAAAAATAGAATTCTTTTGAGAAATTTTATTGTTTATAAGAGAAATTAAATTTTAGCGAAGAATTTTATTATTTATAAAAATAATTGAATTCCCAGCAATGAATTTTTTTAATTTAGGAAAATAATTTAATTTTTTTAAGAAATTTTATTACAATTCTTTGCAATTAATTGAATTTTTCAGAAGAATTTAGAAATAATATAATTTTGAAAAGGTTTAAAATTTAAAGAATTTAGAAATTTGAATTTTTCATACTTTTAACTGACAATTCTGTAGAATTAATTTTATTGTGAGAAAATTTAATTGAATTTTTTTGAAATTACTTGAAGTTTTTATTTTCTAATATATATAATATATTAAACTGAAGAATTTCTGAATAATCAAAATTTCACGTAAAATTAAATTGCAATCAAATGGATTTGAAAATTCTCAAAGAACTTTTTCAAAAATTTATTAAAAATAATCGATTTAAAGAAGAATTTTGGTGAAAAATTCTAGAAAATAATTTTTAGAGTGAATCAGAATATTCTTTATGGTCAGGAAAAAAGTCAAAATTTTGTCTGGAAATCAGGGAAAAGTTAGAGAAAGCAACATTAAATTTTTTGTCAATCCTGATTTCCTATTTCTATTTAATTAGTAATAATATTAATAATTATTATTATTATTAAAATTAGTAAAGGAAGTTGGAAAAATATTTCGGGACAAAATTATTATTTTTTTGCGTAAAATAATATACGTTAAATTATTATTTAATTTGTGTATTTATTAAATTAAAGAATAAAAATGAATAGAATTTGAATTTTGCTTTTAGAATGTGGACATATTGAAAGATCAGGAGGCAGTGAAGCAGCTCGCCAGTATCCTTAAAACAAATGTCCGTGCGTGTAAAGCACTTGGACATCCGTACGTGATGCAATTAGGACGAATATATTTAGATATGTTGAATGTTTATAAGGTGATGAGTGAGAATATTAGCACTGCCATTGCAGCAAACGGAGAAATTGTAACTAAACAACCATTAATCAAGAGTATGAGAGTTGTCAAGAAAGAAACTCTTAAATTAATATCAGACTGGGTTAGCAGAACGAATGAACATCAAATGGTAAAACATTCATTTAATTCAAATTTCTCTTATACTATTAATATATATTATTTCCATTTTAATTAAATTTCAATTAAGCAATTTCAAAAGTATTACTTTTTTTTTTAATTTCAGGTGCTGGATAATTTTATTCCCCATTTATTGGACGCTGTATTGATAGATTATCAAAAAACAAATGTTGCATGCGCTCGTGAACCTGAAGTTTTAAGTGCAATGGCGACAATTGTTAATAAACTTGAGGGCTATATTACCAGTGAAGTACCGAAAATATTTGACGCTGTGTTTGAGTGCACCTTAGAAATGATCAACAAAGACTTCGAGGTATATCCCGAGCACAGAACAAATTTCTTCTTCCTGTTACAGGTAATTATATTCTTATTTTTAACAAATCAAATTTAAATAGATTTTATATTATTTCGAAAAAAAAAATTAGAATTTAGGAAAGAATCTATAAAACTTGAAAGTGGATAAAAATATTAAAAAATGTTTTTAACTAAATAAATTAAATTAATTTGGGATTAATTTTTTTGTGTTACAGGCAGTGAATGTCCATTGTTTCCCTGCTTTTCTGTCGATTCCTCCGGCGCAGTTCAAACTAGTCCTGGATTCAATTATTTGGGCCTTCAAACACACTATGAGAAATGTTGCTGACACTGGCCTCAATATTCTTCATCAGCTTCTGCAAAACATCGAGCAACACGATCAAGCAGCGCAGAGTTTTTATCACACATACTTTACGGATATTCTTCAGCATATTTTCAGTGTCGTTACAGATACATCTCACACTGCTGGTAAATTATATTAATTTTTTATTTAATTCATTATTAATTTATTTATTATTTTTTTACCAAGAGATAAATTCTCATCAATATTTTAATTCTTCTTTTTACATAATAGTAAAGTAGTAATTTACAATAACGCCTCGGATATTATGACTTTTTCGACTATTTTTAAAAGAATGTGACTTTTTTCGATTTATTTTCAAAAATATGTAATGCTATTTTTTTGTATTTTTAATCGACAAAAGTGACTTTTTTGCGCCTTGAATTTAATCAAATTTTTAGTTATTCAGACCTTGGGTCGACATCCATAATAACTAAAAATTCGAATAAATTATAATTGTTTTGATGAAAAATTTGTAAATGTATTTTCTTATTGTTTCTAGGACTTACAATGCATGCAACTATTTTGGCGTACATGTTTTCACTTGTGGAATCCGGAAGAATTCAGATACCATTGGGTCCCATTCCTGACAACACACTCTACATTCAAGATTTCGTAGCAAGGTTACTAAGGACAGCGTTTCCACATTTGACGGACAATCAAATTAAAATCACTGTTCAAGGATTGTTTAATCTCAACCAAGACATCCCAGCCTTTAAAGAGCATTTAAGAGATTTCCTCGTTCAAATTAGAGTAAGTAGTTAAAGAATTCAATTTTTATTTCGTTTCTTTCCAATATAATTTCGTTTGCTAACATCTTAATTTTAATTTATTAAATTTTATTAAATTAAATGAAATAAGTTGACATTTTCACATTATTTTATTTTTATTTCTATTTTTAATCTGCTAATATTAATAATCGTTGAATTCCGGTAATCTGTTCGTAGTTTTAAGTTATGTAGTTGTTGTTTGCTTTCTTATTTCCTAACTTTTTTAACAATTTTTCTTTTTAAATATTTTTAATTTTAAAATTGATGTCTTGAAAATCATTGAATTCTTGCAAAAAATGTTATCAAAAAATTTGAGAATAATTGAATTTTCTTCGAAGAATTTTATTATTTTTAAAAATAATTGAATTCTTGCAAAGAATTTTATCAAAAAATTTGAGAATAACTGAATTTTCTGCGAAGAATTTTATTATTTACGAAAATAATTGAATTCTCGTAAATAATTATATTTAAATTTTAAGAAATTCTAATTAAATTCTTTTGAAGAATTTCTTTTAATTTTTTTTTAAATAATGGAGTTTCTTTAATACTTTGAAAAAATTTTTTCAATTGAAAATTTTGTAAGTCGGTAATTGAATTTTATTACAAATTTCTAAAATAATTTAATTCATTCAAGAAATTTTATTAAAATATAGAAGATTATTACATACTTTCCAAGAAAAGATACTATAAAAATTTTAACAATAATTGAATTTTGAAGAATTTAAGTTTTTTTAAAGTAGTGTATTTTTTTTTTTTGAATTTTAATTAAAAAATTTTCAAAATAATTGAATTGAACAAAAAGTTTGTTTCGACTTTTTAAAATAATCGTGTTTCTTAATAATTATAATGAAATATTTTATTATTGAAATTTATTAAAATTGTATTGGCAATAATTGAATTCGTTTTTATTGCTTATAAAAATAATTGAATTTTTTAAATAAATTTTATAACGAATTAAGAAAAAAATTGAATTTTTTTTTGAAATTGAAAATTTCACTTTAATTTTAGATTCCAAATTTAAAAAATTAACTTTTTACTTACATAATTAATTAGATATTAATGTTTATTTTTTAAAAACATTCTAATAAAATTCTTCGCAAGAATTCAATTATTTTTATAATTCTTCGAAAGAATTCAATTATTTTATTAAAAACAGCAAAATTCTTTGCAGGAATTGTATTATTTCAATTATTTCAAAAATTTTAATAAAATTCTTTGCTAGAATTTAATTATTTTCAGGAATTCAATTATTTACAAAATTTTTTTAATAAAATCCAATAATCAAATTTTTAATTATTATTCTTATCAGAAACGATTATTTTCAAAAATTTTTTAAAAATCTGTATAAAATTCAATTATTTTAAAAATTTTTAATTAAAATTATTTTTAAAAAATACATTACTTAAAAAATTACTTTAAGTAATTCTTCGACAAAATTTAATTATTTACGGAAACTAATAAAATTTGTTCAAAAGAATTTAATTTTCTATCAATAACTTCAATAAAATTTAATGATAAAATTATTCATTACAATTATTAACAAAATCGATTATATTAAAAAAAAAATTTTTTAATTCTTTAGAAGAATTCAATTATTTTCAATATTTCAATCAAAATTCCTTGAATCAATTAAAATACTTGAATTCTTTTGACAAATGTTATAACGAATCAAAGAAATAATTGAATTTCTTCGTAAAATTGAAAATTTCACTAAAATTATTGAATATAATTGAATTGTTTCGAAGGATTTATTAAAATTTTAGAAAATAATTGAATTTAGAAGAATTTATTAAAATTTTAGAAAATAATTGAATGTTTTCAAAAAATTTTATTATTTTTAAAAGTAATTGAATTCTTCCGAAGATTATTTATAAAAATAATAGAATTCTTGCCAAGAATTCAAATTTTTGTTAATTTAAAAAAATTTAAATTATTAAAATTTTTGAAAATATAAACAATAAAAATTAATTATGTACTTAATAAGTGAATTTTTTAAATTTTGATCATGAAATTATTCAAAAATTTATATTTAAAAATAAAAAATTTGGAATTTGCATAATAATAAATTGAATATCATGTTCCGCGCGCGCGTAACATTTTTTAGTATTAAAATATTTTACATTTGTGAGTTTTAAAAGTAAATTTCCGAAAGTTAATTTGAATTTGTATTAAATTAAGATTAGTTTAAAGTAATAATTATTCAGACTAATTTTAATAATAATTGAAATCAAATTTCTGCTAAAAATGTTTTGAAAAAAAGAATTTTTGATATAAAATAAAACTAATTTATTTTGTTTTTAAAGGAATACACTGGTGAGGATGATTCCGATCTTTATTTGGAGGAACGAGAGACGGCATTGCGAATAGCCCAGGAGGAAAAGAGACAGCAACAAATGTCAGTGCCTGGAATTTTGAATCCACACGAAATGCCGGAAGAGATGCAGGACTGAATTAATCATGACCATCCAGCCAAACCAGCCAATTTTCTCATCACAACACACATTCTGAAACGAGAAATGCTTTGCCGTAGGTACTATCGTATCCTCCACCAAACACCTCCTCCTCCTTCTCCTTCCCTCCCCTTTTCAAATTCCATCAAATCCTTTATAAATTATCTCCATCCACAACAATTGCAAAAAAAAAACCTTTATTAGATTTAAAAATGAAAAGAAAAAGAGAAAAAAAAATAAATAATGAAAATTAAAACAGTGCTGGTCGCTAATGCCTTCTAATTTGACTAAATTCAACAAAAGAAAGGGTAATTGAAAAAAAAAATTATCACAAAAATACTGAATTTCCTTTAAAATTAATCAGAGAAAGAAATACGAAGCCACTAATATCCAGCACTGTACTTTTAAAACCGACGAGTGTAAAATACTGCGCCCTTGTTACGGAGATAAAAGAAAAAAAAACCCAAACTGCGGTGTCTGTTTGTTTGTCTGTTATAGGATTTTTAAATGAAACGAAGTTTTTTGTTGTCGATTAAATGCGAAAAACACCTGCTTGGCGATGCTATTTCTTGTACTTTTTTTTTTTTGACTTTAATAATTCTCGTAAAGAGTCCACACGAGGACGTCAATCCGTCAAAAAAAGAAAAATCCCAAAGTTTACGGAATTTTAGGCTGTTGTAATTATTATTATTATTTTTTTTAATAGTTTTTTTTTGTTTGCAAAAGATTTAAAAAGAAGAAAAAATTTGAGAGATTGATAGAAATTTTCGAATGTGTCTGATATGTACAAAAAAAAATAAATAAATGAGAACCGAGAGAAATTTTTTTTTATTTTTTTAAGTGAAAATGTTTTGTTACATCGAATAGAGAAGCGAACGAATAAATATAGAAAATTGCAGAGAAAAATTGTTTTTATTTTATAATTTTCTTTTTTCATTCTCATAATTATTACTTATTATTATTATTATTTTTAGTATTAATATTGTCTTGCTTCTAATTTAGCTCTTTATTCTTTGTACTTGAGAGACGTCCTCTTAATTTTAAAAAATAAATTTTTTTCCGAAGCAAAAAAAAATAAATAAACGAGAAACATTTTGGAATAAAGAGCATAATTGTGTGTGTTATCAATTCATTAAAAAAGAAAGGAATAAAGTTTTAAATTTAAAAGTTTCTTTTGTACTTTTTGATTAGAAAGTATACTCTCTGAGTTTTGTTGATAAAAAAAAAATAGAAAAACAGATTTCGTATTTAAATGAATGAAAAAAGAGAGAGAAAAGAATGTTGCATTAAATAGAATCGCCGCAGCAGAATTTTAAAAACGATATATAAATATGCTAGATGAATATGTGTGTTTTTATCTGAGTGAAGCTGTATTATATACTATTAATTGCTATTATAAATCAATTGCGAATCTTGAATTTGGCAATTTGTAAATTAAATATGATGATAAAATAATGTTACTTTTCAGGATTTCCTTTAACCCAATGATTTTTTTTTTCTTGGACGATCTCTTAAAAAAAAGAATTACTTCCATTATATAAAAAAAATAGCAGCCATATAATTACCATTTAAAAACGAAATTCGATTCCAAAAAGGAAAAAATAAATAATTTTTTACTCATTTGAAAATGTTAATGAAAAAGAAAAATTAGTGGAATAAAATCCAATTTTCAATAATTGATATTTAATAATTAATAATTGATAATTATAAAGAATGGAAAGCTTTTTTTTTTGAAAAAAATCGAGATTTTCCGAACGAAGAAAAGCAATTTTTTTTCTCAAACGAATGAAATTTTTATTATGAGAAAAAAAAAATAGTGAAGACGAATGTCTAAAAAGAATGTCTTTTTCACCGGCCGTGAATTTTTTCATACATATAAAAAATAAGGGTCTAAAAGCGAGATTCTTAGAGATATTTTCTACGAGTACCCGCGACCTTTTTTTATAAAAAATAAAATAATTAAGAGGGAGGAAGAAGAAAAATAAGGATAAATATATATTACAAGAAAAAGAAAATAAATATTGATAAAAAGCGCATTTGAAATATTTGTGCAAAAAAGGTAGAAGATTAAAAAAAAAAAAAAGAAAGAAATCCTTGTGGATGTTGTATAGTCGTTGAATTACATTCGTAAAAAAATATGATTTTTGCCTAAAAGTTACTATACATAATAATTATAGACATAATATAGATAGACCAATGCAAAAAAAGAAAAGAAAAATTAATTTTTGCGTTTCTTTGAAAAACTGAAATGTGGAAATATATATATTAAAGAAAAAAGAAGACTTTGCGTCTGAAAGAATCGAATGAATGTAATTTTGCATTTTTGTTTCATTTTTTTCGACCTTTTTTTTTAAATCCATAAAAAAGACGCCATTTGAAAAAATGGTTTCGTAATTTATATAAAGTAGGGTAAATTGTAAAAAAAAAATTGTCCTTTTTTTGATTATAAATAAATGTGATACGAGCGATTTGTAACAATTTGTGAATGAAAGCCGTTATACTTTATCAAAAAAACAATTTTTTTAATTTAATGAATTTAATTTTTTTCTATTTTAATTTTTTTTTTATTTAACTAATAATATTTTTGGGGAAAAAGGAAAAATTGTGGCATTTGAAAATATTTGTAAAAAAAAATTGGGTGTTTTGGAAAATTTTATTTTTAAATCCAAGTCGGTTAGATATTTGTATTTTCTAAAGGAAAAATATTTTTCTTACCCAGACTTCTTTTTCCAAGTGAGAATAAATTGGTATGATGGTCAGATTTTCCTGCATAGAAAACTATTTTTTAATTATGAAAAATTGAGTGTAGAATTTTTTTTTTAAGGATTAGAATTTATTTTTTTTTTCCAATAAGAAACGGATCGTATGCTTGCGAGTGTGGATGTAATGTAAGTTAAGGAATAATTCTTATCGGTTATTCATGATTATAACGACGAAGTATGTAAAGAGTTTAATAATACTTACTAATAAAATTTAAAATATCGCTGTATCTTTTTATTTTTTTGTTTTTCAATCAAAAAAGTAAAAAAAAATAGTTTCTCGCATTTTTAAAATTAATTTTATTAATAATAATTGATAAATAATAAATTTTATCAATAATAATTGATAAATAATAAATAATTAAAAAAAATTGTCGAATTACGTACATTTTGATTTAAATATGACATTTTGTCCCCGCGCTTAATCACTGTGGACAAATTGACCAATCAGTGAATTACAAAAAATTCTGTGATTGGTCGATAAGAAACTTGTCCACGATACGTCCACATCCCCTTTTTTCCATTCACTTCCTTTTCAAAAACAAAATGGTTGACCGTGTTTACTGATGCCTTTGCATCTGTTTCTGTTGTATTCTTAATAAATGTAATTTTTATTTTTTGAAACAAAATAAAAAATATGTTTTCTGCAGAAATTTCACTGTTAATTGTCGAGGGCAATAGAAGGTAAGTTTTTAATTCTATTAATTTATTGTATGCAAAAAATACAGAATGTCTACGTCTACCACTTTTTTAGGTTAGTTTGATATTCTTTATATTTTCCGGAATTGTTCTTCTTTTAATAAAAAAATGCATTATTTTGAACTTTATAAATTAATAACCAGAAGTGTTAACAGATTTTATTTTTTATGAAAAATACTGCTAAGTATCTGTTGACATTTCCTAAATGTTAATTTTTATTCCTAAAACGATTCTTGTTTTATATTTATTAAAAAATAGTAAACAATTCCAAAAAGTATCGAATTTATGGAAAATGTATGATAATATACTTTTTTTACTATTTAAATATTATTTTAGTAAATCGTAATTTGTTCGTAAATCCAAATAACAGGGTGGCCACAGGTCAGGGAAATCAGGGAAAATTCAGGGATTTTAATTAAAGTACTGGATAAAATTAAATTTACAGGATTCATAATTAGTTTTCTTTAATTTTTTAATATACATTTAATTAGTTATTAAAAATCATGGATTTATAGAAAAATTTTAGTTAAAAACACTAAAAAAAATTAAATTTTAGAGAAGTTACAAATGTTTGCAGAAATTCAATTATGATCACAAAATTTTAAAAATTCTCGTCAAAATTTCAAGTATTTTTCAAAATAATAAAATTCTTCTCCAAAATTCAATTATTTTCATAAATATTTAAGATAAATATTTTAGATGAAAAAAAAATTTTTTTAATTTGCATAATAATAAACTGAATATCACGAACATTTGATGGTTATTAAAAATAGTTGTTTTAAGAAATGTTTTAAAAATTAATTTCAGTTAAATTTTTAAATAATAATTTAATATTAATAAGCATTATAGCATGAGTTTTTAGAAATAATTGAATTTTGAAAAGGTTTAATTGAATTTCTTTAAAAAATTATTTCAAGTTTTTATTTTCTAAATATTTAATTGAAGAATTTTTGAATAATCAAATTTTCGTAAAATTGAATTATAAACAAATGGATTTGAAACCTCTTTAGGAACTTTTGCAAAAATTATTAAAAATAATTGATAATTGTTCATTTATTTCTTTCGAAGAATTTTAATAAAATTTTTGAAATTAATTACATTTTTCGAAGAATTTACCTAAAATTGTATTAAAAATAATTGAAATCCTGTGAAGAATATTATTATCTATGAAAATAATTGAATTGTTGCAACGAATTTTATTACATTTCTTTTAAATAATTGAATTGCTCTAAAGAATTTTATTATTTATGAAGATAATTAAATTCTTACAACGAATTTTATTACATTTTTCGAGGAATTCATTTAAAATTGTATTAAAAATAATTTAAATCCTGGAAAAATTTTTATTATTTATGATAATAATTGAATTCTTATAACGAATTTTATTACATTTTTTTAAATAATTGAATTAATTTTTTTTTTGAGTATCTAATAATTTTTAGAGTGAATCAAAAATTAATTTTTTGTGGCAACCCTGAAATAAGTTTTGCAAAAGAAATTGTTTTCAATTATAGAGAATTTGTAACAATAAGATGTGTAACAATAAGAGCAATAATAAGCACATTTGTTGGTTAAATAAATATTAAATAATTCTTATTACAGAGACGTCTTAGTGAAACATTATGTGTAATACTCTTTTGACAATGGACAAAGTTACCAGCAAAACTAGTAGCCTTAAAGCTCTTTTATTAAGAGCTTGGCGTGAACGTTGGAGTGATTTGCAGTGGGGAATAAATATTAAAACTGTAAGAAAACACGAAAATGAATTTAATTTAATTTTTATTTTTTTAATAATATTAATGTTCTTATTTAACAGATTTTACCACGTGGTGTGAGTGGCGATGTTTATAATCTAGCCGATTGTATACTTCAACAAGCATTAGTTGGTCCGGGTCCAAATCATTTAGTACTCTCCTACCTCAAACATTCGCTTAGTTCTCAGGTAATGACAAATTTTATCCTTTTATTTATTATTATTTTTAATAATGCTTTAAACTTTTTTTACTTTTAATAATGTTTAATAATGTTTAAAAAAAAATTCAGCTTGTTTCATATGCGGCCGTTTTGCAACGAATTAGCAAATATGACGCATTTCATAAGCCACATTGCATTTTGAGTTTATTGAATTTCCTGGAAACAATTCACATTGGAATAACGTGTCGTGGAAAACCAGAGGAGGATCTTCTTGCCGCAGCAGTATTGTCGGTTGTACATTGGTTACTACAATGTTATTTACACGCATTATCGAAAGCGCCACAAAATAATCCCCTAAATCCACAATCATCTGAATTAATCGATAAACCCGCCAGTATTCTCAAAGAAATGCTCAATTCCAATTTTATTTGCGCCATGATGTACTTAGCGAAACACGACGATAAAGGTATTTAAGTATTTTCAATTTTTATTCTTTCTCAGAGTTGTCGGAAGAATTTTATTTTGTCAAATTAAAACCTTTTGAAATTTAATTATTTATAATAATTGGCAACTTTGTTATTATTATCGATTTTGTCTTCTATTTTACAAATACTTTTTTTTTCTTCAGATTTATACGCGGAGGTTGTTAAAAAATGTCAAGAAATCGAAGTACTTCATCGTGGTAATAATGTGAAATCAACAATTATATTGGATGAGACATTAAAAAAGTTGTGTGCATTAGAAATTGAAAATATGTCACATTGTTCAACGAGAATTGACATGGAACCAATAACGCATTGTTTACAATCATTGTTGGCAGTTCAGGGATCATTAAATTCAAGTACAGAAACGGCAACTTTTGTCAGTCAATTGCAAATGGTGCAAAGATTGAAGAATTACACAAATGCGCGACTTTATTGTGAACTTATCCGCGCTAGTTTAATGAGTTTACACAGTGTCGCTGGATCATTTAGCGAATCCCATTGGGGGGCTTTTATCTTCTTGAAAGTTCCAATTATTCTTAAAGAATTGCACGCAGCAACTTTAACTGGTGAGTTTTTTCTTCTTTAATTAAATACTTTATTAGTATTATTAATTATTTAAATTGAATGATTAGAATTTATTGAGGTTCAATTACTAAGTAAACTAGCAAATGATACGCGCGCCAGCGCACGGAACGCGGTATTCCATTTCTTATTAGGTATTTTGTAAATTAAAAAAATTTTATATTTTCAAGAATAAACATCAATTTTTGAATGATTACAGACTTAAAATTTAAAGAATTCACATATTAAGTACATAATATTAAATATTCTTTTTTATTATATTAATTTTAAATTTTAATAAAATTTGTCGCAAGAATTTCATTATTTTCATAAATAATAAAATTTCTTAGAGTAATTCAATTATTTTCACTACAATTTTAATAAAATTTCTGAAAATAATACAATTATTTAAAAAAAAATATTAATTAAATTCGATTATTTTCAAGAATTTTAATATAAATTCAATTATTTTTTAACAATTTTAATTAAATTCTTTTAAAAAATCATTATTTTCAAAATTTTTAATTAAATTAAACTATTTTTAAAAATTCTGATAAAATCCTTCGAAAGAATTCAATTATTTTTATGAATTGTAAAATCCTCCGCAAGAATTTAATTATTTTCATAAATAAGAAAATTCTTCGCAAGATTTAAAATATTTTCATAAATAATAAAATTCTACAAAGGAATTCAATTATTTTCAAGATAATTTTAATAAAATTTCTCGAAAGAATACAATTATTTTTCAAAATATTATTTAAATTCAATTATTTTCAAGAATTTTAATAAAAAATTCAATTATTTTTAACAAATTCTGATATCAAATTCTTCGAAATAATTCAATTATTTTTATAAATTGTAAAATTTTTGTCAAAAATTCAATTATTTACATAAATAATAACATTTTTCAGAAAAATTCAATTATTATTAAAATTGAAGGAAGTGAATTTATCATTCGGTGATTAAATATTAAATTTGAAGAAGTTAACAATTTTCCCGAATCAATCTACACAAATAAATTAAATATCTTAAATATATCTCGATAAGCTCATGGGCTTCAAATTCGGGAAAATTGTTAACTTCTTCAAATTTAATATTATTAAAATTATTTTAAATAATTACATTATTTTTATGAAATTTAATGAAATTCTTTTAAAAAAATGTAATTATTTACAAAAAATGCTTTAAAATCTTTGAATTCTTTCGAAGAATTCTTTAAAAAACAAATAAAATAAAAATAATTGAAATCTAGTGAAAAATAGTATTATTTGTGAAAATAATTGAATTCATGAGAAGAATTTTATTAAAAATTTTTTATATAATTGAATTTCTGCAAAGAATTTTAATACTTTTGAAAATAATTGAATTTTTGTGATGAATATTGTTATATAAGAAAATAATTGAATATTCCAAAGAATTTTAATAAAATTTTTAAGAATCATTACATTTTTCGAAGAATTCGATTAAAAATAATTGAAATTCTGCGATGAATTTTAATATTTATGAAAATAATTGATTTACCAAAATTAATAATAAACACGATTATTTTAAAAACTTAAAAGAAATTCTTTGTAATATTCAATTACTTTCAAAATTTGCAGTAAAAATTATTTTAAAAAATTCCTTTATTTCCGAGAAAATTGAAATAAATTCTTCAAAACAATTAAATTATTTTAAATTGAATCCCTGCGAAAAAATTTATTATTTCTACAAATAATTGAATTTTTGCAAAACTTTAAAAAATAAGTCAATTTATAAGAAGAATTTTATTAAAATTGTATTTAAAATAATTGAATTCCAGCGAAAATTTTATTATTTTTAAAAATAATTCAGTTCTTGAATTGAATTTTATTAAAAGTTTTTTAAATAATTGAAATCCTGTGAAAATTTCAGATATTTTTTAAAATAATTGAAATTTTGAAAGAAATCAATTTAAATTGTATTGAAAAGAAGTAAAATCCTAATAAGAATGTTATTATTTGTATAAAAATAATTAAATTTTTTATGAAGATTTTTATTATTTATAAATTGACTAAAGAATTTTATTACAATTATTGAAAATAATTGAATTTTTTATAAAACTCAATTACTTTTAAATTTTTTGATATATACTTTACAAGAATTCAATGATTTTTAGTACATTAATTTTAAAATTGAAAATTATTTAAAAAGAAAAATTATTAAATAAGTTAAGAAACAAAAAAGCAAACAACAACTAACTTAAAACTGCGAAACTAAAAAAGAATATTTATGTTGAAATGCAAATATTTATGTTTAGGCGATGAAAAATTTGAATACTCACAGGATATTTTGGAGGCTTTTGAACTGTTACTTCATTTCACGCCATTGTTGGATAAAATTGACGCAACATATTTGTGTAATTGCATCGAGAGTATATTGAATAAATTGCAAAAAGTGAATTTAGTCACGGAGAAACAAGCAAAACAGATAAGTAGCCGAAGGTATGTTTTATAAAAAAAAATTTTAATATTTCAAAATAGTATAAGAATTATTTTTGTTTGTAAGAAAAATTGAGGAGAATATTTCTTGCTTTTTCCACACAGGGAGGGAATGACAGTTGCACTGCAAAAACTCGAAACGCCAATCACATCAACGTCGGTTATTCCAAAAGTGATAATGCGCGCCGAACAAACATTAAGTGGTTTATTAAAAACATTAAATGCCGATTATGCAAAAATAAAGGATGCACTATTAAGTATGTTACATCAAATTCTCGCGGGGAAAAGTTTTGATTTAATAATGGCAGTTGCTTCGGTTGAGGGTAAACTTAAAGCATTTGTGACGAAGATGATAAAATTTAATGAGGCAAGTAAACAAGCAAATGAACAACCGGTTAACGATAAGTCAACATCAACGCGAAGTATTATTTTCGATGTTACATTCCTGATGCTCTATTCAATTGTACAAACATATGGTTGTGATGTACTCGAGGAAGGTGGCGATTCATTTTTCGAACAATGGGTACGTGAGTGTATGCCAGAGCGTGGAAAACCAAAATCACCGCATAAAATGCTGCAGAATATTGATCAGAGTGTTGTTGATTCATTGTTACAACATATTTATTCGGGTGAAAATGATTTTGTCACGAGTACAATGAATTGGGATGGTACGTGTCAAGCGGCAATGGGTGTTGTTAAGGAATTACTTATTGGATGGGAATGCGGTGGTTTGAGTGCTGGTGATGTGAAACGTGCGCTAGATCGTTTACGTAATGGTTTTTGTTGTTTGCCAGTTTGTGCGACAACATGGCTGTGCGCACATATGAGCATTACTAATCAAGATGCACTTTTGAAACCAATGAATATGGTACAACAATTTTTAACTCCCGCTACAAGCGACGAGTCACAGGAATATTACAAGGAGAGGTAAATTTATTTTTTATTTCTGACGCACTTTGAACAACATTGAACCCTTTTTTCAGAGCGCGTCACATTTATATCAAAGTTTATTGTATTTTTTCAAAATAACAAAAAAAAAATGTTTTTTCAGATCATTGTTAATGTTCCAAATAATACGAAAAATGCAATACGATGTCCGGCCACCGACGCAATCGAAGAAAGTTCTCACCGTCTCTCACAGGTGACAAATATATTTTTTTCACATTTTTAAATTTGTTTGTGTAGGATTCGGATATTATGACTTTTCTTGATTTACTTTCGAATTTTTTAAAACTTTTCTTCCAAATATTCCAACAAAATATGACATTTTTTGTGGTATAAAATGCAACTTATTTCAATTTTTATAGCGTGAAAAATAACAGGGTTTTAAAAAAATTCAAATTCAAACCTTTTTGAATCACTAGAT
The DNA here is from genome assembly GCF_015476425.1 of Leptopilina heterotoma. Taxonomy (NCBI): domain Eukaryota; kingdom Metazoa; phylum Arthropoda; class Insecta; order Hymenoptera; family Figitidae; genus Leptopilina; species Leptopilina heterotoma. Next base: position 1,143,489 of record NW_025111040.1, read on the forward strand.
TAGATTATAAAAATATTGTTACTGCTGCTTCTTCAAAATTACATTCATCATTTCAATTTAATTACTGTTTTCTATAATTTTTAACTATTTTTTATTTCTAAATCAATATTTATTAGAAAATTCTACGACAATTCAATTATTTAAATACAAGAATAAATAATTTATTGAATAATTTAATTCTTCTTAAAATTGAATTCTTATAAAGAATTTTATCAAAACTTCTTAGAATAATAAAACTTTTTTTTAAATATTTGTCATAAATTTTTGTAAGAATAATTCAATTCTTTCGGGGAATTCATTTAAAATTGAAAACAAAATTATTAAATTCTTGTAAAGAATGTTATAAAAATTCTTTTAAATAATTTGATTTTGTTTTAGAAATTTTATTTTTTTTAAATAATTGATTTTTTACAAAGAATTTTATTAAAATTACAAATTAAATTAAAATTGCAATTTATGTAAAGTATTTTAATATTCATAAAAATAATTGAATTTCAGCAAAGAATTTTATTAGTTATGAGAATAATTGAATTCTTACAATTTTTTTAAATCAAATAAAAATTTTATTGATAATAATTCAATTTTTATATAGCATTTTATTAAAATTTTTGAAAATAATAATTGAATTCTAACGAAGAATTTTATAAAAATTCTTTTAAAAAATTGATTTTTTCCAAAAAATGTAAAAAAAATTGCATTTTAAATCATCGAATTCTTGGAAAAATATTATTTATGACAAAAATTGAATGTTTGCGAAGAATTTCATTAAAATTCTTAATTAAATATTTGAATTCTTTTGGAAAGTTTTATTAAAATAGTATATATTAAAAATCATTGAATTGAGGAAAATTTTGTTCAAATAATTGAAATTTTGTCAAGGATTTAATTAAATTTTTTTGAAATAATTAAATTTTGGAGAAGAATTTTATTATTTATAAAAATAATTGAAATTTTTATGAGAATTAAAAAAATGTTTGAAAATAATTAAATTTCGGAGAAGATTTTTATTGTTTATAAAGATAATTGAAGTATTGACGAGATTTTACTTTTTTTTGTAAACAATTGAATTTTTGACGAGATTTTTCTTTACTTCTTCAAATAATTGAATTTCTACAATCATTTGTAACTTCTCCAAAATTTAATTCTTTTTAGTGTTTTTAACTAAAATTCTTCTATAAAATTATTATAATTTTTTCAAAAATCTAAGTTCTTTAGAATTTCTAATTAAATTTATTCAAAACCTGTTCTTTTTGTTCTTTAAGTCTGATATCTCGTCAACCAATTTTGGAACAATTGGAATCAATATGGCAGGATATTCATCATCGTGGTTGGATTAATATTCAAGCGGCGGAAGCTCTCGTTTCTTTATTAAATACAGGCGGATCTCTTTGGTTTGTTTCAAATCTAGTGAAGGCAACGTTAAAATATAAATATCAAGAGGAACTTGACAGAGCCGTTGATTTGACTTTTGCCATTTTTCATTTCGACATTGAAAATTGTACTCTTGATCTCATCAATAACGTTGTTCCCCAGTATTTGTATAATAGCTTACAGTAAGTATTCTCTTTTTTTTAAATTCACCCTTTTATTAATAATTAAAAAAAATAATTTTTTTTGAATTATTAATAAAAGCGTGAATTTAAAAAGAATTTCAATTATCGAAAATTGATTTATGAAGACTTTATTGAAAAGAATGGGAAAATTCTAAATTGATTTTCTTTTTATTCTGCAGAAGTGAAGAATTAGTTGAGCCACAATCATTTGTATTGGCAAAATTATGCGTTTATTGTATATTTTCAACGCTCGAATATAATAATACAAATCCACAGCATGGTAATAGTAGAAAACGTACACGACATGATTTAGATGCCGATGAATTGGATGCACTTGGTGTGCCGGCAAATAAAATTTTAAGACTGAATGAAGCTGGCGATTCAAATCCAATATTTGGATCAAATTCACCGCAATCACAATTACCAACGAATGGACAAAAAATGATTTTATTACGCGATCCACTTTTATCGGCGTTGAATAAAATTTTCAATAATTTCACATATCTCGCCGGTAGAAATGGTGAGGTCTCACAGCAAACGCATTTTATTCTACAATTTTTGCGTTTAATGGTGCAATGTGGAAAAGATAGAACGCGAATTGTTCTACAGGAAATGCCGCAAACTTTGGTGAGATATTTTTTCCCTTTTTTACTCTTTTAAATGAAAATTATTTTTTTTTATATTTATTTAATTTAAAAAAAATTTTTAATTACTTTCACTGATTCGAGCCCTGTATTTAGACAATTTAGAAAATTATCTAAACAATTTAATCAACTCTTATATAAAAAAAAGTAAAGAAAATAATTAATGAAAATAAATTCATAGGTGCCTTGTCTTCTAAAAGCACTGCCGGAATGTTTCACAACTGATTTACTATTGAGGTTGTACGACATTCAAACAGCAGCGGGCCGAAAAGCAACTGCACGCGATTTGTGCATGCTACGAAATATTAATATGAAACCTGCCAAATGAATTTTTGGAAACGTTAATCGTTTCTAATTAATTAGTGTAAGGAATTTGTATGTTATATTTGTTATACGGTGTACATATTTCCTTTTGAAACAAAAGATAATTATTCTCCCCCCTGTGTCTAAAGAAATTTTTTTTCCTATGAAAACTTGGGCTTTTCTCTCATTTAAAAATCCAATTTTATCGTTTCGTACTTTAAACATTATTTTAATTTATAATTCTTATATATGAAAAATAAATATTTTAAAGTATATATAAACATTCGATTGTTGCAATCTTTTTATTTCCAAAAGAATTTTTGTTTTATTTACGTACAAATTTGTTTCCTTTTTAATATTTAATTAATATTAATAAATATTAGTATTCAACTAATATTAATATTAATTATTCGTTTACTATACGAATTTGTTAATTATTCACTTATTTAGGTTTAATTAAATTAATCCTTGAAAAACTATAAAGAAAATTGATTTTTTTATAATGATTCTGAATCATTTTCCTAATAATCTATTTATAATCTGTGTAGAGCATTGCTTTTGCTACTGTGAGCGCAGATTCTTTGTCTAATAATTTTTCGACAATCGCCAAACCAAAATCAAAAGCTGTCGCTGGTCCTCGACTCGTTATTATATTGCCTGAAATTAATAATTTAATCATCATTTTTTTTAAAAAATGAGCTGATTTAGTTTTGTTCTAAAGGAAAATTATTAGTATTCAAAACTTATACCGTCAGTGACGACTTTTTGATCCTCAATGTATTTGTAATCGTCCTTTAAATCACTTTCAGTGGATGGATAGGAAGTAATTTTACTTCCTTTAGCAATTCCATGGGCTTTTAAAACAACCGGAGCTGCACAAATTGCAGCGATAATTCCCTTTTTTGATTCTTGATCTTTCAATAAAGTTCCAACACATTGAGACTAAAAAAAATAATTATTAATTAACTTCTTAATTTTAATTAAAGAATTAATTTCTTTCTTCATTAGATAAAGCATAAAAAATCAGTTTATTGTATTTAACATAAATATATTGTATAAAGAATAAACTCACGGCCGCCAATTTTTTATAACCAACTCCACCAGGCAACACGACAACATCGTAATTTTTATCTTTAGTAGCATCAGTGAAATTTGAATCGGTGCAAATTTTTACATCTCTACTGCATTTTACACATTTCTCATCATTAATGCTAGCAATTGTAACTTGAACCTTTATTTTAAACAAAGAATAAAAATAAATTTTCGGGCATTTATTCGCAATTTTGTTGCATTAAAAATTCATTGCAAAAGTTGAATATTATTATTTTTATAGAATTATATTTTTTTATTTTTTAAACGAAAAAAGAAAAAATAGTATTTTTTTTAATTGTAAAACGAAAATAGCAAAATTTTTTTATAAAATCTTTGCAAATAAATTCTTTAAAAAAAATTCCATTTTTAAAAAATTTTTAATAATAATATTTTTTGTAAAAATTCAATTAATTTCTAAAATTGTAATAAATTAAATGTTAATTATTTCAATTATTAATAAATACGATTATTTTAAATACTTGAAAGAAATTATTCATAAAATTCAATTATTTTCAAAATTTCTAATTAAAATTATTTAAAAAAACTCCATTATTTTTTAAAAAATTCAAAGACTAAATACAACTAAAAACTGTGAACAAATTACCGTAATACAATGATTATTAATGTTAAATTAAATTATATATAGATTTTAAAGTTCATTTTAATTAGAGAACATAACCTCTTCTTACCCCGGCACGTCGTAAAACATCTGCCGTTATCACGGCTTCCATTTCTTCAGCTCCTTCAGCTAATAATAATATCGCTGTTTTTGACATTTTCACGCAATAATTAGCGACGGAAATCGAATTAATTGATTTAAAATAAGAGCTTGTAATTTTTGAAAAAAGATAAAATCCCATGAGTTAATTGCGCTAATTGATAAACAACAATGACCGTATCACGAATAATAGGGCCCCTGTCACCTTTTCTGTTTCCGATAAAATTTTATTTATCCCCCTTATTATTATCTCAGTTAAAATAATACATTGAAAAAATTAACTATCACTACTATCAGGAACAATTCCCTACCTTTTTTTCTCTTTTGCTAATTTTTTAATAAAACTGTCAAATTTGTATAAGAACAGGGCACCAATTGAACTTGCTACACTTCTGTCATTTTCTTCAAATCCTTCAAATTTATGAAATTTTATACAAAATGTTTATTTTACATCTCTGCATCTCTAAAAAGCACCTTTTAGTACACAAAAAAAATTAATTCCTTTTTTTCAATTCTATTTGAAGAAATTCTTCTTTTGAAATTGATTTTCAAGTCTTAAATTCTGTAAGTAAATTAAATTACATATAATTACTGTTTGGAGAGGTTTTTCAATTATCCCAGGCGTGTATAAAGAAAACTTTTTTTTTATACTAAAAATAGAAAAAACAATTTTAAATTAAGTAAAAATTATTTAAAAATTGGTTTAAATTTGTAAATTTTAAAAATTAAAAATTTATTTTCAAAAAGAAATTTGGCGCCCTTGTGACAAGCCACTGGCACTTATTTAAATTGCTACGCTACTGAACATCGAGGCGTCCTGTAATGTTTTGTTTGTATTGGTGGTGTGCGGTGAATCTGGTGAATCAGTGAAGAGAATGCACGTCATACATATGTTTAGGAGCACACAACGAAAGGGATTAAAGTTACCACACACAGACATTGAATGTCAATAGGAACGAAACGGAATCGGAACACACCCCCACGAGAAGAAAAGCGAAACAAATCGCAGTCATCGCAGTCAATCGCAGTACAAGATGGCTTCCCTCGGGTGTTGTGGTTGACGTTATATTTACAAGGAAATAATTTCTAAAACCATTCTCAACCGTAATTAGGTCGTCGTCGACCTAACTAATTTCATCATTCACAAGTTCAGTGTCGTGTAAAAATCAACTTTTTCATGAATTTAATGGCGACCGGACATTGGTTTCCAAACAAAATGCGAACATCTCAAGACTGAGGCACACTTGTGACTTCTGGGTGAGTGCTTTCGGAATAAGTTTCCGTTTCTTTTTTTTCCTATTATTTTTTTTTAACTTTAATGCACGCTTTTGCAATCGCATTTGCGACAATCAGGTGTACGGGGAAAAATAAACTGTAAAAATTCTTTATCTTAAAATTTTACATTCCTCGCAGATGGTTCGAGTTTTTTTTTTTAATTGCTGGCTGTTTTTTTTTATTGGTTTTGACGGGGGCCCCCCTTTCAGTGAAGCGTTATTTATTGTCATGGTGCATGAGGCACCTTATTGGTTAAATGGTTATATTGCATTCTCGGTTGTGTTAGTGAATTATTTACGACTTTTTGAAAAGACAAGATTTTTTTCGGTCATCCCGATTGTCACAAGTTGCGACGTCTCTCAATGCTTTGCTTTCAAGGCAAAATATATACCATTGAAAAAAAAATGATACACACACAAACACGCACAGACAAATTATATTTTAGAAACTTTCGCCGTGACTTAAGACCACTTGATCAAAAAAAAAAAATTTTTTTTTTTTGATCCTTTTTCAATTTTTCTTTCTAGGCAATAATAGATAATTTTTCTTGTTGGTTATGTAACTTTCCTTGTAGAAAAAGCAAGCATCGAATACGAGTGGCAATTAGAGACAAAATATTGCTATGAAGACTGGATTTTATTAATTATTGTGTCTAAATATGTGATAATTATCGAATTTAAATGGCAAACTTCGAGTTTTTTTTAATTTTATTTCTAGTTGGTTTTGTTTTTTAAAAGCTTTATGAATTTTTTTTTCTTTTTGTACTTAGCAAATTTTCATCGTTTTATCAAAAAAGAAGTGCACTTTTAGAAAATAAAATTTCGTAATTGAGTTTTTCGATTTGATAAAACATGAAAGTTTTTATTGGTAAATATTTACAGGTAGTATTTTATTTTTTATAATTCGAAAATGTATTTTAAGCTTTGGTGAAAGCCAGAATTTTTATTTTACTTTCGTTTCTTTTTTTTTAAATGTATTTAGAGAATTTTTCGAGGTTAAAAGAATTCGATACATTGTAATAATTTGGAAAATTATATTTATTGTTCAATTTACTGAATTTAATAATTGGACAATAAATATAATTTTTTGTATTTTATTTGACTTGTATAATTGAAAATTTGAAAAATGATTGTAAAAATTTAATTAATATTTCACGTAGTTTTTTTTTAATTTTATTTTATGGATACAGACTTTTTTTTTAGAGAAATGTGTTTTCAATTCAATTAAATAGTAATTTTGTAATTTAGAAAGAGAATTTAAGGGTCTAATTAAAAAATTAAAATTTTATGACTTTTCTTTTATTTCGAATATAATTTGGTTTTAAAGAGAATTTATAGATAAATAATATAAAAGAAACGAAATAGTTACTATAATTATGATAACATTGTTTTTCAATTTACTTGAAGATAACTAAAGTTGATATATACTAAGTAACGATTATTGCGTGCATATTTATGTTTCTTTTTTCTTTTTTTTTAATTTACTTAGTTCGTAATAATTTAAATTTATTTAAATACTCCAATTAAAAGAAGAATATTTTTTAAAATTATACGATTTAATACGAATATTAATTTTTGTTTTTTTAATTATTCAAATGTTAATCAAAATATTTACCTTTCTGACTATTAAAAATTGTCATTAAATATCATTAGAAGATAAAACATAATTATTTTTTTTCTACTGTTTGCAAAAGTATATTTTAAAAAAAATTCCACAATTTGCAAAAATAAGTTTATAAAAAAATTGTATTTACTCTAAAATTATAACGAAAAAATTGTTATACCCTAAAAAAATTCTCTTTTTAATTTTAAAGAATTTTTAATTATTGAAATTTTCGAGAAAAAAAACATGCAAATCTGCATGCAAACCTGTCTGCATCTATTGTCAGATTTTGCTTAATAGTTATAATATTTATTTGTGACAGAATCAGGGTGTCTAGTTTTTTTTTCTCCCAAATTATATGAAGTTCGTTAATTTTAATTGTGAAATAGAAAAAATATAATACAAGAATTTCTAGAAAATTATAATATTAATCTAATATTTTTGAAAATTTATTGTAAATATTTTGAAAATTAAATTAAAAATCTATTTTTTGCATTTAATTTTTAATACACATAGTGGGAAAAATTAAATCAAAAAAATTACCTTGTAAAAAATTTTTTTCTTACTCTTTTAAATATTTATTTTAATATTACTTTTTTTTAATTATTATTATTGTTAGTATTATTAATATTACTATTTTTATTATTATTATTATTATTATTATTATTATTATTTAACATAAAATGTTGAGGAAAAATAAAAATAATTTCAATCTAAATGCAAATATTAATAATAATAATAATAATAAGAAAAAAATTTATTTAAAAAGAATAAAATAACTGGACACCTTGAAATTCTTTATATAGATTTTCTGTTTGAATAAACAAATGAAAATGACGAATTAAATGATGATAAAAAAATCATTAATTCGGAATATAATTAAGAGCATGTAAAAATTGTAATTGAATTTTCTATTTTTTTTTTTTTAAAGTCAATTATCATTAATGAAAGTAAAAAGAAAAAAAAACTGATTAGACAACATATGTACGGTTCAGGGGGTGGATGATAGAAATTTACCTAAAAGGGAAGAGTGAAGCCAGTCGAAACACTGGAGAAAGACGGCGGAGCTTTGGAGGAGGGGGAGATGTCCGCCGGCACCCAGGGAGAGATTCGGGTTGGTTCATCGCACCAGGTTTGCCATTATTCCTTGACAAAAACTCTTTTGCCACTTTAGCTATATCGCCGCACAACGTACCTAACTCAAGGCTTGTTTTTTGTACTTATTTATTTTTTATTATTATTATTGTTATTATTATTATTACTATTATTATTATTATTATCATTCATCATTTTTTTTACATAAATATTCTTCATCATAAAAAAATTAAATTCAACCCTTTTTAAAAATATTATTTTTATTTTTAAATGTTTTTCCCATTACTAGATTTCTTGAAATTCAATAATTTTTATTTATTACAAATAATTATTATAACAAAATTAAGTAACAAAATATAATTAATGTTATATTATTATCGATAATTATATTAATTTATTAATATTGATTATTAGTAATTAATAATAGGACAATAATTAAATAATAATTATTAATTAAATTATTATTATTATTTTATAAATAATAATTATTAATTTATTAATATTTATCATTAACTCCAAAAAAAAAATTTTTCATTTTCATAATTAAAATAATTTTTTATTCAAAGCCTTTTTATTGTATATGATGAACAAATAAAATATTATTGTTCTGAATTTTAAACTTAAAATTAAATTAATTTATTTTTTGCAAAAAAAAATAGCTTTTCATTTAAAAAAGTCTTTTGGTTGTTTAATTAATTTTATAATAAAAATAATTTAGAAATAATGTTATTTTATTTTTTTGTTATTATTTATTTTTCTCTCTTAATATATTTTTAAAATTAAAATCTGAAAAAAATTGTCGAGAATTTGTGCAAAAAATATTTTTATTAAAAAGAAAAATTATATTTTGTAAAAATAACTTTCAAGGTTTCTAACACATGGGATTTACAATTTTTTTTTCGCAAACAATAGAAATAATAATTTTTGTTTTCAATTACAGAGACGAATTTAATATGTAATATAAGTAATATAATATATTTAAAAAATACAATTAATAAAAAATTAATTTAGAATGAAAAATAATTGTAAATTAATTAAAATATTAATTATTAAATTTATTAATTTGATGAATTTTATTGCATATTATTAAGAATTAAAAAAATTGTTTCCAATTTATTCAAATTCAAATTTCTATTGTTTGATACATGGCAAAAAAATTGCTTTTTTTCAATATTTAATTTTTTAGTAAGTAAGATTTGCAATTTTAATAATAATATAAAAAAATATAGATACACTTCTCTTATATTTATTATTATTACATATATAGAAATAATTTTAGTTTTAGTGAATTGTTGCCTTAGTGTTAATGAATTTTCTTTACGTCTCATTGTATTTATGAAAGGAAAAAGAATTGAATTTATAATTAGTGGCACTTTTTTTTTTGTTTCAAACAAAAGAAAAACAACAAAAATTTCGTAAATACGATGAAACTTACTTTATTATTATTATAGTAAATGGTGGTTTTCAGTCACGGTGAAATATATCATTATAATCGATTTTAATATTGACAGTAGAAAAATAGAAGAAAAATTTTTTAATTTTATTCTACATTAAGAAATTGCTAATTATTATTAATTTAATATACATAAATAATAACAATAAATTATGTTCTCATGTAAATAACAATTAATTTATAGAACTGTAAATAATTGTGAATCGGAAAAAGATGTAATTAACTAAATCATCTGAATGTGAAACATAAATATTGATTATCATTAATAATAATAATAAAAAATAATTAAATTATAAATAAAAAATAGAGTAAATAGTTAAAATTAATTAAAATCAATTTAAATAGTTCAAATCTAATTAAAAAGAAAATAAACGTAATATAAATATTTTTGGTCTTTACGATATTTCACGAATTAATATTAATTAGTTGAAAAATTGAATTATTCAGTGGCTAATCAGTTTGAATGATTATTAATTTTCAAAGAATTTTTCACTCAAGTAATTATCTAATATAAAACAAAAGTGTTAGCTGGGAGAAATTTAATTAATCTTGTTTATTGTTTTATAAATCATTTTAAAAGAATTTATCAATTTGTAATACAATTTTTCATGAATTTCATGAATATAAAGTATAAAACATCAATATTTTATAAACTTATCAATTTGTTTTACATATTTCTTTAATCAATTTAGTTGAAAAATGTATTTCTCACTTTTTTCGATATTTGATTCAATTTCGAATTAAAAATGGTTAAGAATTTTATTTGCAATTTAGGAAATTAGTATAAAAATGAATAATGTTCTTTTTAAGTAATAAAATCAATAAATTAATACCATTCAGTATTGATTAAGCCATTTTCAAATTTGATAAAAAGAATTAAATGTTTAATTGGAAAAAAAGTAGAATAGAAAATTTTGAAAAAGAAAAATAAACAAAACAAACAAGCCGGAGTGTAGGTGCGTAAACTAACTTGCTTTGGCAATGGTGCTAACCGCACAAAATCCCGAATTTTGGGTACAGGAATTGGTTTCTTGTCAGGCCCGATTGCCTGAGTATCGGCCGGGTATTCCTTCTGGTGAGCTGCTTCCTGATCCTGAGTTTTCCAAGGAACGCGAAGAGTTAAGATGGGTCCCAGCAATGGCATTGGATCTCGATCTTCTCATGTACCTGAGTGCGGCTCGTTCAATTGCCGCGTTCGCTGGTATGTGTGATGGAGGATCGACCGATGATGGTTGTGTGGCAGCTTCCCGTGACGATACAACCATCAATGCCTTTGATATCCTTCACGATTCTGGCTATGATCCAACAAGAGCATTACAAGCCCTCGTCAAGTGTCCTGTACCAAAAGGCATCGATAAAAAATGGTCTGAAGAAGAAACGGTACGTTTATTTCCCAGCAAAAACAAAAATTATGTATTTCAATTATGATCTAACAGACTTATGGAAATATATCTTCTATTTTCAGAAACGATTCGTTAAAGGTCTTCGACAATTTGGGAAAAATTTCTCTCGCATTAGGAAAGACCTATTGCCACACAAAGATACGGTAATTTTTTTTATTGGTTTTTTTTGGAATAAGTAAAATAAAAAAAATTGGAGACACCTGAAAGCTTTTAGCCATTTAGAATAATTTAGAAACAATTTTTTGTTTCTCGAGAATTTGTATGTTTATTGAAATTTTGATTTGGTTATGATTGCAGCCAGAGCTCGTCGAATTCTATTATTTGTGGAAGAAGACGCCAGGGGCGAACAATAATCGACCGCATCGAAGACGCAGAGCTCAAGGTTCTCTGCGCAGAATACGCAACACGAGGAATTCAAGGGCCGGCACACCGAAGGAGGAGGCTCCTGTTCCACCAAAAGACGTGCCTCCAAGTACAACGAACGTCAAGGAGCAAGCTTCGGAGCCGGAAAGTGCTCCTGCCGGCACTCCGGCAATTGCGAACAATGGCAATCCCGGCGGTGAAGTTAGTTCAGTGACTGAAGATGACAATTCGGAAGAGGACAGCGACTCAAGGGATACAAATACAAACGGTGTAAATCACTCGTGTCAGCATTGTTTCTCAACGAATTCGAAAGACTACCAAGTTACCGGCAAGGATCGGCTGTTGCTCTGCGCAGAATGCAGAGGTCACTTGAAAAAGTCAGGAGAATTGCCTCCTGCGCCGCCTTACCTCTTCCGCCCAGTGCCAGCTGAGTCTCCCGACAGTCCTGGTAGAATGCGAACGAGAAATAAGGCCAAGGAAATACCGAGACCGGCTAGACCCAGACGAACTGGTGGCACCGACACACCTGATCAAGAAAAGCAACAGTCACAGCAGCAGCAGCAACAGAGTAGTGAGAAAACGAAGAAGAAGAATTCTAATAAGCCCGAAACGCCGAAGAAGGGCCAGAAGCGAGTCGCCGTCGAGGAAGTCGAAGAGGAGAAGGACTCTCAGAAACGAAAACGCGGAGAGCGACCCGACAGTCCCTCAGAATCACTCACCACTGACAGTAATTCTCTTATGGATGAGCCCGAGAGAGAGGCAGAGGGAGATTCCACGGTAGAGCCTCCGGTCGCGCCTCCAGCGCCAATCGAGGAACCCGTGAGTCCAGCGACCACAACAACACCGGAAGAAATCTGCGAACCAACGCCCGTGTCCCCGCCAATTCCGGTGCCAATCCAGAGCTTGCCAATATCAGTTCCAGTTATTCACACCCTCGACAAGAAACCCCCCATCGAGGAGCTACCCGAAATGAAAGAACAAGTTGAACAAGTGCCATTACAAATGACCCAACCGATGAAAATCGAACCAATGCCAATCGAACCGGCCGTCACACCACCCGAGGAAACAAAGGAGTCCGAACAAGTCAATCTCACGCCAGCTGCGATAGTAACCGCGCCACCACCACCTCCACCGCCGCCACCTCAACTACCGCCTCTCAATATTCCCGACATCAGTCAAAATGTACCTCGCAATTTGTCCCAACAAATCGGACCTTCACTCTGTCCGTCTTCCGTACCGCCCAACTTATCCAATCCCCAATTACCACCTTCCAGTCAACCCCTCCCTCTCAACATGCAATACGCCACCAATCTACAAAACGTGCCTCAAAATCTCTCTCAAAACATCCAAATACCACCGAGTTTACCGCAAAACATGACAACCGCACAAAACATGGGACCAGCACAAAACCTCTCTCTACACACCGAAAGTATATCCAACGCACAAACAATACCTCAAAGTATATCCGGACCGCCTCTCAATCTCAACATACCGCAGAACATGACCACAACAACAATGAGCCAAATGCAAATGATGCCCGGCTCGCCCCAACAACCACTCGGTCTCACAGTAATGCCCAACGAAAACCTCCGCTCCGACGAACGTCTCCCGGAAAGAATGGACCGACTCAGGGACAACGATCGAATCCGCGACCGAATCGAATCGCGCCTCCAGGAGAACCAAGCCGAACCCGACAACAGACCCGAAGCGCCGAACCTATTCCAACCAATTCAGCCCATAATGCCCCAGGAGAAGGTCTACAATCTCGCCGGCACTCCGCCGATGGAGCCGCAAAACCTAGTGAAACAAGAGATAATCCCCCCCGAACCAGACCCACTGCAGAGCCTCAAGGAAGTGAAAGTGCCCGGTTTCCAGACGAGCTTCCCCGGACCCAGTATTGACAATATCAAAAAAGATCCGGACGGCAGCAAACCCTCGACGCCCAGCAAACACATCCACTCGAACCAAGTGCCGCCAATGCAATCGGTGCCCGCCTCCCCCACTCTGGCTCCTCCCACGTCCCTAGCTCAGCCCGTAATGCATCCCTCCCAACAACCAAGTCCCCACATGGCCCATCCGTTCCACCCGCATCATCCCCTAATGCACCCCTCCCTATTCGCCGCCATGCATCCTTATCATCCTCACTATCCCGGCTACCCTCCGGTCAGCGGCTATCCTTCCTTCCCTCCCTATCCCTACGGTCCCGTCCCCCACGCAATTCCTCCCCCTTCGCCCCAACGCACCCCCGAGAATCCAAATCTAATCACCGCGCATCACTCCACAACTCCCAATGTACCTGTCCGTGAGGAGGAAAATATGATCCACCATCACGCGCCCATGCACCAGCAGAATCTTCACCACGACAAACTGCTCGCGATCTCCTCGCACAGTTCCCACAGCTCGCATAGTTCCCACTCATCCTCGCACAACACCCAACGAAAACCTTTAGTCTCCGCCTCCTGTCTCATTTCCTCCAGCTCCTCTCAACCTCCAAGCAGTCATCATCATCACCGACCCCATCATCCCGTACCCCCCGAACCGAAAATCGAACACCAACCCGAAATCGAACACGAGCCGGAAACCTCGCCTAGTCCAAATCGTGGACCAAGTCCCGAGCCTAGAATCGATGACTCCGAGTGTCATCGTTCGCAATCGGCGATATTCCTCCGCCATTGGTACCGTGGGGACGACAACTCGTGCACCAGGACCGATCTTATGTTCAAACCAGTACCTGACTCGAAACTCGCGCGAAAACGCGATGAGAGAACGAGGAAGCAAGCGGAACGAGAGAGAGAAGAACGGGATCGGGTCGCGGCCCAGCAGAGGAAGATGTCGACGCCGGAGAAGCAGCCGGAGATTTGTAAGCCACCGAGTCGGGGACCAATGGAGCCGGTGGTGTCGCCTTACGATAGATATGCGACGCGACCTGGCAGCTATGCGGACACGCCGGCGCTGAGGCAGTTGTCGGAGTATGCGAGGCCGCACGCGGCCTTCTCGCCGGCGCGGCATCCGGCGCCGCCTGATCCGATGATTCACTATATGTATGGACCGGGTGCGAGGGAGAGACTGGAGCTGGAGCATTTGGAGCGGGAGAAGAGGGAGAGGGAACTCAGGGAATTGAGGGAACGAGAATTGAATGATAGATTGAAGGAGGAATTGCTGAAGGGAACGCCGAGGCCGATGCCGGCGCCTGTCGATCCGCATTGGTTGGAGATTCATAGGAGATATGCGGCGGCGGGACTTGCGCCTGGACCTTCGGGACCACCGCAAGGATTGCATCAGTTTGGATTGTATGGAGCGCCGCCGGGGCAGCTGGAGAGGGAACGATTGGAGAGATTAGGTAAATTTGATTATTTCATTTATTTTATTGTCTTTAATTGTATTTAATTTGTAATCTAGTTGTTATAGATGGTTTTTAGTTTCTTCCTCAAGGTTTTCGAGAAACGATTGTGGGAAAATTGGGACTTGAAAGTCCTTATTTTCAGCAATCGTTTTTTTCAGTTCTACATTTTCGGCTCAGTGGAAAAATAATTTTGTTCCGAACAAAAAAAATGGGGACCTCTTTAAATTTGAATCAGTTAAAAATAACTGATTTTGAACCAAGAAATCAGTCACTATTTCAAATAAGTAAAATTTCTAGTGAACATTTAGTTGGAAAAAACTGATTGTCAGTTAAAATTGACTGATTTTCAGTAGATTTCTTAACTGATTTAATTAGTAATTTAATTATATTTTTAAAAATAATTGTATTCCTTCAAGAGATTTTATTAAAATTGCTTTGAAAATAATTGAATTTCTTTGAAGAATTTTATTATTTATAAAAATAATTGAATTCTTGTGGAGGATTTTACAATTCAATTTTTCAGTTATTTTTTACTAAAAATCAGTCATTTTTTCACTGACAATCAGTTGTTTTTAATTGATTCAATTATTTTCATAAATAATAAATTTCTTCGCATAAATTCAATTATATTCCGAAATTTAAATAAATTCTTCACGAAAATTCTTTTCAATAATTTTATCAACATTTTCTTTTTCAATAATTTAATTCTTTCAAGAAACTGTAATTAAAATTGTATTGAAAATAATTTAATTATTCTTAACAAGATTTTTGTTAAAATTCTCTTAAAAATAATTGAATAGTTTTGAAGAATTTATTTCAATTTTCTTGAAAACAGTGGAGTTTTTTTAAAATAATTTTTACTGAAAATTTGGAAAGTATGTAATTGAATTTTATGAAGATTTTCTTTTAAGTTTTGAAAATAATCGTGTTTTTAATTCATTGCAATTAATAATTTTTCTATTAAATTATATTAAAATTATTCATAAAAAATTTAATTCTTTTGAAAATTTTATCAGAGTTTTTGTAAATAATTTACATTTTTTTTTAAATTTCATTAAATTTCGTAAAAATAATGTAATTTTTTAAAATAATTTTAATTGAAAATTTTGAAAATAATAGAAATTTACAAAGAATTTTATTAAAAAGTTTTGAGAACGACTGAATTAATTAGAAAAATTTGATTACAATTTTTTTAAATAATTGAACCTGTTTGAGAAGTTTTATTAAAATTGTATTGAAAATAATTTAATTTCTCAGAAGAATTTTATTATTTACAAAAATAATTGAATTCTTGACAAGAATTTTATAATTTATAAAAATAATTGAATTGTTTTGAAGAATTTTATCTGAATTTTTGAAAATGATTAAATTTTTTGAAGGAATTTTATTAAAAATTTTGAAAATAATGATTTTTTATAAGAATTTAATCAAAATTGTCGAAAATAATTGAATTTATATTAACAATCTTGAAATTGAATTAATATTTTTAAAAATAATTGTATTCTCTCGAGAAATTTTATTAAAATTGTATTAAAAATTATTTAATTTGCTCTAAATAATATTATTATTTATGAGAATTTTTTTGATAAATAATAAAATTTTTTGCAGGAAATTGCATTACATTTCAATACAATTTTAATAAAATTTCTCAAAAGAATTCAATTATTTTCTATACAATTTTAACTGCGTTTCTAGACTGAATTCAATTATTATTAAAAATACATAATAATAATCTTCGCAAGAATTCAATTATTTTTATAAATAATAATATTCTTTGCAGAATTATTATTTATTAATTTGTTTTTATAAAATTGAATTTTTGTTATCAAATTTTAATAAGAATTGATTTAAAAAGAAGTTTTAGTTAAAATTATAGAAAATAATTACAAATGTTTAAATTTTTTAGAAACAATTAAATTCCAAAAAGTTGTTAAATTAAAATCTTTGAAATTTTCATTGCTGTGAAAATAAAATAATATTTAAATATAGAAAATTATTAATTTGTTAGTTAAATTTAAGAATAATTGTATTTTTTTAGAATAGTAACTAAAAATTTAGAAAATAATTGAATTCTACAAAAATTATTCAATAATTCAATTCTTGTTGTTCAATTCTTGTAGAAATTGATTAAAAATAATTTCAGTTAAAATTGTAGAAAATAATTGAATATTTAAAGCATTATAATAGGAATTTTAAGAAATGCGATTTGTTTTTTTAAATTGTAATAAAAAAATTTTAAAGATAACTGAATTCCTGAAAATAATTTTAAAAAATTAACACAATTGAAATTTTTATCCAATTATATTGAAATAAATTTTATATTTTAAAGAATTTTATTTTTTCACATTTAAAAATTATTTTGAAATGTAATCGTATTTTTGTAGAAATCTAACTGAAAATTAGGAAAATAATTGAATTTTAGAAGAATTTAGAATTGAATTTATTATTAGGATAAATCTACTTTTTGCTATTTATTTTAATTAATTACCGAGTTAATTTGGAAAATTTCCAATTCCATTAATTAGAAATTTAGTAACATCAAAATACGGTAATTTTTTCCACTGAGCTGGAAATTGTGAAACGCATCCACCAAAAAAGGGGATTTTTATTTGCATGTTAGACCGAATTGTCCTTTTTAAAATTTCCAAACTATTTTCTTGATTTTTCCCTTTTAATTTTCTTTAATAGGATTAATAAAATATTTTCAATTTGAACAAACAATTTTATCCAAACAATCGAATCTTAAAAAAATAAAATTAAATATATCTGGAAATTTTTCAATCGACTATTTGTGTATTTTGTAATTTAGTATCTGTTTTAGTGTGTGTATATTATTATTATATAAAAATTGAATGATCGAAAAATTTTGAATTGGAGAAATTTTTTTTTCTTTTTTTTTTTTTGATCATTCAAAGTAGAAATTTCACCTAAAGTATAATTTGAAATGTGGACACCTAATTTTTCTATGATAATTTTCATGAGAAGTAAATAATTATTTATAAGTTTTACATTAAATTAAATATTATTTTGTGTAATTGAAAACAATTTTTATTATGTAGATTACCTTTTGCAGTAGTAATATAATGATTAAATAATGATAATTTATTATTTATTAAATATGAATAATTAGATACTAATTACGTTCGAGAATCAGAATCTATTAATTCTATTTATTTTAAACAAAGAAAAATTACTTCAAATATTACATAGTTTGCGAAAATTTTCCGGTCAAACGATTAAATCTTTTATTTAAAATTTTTTTTTTTTAAGGTCAAATGTATAAATCTTTGCAATTATGCAACAAAACATACATATATATATATATAATAATGTTTCTACCTTGTAAATGAATATTGTTTTTTTTCTAAATTGTTTACTGTGTTTTACATTTCACTAACACTTTGAAAATAAAAAGCGGAAATTATTATTACTATTATTATTATTATCATCATCGTTGTGAGATAAACATGCATATTTTGTTGTTAAAAAAAAATAATTGTTTTATTGTTTTTAAAAAAAAGTAATAATTGTTTTATTATTAAAAAGGTAATAATTATTTTATTACTGAAAAAGTTGTAATTATTTTACAATTAAAGAAGTAATCATTATTTTACATTTAAAAAAGTAATAATTATATTGTAAACAAGTGATAATTGCTTTTTGAATATTTTTAATGGTTTTTCTTACTAATAATTTTCGAATATTATTTTAATATTATTTTTCATGTTTTTAATTTTTAATTAAAATATAAATAATATTTCGAATAAAAAAGGTTTTCCTTAACAATAATTTTCAAATATTATTTTGATATTTTCAATAATATGTTTATTATTATTATTTATGTTTTTAATAATTTTATTTTCATTAAAAATATTAAATATTTCGTATAAAAAATATCTTGGTAATAATTTTTTTTTCCTCAAGAAAATTGGATAATAATTTTAAAAAGGAGAAATTTCCTCTTTTTATTCCTATATAACATAAATTTAGTTTCTTTATTGTTCTATTATATATTTAAATAAACAGGAAAATAAATTAAATTCTTAAGATGAAATTATAAACTTTCTTCTCGTGAAAATTGAAAAATCAGGTCATACACTTTTTCTCTTTCGTAGTTTAATCTCCTAATTTACATAAATATATGTATTTTACTTTGCAAAATGTATAATGGGTGTTAGAAAAGTATGAAAGTTATTTTTATTATTATAGATATACATGATTTTTCGTACATAATGTTTTTTGAATTATTTCATACACTTTTTTTTTCTTTTCAATTCTTTTGTCTCTGTGGAATTCCGGAACTTTTTTTTTTCAAAGAAAAAGGAAAAAAAATTGTCACAATTTCTTTATTTGCATGTATTTGCTTTTACAAAAAAAAAATATATTTTCAAAAATCATTTTAGTGATTTTCACACTTGTCAATCAAACTATTGGGTAGCGTGAATAAAAATTAGTGAGTGGATGTATTTTTTTTTCTAAATGTATTTCGAAAACAATTACAATTTTTTTTTCTTTTTCGTTTTTTTATTATAAATATAAAACTACTTATAATACTATTTTTCCAATTTGAATTTTTCAATTTATTTATTTTTTTGTTCTTTTTTATTTTCCACGAGATTTTATATTCTGCTTTGTTAACTAATTGTTTGTTAAAATGAATATGTAAAAATTTGGACATTTTCGAAATGAGAGAGAGAGAGAGAAAAAGATGGAAAATTTTTTTTTTGTAAAAGAAACTTTTCTTTTGGTAAAAAGAATAAAGATTTAATTTTATTTAATGAAAAATAGGGGGAATAGTATTTAGGACGATGAATAAAAAAATGGGTTGGAAGGTTTAAAGGTCAATTGAAATTTTGTGTAGAATTTTTTTTTTTTTAATTAGAAAGTCCTTTTTGCTTCTCTTCTTATTATTATAAATGTCTATTATAGTTTAAAAAGTCTGTTTTACAAAATGTCAAGAGATCCAGCAGAACGATCTCCCTGGTAATGGGAAACAGTGGGGAAAACAATAGAAGCATGCTTGGCAAGTTCCTCACTGTCTAGAATGATTAAAACAGAAACTAATATTCATATATATACATACATATAGTTGGTATGATAGTGTAAATAATACCTTCCTTTCGCTCCAAAACTAGATCAATATATATGTACATTAATCGCTATAATTATTATTTAAAGAGAAAAGAAAGAAATATTTTTTCTTTCTTCAAATATTTTTTTATAAGTTACTTTTTTTTATTAAAAATAGTTTTCAAATAAATTTTTTTTTCAGTGTATCAATATTAATATACTGGAAAAAAATTTATTTGACTCAAATAAATTCAATTAAAATTAAATTATCAAATAAATATTTACTTGAATCAAATAGAGTTTTATTCAAATCAATTGAATTGTATTTGCTTACAATGCAGAATTTATTGGTTCAAATAGAATTTATTTGATTTAAATAAAAATTATTTGACTCAAGTAAATATTTATTTGATAATTTAATTTTAATTGAATTTATTTGAGTCAAATAATTTTTTTTCAGAATAATAATAATAATAATAATAATAATAATAATAATAATAATAATAAAATAAAATAATGATAATTATAATGATAGTGATGATAATAATAATAATAATAAGAATAATAATAATAATGATAATAATAATTATAATAATAACGATAATAAAAAAAATAATACCGAAATTGAAAACAATAAAATGAGCGAAAATTAAGACGAAAAAATTTTTTTATTACTACTTTTTTTATTGAAAGCATAATTAGGATTTTTTTATAAATTATAAATTTTTTTCATTACGAAGAAAGGAAAATATAATTTAGGTAATAAAAGGCGTAAAGATTTTTTTTTATAAAATATAATTTTTTTTTTTAATAAGAAGAAAGAAAAATATAATTTCACGAAAAGCGAAAAGATTTTTTTATTAAAAATAGTTTCTTTTTAAATAAAAGGTTTGGAAATTTTCTTAATAAAAGAAATGGAATTTTTTTCTTATTAAAATAAATATGTATTTAAAAGAAACGATTCATTCAGAAAGAAAAATGAAAAATTCTCTTAATGAAAAGATTTTATTGGATTTTATTTTTATTTTATTATTTATATATACAAATAATAAAATAAATTTTATTTTTCTAATAAAATAAAAAAAGAGTCTAAGAACGGAATTATTTTCTTTTTATTGCAAGGATTGCAAGAAATAAAAATAATATGTTCTGTAAAACTGTTGATCAAGTAAAAAAAATGTTTAAAATTATAAAATTGTATTTTGTTTGAATTTTCGAAAAACAACAAGAGAAATTTTTTTATTTATGAAAACTGTTGCTTTCTAAAAATCCTTTTTTGGGACTTTTTTTTAAAATCCCACTTTTATGTAATAATTTCACTCGAGCAGAATAGATTTCCAAGTATGTGTAATAATGAAATGAAATATGAAAATAGCGAACAAAACGATGAGAGAAAAGAATATTTGTAATAAAAGGAAAAAAGATGAATGCATTTTGAAATTAATGCAATTTTTATAAATGATAGTGCGACTTCCTTCAAGAGTTTAGGCTTTTTTAATAATTTTTTTTTTTTTACTTTTCTTTGAAAATATGCATCGAAATGTAAATTTATTTTTATTCACTCTGCCCATTGATCTTGATTGAATATCTCTGTTTGCATTTTTTAATTTTTTTTTTTTTTTTTTCTTTTTTGAGAATAGAACAGAGATGTGAACGATAATTTATTCAATTTTGCCTATGTAATTATTAAAATTGAGTTTTTCGAATTACGATATGCAAAAAAAAAAAAAAAAAAATTAACCACAGAGATGTGAAATTAGAATTATGTTAAAATAAAACATTATCATTCGTTCTTTCTTTTTAATTTCAAAAAATTTTTTAAATATACAAATGTATTTTCAATTTTCATAAAAAAATGACATTACTTTGAAAAATTTTTATTCATTTATTTATTTTGTTGTTTTAACCAAAGAGAAACTTTTTAACATTTGTTTTATAATAAAGAGAACGAATGATAAAATAATATTGATAAAAATCAATTTCAACCATTCGATTCGTGTTAAAAAGAAAAGGAAGAAAAAAAAATGTTATTTGACATTTGATTTGCCATCAAGAAGTAAAAAAAATTGCCTTTTGATACAATTAGGGAAATAATTTTATTTCACTCGAAATTAAAAATAATTGAAGGAAAATAGAAGTGGAACAAATTGTTTTGCAGTATGTATATTTTTTCTTTTTTTTAAGACTATAATTTATCGATGTAGAAAAATAATTATAAAAATATTGTTGATGTATAGAAATTTTTTTTTGTAGAAATTCTCTTCTTTTTCAATTTGATTTAATTCTTTTTTTTTTATCGATAAAAAGAGATTTTTTTTAATAAAAATTCTTTTCTTTAATCGAGTTAAATTTTTTTTCTTTTTTTTTAAAATTGATTAAAAGATTTTTTTTTTGAGAAGAAGAATTAGTTTTTATAAATTTATTTTTTTTATTTATTCAAGGAAGCAAAATTATCAAAGAAAGGAAATTTTGTACATTTACAGTCGAATCTGTCGGAATGCAACGCTATTTTTAAATATTTTTTACAATCAATAATTTCTAACAAGAATTATTTTCACTTAGTTACAAAATATTGTAAAAATATTGCAAAATTAAAGTACAAAACAATTTTTTAAAGATTGTTTATTTACTGTAATAATGTTTTGAAAATCGAATTGCATTACGACAGGTTTTACTGTATGTGAAAGGGAAATTAAATTTTTTTTCGTACATTTATTTAGAGATTTTTCTTACTTAAAACGAGAAAACGTATATTTTTTTATTTAGAGGAGGCAAAAAGAAAAAGAATTATGTTTAGGAATTGAGACAAAAAATAATAATTTAATTATTTCTTGATGGTATCGACAGAGAAATATTCAATTTGTATAATAAAAATAGAAATAAAAAGAAATTAAAAAAAGTGTAAAAAGAAGAAAAAAATGTCTAAAATTTACGTAAATAAATACAAAGAAAAAAAAATGAAAAGTTACGTAAATAAGTAAAGAAAAGATGTGTTCTTAATTAAATAAAAATGTAAAACTTGGAGGGAGTCTGTATTTGAATGAAATTGTGTGATATGACAAATATTGTCAAGCAGCGGGAATGACGGGACCTGGAGGTGGTGGATGGCCAACGGCCTCTAGAGCGGGAGCTGCTCATCATCATCTTCATCATCAGTGCCAGCAAAATGAATGGCTTGCACTGGCTGCCGATCCAATGGTCCGATTACAGATGGCTGGCCTCTCAGCTGAGTGCACTCACTTTCATGCGCATACACATTTGCATCTACATCAGGGTCAACAGCAAGAAGCAGCAGCAGCAGCTGCTGCTGCTGCAGCTGGAATTCGTTTGCCTGGTAAGAAGAGAGGGAGAAACGATCAACAATTCACCTCCGAAGACAATCGACAAACAATGATAATTTGTTTGCAAAGTTCAAAATTTTCTCAAAAAACGTTATTCCTTTCGAAAAAAAATCTATTCTGCTCGAAATGAAATTATTCTTACAAAAAAAAGTAGAGAAAGGGAAGGTATTTTTTTTAGGTATTCCGGTAATTTGTTCGCAGTCAGAAGTTAGTTTTAGTTTTCTAATTTTTTAAAATAATTTTTCATTTTAATAGAGAATAGATCTCGTTTTTTTTAATGATTTGAATTTTAAAATTAACGAAATTTCAATTTAATTTAATGCTTTGAAGTTTCAAAAATACCAAAAATTAATTCAAACCAAATTGTTTTCAATTCAAAAAAAATTATTTCTTTCATAATTTTGAATCTGAAATACAAATTGAATTATTATAAAGAAATTCATGCAAATTTTTCAAAATAGGAATCAATTTTTCTCCAAATAATTGAATTTCTGCGAAGAATGTTATAATTAAGTAATTTTTTTTTAATTAATTGA
Source organism: Leptopilina heterotoma (assembly GCF_015476425.1). Classification (NCBI taxonomy): domain Eukaryota; kingdom Metazoa; phylum Arthropoda; class Insecta; order Hymenoptera; family Figitidae; genus Leptopilina; species Leptopilina heterotoma. The sequence goes on from NW_025111040.1 coordinate 1,167,280, forward strand.
ATTCTTTAGAGAAATTGTATAACAATTTTTTTTTAAATAATTTAATCCTTGCGAGAAATTTTATTAATTATAAAATAATAAAATAATAAATAAATAAATAATTATTATTATTATTTATTTATTTATATTATTAATTTAAAATCTTGGAAAGAATTTTTTTTATTAAAATATTGTATTAAGAACAAGTGAATTCTTATAAAGAATTATACTAAAATTTTTCAAAATAATTAAATTTATGCTAAGAATTTTATTATTTAGGAAAATAATTCAATTAAATTTTTTTTCTATTGAAATTTTTCAAAACGATTTTTCAACGAAGATTTTTATTAAAATTCTTTAAAATAATTAATTTCCTGTGAAAAATTTGATTAATTATGAAAATAATTCAATTCTCATAAATAATTTTATCAATATTTTTTTAATTAATTGAATTCCAGCGAAGAATTTTATTACAATATTTTTTAAATAATTAAATTCCTTCGAAGAATTTGATTAATGATGAAAATAATTGAAACATTGACAAGAATTTAATTAAAAATTTCAAAAATAATTTAAATTTTCAAGGAAATTAATTTAAATTGTATTGAAAATATTTGAATTCTCATAAAGAATTTAATCAAAATTTTTTTAAATAATTGAATTTTTGCTAGGAATTTTAACATATTTTTCAAAATAATTCAATATTTGTGAAAAATTTTATTATTTAGGTCTTTAATAATTTTATCAAAAATTGTCACAGTAATTGAATTTCTGTGAAGAATTTTATTAAAATTTTTTAAAATAATTAAATTCTTTCGAAGAATTTGATTAATTACGAAATTAATTCAATTCTCATAAATAATTTTATTAAACTTTTTCAAAGTAATTGAGTTTCTGCGAAAAATTTTATATTAGAATTATTTAAAATAATTATATTCCTGCGAAGAATTTTAATTGAATTTTGTCAAGGAAATTAATTAAAATTGTATTGAAAGTATTTCAATTCTCATAAAGAATTTAACCAAAATTTTTCAAAATAAATGAATTTTTGTTAAGAATTAAAAAAATTTTTTTTTAAATAATTGAATTCTTTCGAGAAATTTTATTGAAATTGTATTGAAAATACTTGAAGTTCTGCGAAGAATTTTAGTAAAGTTTTTGAAAACAATAATTTTAATTAATAAATTAGTTAATAATTTTTTTTTTAATTTTGAATCTGTAATTATTCCAAACTTGAAATTAATTTTTGAAAATAACAAATTTTTTTTAATTTGCATAATAATAATATGTAAATTAAATACGCGTAATAATTTCAAGTTTAAAATTAATTACCATCAGATTTAGGAAAATAGGAAATTTTTCTCTAAAGCATAAAGGAAAATTTTTCTAGATTTTTGTTTATTTGCATTTAGAACTTTTCAATTGACTGAAATTTCCATTTATTCGACTTTGTCAAATTCTTTTTTTTTTTTTTTGCGAAAAATAGAATTTTAATTAAACGAAATATAATTTATTGAAAAATTTAAATAAAAGTATATTTATCTCAGAGTCAACTGGGTTATTTATTTGTTTTGAATAAAAATATTATTCAACGCAAAAGAACTTTTATTTTCACCAAATGAAATTTTATTTAAAACAAATAAAATTTATTTTGAAACTAATGAAAAGTTAACTAGACTTTTTATTTGTTTTTATTTGCTTTGAGTCAAAAATATATTTTTTCTGGTTTTATTCTTATCTAATTTTTCAATTTGGTTCATTAGATAATTTCTTGTTAATAATATAATATTCTTTTAGAATTAGAATTTCCTTTAGTTAGGAAATTGGTTTGTGTAATTATTTTTTTTTTCTATTTTGGTGATGGGATTTTATTTTTGTGATGATTTTGTAGTTCTAGGTGAAAAAGGAACTTTTTTTTTCTTTGAAAATAATTCCTTTTTTTGTTTTTTTTTTTGGTTTTCTGTTATTTATTTGTTTCCTTTTTTTCGTTCTTTTTTTGGCATTTTGTTATTTATTTATGCTTTTTTTTTGCTTTATTGTTCGTTAATTATTTATAAATTTTGTAACATTTTTTTGTGAATTGTTTCATGAAGCGGCCGCAGGAGCAAATTATCCACGTCCTGGAATGATACCTCGTGATCCAACCATGGGTCTTCATCCAGCTGAACTTCTTGGTCGACCGTACGCGGACATGGCGGCCCATCACGAACAGCTTCAACGTCATCTCATGGTAGAAAGGGATAGACTTCCTCCACACGCCTCTGTCTTTGTTCATCACGAAGAGTACCTAAGGTACGTTTAAAAAAGTATTAATGAATTACTCTAATTAATTTTATCATACTGAAAAGAGAATTTTTTTTTAAACAAATTTTTATCTTCCCAAATATTAAGTTTTCCCTGAAAACTTATTTATTTTTTTCTAAGAACTAAACATTTTTCTATTTAAAAAAAATATATAATAATAATAATAATAAATAATAATAAAAATAAATAATAATAATAATAATAATAATAATAATAATAATAATAATAATAATAAGTTTATTAAAAATAATTCGTCCGTTAACTAACGAGAAATATTTTTTAGACAACAACGTGAGCGCGAGCTTAAGGTTCGTGCCCTGGAAGAAGCTGCACGTGGATCGCGTCCTTAAAGCGTAAATTAAAAATGAAAAAAAATCTTATATTATAATTATCTTTGACAGCTAGCCGAGTAATTTACAAAAAAAAAAATGAAAAAAAGAACGCATGATTTTTAGAGCTCTAAACAAAAAATAACATGTACTGAGAAACGACGAAAAGAAACAAAACAAAACGTACAGAGATTATTTTTCTCGCTCGTCATGCGTCTTTAGTTTCCTTCGATTTTAAGAAACTATTTTTATGTTTTCTTAATGTTTATGTACGTAACAAACAAAAAAGGAGTGTAAACGACATTGACGAAATTTTCTCGTCATGTCATGTAACATGTTTAGTGTAAATACAAAAAGTGAGAACTTGGAGTGTTAGCTCAGCAGAGTAGATCTAAGTCCTTTGAAAAAAGCAATCTTTCAAATATAAATAAATAATAAATAAATATATATATATATTATATATATTATAAACAATTATTATATTATTATATAATATAATATTCTATTGTAATATATAATTCTATAATATATATAATAAAATATATTATTAATATTATATTATAAATATATAAATATATAAATATTTTTATATTACTGTATTTATATATTTATATATTAGCAATTGTAAATTAATTTCGAGTCTATGGATTATCGCATATTAAAAAAAATCGTGAGCTCAATCCACTCTCATTTTTTTCTATATTATTATTATTATTTAATTTCTTTTTGATAATATAAAAAAGTGATTATTTAAAAAAAAAATGGTGTCAGTACCAAAAGTGTTCACACTTGATAAAATAATATTTTGCGTTGAAGAAATAAACATTTTTGTTCTTTTTTCTTTACTCAAAAAGGAAAGAAATTGTCGTGAGCACACATTATTATAATTAGAGATTTAAAAAAAACTAGATTTTTTTCTACTGGAAAAAGAAGCGGACAAAAAGAATTTTACATTTGTAAAATATTTTTGAAATATTTACTTTTGTAATATTTTTGTTAAAAAAAGGAATCGATTTTTTTTTTTGAAAAACTGGAATCATAGAATGATGCGATTAAACTTTGCTCTTATTTTTCAGCTATAAAATTATTAAGTTATTCTCTTTAAAGAAAAAAATATTTTTTTTTACAACGAAATTTTAGTGAAAAAAGAAAAAAACATTTTTTTTCACAACGAAATTTTAGTGAAAAAAGAAAAAAAAATTGTACATAAATATAAGTATAATATATATATATTTTTTTATATATATTATAGCTATATTGATATTTTTAAAAATGGTTTTAGATTTTATTTTTTGAAACTTTTTTTTTACATGTATTTTAAATTTTTTCTCGACTGTCGATTTTGACAAAATCGTCGATAGGATAAAATTTCACAGCTTTTTTTTAACATTTTCTTTTAAAAATTTATAAATCAATTTATTCAATTTTAATTTGGAAATTTTTGATTCTTTTTAAAGTTGTTTGTAGATTATTATTTACTGTTTCAGGGTTGCCTCAAGTTAGGGAAATCAGGAAAAAGTCAGGAATTTTCATTAAAGTACTGGAAAAAATTGAATTTTGGAGAAGTTACAAATAATTGCAGAAATAAATCAATTATTTCCAAAGTAAATAAAATTCACCAAAATTCAATGATACTGTTGATAAGAATTCAATTATTTTCATAAATAATATTTGACAGTTACTTTAAAAATAATAAAATATATGTGAAGTAAGGAAATTTAATCCAAACTTGTAGAAAAAATCAAAATTTTAGAATAATTTATCAATTATTTATTTTTGTATTTAAATAATTGAATTCTTGTAGAATTTTTATATAAATATAAAAATTGATTTAAAAATGAATTTCAGTTAAAATTTTAGATAACAATTGAATATTAAAAGCATTATAGCCTGAATTTTTGGAAATAATTGAATTTTGAATAGGTATCAAATTAAAATCTTTGAAATTCTGAATTTTTTTTTGAAATTATTTCAAGTTTTTATTTTCTAAATATTTAATTTAATAATTTCCGAATAATCGGAATTTCGTAAAATTGAAACAAATGGATTTGAAAATTGGCAAGGAACTTTTGCTAAAATTATTGAAACTAATTGAAATCTTGTGAAGAATTTTATTATTTAATTATGAAAATAATTGAATTATTGCAACGAATTTTATTAGGTACATTTTTAAAAAAAATTGAAATCTTGTGAAGAATTTTATTATTTATGAAAATAAATAAATTCTTGCAACGAATTTTATTACATTTTTTTTTAAATAATTGAAATCCAGTGAAGAATTTTATTATTTATGAAAATAATTGAATTCTTGCAACGAATTTTATTACATTTTTTTTTTTAATAATTGAATTCTTTTGAGAATTTTTATTAAAATAGTAGATTTTGAAAATATTTGAATTTCAGCGAAGAATTTCATTATTTGTATTACATAAAAATAACTGAAATCAGGAAAAAGTCAGGAAAAAAAATTTTTGTTTTTTGTGGCAACCCTGTGTTTTTTAACTAACTCACCTTTTTATCTAGATTAATTTTTTTTTTGATGAATTTTTGCATTTTGTAGACTATATTCTACTTTGCTTTTTAAATTTTTTATTTTACTTTTTATTTACTATTTACTTTTGTTAATTTTTGTTTTTTTAGTTATTTCTATTTGTTTTTTGTAATTATTTTTAGTTTTTTTCTTGATTTACTTTTGTATACCAATTTTTGGTTTTTGTTTTGTTTTATTTACTAAACGATGGAAAATCAAAGCAAATACTAGATTTTTAATTTGAATACGATTTAAAGTAGAAATTTTCAAATTAAAATATTTATAATAATAATAATTTGATCCTTTTTTAAAAAATTGATTTCAATTGTAACATAAAGTGACAAATTGTAATTTATTGTAACATAAAATGAAAATTTTCGTTTTTTCGGAGAAATTGATTAAAAAATTATTTGTATAAATAATTCGCTAGTTTTTTTTTTGTTTTTTCTTAACTATTCTAAAATTATTGTTGTGATTTGTAAGAAAAAATAATTAGAATGTACTTATTAGATTTTTACAATTTTAAATTATATTCGTACATACATATAGTTATAAATATATATTTAGTGATATTTATTAATACTAATAATATTGAGAAATTCGTTAATTAAATCAATTACAATAATTAATTAACTTATTTAAATACTAATACTTAATATAATGGAGATAAAAAATTAATTGAATAATTAATGATATTATTGTTATTAATAAATCAATAGTTAATCGTACATTAATATTAGTAAAATTAAAAGTGACATAATAATTAAGTTTTGATTATTTTTTAATTAAAACTAATTTTTTAATTAAAAAAAAAGTATAGAAAATTTTATAGGTACACTAATAATTGTGCAGAAATAAGTAGTGGCAATTTAAATTTTAATAATTGTTTCTCTTTATAAATATTTTTGTATAAACTTCATTTCTTTCTTTCGGACAATTTTTAATCTTTTCGTAACTATATAGATTTAACGGGGGAAATTTTAATTAAAAAGTTTTTGACTGAAAGTATTTTATTATTTTTCTTTTCCGCAAACAAAATCAATTTCAATTAATCAAAAAGAGATAAAAAAAAAATTATTCGTACCGAACGAAAAATTTTTTAAACAAACGAAATATTCGGGAATGAATGAATAGTGATAATTAAATTTATATAAATATTTGTATATTTATTTATAAAATTTATAAAATTTATAAATTTCTTTTATGAATATATTTATAAATATTTATATATATATATATTTATATAAATAGAATATTTTAGTCTCTATTTTAAACGAGAAAATTAAAGGGGGTTCTTTTTAATATATGGAAATGGAGCAAAGTTTATCGCAAAAAGATATGATGACTCGATTTTAATGAATAGAATTTTGTTTTTTCTTTTTTTTTAGCTTAATATGACCTGTATCGAATAAGTTATTTTTTTTAATATTGGAAATGCAATTATATAAATATATATTAACACGTTTGTATATTTTTTTTTTGTCGACTATTCATGACTCAAGAGTTATTAAATGTGAGCATCTTCTAATAGAAGTTATGGTGGCTGGTCGATATTTGTAAACTGTAAAAGAGAGTGACCAAAGTAAATAAACGATTTTTTTCTTTTATGATTAAAAACGTTAATTTAAAGATGCGCAATGTTCCATGGTTCTATTGTCCAATATGTAAATCACTTTCTAGAATTATATATAAATTTATATGTATATCTCTAAAAAAAAGATAAATAAATAAAAAAGCATTTGCTAGAAGCTGATGCTCGGCGCTTAACAAATACTTCGATTCTTTTTTTTTCTTTTTTTTTGTTGTTGTCTTCTGTCTTCAAAAGACCATTGGAACATGTAAATTGTAAGCTATGAAATTGAATCTATGTAACTTATCACAGTAAACATTTCATACAAATTTCGATGTTTTTATTCATTTTACGACGAAGAAAATTTTGTCCTGTATTTTATTTTTGGTTTTTTTTGGTCACTTTGGAAAGTTTTCGAAGTTTTTTTTTGTTTTCAGTCTTTTTTCGAAGCGTTTTGTAAATATTAATAATGAAAGTTCAGACTAAAATATTGTTTCGTAAAAGTTTGAAAAAATTATTTTTTATTTATTTAACAAAAATTACAGGAGAAAAAAATAATTTTTCTAAATGGAATATATTTTTCTGTGTTCAGTGAATAAAATTTTGATTTTGTTCTTTCTTTTTTTTGAGTTTTAGAAGAGGAAGAGAAGTGCGAAAAAGATTGGAATTTTTTGAAAAATCGCCTACACGCAGTGACAATGGAAAATGAATAGCGTGGAAGTTTCCTGGAAGCGGAAGTAACCATAGAAAACCTTAATTAGTTAAGCAGATGGAGCTTTTTGTATCTCGAGTGTGTGTGCCGTTGACTCGTTTTTATTAGATGTAATGCGAAACTCTGCATCTGGCTTCACTTGTCATGTGGGAGTTTTCTAGAACACGTGCACAATTTTTGCACTCAAAAACATGGAAAAATTTCCCAATCTCAAATTCAAAGGAAAACTATTTCTTTCCAGAGAAAAAGTATTTTTAAGTTTTTCTTTCTTTCCATTTGGAAATTAAAATTTTAAATTTTAATTCTGAATGGAAAAATTATAATTAAAATTTCTAATTTTAATTGTAAATATTTATTTTCAGAGAAAAAGTATTTTTAAGTTTTGTTTTTCTTTCAATTTGAAAATTTTCAATTTTCAATTATAATTTGAAAAATTTTAATTCGAAAATTAAAATTTGAAATTTTAATTGTGAATATTTACTAATTTATTTATTAATTAAATATTTCTTTCCAGAGAAAAAGTATTTTTAGGTTTTGTTTTTCTTTTAATTTGAAAATTTTTAATTTCAATTAAAACTATACTTACAATTTAAATTTGAAATTTTAATTTTAATTTTGTATAATTATAATTAAAATTTGAAATTTAAATTGTGAATAGGAAAATTATAAGTAAATTTTGAAACTTTAATTGTGAACACGAAAATTATAATTAAAATTTGAAAATTTAATGTTGAATAAGAAAATTTTAAATTTTAATGAAAACATTGAATTTGAAATTATTATAAAAGAAATTTTCAATAGAGTTTCTTTTTCTGTGACTGTTAATTAATTAACTTCTTAATTAATTGAAAACTAATAGTTTTTCTTTTCAACATGAGGAAAAATATCGATTTTTTTTGGTAAGTTTTACAAAATTGGAAAAAAAGTAAAGGACACGTGTTAGATTATTTATTATTTTAGAAAAATCAATTTTTTGCCTCTTTTTCTATTGAATAATTTTACTGATTTTTAAATTCAATATTCGAAATCTGTGCAAAAAAATGAGAGAAATTGATTTTATTAATAAAAAATAAAAATAACACTTGTCTGTCAATTTTTTTTCTCCAAACATTCTGATTATATTCTGATTAATTGAATATTTTTCGTTTTTGTTTTTAATTCTTAATTTTTTTTTCTCTTTTCGTTGCAGAAATACGGTTCAGTAATCTGAGGGCACATATCACACATCCGGTGAACACGTGTGTGTTAAAAAAAGGAAGGCATTCAGAGGGGGTGCTCCAGAAAATGTGGGATAGAAATATTGTGAACAGCTTTCATGTGGAGAGAGAGAAAAGTGGGGATTTCAATGTTGTGTGTATAGGAGAAAAAGAAGAACTCGTCACAGAGGCATCAAGTCTGTTGACCGGCTGACTCATTCATAAATCGTCAAGTCTTAGTGTTGAATTTTTGTTCTATATCTCTCTCTGTGGAGTGTAAAATACACATGAGCCGGCCAATCAAATTTTTATATTTATAAATTAAAAAAAAAACCAAATTTGTGTCATCGTTGGATATTTTGGAAATATTTCACGGATTCGAAAAGAAAATTGTGCCATTTAATTACTTCGAGGTGGATTGTTATTAATTTTCTTATTATGACATCGAAAAGTAGAGAAATTCCTGCCAAGCAACGATATCAGGCGAATGCTCGTGAACGAGACAGAACTCACAGGTGATTTTTCGTATTTTAATTTTATAAATTATTAAACTATAAAATTTTATTTAAGCGCTGAAAAAGAGGAATTTTTTTCGACTATTATCGTTATCTTCGCGTATCCGGTGTTTAACAAACAGCAAATATTAAATTTTTATACTTTGTAGAATTATACATTTTTTATCCTCAAGTAATTGATTAAAAGAAACAAAATTCCATGTTAAAAATTAAAAATTTTATTTGAAAAAATATAAAATAAGCTAAAAGAATAAAAATGCAAAAATAGTAAAATGAAATTTAAAAATTTGAAATGAAGCGAAGAAAAGTTAATTTTGCACTCCGATGAGAAATTATTTTCAAAAAAAAAAAGGAAAGAAAAATCGTCTCTATTTTATAATTGAAAATAAATACAGGTGTCAATCTCAAGAAATCCAATCTTCACTCTGCAGTGTAAATACAGCGTTCAGTACACTGAGGACTCTAATTCCGACCGAACCTGCCGACAGGAAATTATCGAAAATTGAAACATTGAGATTGGCCAGTAGTTATATTAATCATTTGGGTGCTGTTTTACTTGCCGGTGCTATTGATCAACCATGTTTGAAAAATGAAAATTATAATTATCAAATTAATGATTGGGAGGAATCGGCAAAGAGGCCACAAGTCTGTACATTTTGTCTCTCCAATCACAAAAAATGCGTAAGTTTTCTTCTTTATTTTCGATTTTTAATTAAAAATTAATTATTATTATTATTTATCTTTATTTCCTTTAATATTACTACAATATTTTATTATTGTATATATTTCAGAGTTGCCACAGATCAGGAAAGAAATCACGAATTCTAATACAAAACATTCAATTTTTTCTATTTCTGACGATAATTTCTTTTTAAATAACTGAATTCTTCAAGAACTATTGTAAAATTATTACTAAATTTTGAAGAAGTTACAAATGATTGCAGAAATTCTATTATTTTCAAAAGTAATAAAATTCTTATCAGAAATTCAATTACTTTCAAAAATTTTTTAAAATTCTTGTAAAAATTTCAATCATCTTTATCTCTTTATAAATAATAAAATTCTTCTCCAAAATTCAATTATATTTAAAAATTTGTCTCAATTCAATGATATTCAATATTTACTATTTTAATATTCTAAAAGAAATCAATTGTTTAAAATTTTGATAAAATTCTACGCAAACATTTAATTATTTTCATAAATTATAAAAATTTTACAAAAATCCAATTATTTACAAATTGTTTATAAATTTTTTCGCCATAATTTAATTATTTTCATGAATAATAAAAATCATAAAGTTTCAATTATTTTTTGTACGATTTTAACAGAATTTTTCGAAAAATGTAATTATCCTTGAAAATTTTATTAACATTCGTCGAAAAAATTCAATTATTTAAAAATTTTTTGATAAAATTCTTCATGGGAATTCAATTTTAATTAACATTCAATTCTTCAATAAATTATTTATTTTCGTATTTAAATAATTGAATTCTCGTAGAATTTTGTAATAAAAATTGATTAAAAAATTAATTTCTTTTAAAACTTTAGATAATAATTGAATATTAAAAGTATTATAGCATGAATTTTTTAAAATAATTGAAATCCTGTAAAGAATTTTATTATTAAGGAAAATAATTGAAATCTTGCAACGAATTTTTATTACACTTTTTTTTAAATAATTGAAATCTTGTGAAGAATATTTCTATTTTTGAAAATAATTGAATTCTTGCAACAAATTCTATTACATTTCTTTTAAATAATTGAAATCCTGTGAAGAATTTTATTATTTATGAAAACAATTGAATTCTCAAAATGAATGTTTTTACTTTTTTTTAAAATAATTGAATTCTTTAAAGAAATTTTATTAAAATAGTAGATTTTGAAAATATTTGAAATTCAGCAAAGAATTTCAATTTTTTGTGAAATGTAATTGAATTCTTGCAAAATATGTTGGAAAATAATTACATTTTTCGAGGAATTCATTTAAAATTGTATTAAAAATAATTTAAATCCTAGGAAAAATTTTATTATTCATAGTAATTGAATTCTTACAAAGAATTTTATTACATTTTTTTAAATAATGAAATTGATGTGAAAAATTGTATTACTTGTAAAAATAATTGAATTTTTGCGAAGGAATTTATTAAAAAAATATAATTTTTTCTGGCAACCCTGTTTTTTTTACATAAATATAATTAAAAGAACAATTTAATTAATTCTCTAAATTTACTTTTCATTACATTTTTTTTCGTTTTTACAAGAAAAGAAAAATTTATTAATCTTTTTTCCTTTTAATTATTACAGAATCGAAAGTCGATGCAACCAGTGGTTTCAGAAAGAGCTGTAGAAAATACGTCGTACACAATTCACTCGTTTAATTATTAACGAAACAATTAATTTAAGTCTATAGACTTAAATTGACAGTTAATTCATTAAATCTTAATTGGACGAATTCAACGAATTTTGTTTGTAAATAACTCTTGTAAATATTAAGTTTATTTTTCTTTAAAATACCATTTTGTATACTAATTAATTTTTAAGAATGTTTTTGTACAAAGTTTACTTTTTAATAAATAAATGTTAATTTTATTTCCACTTTTCTTTCATTTAAATTAAGAAAATTTGGGGGAAAACCATTTGGATCCAAAAATTAGAAATTTTTGAATTTTTATTGAAAGTGGAAGTACCAACTGTAAAGTAACAAATTTTTATTTGCACCATTTTAACAGTAAATAAATAATAAATGTAATAAATAATGAATAAATATATAGTAATATATGTGTATATATTTATATATTTAATACATAAATGTATATAAATAATATATTTAACATATAAAAGAAAAAAGAAAATCAGCCGCCATTTTTAAATTCAAATTCAAAAAAATTCCCGCCACAAGAAAAAATCGGTAATCTTGGTAATCGAACCTGATCATAACGAAATGTCTTTTTGTGTCTGTCAACGGTAAAAATAAAACAACATACACAAGATAAATAATTAGAAAGGATTTTTTTCAAATTACAATATGGATAAAACAATTGAAAAGTTATTATAATGGTGGGGTTCCCCACCACACTTTACTTGAGCCGATTGCCACCAGGGGCGTACTTGTCACCTTTCAAAATGGCCGGTTTCCTGCCTGTCTTCAGATTACTCCGAAACTTCGGGACGAACAGGTGGTTTATTTTTTAACACAGGTGTCACCGCGTGTGTATATAATATTGTGTGTTTTCCATTCATAAAAACATTATTAAAAAGTGTCTTTCATAAACAAAAAAGTTATAAATTTCATCTCCAAAAGGGTATTCGTTCTTGATCGCATCATTCAGGGGAAAATCGAAAAGAAAGCGTTATTTGTTTTGATCTGATTTCGCTGACGATAAAAGAGCGCGCGAGTTCTCAAAAATCGTCGATCCGCGGAAAAAGAGAGGAAAGTTTCGGCGCGCTTCAGTGAAAAAAGAAATTTTCTCCCACAACATACATAATAAAAAGAGTCTTGCATTCATTTATTTATGAAATGAGTATTTTGTATTATATCGCGGTGGTCCTCGTTTGAAATTGAATTGTGCTCTTTAAATTCTATAATCGCAAGCCGCGGTGGGATGCATTCCTTTTTCCGGGGACTCTCTTGTATGACGCGACTGTGGTTCAATTCACGCGGTGTTGTCGTCGTCGTCGTTGTTCGGTAATTTCAACGCGTGGCCGAGAAATTCGACCAATGACCTTGATATCGGGTACCTGGTACCATCGAGCGTGTTTTATAAAAATTGTCCGTTTTATACAGACTCATTGTTGACATATTGTGTTTTTTAAAGGACGTGTATTTTTTATTCGTTTACTGTCAAGTGAAGAAGCTGTAAATTGATGGTCTATAAAGCTCTATGAGAATATAAATTAATAATATATGAAATAGAGTCGTGAGTCACGGATTAGAGAAATAGAGAAGCAAAGGTTTATCTGAAAGATATTCAAGGTGTGTCTTACTGGGGAGCTTGCTAGATGAACGGATGTGTAACTGAGATCCGTGGTCCAGTATCGATCTCGCTGCATTCCAGGTAATACTTTTTTTCCCTTTTTTTACCCCGGAAAAACATATCTCATTCTTTAAAAGAGCAGTGTAACCTTAAACTTGTTTTTCGTTTCCTTTAGATTTTGTCGATTTTGTCAATTTAGGTTAATTCGGAAAACTAATTTAATTAATTTAATTAATTTAACAAAATGAATAAAACCAATAAAACTGAATTAATTCATAACCCAAGTTTTTTCTGTTATAATTTTTTAATATAAATTTTTATTCTTTTGTCGTAAATGTTTTTGGATTCTGAAATTGGCTCAAAATAAATAGAATAGAAATTATGTTTTCCAAGAAATATTTTTCGCTATATTTACTTTCATATGTAAATTTCAAAAAAGGGGACAAAAAAATTAAAGTAAATTTAGAGATATATTACTTTCACATTATACACGTGTTTTTTTTCCTTTTTTTTTTAAAAAACGTCTTGTGTGCGGACTTTTAGAGTAATTATAACACGAGAAAGTTGTCTTTGGTATCTTCTTATTTTCTGCGCGCTTATACATCCGCGTGGCACTTTTTTAATTGCGCAATCAAGTGAAATGAACCTTTTTAATAACAAGTTCAATCATTAAGGATGAGGGATTATTTCTCAAAAAATAATTGCGCATTAATATCAAGACCCTATAGAAGTATAATAATTTATTTTATTTTTATTTATTAACGAATAATAAGTAGAATTAAAAAAGTTGTTTGTCAGTTTTTTTCGAATATTAAAAAAAGTTATTGTTTATAAAAATTGCGAATATTTTTTCTTTCTCCAAATTAAATGCCTATTCTAGTTAAGATAATTTTTTCACGATAATATAATAATACAATAAATAAAAGGTATATATTTAAAAAAAATTATAATAATATTTAAAGATGCAATCATAGAAAATGTTAAAGAGAATGATGGGAAAAATTTGAAAAAAAAGAATTGTATTCATTTTATAATTGTTATTGTGTGTGTATGTGTGTATTTTAATATGTAAATGGGTTTGTCATTTTTGAAATAATTTAGATTCTTGATAATTATTAAATACCAAGTTGTGTGTAATTAAACAACTGGTAATGGAGAATCAGCGAGTAAAATTGTGATGAGAAATGACTGTGAGTAAAATAATTTCAATTGTGACAAATATTTCTTTCTCTCTCTCCATTCAAAACATAATTATATAGTTTTTCGTTATATATATATATACCTTATTATAGTTTATGAATGGAGAAAACTTGTGGAACTCTCTTTCGCTTTGATCTATTGTTTTTTTCTTTTTTTAAACTCCTGTAAAACGATTTTAAATATAATTTTTATACATATTAATAATATTTAAACTAAGAATGAGAAAATGGAATTGAATATTCTTTTAAACTATGTTGAAAATTAATAATAATATTAAAAATAATAAAACATAATAATAATTAAAATAATAAGAATAATAATAAAACCAGGAACAATAAAAATATAATAATAACTAATAATAATATTAATTCTTTCGGAATTTTCAAAAAACTTTTCTTGTATTAATTTTTTTTTAATTTACTTAGTATAACTTTTTCAAGAACATATTTCTTTTTTAGAAGAAATTTAGTGCGTATTGCTTAAAAAACAATATATTGATCCAACCCTCATATTTTTTATCGCAACATGTTTCTTTATTTCTTTAAAAATAATTAACTAAAGTCATGGAAATTGTTTACAATTATTAATACTTTATTAACTAACAAATTATGTAATTTAAAAATTAAATTAAAATTCCGAGAAAAATTATTATTATATTATTTTAAATAAAAAATTTCATTAAAATTTCAATTATCTTTATAAATAATAAAATTCTTCTCCGAAATTCAATTATTTTTAACAAATTTTGATAAAATTCTACGAAAAAATTTAATTATTTTCAAAAATAATAACATTATTTTATAAGAGTTCAATTATTTTCATTAAAAAATAAAACACATCGCAGAATTTCAATTATTTTCAAAAATTTTAATAAAATTCTCTACAAAATTTCAATTATTTTCAAAAGAAATAAAATTCTTCTCCAAAACTCAATTATTTTCAAAATTTTTAAAAAAATTCTTGGCAAAATTTCAATTATTTTTAAAAATTTTAATAAAAATCCTTGCAAAATTTCAATTATTTTCAAAAATTTTCCTTAATTTGATTTAAAAAAATTTTAATAAAATTCTACTCAAGCGTTTAATTATTTTCATAAACAATAAAATTATTTTTAGGAATTCAATTATTTTTATAAATAATAAAATTATTTTTAAGAATTTAATTATTTTTATAAATAATAAAACTCATTATTGAATATGAATTATTTTTAATACAATTTTAACTTAATTCTAATTAAAAAAAATTAATTTTAACTTAATTTTAATTAAAATTTGTCAAAAAATTTCAATTATTTAAAAATTTGTTGATAAAATTCTTTATAACAATTCAATTTTAAGAAACATTCAATTATTTAATAAATTATTTATTTTTGTATTTAAAATAATTAAATTCTCGTATAGAATTTTCTAATAAAAATTGATCTAAAAATTAATTTCAGTTAAATTATAATAATTAAATATTAAATGCATTAAGCATAAATTTTTAGAAATAATTGAATTTTGAAAAGGTTTCAAATTAAAATCGTTGAAAATCTGAATTTTTAATAGTTTTAATTAACAATTCTAAAGCACTAATTTTTTTCACAAATTTTAATTCAAATTCTTTTGAAATTATACTTTAATTTTTTAATATTTTAATTACTAATTATTCAATTAATAAAAATAATTTATTTAAACTAATATTATTAAAAGAAATTGATTAAGTGAAGAATTTTATAATAAAAAATTTCAGGAAATAATTGAATTTTGGAAAAGTTTACAAATATTTGCAATTTTTATTAATAATTGAATTTTAAGTTAACGGGCTTTAAATTTTTTCTTCTCTTCTTATTTGCAGAAAAAAAAATGGTGAATTCTCATTAAATTTTTTTTATTTCCTACATTTATTACGAAAAAAAAGATATATAATTTTTTTTACATTTCATTTTCTTTTTTTAACAAATAAAATGAATTAATAAATTAACTAATTTAAAGTTCATTAAAATTAAAAATATAAATAATTTTATGAATTTAAATATACTTTTAATAAAAAAGGGAGTTAATTTTAGTGGGATAATAAAAATATTTTTAACAGAAAAGGAAGTTGTAGTATTTGTTAATTAATTAATAATTAAAAAAATGTTTATTTAAGGTTTTTTTTTGCTATTTTTGTCACGTGAAACTTAAAAAAGAAAAAAAAATGAGGTGATTGACTAGCAATTATCCATTTTTAGTTACGACCATATTTATACCTTCGCAATATTATACGAAACGATTGTGTCACTTATTATACATTCTCCATTTATATCCTATATATATATATATATATATATATATTTATATTAAAGTGTATGGGCGTGCGTGGGTCTCGCTATATAACATTAAATATATTATTGAGTTTCTGTTTTATTTGGTTTATGTGAGAGAAGTTCTTTGACACTCACAAAAATTACTCGAATTTCAATATAATTTCGATTTTCGAGCCAAAAATGTAAAAGCCAGTCATTCAACTTTTCAAAAATAGAAAGAGAGAGAGAAAAAAATTATAATAGCTCAAGAAAAAATTTCTCAGAGCAATAAAAAAGTAATTAAATTTTTATTAAAAAAAAAATTTTATTTCAGTTGAATTTTCATTTACTAATTTCATTTAATTACTAAAAGTTTTTGCTTCTGGGAGCACGTCACAATTCGTTATTCTCCAAGAAAGAAAAACTTGTTTTTTTTTAACTACGTTCGTTTAAATAAATAATTTCGAGGAATAACCACAATTTTCAATTTAGGAAAAAGGAAAACGAACACGAACAATAATGTCGATTTTTATTGCACAGAATATAAAACGAAAGTCTTTAATGTAAACTGTTATTTTTCTATATTCAACAAATAACTGTTCTTTATTCTTCTTTTAGGTGCTGATCATTATACAAAAGGCGAGAGGAGAAAAATTATTATTATTACTACAATTGGAATATCATTTGAAGGAAAGTGAAGAGAGAAATAAATTCACAATCTACCAAGAAGTTAAAATAATAAAATAATATTTCACCATGATAATTCGAGAAAAAGAGAGAAATGAAAGAAAATGAGAAGATTATTTTGGAAATTCATTGAAAATGAGTCGATAATGGCTAACAATTAAATTGAATTGAATATTTTCAAGTTTTTGATTTTTGCGCTCTGAAATCGAAAAAAATTCATTTTTCAAGGGAAGAGAGGAAAATAAGAAAAAAAGGAGAAAATAAATACCGTTAGAAGCAATGTATCGGCCAAATTTTTATGAAAGCACGTGCCTCAGGTGCCAGCAGACTGTCTATCAGGTTGATAGGGTGGGACCATTAAAGGATTTTACTTTCTTTCATGCTGGCTGCTTTAAATGTTCACGATGCGGCACTAAATTGACATTAAAGACGTATTATAACAATCAACATAAAATTAATGACAAGGAAGTCTATTGCAGTAGTCATGTACCAAAACCGGGACCAGGAACACTCGATGGTTCAAGCGTGGGAATAAGAAGCGCACTCAACGTACCTAGAAGTGGATATGTTAATGAACAAATAAGAGCCGGCGGCTCGCCACGAACAATTTATCCGTCTAGGTTCGTATCGATATTTTTCGAAAAACAAATTATTATAATTATTTTTTTAACTAAATTCAACTTATTTCTTGTCATATTGAAAATTTTATTTCTAAAAATTATTTAAAAAATGGTATTTATAAAAATTTAGTTTCTCAGGGTGGCCACATGTCAGTAAAATCAGGGAAATATTAGGAAGACAACATTTTTCTTACTAAAGTCAGGGAAATGACAGGAAAAAAATTTGTTGCCAGGGAAATTAAGAAAATTGAGAATTTTTTCGACTTATTTTCAAAAATTATTCATTCTAATTTTTTAAAATTCAATTACATATTTTAAATATTTTCGATTTCATATTTTCGAAAATTCAAACACATTAAAAAAAATTAGAAATAGAAAATTGGAATTTAGAATTATTTTTAACATTTTGGAGAAAAAAAATCATGTTAAAAATTTTTAATTAAAATTCATCGAATAATTAATTTGCTTCTTTAAATTATACAAAAATTCTTTTAAGAAATTCAATTATTTTCGAAAAGTTACATTCAAATATTTTTAAAAACTATTTCTTAGAATTTTTTTATCATAATTTTTTAAGATTCAATTGTCTTCGAACTTTAGAAAAAAATCATGGACAGTTACAATTATTATAAAAAATTGAATTTTTGTATTGAAATAATTAAATTCTCGAAGAACTTTTGGGGAATTATTTAATATAACAGAGAGTTAGTTGAAATTTGTAGAAAATTCTTTATTTTTTAAAAAATTTGTTTTTTCGGACAGTTTTTTTTAAATTAAAAGAAAAAGATTGAGAATTGTTTGAACGACTCGAGTACCACTGAAATAATCGAAATTAAAAATTTTCACACGCTAATTAATTAAAAAATAGCAAAAAACAGATTTAAGACTGAAAAAAGTAGTAAACAAGTAGCTATCGAAAAATTAAATTTGACGCATGAAAACACTCGTTTTAGTCGACTCAGTGAGCAAAAAAAGAAACTCTATTCATTCGAGGTTATCACAAAAATTTCATTATGAATTTCCCTGATTTCCAGAAAGAATATTGATTTCTTTCCTTGATCGGGTAATAAGTTCAATTCTAAATTTTTGGAAAAGTCTATTAATACAGTTAAATTTTTCTTACGTTACTTATTTTTTTATTTACAAATTAACTGACGAACTTTTGACATAATAATTCGAACTATAAAATAATTTGTAATAAAAAAAAAATACTAACTTTACTTCAGGACAATATCTCGATTATTAATATAAACAATTGAAAAATAAATTATAAATTATAGAAATAAAGTAAATAATTCAGTTTTCTTGTTAAAATGAAATTAAAATTAAAATTTATTTAAAAAAACAATTAAAATATCTAGTAAAAAATAAAGAGAAACAAAAATTCAAAATAGTGAAAAATAAGAAAAGTTAAAATGAAATTGAAATTCGAATTTATTTATAAAACAAATAAAATAGTAAAAAATAAATAAAATTAAAATTAGTAAAAAATAAGAAAACTAAAAAACAAGTAAGGCAGTGAAATATAAAATTTAGATTCGAAATAAATTATTAACAGTAATATTATAAACAATATAATTAATAATATAATTCATAATAGACACATTTTTCAATCCAATTTGTCACAATTAGCTTTATTATTCAGCCTGAAAATGTCATCAATTTCGATAATCGTATAGGGATTAAAATTCTTTGAAATTGTATGCAGTTGAACTTAACCCAGACTAACCAGTTATCATTATAAAAACATTAATCACCTTTCGTTTAAATAGAAAACATTCCACTTCTTTTTTTTATTATTATTTTCGAATTCTTCAGATGAATTTTATTTTTGTCATCTCTTCATTTGGTGTAAAAATACTTTTTTGAAATATTTAACAGGGTAAATTCTAAACAAGTTTCTTTTCATTACAAATTTTTTTTATTCCTATAGAGAAATAAATCGACTATCATCGGAATTACATAAATCGTAAAAGCAGAAAATAGTTTTAGAATTTTTTTTCCTTATACTTTCTAGATCGAAATATTTTTTTTTTGAAAGGAAAAAAGAAAGAATTTTAGGGAATGGGAAAAATTTTGTTTGTTTGTTTAAATTGTACTCGATTTATTAATAGAATTTTTAAAAATTTGAGTTATATAAATAATAATTAGAAATAATTCTTACATTTATTTTACATTATTTACTGTTAATAAATAAAATTTGAAATTATATTTTTAGCATCAATTTTAAAAGGAATAAAAAAAAAATTTATCCTGAAAAAGAAGGACGATAATTATTATTTATTTTTTAATATCAATTTCCTGCGAATGTAATTATCGTTGACGTTATTAACAGAGTTTTATTTACGTAAGAGAACAATCTAACAATATAATAATTGACAGAACCTCGCCTTTTTTGTCGTATAATTAGTTTAACCATAAAGTTTTCTATTTGTGTTTTTATTTTTTTTTCTGTTCATAAAGAAACAAGTTTTACATATATGAGCCGTATCGCCGTTTTTCTTCCCAGTAAAAAAAAGCAATAATTTTAATCGAATTTAATAAAATTTTATTGATAATTCTCATTTTTATTGGTGGCGATTATTGTTATTTATTTTTTAAAATTATTGTTTACTTGAAAGTGCCATTTTTCTATTGCTTTTCGTTAACAAGAAACAATTTATCAAAAAAAAAATTTGTTTATGTTAATATTGTTTTCAAATTCCTATCCGCAAAATATGTCTTTTTCTTTATAGATAGAAAGTTGTTTATTAATAAATTTAATGAAAGCTGTTCAATAATAAAAAAGTAAATTTATTTAAATCGAGATAACGACAAAATTGGTAAAAGATTTTTTAATACTTAAAAAATAACATTTTACGTCTTGTAGTAGAAAAACTAAATGCAATTAAAGAATAATTAGTAGAAAAAAGTACAAAAACAAATAAAATTATTCATAAAAATAAAAAATAAATACAATAAAAAGAAAATACGTAAAATTGAACACTGAAAAAAAATTTATTTGATTCAAATAACCAATTAATTGACTATTATCAATTAAATATTTATTTGAGTCAAATAATTTTTATTTGAGTCAATTAAATTGTATTTGTTTTAAATACTGGAATTATTGGTTAAAATCATCATTGAATTGACTCAAATAAATTTTTTTTCAGTAAAAGATAATTAATTGTTGATAAATAAAATGTAATTTGTCTGATTTTCTTTGTTTAACAGTTACGATAACGCTGATTCCCCAGTGCACAGTAAACATTTAAATGGTCATGGCTCACCTCCAGGAAATCGTGATTCTCACGGTAATTACGGCGGTAATTCGTCTCCCTACAACAATTTTTCGGGAGATGGATGTTATCAGTATGGAAGATTTGATGCGAGTGCACTTCACATCGCTCACGCATTAAAGCAAACGGAACTCCAAAAGGGTTACAGCAAGGCACGAGAAAAGCCAATCGACTTTTATTTGGTAAAAACATTTTTCATTTTAATCTTCGAAAATTAAAAATCCATTTCTCATATATTCAGTGCTTTTTTAATTGAACAATTTTTTTTATTTTTAAGCCTCTTTGGTATTTATTGAAATCTATTTTTTGAAATTTTATTTTTCAATATGAAAAATATTATATTTTAACTATGATTTTCTTTTAATTAGATATTAAATGGAAACAAACCTTGGCTATTAATTTTTTTACGTTTTTCAACTATTTTTTTAAAAAAACGACTTTTTTCTATTTAGACAATTAAATTCTCGAAGAACTTTTGGAAAATTATTTAAAACAATTGATTTAGTGATGAAGTTTAGTTAAAAATGGTAGAAAATAATTGATTTTTATTTTTTTTTCAAGTATTTTATAAAAATTTATAAGAAACAATCTTTAAAGAACTTTAATTGTAAATTTTGAAAATAATTGAATTCTCCAAAAATTTAACAATAAATCTTTAAAAGAAAATTAAAAAATGAAAATTAATGAAAATTCGCTTCCAAAAATTACCTTAAAATATTTTTTAAAAAAATAATTCTTAGAATTTTTTTCATTCTTATTTTTTAAAATTCAATTATTTTCAATATTTTCAATTACATATTTTCGAAAATTCAATAATATTGAATTCTCCAAGAACTTTGAGAATATTATTAAAAATAATTGATTTCAAGAAGAAGTTTAATTGAAAATTGTAAGTAGAAAATAATTGAATTTTGGAATGAATTACAGTTGCAATTTTTTGAAATTATTAAATTTCAAAACGTTTTAGGTACATTGAAAGTATTTTCAAATTTTAATTCCAGTGGGAAAATAAATAAGTTTTCAAATACAAAAATTACTCAAGTTTTGAATAAATAAATTTTTGAAAAAATTTGTTTTTTGAAAAATTGTAATTAAAATTTTTTGAAGATAATTAAATGCTAGAAAATAATTTTTAAAAACTGGAGTTATGAGAAATTTTGTTAAATTTCATTAAAATCGATTTTATATTTTAAGAAAATTTATTTTTTTACTCTTAAATATTATTTATAAATGTGTTTCCGAAGAACTGTAACTGAAAATTATCCAAGTTTTGAATAATTGAATTTAGAAATTAGTGAAAGCGCAGGGAAATTAAAAAATATAATTTTTCTTACTTTTTCGACTTTTTTGCGATTTGAGGCATGTAAAAATATTTTTTTCCAAACAAATTCAAATCGTTAAATTTAAAAAAGCATTTTTTTAATAATTATTTAGAATTTTTTCCAGTAGACTTGGTAAATAATTAAATATTACGAAATTGTGTATTTTCTTTGTTTTGTTTTTTTACAGGTATTTTTTGCTCCAATTTTGCATTGATACACTTTCTTTTTTTCAATCTATATACATAAAAATCGTTCCATTCCGTGAACTTTTGGGGTCAAAGCAAATGTGAGTCGATGGTGTGTATTTCCGTGGTTGATAATCTGGCACCACGCGCGCGATGAGAATAAAAGAAAGGGAAGAAAAAGAGAAAGATAGAAAGAAAAAGAAAAAAAAGAAAAGAGTACCTGAATGGAATAAATGAACTGAGACTTTAAAGCGGAATTACAAATATTTCTGATTGCAAGTGTTTTATACAGAATATATGTACAGCGCTTGTGTTTGTGTGGCAGCTAAAATGCACGTGTGGGAGAGAAGGTCTGGTAAAATACGCGGCGAGGAGAAATTCCATTCGCGAATAGCGGGGCACACCTGTTGTCTTTTAACTAACTAGCGCACCGGGTAAACGCGCTGCCGCCTCGTAAATACTAGACGCTTTAGATTCTTCATAAAGTCATTATCAATGGAAGAAGAAGACGAAGAAGAAAGTGCATTTTCCGCACACTTAAACATCCTAAAAATGGAATTAGCAAAGTTTCAATTTCTCTTTGTCACACTTCTATACAATTCTATACAATTCAATCGAGATAATGACAGTAATAATTAGACTTTTACTCTCTTTTTTCTCTCTTTCTCCTTTTTTTCATTTCTTGGGAGAAAAAAATGAAAAAGTCAAAACAAAAAATCGTAGCGAAATCAATTGTTCGTCAGGCAAAATTAATTTCAAGAAAATATTGCTTAAAAATCAGAAAAGGAATTTTTAAATTAAATCAGGGAATTCAGGAAAAGTCAGGGATTTATTTTTTAAAGTAACTGGAAAAAAATTAAATTTGCAGGATTCATAATTAGTTTTATTTAATTTTTTAATAGATATTTAATTAATTATTAAAAAATCATGGATTTCTAGAAAAATTTTAATTAAAAACACTAAAAAAAATTGAATTTTAGAGAAATTACAAATGATTGCAGAAATTTAGTCAAAATTTCAATTATCTTTAAAAATTATAAAATTCTTCTCCAAAATTCAATTATTATCATAACTAATAAAAATTTCACAGGAATTCAATTATTTTCAGGAATTTTAATAAAGTTCATTACAAAACTCAATTATTTTCATAAATAATAGTATTCATCACAAGAATTCAATTATTTTCGAAAATTTTAATAAAATTCATGGCAAAATTTCAATACCTAATTTTTAATGATTTTCAATATTTTACTATTTTAATAAAATTTCTCAAAATAATTCAATTATTAAACAAAAAATTTAAAAATATTCTCCACGAACATTCAATTATTTTCCAAAAAAATAAAAATTTCACAGGAATTTGTGTTTTATAATTATTTTCTTAAAACTTATTGTATTTCAAAAAATTTAATTTCGAATTTTTTTAAAATCTTTTTTCTTCTGGAAAAATAATAATGTTAAAATATTTAATTAGTAAAGAAGTTATTAATGTTTTTGAATAATTTTACTTTTGAAGAAATTCGTAAATATATGTAATAGAACATTATTTTTGAGTATCTAATAATTTTTAGAGTGAATCAGAATATTCTTTAGAATCTGGGAAAAAGTCAAAATTTTGTCTGGGAATCAGGGAAAAGTCAGGAAAAAACAAAATTAATTTTTTATGGCAACCCTGGTTAATAGTAATAATAAATAAATAATAATTACCTGAGATTCAAATAAAAATGAAAATAAGAACGAAAACTGATAAATTTCCTTAATTACCGAAATTTGAAAAACTGAGAATTTATTTATTATGAAGAAAAGGAACAAATTATTTACGTATAAAGAAAATTAGAAATTGAATAAATAAATATGTTTGTTATTTTTTTATTTTAAATTAACTGGATGTTTATAAATGCAAAGCACCGGATGGAAATGATTTACAATTAAGTAAATTGCATTATAAATAAATAAATAAATAAATAAAATATATTATAAATAAATAGATACAAAATTGAAATATAATAGTTAATTATCTATATCTGAAATTGTGTAGGAAAAAATCGAAATTTGCTTTACATTTGTACCTTGTTTATTATATTATTTTCATTGCGGTACTTTCGCGTACGCAGGCAGTGTTATTCACGAAAGAGATCCTCTTTTTTTTATTCTTCCTTTTTTTTCTCGTGCACAAATGCCGATGCCATTCTGCACTCATACTGAAGCGTGCTTGGCCGCACGTCATGCCCTAATTCTTATACACTAGCTGCATGATGATGACGATAATAATAATGATGATGAAAAAAAAAGTTTCAATGTACTTTATGAATTCTTATCACGACCGTGAAAATAACTCTAGAAGATTCTCTATTTAACTAAAACTCTCCTTTTAATTAATTACTCTAAACGGCGGAATTATTTAATAGAAATTAAATTTTCTCCTATTTTTTCCAGAAAAAAAAATTATATAATTTTAATTTATTTGTAAAATTTTTATTTACAAAATATTTTTTTTCGAATAATTTTTGTTAGACCAACATTTAAATAGTTATTTATTTGTCTATAAAAATTAAATATTAAAAATATTTGCTAATTTTGTGAATTTAATTATTTCTTAATTAACTGCAATAATTCAAATTAGATTTTTTTGTTTTTTAATTTGAATTTAGATATAATCCACATCTTGAAACGTCAGAGTAACGTCACGTAAAGTGAATCTTGTTCGTTATTTTTTTTCCCCCTCGCAACGTTGAAAACTGAATTATTTCCGCTTACGGTACTTTTGCACTTTTGAAGACTAATTAGAACATTATTGCTAAACTACGAGAGCACAATGTATTATTGTTGCGCCTAGTACTCTTGACAATAGAAACGTGAGTCTCACGTGCGAGATAATAAATTGTTGTATATACCCATCTCAGTGATTTAAACTCCTTTCGACGGTAGATTTCATTTCGATAAAATTAACGAGAATGACACTCATCGCTCCTTTTAATCACATAAACAATAATTACAACAAATTACTATATTATTTCAATCGCAATAATAATTGAGTCACGTTTCATTTATCAGAAATTTCAATCTAATTTTGTTTCTTTGAAAAAAATTACCTAGTCTTTTAATTATAGAATAGAATTAAAAAAAAATTGACTATATTAAAAAGAAATCAAGTAATTATTTAGTTGGTAAAATAATTAATTGTAGTACTATTTAATTAATTATTGAAATTAATTTTTTCAGGATCGAGATGAGCAAACTCGATTGGAAATGAAGCATCGAAAGGAGGAGGATGATTTGTACCGGAAATTTGCGCATCATCGAGAGGAGGAAGATCGAAGAATTCGAGAAGAATTCCGAGTGAGTTCAAAAAGCGGCAAAAAATGCATTTTTTTAATTTCATTAATTATTATTTTTTTAAATTAATTAATTAATCAGAAAAAAATATTAATAAAGTAGTAAAATTAATTTTTTTCTTCTCCTATGGTATAAAGGACGAATGGGAGAAGGAATTGGAGCAACTTTCAGAAAGATGGGAACGTGAAAGAGGTTTGAAACGTAGTCATCAATTTCAACAAGAAAAAGATGATCTTGAGAAAAATATGACACTTCGTAGGGATAAAAAGAAGGAGAGTTTGACAAGAAAAATGCTCGAGCATGAAAGGTAATTCTTCTTTCTTTTTCAATAAAAAAATAATAGAGATATTTACAAATTTCTATTTTTTGTTTCTTCTTTCTTTTAGGGCGGCGACCGCTGCTTTAGTTGAAAAACAAAGTTCGGAAATGTTAGAATTAATAAACGGTGCGAGAAGTGAATATATGCGTCAGGAGAGTTTGTATCTTGATGAAGGAATAGAATACGCTCAGGAATTACCACCGCAGCCTTATCCATCACAAGCGCCTCCACCTCATCCGCCAGCACTTGCCAAATATCATCTCTATAATGATCCCATCGAATTTGCCGACATCGATCAAATTGCAATTTCGGTAAAGAATTTCATTGATTATTTTTGTCTTTCTTTCCCTTTACAGGATTGTCACAAAAAATTTAATTTTCTTTTTCCCTGATTTCCAGACAGAATTTTAACTTTTTTCCCCAAGTCATTTTTAAATAAATTTTTATTTGAAAATTCTACGAGAATTCAATTATTTAAATACAAAAATAAATAATTTACTGAATAATTGAATCTTTCTTAAAATTGAATTCTCATAAAGAATTAAAATTTTGACAACAATTTTATTAAAATTTTTTAAAATAATTGAATTTTCGAGAAGAATTTTATTATTTATAAAGATAATTGAAATTTTGACGAGAATTGTTTATTATTTATGAAAATAATTAAATGTTTGTGTAGAATTTTATCAAACATTTTTTTAAATAATTGTATTGTTTTAGAAAATTTTTAGAATTTTGTCAAGAATTCATTTTTAAAATAATTTTTATTAAAAAATTTTACACTAATTCAATTATATAATTACAAAAATGAAAAAATTATTTTTCTCAAATAGGTATGAATTCTCATAAAGAATTTTATCAACAAATTTTTTAAATAATTGCATTTTTTCGATGAATTTTAATAAAATTTTTAAGAATAATTGGTAATAAATAAATAATTAATAATAATTTTTTAAGAATAATTACATTTTCCGAGGAATTTGGTTAAGATTGTATTTCAAAAATAACTGAAATTCTATGATGAGTTTTATTATTTATGAAAATAATTGAATTCCTAGAAAGAATTTTATTATTTTATGAAAATAATTGAATTCTTGTAAAAAATGTTATTATTTATGAAAATAATGAAATATTGGGCAGAAATTTATAAAAAAAAATCGTAAATAATTAAACTGAGGTAAATTTTTGAAAATAATTGAAATTTTACCAAGAATTTGATTAAAATATTTGAAAACAATTGAATTTCGGAGAAGAATTTAATTATTTATAAAGATACTTGAAATTTTGACAAGAATATTTTTTTAATTTTTGAACATAATTGAATTTCTGAGAAGAATTTTATTACTTTTGAAAATAATTGAATTTCTGCAATTATTTGTATCTAACTTCTCCAAAATTAAATTTTTTTTATTAGTTTTTAACAAAAATTTTTTTAATACTTTTTAAAACTTTTTAAAGTTTATCTATTTATAAAAATTGTACACGACACTCTTTTAATTAATTAATTTTGAAATAGTTACGTAAAATTATTCATTAAATAATTTCTAATTTTTAATTTTATGATAGTTCTTTAATTGAATCATTTAAAAAGAAATTATTGTCAGAAATTGAAAAAATTGAATTACTGCGAAGAATTTTATAAAAAGTTTCAAACAATTGATTTTGTTTTTGAAAAAAATTATGCAAATTATATTTTTAATAATTGAATTCCCGTGAAATTTTCATTATTTTAGAAAATAATTGAACATTCGTGTAGAACTTTGTCAAAATTGTTTTTAAATAATTGAATTCTTTTGGGAAATTTTATTAAAATAGTAGAATATTGAAAATCATTGAATTAAAAAAACTTTTTGAAAATAATTGAATTTTATTAAAATTCTTGAAAATAATTCAATTTTGTCAAAGAATTTTGATTTTCATTTATAAAGATAATAATCAAAATGTTGACGACAATTTGTTTTAGATTTTTTGAAAATAATTGAATTTCTGCGAAGAAATTTTATTAATTTTGAAAATAAATTAATTCTTCTAATGAGTATTGTTATTTATGAAAATAATTGAATTTTACAATGAATTTTATAAAAATTTCTGAATATAATTGAATTTCGGCGAAGAATTTTAATATTTATAAAGATAATTGACAAACAAAAAGAGAAAAATTCCGAATTTTCATTTTTTTGATGATAAAAATTGTAATTAATATTCTTTACTAAAATATAGTAATTGGAAAAATTAACAACAAAATTGAATTGCACAGGTGGCACAAGAAGATCAAAAGACCTTCACTGATCTTGTTCGTCAATTAGTCACAAAATGCGGATCAGACATTGAAAAAGCGAGAACAATATTCAGATGGATTACGGTAAAGAATTTGAACACAATGCAATTTGATGATAATTTGCGGGGAGACACGCCTATGGGACTTTTGAGAGGAATTAAACACGGAACAGAAAGTTACCACGTTCTATTTAAACGATTGTGCAGGTATTTTTCTTTTTTTAGAAAAGAAATTCTTTTTTTTTTAACTCTATTTTTAGCTTCTTTTTGACATCATTTTTATACAAAATATTTTACACCCATTTTTTAATTCTTACTAATTTTTTTTTACTATTTACTATTTATGACTATTTTATAATTTATAAAAAAAAGGTGAATTTTTTTCTTTCTATTTCAGTTACGCGGGACTTCATTGCGTGGTAATTAAGGGGTACAGTAAATCAGCGGGTTATCAGCCTGGCGTTTGTTTTGAAGATAATAGATTCAGAAATAGTTGGAATGCCGTGTACGTCGCTGGTTCCTGGCGATTTGTTCAGTGTAATTGGGGAGCTCGTCATCTTGTTAATGCTAAAGAGGTCCCAAATCCCGGCCAACCGAAGGAAAAAAGTGACAGTTTACGGTATTTTCCATTTTTTACACGTTTATTTTCAATTATTTCAGTATCGACGTTTTCAAGGATTTATTTCATTCTTTAAACATTCAAATTAAATAAATAATGATAATTATTTATATAATAATTACAATCTAGATTTTCAAGTTTAATTATTTATTAAATAACAATTTATTACTTAGGTATCAATTATTTTATTAATTATTAATTTTTGTATTTAAATCATTGAATAGTTGAATTCTGAAATTCTGAAAATTGATTTTTAAAAAGGAATTTTATTTGCCATTTTAAAAAATAATAATTAGAACTGTCAAAGTAGGAATTTTTAGAAATAATTAAATTTCAAAAGATTTTGAAATTAAATTCTATTAAATAGTTTTGAATATTAAAATTAAAAATTCTGAAAAAATTTGTTTTTAAAAAAAAATTTAATTAAAATTTTTTAAAGATAATTAAATTTCCGAAAATAATTTTAATAAATTGAAACAATTGTAAATTTTATCAAATTGAATTGTAAAAAATGTTATGATTGAAGGAATTTTATTTTTTTACTTTTATAATAATTATTTTGAAATATAATCGTATTTTCGAAAAAGTCTAACCGAAAATTTAGAAAATAATTAGTTTTTACTTTTTATTATTTCATTATTTTATAATATTAAAAAATGTTATTGTTTTATGTAAAATGGAGAATTGAATTTTGAAAATTCTCGTTTATTTTATTATTACTTTCTTTTTTTTTAGATACGAATACGACGATCATTATTTCCTCACTGATCCTCGAGAATTCATTTACGAATTCTTCCCCCTTCAGGAGGAATGGCAACTTTTGAAGCAACCAATTTCATTGAAAGATTTCGAGGAGTTGCCCTTCGTTCGGTCCTTGTTCTTCAGGTGAGAATCGTTTTAAAAATATATTATTTGAAAATTTTTTTATTTATTTAATTACTTTTACAAGAATTGTAATGGATCTTGAAAAAAAATTTATATTTGATAAAATAAAAATTAAATTGACAGAAGTTAATTTGATTTTCAAACAATTATTTGAAATTTTAATTTTTTTTTTTGAATGAGAGAGAATCGGTATCTTTTTTAGTAAAGTAAAAGTAACTTGTATTTTTATATTTAATTTATTTTTTTAGGTACGGTCTTTATTTTCCTGACACGAATACAAACGCTGTAATGTATACGGATTCGACAGGTGCTGCGACTGTCAGAATAGCAATGCCAGCTCACATGCAATCTTCTCTGATCTTTCACTACAATTTGAAATTTTATGACAGCGACGGTGATAATTACGATGGAGTGTCACTCAAAAGATTTGTCATGCAGGTAAATGCGATGACAGTTTATATTTCATTTAAATTTATGTAATTAACAATTTTAAATGCAAAACGAGAAATCAAAATTGCAACGTTTCGTTTTTGAAAATTCGATTCGTGTTAAAATATCTAGAAAATTACTGCACGCAGAACTGAACTTAAAATTTAAACTAATAATTATTTTTTCTTCATTTAGAACGTGAAATTAAAGAATTTTGTTAGAGACAAAATTGAAAAGGAAACCTTTTAATAAAAAGGTTTCAGATAATATTCTGAAGCAAAGAAACTTGAAAATATAATTTCTTATTATATTTTCTTAACAACTTAATTGAGTGGAATTTTTTTACTCGTCTACAAAAAAATTGAATTTTATAAAAAGGGAGCCAAAAAATATTTTTTTAAATTAAACTTTTTCTCTTTATGTTATTTTCTTTTTTGAATTTTGAAAAGGGAAACTTGAAGATTTTAATTAATCGACTTTACTTTAATTAGTGAAAAATAGAAAAAATAAGTGAATTTGAAAAATAAAATTTCTTTGTCTTTTTTTACAGTCGGTCGTTGGGAATTTAGTTGCATTTCGTGTGCACGCTCCATGTTCAGGTGCTTTTCTCTTAGATGTATTTGCAAATGCAGTTACGCCTAAGGAATATTTAACAGGGGAGCCGATGAAATTTAAGAGTGTCTGTAAATTCAAGATCGCTTGCGAGGAACTTCAAACGGTAATGGTTCCACTTCCGGATTGTGCGAGCGGTGAATGGGGTCCCACTAAAGCCACAAGACTCTTTGGCCTCGTGCCAATCACGCATCAGGTCAGTTTTCTTTTTTTTTAAATTAACAAGGTTACCACTGTTTAGAGAAATCAGGGAAAATAGAATTGGTACGGGAAAACAGGGAAAAGTTAGGGATTTTTATTAAAGTACTGGAAAGAATTAAATTTGCAGGATTCATAATTAGTTTTATTTAATTTTTAAATGTATATTTAATTTATTATTAAAAATCATGGATTTATAGAAGAATTTTAGTAAAAAACACTAAAAAAAATTGAATTTTAGAGAAGTTACAAATGTTTGCAGAAATTCAATCATTTTCAAAAGTAATAAAATTCTTCGCAGAAATTCAATTACATATGTTGAAAAATTAAAAAAATATTCTTGTCAAAATATCAATTATCTTTATAAATAATTAAATTCTTCTCCGAAATTAAATTGTTTTCAAATATTTTAATCAAATTCTTGGTAAAATTTCAATTATTTTCAAAAATTTACCTAAATTCAATTATTTACGATTTTTTTTTTTTATAAATTTCTGACCAATATTTCATTATTTTCATAAATAATAACATTTTTTACAGGGATTCAATTATTTTCATAAAATAATAAAATTATTTTTAGGAATTCAATTATTTTCATATATAAAACTCATTATAGAATTTCAATTATTTAAAAATTTTTTTTTTTGTATTTAAATAATTGAATTTTTTCAGAGTTTTCTAATAAATTTCCTAGGAACTTTTCCAAAAATTATTAAAAATAATTGATAATTGTTAATTTATTTCTTTCGTATTATTTTAATAAAATTTTTGAAATTAATTACAGTTTTCGAACATTTCACTGAAAATTGTATTAAAAATAATTGAAATCCTGTGAAAAATTTGATTATTTATGAAAATAATTAAATTCTTGCAACGAATTTTATTACATTTTTTTTAAATATTTAAAATAATTCTTTTAAGAAATTTTATTAAAATAGTAGATTTTGAAAATATTTGAATTTCCACGAAAAAATTCATTATTTGTGAAATGTAATTGAATTCTTGCAATAAATGTTTGAAAATAATTACATTTTTCGAGGAATTCATTAAAAATTGTAATTAAAATATTTTAAATCCTGTGAGGAATGTTATTATTTATGATAATAATTGAATTCTTACAACGAATTTTATTACATTTTTTTAAAATAATTGAATTGATGTGAAAAATTGTATTATTTATTAAAATAATTGAATTCTTGCGAAGGATTTTATTAAAATTTTTGTAAATAATTTGATTGGTATAATGATTGAATATTTATTTAATTATAGAATTTATTGCTGTTTCTGAAAATTTTTTTTTATTATCTAATAATTTTGAGAGTGAGTTAATTATAGTAATTTTTTAATAATTTGGAAATATAGTAAATTTTTGTTTT